>NC_136817.1:24397106-25099555 GCF_951394365.1 Tetrao urogallus | reverse complement strand
TGTGAAGTATCTTCCAGCTTATTCATAAAGCCACTTCAAGTATACCCTTGGTTAGTACATTCTTCTCTACTCGAATCTGTTTATAAGGCATGGCTTTGCCAAACCAAATCCATGGAATCTGACACAACTACAGTCAGCAATCCAACAGCCAGATCAGGATTCTAGAAATGAATAACTGTACTTTTTGATTCAAGCTCATCTGCTCCAGATTGAAGACTGAGTTGTTACAAAAGTTTTCAAAAGGCTTCCACTGGAAAGAGCAAGCCTGAGATATTCAACTCCATTATCAGGAAAAATTCCAATTTTGAAACTTAGATTTTCAAAGAACGTTCATTCTTCAGCCAGTACAATACCTATTCTCCCCAAATGCTAGCAAAGAAGAGTCAGTTTATTGTGGAATGAGTATAAGCTACATTTGCATTTCCAAAATAGAAGTTTTATGAGATCAGCATCAGGATAGAAGTGGAAACCATCAGCTAGCATCAGACACTGACAGAAGTAACACCAAATTACATTCCTCAAGGATGAACAGGACACATGCATTTCTTGATCAGCTATAACCATCCAGAAACCCATGAAGAAAAAGACATCTGAAAGCATCATTTCTTTCCCTCAATTACTTAAAATTTAGCTTTACTGTGTTTTTAAATTGCAGTAAACTTACTGAGAGTCAGTCAAGTACACACAATATATATATATATTTTTTTCTTTTTTGACACTGACACATCTTGTAAGTCTTGCAAATGACAGAGCTAGCTTTCAGGAAAAGCGTCTAACAAACGTGTTAAGCAATTAAAAAAGTAATTCAAGTAAAAACCATTGAGATAACTGACTTCAAGAGAAAAGAGTTTATTCAACTAACGCCATATCAGAACAATAAAGCAGCCCTTACATGTAGCCACTCATCAAAAAGGACATTACAAAACATTAACATAATGTAATAGATCATTTTTCTTTCAGGCATTTTCAAAGGACGTATCAGACCCACAAAATCTTCTGTTCTGGTGTGCAAGAAAAAAGCTGAAGAGGAATGAAGCAAGCAGCCAAATACCTCTGCTAGTCAGAGCTTTTTAACAATCAAGGTGACACAAGCAGGATTTAAAAGCCAAGATAGAGCCATTTACTTCAGCCAGTAGCTACCAGTTTTAGACAGTCTCATCTTATTGCACACATTTTCAGAAAGGGAAATGAAAGGAGCCAGGCCCAACTCTGCCCTCAAATGCTCAGAAAGAATTCTGTACACAGACTGTATGGCCCTTCAGTAAAACAGGTGATGGTACTGCTGAGACCTTATTTACTGTGAAGCAAAATAAGCCTTCAAGTGTCCCTTACTTGATCTTAGCAGGTCAAATTCTCTGTCCAGCAGCTCCTCCTCTGTCAACTTGGAAAAATTGTCCTCTCCAAATGGGTTCCAGCCTGACATATCAGGTGGGTTATTGATGCTCTGCTTTGGGTAACTGGTAATTGCCTCAGCATCAATAATGCCTGACCTGTAAAGTCAGTCCACAGAAAGAAAATAGAAAGGAACATTACAGGATTGTCTATCAGGATAAAAATTGATAATATGCTTTGTTATGCCAAAATATTGCATACAGGTAACACATATGTATTAATAGCTTAACCAGAACATATCTGAAAATAAAGGGAATCGCTAAGAACACGTGGATTGATTGCATTATTTCTGCATGTAACCCTTGTACATTTCAGTAGTTGATTAATCATAGCCAAAGCACAGAAAACTTTGTCAAGACGCAAGATGAAAACCTGTAATTCAGTGTTCATTTCTATACTTACACAGCAGTTTTTTTGTTTTTTTTTTAAGGAAAAAAACCTAGTAAGTATATTCAAAGTTTAATCTTCTCTTTGCTAAGATACTAGAAAACCTCCAATCAGATGAATTTTCCCTTTTAAGCAAGTTTTGGCAAATTTAGCTCTATCACTTCTCTCTCCTTACAAGGATCATTCTTAAGCACTGCCAATTGTTGCTAACTCTTTGGTCACTGACTTATAGCTAAGCAGTGGGATACAGATCTTTAGTCTTGCATAACAAGATGATCACTTACTTTTCAGACTGTAATTATTTCTTTAAAACATTATTTGTAATAGCATCCAGTAACAGACTAGATCAGAGAACAGGTGTTAAGTCTCAGATATGGACACAAACATGCAGAAAAACATTGCTATGTATTATGCTACCTAATCGGTTCCATGAAGCCAAATCTGTCACATTGATATTCTGTTTCAATAAAGCCAGTAGGGGGAAAAATACTTTGCTTTTCATCTTTCATCATACTGTGAAGTAACTATGAATGACAGCAGCACCTGAAATGTGCAAATCTGAAAAAACACCTGTCAACAAAGGCTGCACCACAGACTGCAGGGATGGAAGAAGTACAAAGAGCTTCTCTTTCAAATGTAGCAATAGCAGTATTTATGAGCTCATGTAGCTAACACTAACTTCGGTCAAAACATCGATAAAACTATCAGTGAAACTGAAAGACAATTTTTTTTGTCTTTTTTAAAAATATTGCTTTGCTCTCATTCCGCATACTATTTACGGTGAAAATACATGAAGAAGTCATTTTCCACCACACTTAAGAAATGGTGAATGCCTGGGCTTCTGCAATCACTGAAATTAAGATATGTTCCACTACAGAATACAAGACAGACTATTGGTAATGGATGGAAGAGTTACAATTCTGATTAATTTGATAGGAATTCTAAACCCCATCTTAAAACTATATCCTACAAACTGGATTAAAGAGCAAAAAGTGGTAAAAATTATCATCTGTTGAGTGTCATACTCATTACTTCATTAAGTATGTGCTGCTGACCACTGAAAGCAAGGTGGTTAGCAGTCTGTTTCTTGGAAGAAGTCCATGAACAAGAAAAAAACATAAGTTCTTTAAAAAGCTTTATTAGACTCATCTATCCATGGGTTGCATCCTGCCCTCTTCCCTCATGCATGCTTAAAATATCCATTACCACTAACTATTTATTAGTTTTAGCAATACTTGGCGATTGAAGCAATTAACTTCCTAGGAAAGCATTTGCTCGTGCCTCTTACAGTTATCAACAGAAAGCAGATATAAACCCTTGGTACATTTGTGTCAGAATACTTGCCTGTTTGCAGTATAGGGAGAATCTGCCACTGTTCCAGCATGTACTGGAAGTGATGTAGAATAGGAGATTAAGGCTGGCGAGAAGTCTTGTAGAGAAGGGACATATTCAGGAGATTGCACCTGTTGTGACCGTTGCTGTTGCTGGGCAAGCATCTGCTGCTGTATAAGAGCCTGCTGATATTGCTGCACCTAAATAAGAAGTCAGCACGTTATTAACATTCAGATGGGTAAACCTGAAGCTCTTATGCTACGTAACAGCACTGGCCTCACAGACAGATTCATTAAAAACAGCCATATACCAGAAAAGATTGGTAGCTTAATCTAAAGCGAGAAAGTCTCTCCAACTTCTGAACCCCTCCTGCTATATAACTTTCTTGTTTTAACTGTAACTATGATATATATGTAAATTTCCATTACACCGCAGCAGCATCACAAAGGGCATACAAGAATATTTATATTCTTCTGAAACCACTAATAACTAAATGTTGAAAGACTTCTCTATTTTAAGCGAGAACAGCCAAAATGCTCTTCAATGCAGTTTTAAAACCTTAAAAATAAAGTAACTAACAGAAAATTTCATTTTCTATCATGCATTCCAGTGTGAAACTATACATCGGAAGGATTTCTCTGGGCTAGTTAGGTTTGTAAACACTATGTATAACCGTGGTTGAATTGCATCATTCAAGAACATTACTTCCTTGTGACAATCAATCTGGGTTCTCCCTTTTTCTTTCTTTCTGAAGTACTGAAATGGTCTACAGGTGCCAACTGTATTTTGTTGGTTTAATACTACTTGAGACTCAAATTCTCATGATTTCCTCAGCAAATGCTGCAGAATACAGCTACATACATACACAACAGTGCCTGTGAAAGTAGTTACTGGCTACTTGTACTTAAATGTTTTAACTAATTAGACATCCTGGGCTTGAAGTAGAAGTTTGATGCCACTGTGGTTTTCTCACTTTGCAGAATAACTTACATTAGCTGCAGTGGTCATTATTGGAAACTAAGCATTAAGTATATTTCCAATTAGTACTTTACTGATCAAAGTTTAGATTATATCACACTTAATACTGATATAACAGATAAGCTTTCTCAACAGAGTTTGGATGAACTATTTTTTTTTCCCTCTTTAGTGAATACAACTTTAGATATTTACCAAGTCCATAGCTCATTGTAACTACTCACAAACTTGTGTTGCTGCAACTTCACATCTTACAATCATAGAACATATTTGAAGACTATCAGTGACATTCCACTGTTGACATACCATAGCAGGATACTGAGATTGGGAAGGTTGCTGCTGGTACACAGACTGCATCAACAGTTGCTGCTGGATCACCTGCTGGTGCATTGCTTGTTGATACTGTATTCAAAAAGAAAAAAACAGAAATCTTGAAATCATGATTCCCCCATTTAGCATACACAAATATTTAGACTCAGAGGGTCTACCTACACCAGCTCCTACAAGCATACTATTGTCAGCTAGATCATTCCAAATGTTTCTCTGGAGCATGCTTACACAGACAAAACCTTTATTTGAGTCACGAAGAGCTGACTAAAAGCAAGCAGAAATTCTGGGTCAAGAAACAAAAGCAGGACAGCACAAAGAAAACAACTTCCTCGTGTAAGTACTGTAATGCCTAGGCAAGAGACAAATGTGCAAAGCTAAAAAGAAGGGGCAAGAACTACAATCCCTCTCCCTCTCTCCTACCATAGAGAAACTAGGTCATATTGTTTAACTAGCAAATGATTCGAAATACTTACACAACATACTGCTCTTTAAGAAACGTATTTTAAGTACGTGACTTGTACCTGCTGAATGTAAGCCTCCTGAATTGTAGGTTGTTTTTGCTGGTGATGTAAGTGGTGCAACTGCTGTAGTCTCCAGTCCCCCTGCTGCAGCTGCTGGAGAACTCTGTTCTGCTGTGGATGGTGCTGATTGGTCCCTTGGGACAGCAACATTTCTTGGCCATTTCCAGGTCTTGGGGTTCCTGTAATATTAAGACAATACTACTCACATGCCAATTTCTAAACTTCAACTGTCCACTTGCCCTGGCAGTTAGCATTTAGTATTTCAAGGCAAACAGCTTATAGTCCCCTTTCAAGTCTGACATCTTGCAAGCTAAGTTTACTGTATATTTCACCTTCTGTGAAGATAACTGCAGGCTTATCAACCCATAGTGTCTACTTACAAGACAGGAGAAGCTTCCTTTGCTCTCAATACAGAGGAAGCTGGTTTCAAGAGTTCTGCTTTACTAGCAATTCACTTTTATCTTCAGTGTCTCAAACAACACATCTATTCTGACTCAAAACTGGGACATAACATTTTTGTCTATATCCTTATTAAAATAAGGTGACAAATTCATCCTTCAGTAAAAAAAATGCAGTGCAGACTATGTGCTTTTAGATTTTGCATACTTGGAAGCCACGTAAATAAAATATCTGAAAGCATTCTTAAAAAACATTCTTTTACACGTGTAATTCCTCAGATTGCCATGTTGTGCCATTCAGTTGTTTTTGCAGCCTTTTAATTGAGCAGTTACTAGCATAAATCAAAGTGTCTTGCATGGCTACTACTTGCACAGTTAGAGTCACCCAAAAGCGAGAAAGATTTGGGGCTTTTTTTTTTTTTTTAAACAAAGTAGCATCTACTTAGTTTTAAGTTTCAAAGGTTATCCTTAAAAGATTAAGGAGGAAAAGAAACTCGGAATGGTTGTTTCATTTGCTTCATTCAAACCTCAGACACTGGTACATTACCTTTTTGCCCACGATTACCAAATACACCAGGAACTTGGACTTTGACTGGTGTTGCTGAACTCTGGATCGTCAGAACGCTTGAAGCAGCAGTGCTTGAATTGGCCTTTGGTCTTTGTCGTGGTGCAATTGAGGTTTCTGTTGGTCCAGTAGGATCTGTTATTCTGAAACAGTATTTCCATTGACAAGACTTCATTAAAAGTAACTGCTGTGTATTCAAAATAATTGTCATCTCTTTACAGTTCACTTGCATCTTAAACATACACAGTTTACTTCTGAGCTCAATTCATATACCTCAAGATTTGTTTCCTACGATTCTTTTTACCACAGTCAAAAGAGATATGACTGCTGCAGAAGACTTTCAGGAAGCTCCTTCTAGAAGGAGCTGTGCAACAGCCTGGTTCACCATGAGAATAAAGCACTAGATTAAATTTCTGTGCAAGTTTTCCTTGAATGAAAAATTACCTGGAAAACTCAAAGCAGCCATTCTGCAACTAGAGATATAGTTATTTCTCACATGCACACAGAGTAAGATTTTTCTTAATCTTATGAGTTAATTCATTTCTGCTTTCATAAGAGATTTAACATCTAGCAGTTCTATCACTCACAAGCCTCCCTAAATATTTGTGTCTTTCAGTGGTACGTTAGCACTGTATCATGCCCCTCCCAGATAAGGAAGATATTCAAAAAGGGACTTCGGAGCTTTAATCCCACTGTGTCCAGTCACAGTATTGGCATCTTTAAAAACTGTCTAGCTGCTTAAAAACACAAATTCACCAGCTAAGTTCCAGCACCTAACACTTCATACTAGTTCTTAGCAAATTATATTTAAACGTTTTCTGCCTTAACCTCTGCATCTTACGTAGTCAGAAAAACTTAAGTAGGAAAATTAATGGCTGTTTTCCAGCAGTGCCTAGCAGGTGAAGTTGAAAACATTATTCCATTAATACTCTATGCCTTCCCTCAACTATATGTCATCAAGTGACAGTAGGGCCAACAAAACCAAACACTACCTTAAAACAACATAGATATATCTGTACAGCTCAAACATGGCTTAGATGAGCCCAAATGTTAGTTTCTATTTGCAGTAGGCTAATAAAGTCGCAGCTGAGCTGATCATTATGGCTAAAAATTTTAGTAATTAAGCCACATATTGGTAGATTCAGAACTAGAACAATTTTCAGTACTAAGGAATATTAGGATGTCAGTTTTTCTTCAGTGGACTCTCAAAACAATTGAAAAAAATTGATCTCAGACTTGAAGCACTTAGAAACGTAGCTTATCTACTCTAATGAACTATTTGGGTGATTTTTTTAATGAAAAAAAGTTTCAGACAAATGTGCAGTTTAATAATACTAAAAAAAAAAAAGCCACATCATCTACTCACCTTGCTTTTATTTGGCTTTTTCTAGCAGCTGCCTCACTAGCTGTCATAGGCTCAGGAAGAGTTGAAGGGACAGGAGAATTCTTGGGAAAAAAGAAGTGCAGAAATTAAAAGCACAAGCTCCTGAAAAAATCATTACAAATCCAAAAGAAATAATTGAGTTCAAACCCTTCACGCTGCAAGGCTTCATGCAGAACCTGGTCACAGGGCTGTAGATTGAAAGTGTTTTTACTGAATACTATTTCTATTTTCTGTTACTTATTACAGAAGTACAAAATGAAAGCACTGCTGGCCTGACTCACTACTATGTCAGCTACTTCAGTTAATTCATGCACTACCAACAATGAGGTAACACACTTTCTACATACGATTTCTTCTGAACTGTAGAGAATGAAGATTCATTTTACCTTTGAGTTTAAGGATTAAAACTAAGCTAAAAAACAGAATGAAATAGTCTTTTAGTCTATTCAGCTCTTCCAGTTCAATGCAAAATCCATAAAACAACACAGCATCCACGCTCCTTTACTAATTTCTTACCACAAATCACAACCGAATCATGCGTATATTCACTGTCATAAATGCACACTCATCTTCTAACACTAGCCCTTATTTCTCTAACCAGAGACACTGTCACTAGAAGTCATTAGAAGCCAGTTTACCTCTCTTAGCTCTCATACTGTGTTTGAATTACATGAAATTTATTCCCCACAACACTAACTGGACATAACCCCACCTCAGAGACAGTAAGCACGCACTAAGATGCAGGGCTCAACAACAGTAAGCTTGTCTTCAGTGTTCTACCTTCTCCCTTGCTCTTCAACACGAGCAAGGTCAAGTTTGCCTCTTCCACTCTCAGTGCTCAAGGAAAATACTGGCACGTAAAGCATTCAGAAGCCCCTTCCTTGCTTGCACCAGCTGTCATCATTGTATTACAAGGCTTCAAGTTTTCATCCATTCAGTTCTTGTAAAGCCAAAGCCAAACCCTATCCTGGTCTACTAGCAGCACTGAGCAGGGGAAAGGTCAGACTACTCCATTTTACAGAACCTTCAGGATCAGCAATGAGGGCACCCCTCTAAGCATTCCATTGGCTAAAGGGATGGAATAGATGTGATCAGGCTCTGCTCTCCTCAAAACAGTCACTCCCTAATTTTCATGCTATATCTCAGCCAGTTTTAACACAGTTCTTGCCCTTTGCAGAAGTAACTACTTCTCTTCAAATTATCCTTTTGCAGTTCTCATCTGCCACTTCAAAGCTTAAAGAACCTCTCAATATAATTTCTGAATTAATTGCTTTTCACCTAAGCTGCATTTAATCAAGGAAAATGGCCATTATGGGGGAAAGAGAGACGGAAAAGATGACCTCATGTAAGCATAATCTTTACAAACACTAAAGAAAGCAAATCTAATCCTGGTCACAAACATTTATAACTAAGGTTATCATTTTTTTCTTCCTTTTTCCTTAGGAAAAGGAATCCAATAAGCAGATACAGCCAAGTCACTTGAACAAGCTGACAGTACTTGTACAGCCTGCAACCTAGTAAATACTCAGTGGTATGTTTTACCACTTAAAATACACCAGTGGTACATTTTAATATAAAAGAGATACACCACCTAACAACATATTTTGAAATAGCAAAAATACAAAAGCCTTCAAAACACTTGAAATTTTGCTTTTCACTACAAAATGGGATCCAGTTTTTTTCTTCTTTTCCTTAGTATGCTTAGCATGCTAACCTATGCCAAGTTTCCCAAAAATAACATTCACTCTTTAATGAGTACCTTCTTCTATGGGACCAAGGATCAACAGTAATACATTTCAAAGGGATCTTGGTAAATTCACTCATCTACCTCTGAAATCACAGTTTATTTTAGATGACATTTGTTTCAAAATTGATTTTGCCATTGACTTTTTCTAATGCCTTAATGCCTATCTTGTGAATCCCCTTATAACGCTGAACATTATTGATGTGTCCTGGAATTTTCTGACATAGCAGCTTGGTCAATGAATTAGGTCATCTTTGAGGGAAGATTCAGAACTTTAAAGAGAGTTCAGCCTCTCATGCAAAGCAAAGGCACAAAAGTCAGCTAACTAACTTACTATTTCAATTTACTTTCAGTTCGTTGCAGTCCTTTCCAGCATATTGCTATAATTGACAGAGATGATTAAAAAGAAAAAAATACTTTATCTAGAGAACACTCCTGACACTTCACACTACTAAGACAAAGTTTTCTACATGTGAAGTTCTACAGTACTTGGTATTAATTATACTAGATGTAAGAGACATGTATGGATTAGAAGCACAAGTCAGGTATTGACTGGTGTCATATAAATGCCATTTATGAAGTTATGCCCCCAAAATGCAAGTGTTTTATTTAGACAGTAAACAGAATCAACAGGAAATGTATTTTGCTTCACATTCTAAACACTGGAACAAGGCTTAAGAAATTGAAAACTTTTTTCTCAGCTGAGTTGATTGACTTTTATCAATGCTACCTATGAAAACCCCTGAAAGCACAGTGAAAAAAAAAAAAAAGCTACTTACATTAATATTGGACACTGGACAATCCTTTTTGGCAAGTTTAAAGGCAAAGTAAGATACCTGAAAAATATCAGGTCTCTGTTCTTGATCTGGTTCAAGCATATATCCTGTGAAAATTGATAAGATCAAATTGTCACTGTTTGACAGCAGAATGCCTACTGATGCAGTGTGCTAGCAACAAGAACACATTCATTCAACTAACTTCACCAACAAAGCTTACTCCAAAAAGAATGATTACGTTCTTTTTTAATGCTTTTTGTAAAGGCAAATAGTTTCCAGGGTCAAATATGATTGACAAGGATGCATGCTGTTTTTATGTTTTGAATATTAGCTGCAGAAAGAATAGATAACAGAAGTACTAACTTCAAATAAACAACAATAACATGAATAGCATTACAATTCTCTAAGGTTATGCAAGATCCAAGCCAGTATGCCCCATCTATCCAAGTCACTCATCTACAACAACAGCATTGTTTGCATTTCATTTTATTTACAAGGCCCAAGAATTGCTGTGCTGCCCAATACTCACTTATCAAACAGTGTATACTGTGAGTGTATCGGGAATTGTCCGGAATAGTAAAACTTCCATCGCAAATAGCAACTTGACTTTCTCCAAAGGGAAGTGAAAAGAAACAAAGCTTATACAGCAAACAGCCAAGTGCCTGTAAAAACAAATACAGGCCCCATAAAAGGATGAGAGCACATAAAAGGATGTGATTCTTTACACAATAAAGAAGCACCAATAAGAAACTAATTGCATCCTAGCTACAGCTGATGCTTACAGTGTTATGTAGCAGCTGCATTATGAACTAGGGTTGATGTGACAAGCTGATATACAATGCAGCTCTAAACAGGCCTTCTTTCCCACTGACTTGTGTGTTAGACAACAAGCTACCAAATCTAGAGCCTAACCTAAGGGCTACATTCACATTCTGGCATCGCTCAGGGATACCACTAGTGTCTTTGCTGAATTTAGTCTTCATTTACTTCACTGTAATGGCTCTTTAAGCACACTGTCTAACAAAAACACATTTCCTTGTTGTGCTGTGAGCAAATTTCTACGAGAAATCATTGGTGACGTTCAGGCAGCAATCTGAGCCAACAAAATGGAAAGAGTCTATTTTATCTTTCCCTTAACAGGCTCATCACATATTGTATTCTATTTATTTACATGAGACTTAACTACCACAGATACCATTACTATACTCTGAATTATATACTTGCATTGTATATTTCCACATTAAATAATTAGTTTTTCAGTTGGTCTACATTACTTCTAGCTAGCTTCTTTATCTCTTAATTAATATGTCCCATATTTCACAGTATCTGATTTTTTGCTTACCCAAATATCTGCCTTGGTAGTAATTGATTTCCCTCCATAAAGATTGACCATTTCAGGAGCTCTGTATGATAGTGTTGTATACCTAAATGCACATAATTGCAGGAGAACAGATGAAAAGCATGCCTCAGAATCAAAAGAGCCTTTTCTTGTATCTGCCACACACATACCATTCACAGAAACAGGTGCCTAATACACACCAGAAATTGTCTTACGCAAGTAATTTACTGTGTTTACAAAACCACAGAAGACTTGGAATAGTAACATAACATTTACTGTCCTGGATGACAATTTAAAGTCAGATAAAATGTGCTCTTCACATTAGCTCCCCTGTACTGTGCTTCAGTAACAAAGAGTTGCCCTGTTGTAACACTGCAGTAAGCAGTTAACGCAAAGATTCTGAGCCCTAAAAGGGTCGTCTTCATCTTACATTGAAACATGCAGTACGGAGTATGATCATCACATACAATACTCCCATCACATGGGATATTATATGATTCTATGCTTTAAAAAAAAAAAAGTTTGACAAAATCATTGCAAAACCAGCAAAGTACTCTGTAGAGACAAAAGAACACATACATGTATCACTTGGTCGCTTGAGAACAAGTAATCTGTGTTTATTTCTCTGCAGCAGATGGCCTGAAGTGAACCAAACTAAACATGTTCTCAGGAGTGTGTTTGCAATAAAGTTAAAACAATTTTGTGACCAGTCTTAGGAGGAAGGACACAGACAGCATTCTATAACTAAGACTGTAAGTAAGTTCATTTGAATGCTAATTTATAGCACCTCTTTTCTCCCTCAGACTTTTATAGCTAGCCATATTAACACAGAAGTTAAAATTTAACTCCTAAAATAGCCAGCAGCCAGGCATACATTTATCACCCATTTCATTTCAAAGTCACACGCTTTTTCAAGTTTTATTCTATGCGAGTCTGTTTTGCAAAAATAGCATGTAAATAAATAGAAAAAGCAACATTAATAGACTGTAAAAAAAAAAAAAAAAAAAAGGGGAACTATATTCACATCAACTTGAATTTCTTCACCTTGAACAGTTACACTAAAATCCTTATCAGTAAGGTAAGCATACACTACTCAGAGGTCTTCATCTAATACATCATAATGCTCAGCTGTCTCACAGCACAACCATTGGTTATTGAGGCCACTTAAATGTGAACTTACTTCTTAATTTCTTCTTCAACCACATTAACACCATCTTTTTGAGGATTAAGGAATTTGTTTGTAGCACTGCCAAAATCACAGAGAACATAATTTCCACTGTCATTTAGCAATATATTCTCCACCTTGAAAGGAAGTTAACACAAACAGCAATGTTAGATCAAAATAATGGCACTGATTTCCAATGTAACTGTTACTATGCATTCTTGCCCTCACACGCAAATGAGGAAGTTACCAGAAAAGCAATCAATAAACACAGCATTACAAGTGCTTCTCTAACTACAGGTCAGCCTTAGTGAAATAGCTCCTGCACTTCCAATCATTTTTGAGTGCAGCACTGACTTTTACTCAGGTGTTTCTAGGTTTCAGGTTCATACCTTTAAATCTCGGTGAACTATAGGAGTTTTGCACTGATGCAGCCGAGCAACAGCTTCACAGGTATCACAAAATATTCTCATTACTTCTGACTCTGTAAAGCCCGTCTGCAGGCGCTGATTCATCTGATTCACAACTTGCCCAGCTGAAGAAGCAGAAAAGAATTTTATTTTACCTTCTAGTAATTCTCATTATGTATAGAAGTATAAATTTTTCTCACACACAAATAGCCCACAACATGCAATTTAACTTTCTCATGTCACCAATTAAAAAAAAAAAAAAAAAAACCAACAAAAACCAAGTCATCTAAGCTGTTTCCAAACTTTCACTGGTATGATCCTAGGCAGAAAGGTTACTGTCTCAAACAAAAACATCGCCAACTGAAACTCTTCTATCAAAGAGGCAGGCAGGAAGAATCATCCATCACACAAACATGCTCCCCCAGAAGTGCCTCCTGCATTTAGAACCACAGCCAAAATGCTGTCAGCCAACAGAGTTCAAAGTAACTCATAATCTAGACATTTATTTGTCTTTCTGAGAGACTAAGAAAAAAAAAAAGGGCATAATCCACTCGTAAAGACCTTACATAACCCTTTCACAGTTTCCTTTTTAAGATCAGGAAGCATTATTCCCCTATTTCTTGAAGTTATTTCACAAGGTCATACTTGTCTCTTCCTATCATAATGATCACAGATCTATGGGGTCTTGGAGAGTGCCTCTCCTAAACACAGAAGCTTTCAACAAGAGAACACCATCCAGTCATCTGACGGTTTACACTCTTGTGGCTTCAAAATAATACTGGTAAAACTCAAATCTAGAAGCAAAGTGTAGAAGTGAGTCTGAACAAAGGCTCCACATGCCAATAGCTATCCATGACACCAAGTTCAGAACAATCCAACCCAGTTAGTTATGTAAGTTGAACACCAAGGAACCAGCTCCCATGAACTAAAGTAGTAGAGGTATTTTTCCAGTATTTACTATTGTAAGTAAGAAAAGAGAACTGCTGATACAGTCTCAAGAATTCCCATACAGAGGGCAGAAATATTCACTCTGACAACTCACAGACAAGTTTATTCTAGCAGGTGTGTGTGGTGGGGAGTTAGGGAAGTCAGTTACAATATGGTTTCACAAATTGTTTGAAATAGCTACATTATGAAACCGGACACACAGCTGTTATTTTCATGCCCAGAATCACAAATACTAATTATATTATGCTCACTTAAAACAAGTCACCCGTCAGGTTAAAATTAAAGAATCTTTGCTATAATGATCAAAAACAAAAAATAGGAGAGGCAGAGCAGTTGCCAAAAGTATTTTGATATGAAAGGTTGGAAAACATTAGCTATATGTTTAATCAAACAGTAGAGCAGAACTATTTCAATTTCTACTTGAAGTAATTTCCCTACTCCTAATTATACTTAACTAAGCTACATGAAATTGACATCTGCATTTTCACAGGCTTCAGAAACTCAATGCCTAACTACCAACACAAGCTAAAACAAATGGATTCTATCTTTGAGATACACAGGCTTTCTGAATTAAAGGGACTCTATCAGGTAAAAATGCCAGGTGATCAAAACATACATTTCCATTCCATTTCCTCTGGAACCAGACGAGCCATCTCTTACCTCGACAATACTCCATGAGAATGAGGACCTCCCAGACGTTGTCACTTACACTGTTAACAGCACAATCCAAATAGCTTACAATATTCTTGTGCCCAGATAACTCTTTCTGAAAAAGAAAATACACATTACATTTTAGCATAGAAAGATTTTAACAAATAAGTACAAGTGGTTTTCATTAAAACCACTTATGACTTCAAAGTGAGCCCTGGTCCCATATGCACTAAACTTTACAAAATACTCAAAACTGAAGGCAAGTTCATCACTGACTGCAAAGTCAAAGACTGCCACATACCAAACTCAACACATCTACAATTCAATCAAGAACATTTATGGTATTTGTTCAACAGTGCAAACATCCTCATTACTGCATTCAGAAACATTATTATGTAGTAATAATACATACAATAGTCTTGATACGTAGGGGAGAGAGAGGGAAGAATCATGCTACTCATGTCCATTTTAAGGGAAATTCCCAATCTCAATACTAAAAATGAAGAAATACCTATGCTGAAGAATACTGTCTCGATAATAACAAAAACCCCACAACCATACACAGCTGGAAGCAAGTCACAACATTTACACCCTGAACTACTATCAAGTTAAAAACAAGCAATCAAAGATGTCCCTAAGAAAAAAAGACAACAACAAAATCCACACCAACTTTTAAGAGCCATTTCGCAAGTTGCAATTAAGCAAATTCATATTTCACGTCTGACAATACCGGTGTTGTCTGCAGTGCTCTTTCCACCCATTTATAGTTAACATAAAAGAACTGCTTATAATAGATGATTAAGCAGGTGCTTCTATGATTATAACATGTTTAAACTAGAAGCATATGGAAACGGAGATAAATTAACTTCACGGTATCTACTAGAAGGCAATATAACTGATTTTCTCGTGCCCTGACATCATAAACCCAAGCACATATAATAAAGCCTTCTGCTTTCTCAATTTCCTAGTCAGCAGCTTAGAAACAATAGAACCTGTGATTATGTCATTGAGTTCAAAGTTCTGAGCTACACCCATATCTGTTACCTCCATATTGGATAGCAACTGCAAGAACGTGCTTCTGCCTAGCGGAGGTAACACTGCTTGTGTAAGAACAGGCAGTTAACAGAACTGTGGCCAGCAGAGGGCTCTAGAACTCGTTATCACTAAAGAAATGGAAAAGACCTTTTTTTTTTTTTATTTGGGAAGCAAAATTACTGATCAAATTATTGACTGCAAAATCGTATTTTCCTTATAATTGCTTTAGAAATTAATCACACACTAACTCTATGCTCAGTATGAGCTTATGTAAGGCACTACTGCACAAAAAAGTGAAGAGATGGTCAAGAAGGGATTGTCATTAGAGGACATTTGATACATGCATACTTTAAACAAACACATTCTCTCGTTACAATTAATTCATTTCTTACCATAATAGTAATTTCTCTCTTGCATACGTTGAGATCTGGGACATTATTAACATACATTCGTTTGAGTGCACAACGTATCCCACCATGGGTACGTACCAGAAACACAGTTGAGAAGCCACCTGGAAAAAAAAAAACACGACAATTACAAGGCACTGAAGCTATCTGAGTTATTCTCTTTTTTTAAGACAATGAAAAAGGAAGTGTGTGCCAGTCATGGAGTGAGAAGTTAAAAACACAGACAAAATTACTAAGGTTTGACATCTGAGTCCATTTCTCCTGCATTAAGCATTCTTGACAAAAGCATAAGGATCTTGGAATTATGCTGCAGCATTAAATAAAAATATCTGCAAAGCACTTCCATATTCAAATAAATGCAGAAGCTAGTATGAACTCTATGCATTCAGGTAACAAACCCACGATGTTTTCAGTCACCCAAAAACCTCAATAAAGCAAAGATATCCTCCCTATCTTCACAGTTTCTAAATCCTCCAGAACTTGAAGTTTAGCATTCATTTCTTATACCTACATTTTAAAGTATAAAAAATAAAATAGTAAGATGTACAATAAGTAACTGAATATCTTTCATGACGTTTATGTCACCCATCTCAGCATAGATTGAAGATGAGAAGATTCACCCTGAAATCACTTTGCTACAAGCAAAGTAGGGCTTTTTTAATTATTAAATTATTTAAATACTTGTTAAATGTGCAGATAAGAATTAAGTGTGTTCCCCCAACCAGTACAATCAGGAGCCACCTTCTCGGTTCAACCAATGAACCACAAGGCATACACTTAAGCCCACCTCCAAGCTTCTCATTATCACTTTTCTTCTCCCTCTTTACTGGTAGAAACATGCAAACAGTAATTACTCACTGAAGCTGAGTGATACAGTCTACTCAGAAAACACTCCTAAATGTTCAGGCAGCAAGCCAAGGGGAAAAAAATTTAAAACCCATACTCTTCTATCTGCCTTCAGTTCATCTGAACTACTGGTCAAGACTTCCAGCAGACTGCATTCACATCGCTTGGAGGTTCACAAAGAGCTTTCCCACAGCTTAAAGAACTCTGTCCCAGGGCAGTCCATGCTTTCCTTATTTAACTGCTGTTTGATGGTAAGCCAACTATTGCCATACAAACTCAACTCATGCAAAAACTAAGCTATACAATCAGGACAGAAATACGTGAAGTAAAGGATTTACTCTGATAATCAGGTAGCCCACTGGAATGCATGAAGTACTTCAAGTTTCACAATATAATCTGCAACCAGCATTTATCAAGCATAACGTGCCTCATCTGATACAGGCCTCATGCACTTGAACTGATGTGCACGTTAGAATTTACAGTTGAAGGAAGTTGTGTTAGGATGCTTTCTTTAAGAAAAAACACTTGAAAATTAATTGCATCATCCATCATAGCAGGGATATTACAACGTCAAAAGAGATTTGGTGCCAGTTTCAACACAGCAACCTAAATTCTACAAACTTGCTACACTTCAGCTAGAGCCGATTTATACAGGGTACTCCCAGAACACTGACAGGTGCCCTTGAGTTATTCCAGTTTTAAAGCCAGACCCTGATGGGGCTGAAGCAATTCCACAGGGAATGCCATCAGCTTTGAGGATAAAATAATGTGGCAATGCATACTGTGGATACTGGAAGATTTTAGCAGCATCCTCTCAAAAAAGACTCCTACATAAAGCACAAATACTTGAGCAACAATATAAAAATATAAAGCACAACATTCAACTCCTACATAAAGCAGAACATTCTAACTATTGGAAGACAATCACTTCTTGTCTTTTTAACCAGCTTTACAGTCTTTTAAAATCAGTTTTGTAGTCTTAATATTCTGTGTCTAGCAGCAGGACAAGGCCAAAATGCTGAATTTCAAATTTCTTCGGCACCTGCTTTCATGCAACCAGATCAGTCACAACTGGGTAAAAAGAGTAGTGAAAAAGTCTCATACAAGGGTTCTTCTTGCCATTAGGTGGCAATATTAACTAATACTTAAACTCTGAAGCAGCCACAAAAGCAGAACTATTCCCCATTCTGCAAAGGAGTAAGGTGTGACCTTGAAAGGTTTTCCATTAAGTAAATGCTATCTCCACTATAAAATGCCACTGGGCTCTTTGATAAACAGATCAACCCTGAACAAAGCTTGAATAGGTTTATAAATATTTATAGGATATTTGTCATCAACATTGTAGCAACCTTTACCAAACCCAACCCTGAAGCATTAAGCTTTCAATCTTTTCAGTAGTTTCTTGTTAAACTTGTCACTGAAAGCAAACGGCAGTGCTATAAAAACTTCAAATAAACTGTCATTAAACTACGTTATTTGGAGAAGCCAGATAGGCACCCTTGTCAAAAATTGTATGGAAACAACCAAAATGATGAGCAGTTGCTTTGCCCCAAGGCCCACAAACGGAGGCTGAGCAGAGCTACATTTCCATGTGTAGGTCAGCTCAGCAGCTGGCATTTCATCAGCATTTTTAGAAGCTGCAAAAAGAAGGTACTGTTCAATGTCAGTGAAGACAGAGAATGAACTCAGTTTCTCATAACACAACATATCAAAAAAATAAATCACAAAACTAAATTCAGTTGTTTACCCACTGTAAGACCAGTCAAGTCCCAAGCCCCCCATGGATTCCTCCCATTCTCCTCACAGATGAGAAGTACCACCACGTGTCACGACTGGTCTCAAGGCAGGTGTGCAGGAACTAGTTGACTAGCACAAATTCTTCACCAACTAGGCAACCAGCAACAGCTTGGCCTTTGCATCAAAAGGAGACAATTTTGAGTCTTCTGATTTTTTCAAGAGCAGCAAAGTTTCCAGTATCTCTGTTTAAATATTGACCAAAATAACGCAATGACCAAATACAACAACCTAGCAAACTGAGTATGTGCTCAAACTGTCTCCAAGTTTGGTAATACAATTATACACACATCACCACTCTTAGCCTTTACAGTATTTTACTGTGGCAAGCCATTTGGTTTACTTATCAGTAAATCATCTCAGATAGCATTATCTATTTCTGGTGATCTTATTAAGAAAATTATCAAACTTTGAAACCAACTAAAAAAAAAACAAAAAAAAAACCAATTCTCAGCTAACATTTTTTGGTTGAGAGTTTCTCTTTTTTTTTCCATGCATATTTTAAGCTTCATTGGTCTCAATTTTCTACTTATGTTTCACCTTGTCACATTCTTGATACTTCAACGAGGAAACTGTAGCTGTAGGAAACTGTCAAAATCAAAGTATCTTCCTTTGCTTGCTTTGATATAGTAAAGTTGAAGAATCTTCCACAATTATGTTGTATATTATTATAATATATAATTATAATCTTTCAGACTGCTAACAGTTCCAAGACGACAAACTAAAAGAATAACAAGAAAAACATTCCAAACAAATCTTTGTTCGTTTTAGATATACAGACAACAAGACTGAAAAAAGACATTTTTTTCTTACTATTCTGTTAAAACATATCCGACCACCAAGCGTTGTACCTGCAGCTGGTTCACTATCAGACAACATACTTCAAATCTCAGGCAATTGGAACAGAAGATCACCAGCAGAAGGAGAGCATATACATTGTAATGGGCAGTAATCACACCTAACACCTGTGAATGTTGAACCATGAATGGTAGAACCAGACACAGCTCCAGAGCCAGCTGTCTAGTTCAGACATGAAGTTGCTCCCAAAGAAGCTGAAAGAACTGAAGGATAGTTCATTTCTATCCTGAAGCAAGATCCACTCTCAGCCTTGCATGACACTGGCCTACAAGATGGCTACGTGCCCTTCTATCTACAAGGCTGGATCAACAGGCTGAAGTGCAAGTGATTTTCCCGTGACCCATCCCCAAACACATGTAAGCTCTTTTCTCCGTAGCAAAATGGCAAACCAGACACAGGTCAATATGCTTAAAAATACCCACACAGTTTTTTTCTGAATTTCAGATAATCTAACATACAACACAAAAGTAATTTAATGATTTAGGTGCACTCATTTGTATTGTGAATTAACAACTTCTACCTTAAGCACTATTTTCACCATCTCACCCAATCACTTTGTCTACATGTGCGCTCTCTAATTCAGGAGCCCCTAGTCACCTAGATGTCACCAGTCCCTACCGAAATCAGGCTGACCAGCAGCTAGAGATGCCCTCTTTCCCCACTTACGCACCTTCTAGTACTGCATAGCCTTCTCAGCACTGTAATTTGGAAGCCATACGTACAAGAAAGAAACATTTCAGGGGCTACGAACCTGCTCAAAATATGGGATAAGTGCAGCCCCCCTCCCAGGGGGCAGTATGAATGCCCTTCAGGTAGGCTCTAAGCAAGAAACTTCCCTGCAAGCCCATAACAAACAGCAGCAATAAGGACTCACTAAATGCACTGAGCACTTGCTGTGTTAGCAAAAAACATCCTTCACTGGAAAAACTACAACTAAAACTAACAACAACCCTGACCTCTATAACCTCCTGAGCTGCAGCAAAGACAGCCTCCAAAAAAAAAAAAAAAAAAAAAAAAGGACACAAAACACGAAGAAAACATAATTGCTTCTCCACAAAGAACCATGACATCATGAGAAGCCAGCTCTCATTGCCCACGTGCACATCTCACTGCGTACGTGCACATATAGAGCAGTGGGAAGGTCCTTTTTCAGTAAGCATTAAGCAGCATCTAGACGTATTATTTTACCAAAAACTGAAGAAACCCTATCTTGCCATAAATGATCCAATATCAAGTCTTTCCTTGGTGCTCAGTTTTGATTACATCTTCTCACAGTGTTCAAGACAAGCGCAGCACATTCTAGGAGTTCAGAGAGTACTTCTGTGATCGTGACACCCAAAGGCCTCTTCTCCATCCTGCTGAATTTCTGCTCTCCCTGTGCTCTGTGGCAACGTGCATTCACTGGCATCCTGTTGGGATAACTACAGTATCAATATCCTGTCAGTATCAGGAACTGCTTCATTCCTGCAGTGAGGGAAGTTCTGCAGGATTACTCCCTTTGAATAGTCAGTATAGTCGTGCAGGTATTCTTGCGGGAGTAGTAGACTGAAAGCAAACAAAACAGTACTTCTGTTCATGTAGAGAACACTATTTAGTTCTTTAAGATAATAAAATTAACAGCTGTTTGTGGCTGAAACACTTAGAACAGTTTAGAGCTTGAACTCCGGAATGTTTTTTTTGGTTTTTTTTTCAGATTCAGTTTTCCAAACACTGTGTGATGTTGAGAAGCTGCATGCTAACAGAAATCTACCACAAAACTTTCAGGCCTTATGAAGAATTTTTGCTACAGCACACTTTTTGATCACAACCTCCACAGGACCAGGAAGCCACTGACTGTAATTCCTCAGTAATCTCTGCATGAGGGAATAATGGGACATATTATCACGCAAGCTTTCTGTTTGCCACTGACAGAAGCAATCCTGCAACAGCTGGGATATACCTCACACTGCATGTGGTACTTGTGGAAAAAAGATCAGAGGTCATCCAGCTTTCCTTGACCTGGTCCACCTTACTCACTGAGCACCTCTGCCCGGAGCCCAGCAGCAGCTGCCCAGCTGCTGGGAAGGTGCCACACACTGACCTCAGGGGCTGCACGCTCATTTGCTGGGGAGCGCTGTAAAGCACCCTTCCTGGTGCATAAGGAATCACAGAATGGCCAGGGTTGGAGGGGACCTCAAGGATCACGAATCTCCATCCCCTGCCACATGCAGGGTCACCAACCTCCCCATTTAATACTAGACCAGGCTGCCCAGGGCCTCATCCAACCTGGCCTTGAACAACACCTCTAGGGACGGGGCATGCACAGCCTCTCTGGGCAGCCTGTTTCAAAGCATTAGATGACAGCATTTTTACATATAAATTTAAATGTATATTTATATACATACACAAGTACACATAATATATTGCATATATTCCTAGTAAAATACATTCCACAAGTCTCAGCACAAGGCTCTGGGACATAGCTCCAACTGGAAGGGAAGTTGACAGAGGTCATCTGCAAGCCCAAAAGCTCAGCATTCCTAGAACCAAGAGCAAAAGTAGCTCCACACCCTTAAAATAATCTTCTACACACACACACACACACTGAGTTCAGCATTTCTCCAGTGCATGCAGACAACACATTCAAAGGGACCCATTATAGCTGCTTTCTGCCCTGCCCACACGAATTCCCACTGTAACACCCTCTGAACGCCATGGGTAGTTCAGACCAGAAGCACTCCTTTCTCCAAACCACCATCTGTTCTTAAAGCAGCAGTATAAAAATAGCAGGCATGAATTACACACTGAGCCGCAGGACGTTACCATACCCCAGTCACAGCAGATCTGCCATGAGCACCCCAATACAGTAATGGCACTGATACCTCTACCTATGAGCAGGTATTCTAGGATGTAATTTCTCTCAGCACCAACTGCAGTCCAGCATTAAAATAACACACACAGGTGCTAAACCAGAATAAAAGAATCTGGTGTTCTTCCCGGAAAAAGAGAAACAGATATGTAACAAAGTCATGTGCCACACGCACAAAGAATTTCACCTTTTACCCATCTGAAACAAAGTGCAGAACTGATAGCTTGCAGTCATAACATGAAACCCACACAACCAGTGACTCTAAGAGGTGCTTTTCTCCCAGTCATCAAGCAGCAACAAATCCTTATCTTCAGTGAAGTTCTCACGCTCAGATTTCACTACGCCATTTCCACTCTCTCTTTAGAGCAAGTAGCAAAGGCTTGCTGTCACGCAAAAAAAGTAATTCCGAATAAACCTAAGTGCTACACAGCAGCAGCAAACTGCTCAGAAATAATAAAACCAACCCCCCTCAGCACAACAGGAAGCAGGTAAGAAGGTAGAGGGGTAGAAGGCAGAGGAACATAAAAACAGCAGTCCCGGACTGGAATCTTTCTTCTTTTAAATCCAAAGAAGTATTCCTAAAGCCAGACAATTTCTTCCCACGAGAGAAATTGCAGTTTCATCAAAAAAGCCCTGACAGGAGTGTTCAGCCACCACCTCTGCTAACGCTGCCCTCACTCCTGGTTTGGAAGACTGCGTTAGTCTCAAGACGGACTACTGCAACTGTTTGTTAATATTTGAAAACCCTCTCCTCTGCAAAACCTCCTCTCCCTCTTCCATCAGGCACCCTTCTCTCAAGGAAAAATCCTCTGAGCAAAATGAGTCAGAGGCAAGCATGTGTTTGTGTGTGAGCAAGCAGCTATTAATTGGTCTGCTAATAGGCAGCCTCCACAGAGCACAGTGGATGTCATTTTTCTTGCTACAGCTGGCAGTGTGACTGCTTTGTGAGAGCATACACATTTCCCATACACAAAAAGACTTTCTCCAGATATTTTCTCTGCCAACCCAGCATTAAAACTCTTCCAGTTTAATGAGGCGATACAGACTTAAGAATATTTTTCTCTATATGGAGCAAACCTGCTCTAGTTAGCTGCAGTCCCGCAGCTCTCTGCTGGCTCGTCAACTACATCACTACAGACAACTTCCAAATTTCAGCGTAACGCCGAAGTTCTAGATTTTAGCACATTTCATCTGACAGCTGACTGAGATACTTCCAGCTTTGATCTAGCCTACAGCAAAGGAACAAAGCTCGGCGTTTGCATTAAAGATGATCATGCTGTTCCACTGCAATGCTTCTCAGAGCATCCAGGTGACTTGCCAGCCACCGCCAATTCCTTTAATGAGGGCATGGATTTTGTGCTGACTTCTGACTGCCTCTGCTACTTTTCCATAGAAACAAAGAAAAGAAAAAAGAGTCTTCTAACGCAGATGATTTTGTAAATTATTTTAATTGAACACAGCTCCCAGAAGAGAAGCACTTGCATTTTCTGTGATATGCTGTCAAGCTTGAGGAAGTTGAAACTATATGAAATAGCTCACTAAACTTAAGTTCAGAAAAACATTTAAAAAAATAAAAACACGGTAAGTACTTGGTATTTCACACAACATCTTGTTCACCCAAGACAAAACAATGTCTTAGGGTAAAAGCCCGTCTCTTTCATTAAAAGAAAAGAAATTAAAAGGAAAGCCTCTTTACATCTCAATACTGTCTGAGAACCCAGCTGTCTGAGAATTAGTCACAACTATTCTGTTGCTTTATAGTACTATCTTATCACCTCCTCTTCTATTCACTGAAAGGAAAACCTAATACATTTAGACTGCATTTAACAGATCCTAGTATTTAAGTCAACTAACACTTGTTCCCTTATTAAGGATGAGAACATGACTAGTAGACCACCAACAGTGCAGTTAATTGAATGTGAAGATCAGAACACTTTGAACTTATTTTCAGCTACAGATTCTGAAATCACACTGACAGTACTCAATGGGTCCATTATCTATACTAACAGAAACTGAAAGCAGGAAATACTAGGGTAAGAACTGGCAACAAGTCACAATCCATTGAGCTTCATTCATTGCAAAAGTCAGCTCTTAAAGCTCTAGAGCTACACCATCATGCAGACACTTGAAGCATCATTTTTTAAACAAAAGCTAACACGAGCTAGATACAGAGGTCAGAGTACTGAAGAGGTTTGTTCTTCCTTTTCCTTCCATCTTACTGCAAAGATCAAGAGCTTTACTCTCACAGAAACAATCCATGTTTTTAATCAAGAAACTAATCCAGCCCGCTCCCAGCACTGCTGGGGAATGGAAAGATCCTCAACATAGAGTAAGTTTAGGTGGTTTTGTGTATAAAGACTGTACAACAGTTGGCTCAGTCTTCACAGAACCTCCTTCCAGCCAGGGAACAATGCTATTTTCAAGTGATGCACAGACCTTCGGGTCATTTTTACTTCTGAGATGTACAGTAATCCAATCACTCTGTGTTCTCTCCCCAAAGTCTTTCCTGCTTCACGCATGGACTTTTTGTATATGCCAGGATACTCAAATAAGCATGTTTTCCCTTTACACAGCAGGTTAGCATTTTTAAAGCAAGTATACACAAACCTAGCACGTTCTGTCAAGTACTGTTGCTGAATTTCTCATTCACAGTGCAGTGCATTATTCACAATTGCTTCCTTTACTAGCTGTTCACTTTTAGAATCTCCCTAGCTGATGTAAAACAGCTCTGGAGTAAAAACCATACAAGTTCAAGCAATATCACCAACATTTCTGAAGCCAAGAAACACTTGTTACCAGTGACAACTGTTTGCAAGAGCAAAAGAAGATTTCTTTCCAAGAGACAAAAAACCTCACATCAGCGCTTCCCTTTCCAAACAGTAAGCTTAAAGCACAAATACAAACTCACACAGCAGAACCCTATTAAACAACCCGAGCTGTATTTCATTTGTTCAAGGTCAAGACTGTTGACTAAACATTTCTATACACGATTATGCCAACTGTGTAACCCAAGACAGAAGAATTAATTCAATTCCCTTTCACGGCGCCACTGAACCTCGTGACTCTCAAACCTTACGAGGGTAGATGTATCCTGTTACTCAAGATGCAAGTGAGGTGATGCTTTCAGGCAGGATGTGTTTCCTGTTCAACTTTTCACAACAAAGCTACTGAAAATCTCAGAGACATTGATAAAAAAAAAACTTATAGCCAACATCTGGTAGCATGAGAAACATTACTTTCAACAGCACTCATCTCTCCTACAAATAAAAAAGCTTTTTCTTCATCTCTCCTGACCAGTGCTTTTCTTCACTGATTTTCTTTTCAATTTGTTTTGAATTCCAATATAGTAAACGAGCAGATGAATAAAGTACAGATACCAAATGGTTGAATTAGTGGATATAGATGCATTGAACATACAGTGCACAGCCACCACAACTGTTCTGGAACCAAACTCCACTTTCATACTGAATGGTTAATATACAGAAAGCTCCTCTCTCATTTGCTCTATAATTTGCCTTCCATTTTCCTTAAAATCACTATTTTAACTCTGATATAAACATGTAAACAGAAGAATCCAAAGCAGACTAAGTCAGCCAACGGATCCATTACTGCGCAGTTGAATAATTCACCCACTGAATACCACAAATTTACACAAATGACACAGAAACAAGGCAGGGCATAAGGTTGCCAGCTTCAGAAAAATGTCATTTTGTGGCATTTTGGACAAGTACCACCTTTTGCTGCATCAGAAACCAAAGAGCCACCAGGCCATGTAGAAAGCAAGCAACTCACAGCACTAAAAGCACTTCAGACCAGGACAGGTGTCACATGAAGATTCTCTTGTTTACAGTGTGTTGTTTTTTTGTTTTTTATGGCATCATAAGCACACCAGGCCAGCACAATGAAATTCAGACCTCTTCGTTGCTGGATGAGCCTACACTGAGTCTTGCACCATTTTTACATCTCACTGTAACAGCCAGTGAGCTCACTGATCATTTTTCATACGTAAGCATGATCTGACTAGACTAACTCAATGAAATTGTTTAATATTTAGATATTTAAATATGAATACTTAAAGGTATCAGTATAAGGATTCCTTGTTCTCTCTTCTACAGGTGTCTACAAATATCAGTGTGCATTTCAGCTCTCAGCAGCAGATACAGAAATACCTGGATCACGAAGGAGAGGGGACCAATAAACAGCAACACATTTGAGTTGCTCCTTGCTAACACCAGTAAATGGGACTCTGATGTCTTTTAAGTAATGGTTTTCCTTGGCACCTTAAAGCTCTATCTGGCACATGCTTTATTCTTGAGAACACCCTCATAGGCACACAAACATCTTTATTATTAAGACCGTTACCTCAATTCTCTTACCTTGTGCTTGGGATTCGTTATCCAACAGCACTTTCAGACCTTCAGCTGTGACACGTGATAATTTAGAAAGAAGGGCTCAAACTTCCAAGTAGTGTGAGCAGCTGGAACGTTTTAAACTATCTAAACAGCCATGGCAACAGAAGTCTAACTATCAGAGTTAGAATTATCAAAGGCATTTAATGTCCCTCATCTATCTATTGTGTTTCAAGAGAAAGGCATTCAACAGCAGTAACTCCAAACAAGACAGTTATTCATGGAGCAATCTGGAAGCATGCAGATTTTGGGTTAGTCCCTAAAAATGAGAATGCTATGACCAATCTACTGCCTACACCCAAATATACCCTTCAACACGAATCTCCTCTTACGGATGCAGCTATGTAATCCAGTGTCAGTTTAATAACACAGCAAGCCAAAACAATGAAGTAAAACAGTCTGCCTGATGAAGATAATTAAATGGCATATCTCAAGAAAGCACAAAGCTGGCAAGGTAATACTTTGAATTCAAATGCAGATTTGAAGAACTTGACCAAATTAGATGCGGCATGCAGCATTTTGTTTTGACGAGCGTTTGCATGGTTACACTGTTTATACAACTGCCTTAACAATAAAAAAAATAAAAATCTGTCTTCAGAGTCTTAAGGGACCTCTGGATCTCTCATTCAGAGAATAACAAATGATCTCCCTGATGTTTCATGAATTCTTATGAAGCCAAGAAACTCTACGTAAGCAATAACTGATCTAAACTGAAGGTGAACGTTTCACTACTGACCAACCTCCTAAGCTCAATGTAGACCACAGGACTACATGTGAAGGATGCAATCACTACTTTAATTATTCTCTTTTTTGAAAAAAGAAAGTTTGTTTTCCTACATTTTATGCACAGAACTGACCCAATGTCTAGCACAAATCTCATGACAAACTTCATTTAAGCTTCCTGTTTTTTGTTACACAAACCACACACCACACTCAAGTCAGATCCTTCTACATTTGTAAGGTAACTAAGTGCCTTATATTCTTTAATGACCTATTTGTTCTGTATCCTAGAAATCAAAACCAAAGCCAAAACACTAAGAGAAATCATTATCTCTGTTTACATCACTGCAATCCAAACAAGTACTTGGCTCTTATTTTTAAACAGCTCAGGCCAAGACTATGCACATTTAGCAGATCTATCAGCTCCTAAGTTGTTTGTCCACAGCTTGTCTTTCCAAAGAAGTACTGCTTTAATTATGCAAGTCCCTTAGCAATTAATCAAAACCTAAAAGCGTGGTTTAGCAACAGACTTTTTAAGTAACAGCCCATACAGTTTTTCATCCTACTGCAAAGATGTAAGAACATGTCATATTAATATTGATTTTTTAGAATGATTTCTTTTACACGGAAAGCAGCAAAATACTGCAAGAATAACAATTCAGTAAACGATACGCATGTATGGAAATCACAGTCTAAACAAGTAAAAAACTGAGAGCAGAAGTAGTCAGTACAATAATTAATCCAAGCATCACACCAGTCCTGTATAAGTATGTATCTCTTCAAGACTTGTGCAAGAAAGCTTTCCAGCAGTACAGAAACAAACCTAATAAAGTAATGTGCAAGTTTATAAGGAGGATTAATATGTATATTATTTAGAATAAAACCTCCTGAAGTCCTAGCATATGAGAATTCCCCTCATGTTTTGTTTGTGGCACTAAAGGTATATTACCAGTATATTATAGCAGCAATTAGGAAGAAACCATCTTAGAGACAGGAAGTTCTTAACTCAGCCCTTATTTCTTGTTCAGACTTGTGTGACTGTGGACCAACCCCCCTCACCTTTCTTTGTTCCTCCACCTACAGGATAAAGATTTCCCCTAAGGGGACTCGATGTTCTTCTGATCAGTACCAACTGTGACACCTCAAGAACAAGACAAAGAAAGACAGAACCGTCTGCTCTCATATGATCCTACATAATCACCTATTCAGTATTTTTATCAATTGCAACAGGAGTGGTGAGGCAAATACGACATTATTATGAATTAAGCCCAAAAAAAGGCTTTACAGGGAGAACACAAAGTTAACCAGCTTTCAATTCCTCAATGTAGCCTTGGTGTTTTGTAACATCTGTGTTGATGCTGCTCTGGAACAAAGCAGCAGTAAATGCAAAATGTCATTTGCTATTCAAAACACAAGAAATATTTCCCACATCATTAAAACAAATCCCTAGGATCTCATTTATTTCCTTTCATTCCCATTTGTAACTTGTACTTTTCTGAGCTTTCTCCTTCAACTTGCTTCTTGTTTGAGAGCTAGGTTCTCAAGTACATCTAAGATGTCCCACTGCCACTAATACAAACCTAACCAACCTGGACAACCATGAGCAGGGAAAGCATAAATCAGATGAGAGGAAGGGAAAGGTTCCCATCTTCGTTACCAACAAACAAAATCCATTCTCAAGACTACCAGAAAAATGGGAAAAGAGGAATTCATTTTCCTTCCATGTAAGTAGCTAGACAATAACGAGGAGGGAAAAAAAAGACAGAACCTGCACCATGCTGGAGAGGAAAATACAGGACAATGACATCTCTACTGCAGCAGAAAGACAACCGGGGATGACATCAGCTGTGGCAGTGAAGTGTTGCTGCTTGGTATCACTGTGATCTGGAAACCAGACTCAGGCTTTCAGCTTAAGGTATTAGAAGTAGGCAAGCATACTTCAAACATTTCAGGAAGCAGCTGCTCATCTGGGATATTAACAACTTCTAAGCTAAACCTATAAAAACACTTGAGGAGAAACTTTCCAAAACAGATGTCAGGAAACCCAGCAATTTCTTAGGATAACAACAACATCCTAAGCAATCAATGAGGTGACTGGCTGCGTCTATGTCGCTAATTAGCCCCAAATGCAAAATAAAATGTTTACTAGAGCCACTTGTAATCTGACACACCACTGCACACTTTGGCAGGCACAGAGCATTCATAGTGTCAGTTAACACAGCACTGCTGACAGCTGCAACTCCTTTGACTTACGGTAACCTACTTATCTCAAGTATTACGGAGGCAGAAAATAGCTACAATAAAATCAATATGGCCCAAGGTTAAGAAACTAACAGTTTCAAGAATGAAGGCTTAAAAACAATGCTGTAAAACCACAGACAAGAAATACAACCTAGACGATTACACAAAATATTTTCCCTCTCACCTACACTGCAATTTATTTATCTAAAAGTGAGATGCTTACCTGACACTGTGTTCACACATCTACAGCTAAAATAAACACACACCTACAGCTAGGAAGATACCCAAGTCCACACAGTTAACATCTGCCTTTGTTAAAGCATGCTCATGTTGCTCCCAGACACAGGACAGGGAGACTAATTAAGCAGCTGGATCGGGACACAGTCTCTGGTGTTTACTTTTCCACACACAGGAAAGCTGTACAAGTACTTCCATAGGGGTAATGTACTAGTTAATGACTTACAACTCTGAAAACCCAAACAAATAAGCATGTCCTCTCCAGAGTCACTAGTTTCTACAGAACACCCACCTAAAAGTTAATCCTGCCTGCATCAGCTAACAAAGTTTTGCTTTTCTATATCGACATGTAAAATACTGACATCTAAACAAAAAGCCTTCAGATGAAAAACGCACGCTCAAAATAAGTCCACATTTTCTCTTTCAAAGAACTACCAAGGCTTTTAACAGATAAAACTATCATATTCCTTAGCATTTCATGCTGCTTTACCACTCAAGGCTATCCAGGAGATAGGAGAAAAAAAAAAAAAAAAAAAAAAAAAACAACCTGCACACGTACACCCCCATTTCGATCACTGTAACATTAGCATGTTTTACAAAACACATACACAAGAAAAAAAGCAAGTAGATGGCACACTCATCTGTTTGATCTGCCTGCCAACATCTGGCGAAAGAAAGATGGCTTCAGACTGCACCGTATTAACGTGATACCGCTCCAATCAAGTTGCTTTGCTGTATGACAATCGCACTCTTGGCCACTCTCCCAACAACTTAGCTCAGAACTATCAGATTCCAAACCACTTGCTCAGTGTTTAACTACTTCTGGGCCCCCAGAAGTTAAACTGATAATTTCCTTGAAAAAGGAACGACTATTTGCAGTCCAAAGAGGCACAGCACTACATGTTCATGTACAGTTAAGTGCAGGAATGAGTGTTCTTAGGGGATGCAAAGTCCAAGGTGACAATAAGAAGAGTACTAGGCCAAGTGCCTAGGAGCTAAACAAGCACTGGCTGTACAATACACAACATTGTCAAATTACATGGTCCTTAACCTCCATTTACATGAAACAGCTGTAGAGAGTGGGTGAGCAACAGTGAAGTCCTACTGTTGTACAAAAGCTGTTTGGTACTGCGAGAATGGTACTTCTCCTTGAATGCACCAAGGTAGGTAATGCACTAAGCATGCAAGCTTCCTGCGTACACAGCACTGCAAATCAGGTTAACAGCACTTCGTTCACTATATTACAAGAAACAGTATTTTCACTTGCACATTCACATAAGACAAGGACCATGTGCTAATATCCAAACTCACTCCTAGTTTGGGCTCCCTTATTACACGAAATATAGCTACAGCCTCTAAAAAGGCAGAACAACAATCTACTTGCAGTTTATCTGCCTGCATTAGGCTTGAAAACACTGAAGATAAATCCCAAGCATTAAAGCATAAGCTCCCTATTTTCTTTACTTATGGATCAAAACTTTTTTCAGCATCTCACCCCTTGCCATTCTGAAAACACATTTGAAATAAGGCAGCCATGCTTACTTTTGGGACTGTCATAGAATCACCAAGGTTGGAAAACAAAAGTCCAACTGTCCACTTACCACCAATATTTCCCACTAAACCATGTCTTTCAGTACAACATCTAAATGTTTCTTGAAGACCTCCAGGGCTGGCAACTCCACCATCTCTTTGGGCAGCTTGTCCCAGGGCCTGACCATTCTTTTGGAGAAGTACTTTCTAACAGCCAGTCTCAATCTCCCCAGTGCAATTTGAGGCCATTCCCTCTTGTCCTATCTGTACTTATGCGAGCGAAGAGGTCAACCCCCACTCCACCACAACCTCCTTTCAGGCAGTTGTAGAATGCAAGAAGGCCTCCCTGAGTCTCCGCTTCTCCAGACTAAACAAACCCAGCTCCCTCATCTGCTCCCTGTTTGTGCTCCAGACCCCTCAGCAGCTTCATTGCCCTTCTCTGGACATGCTCCAGCGCCTCCATGTCTTTCTTGTAGAGAGGGGCCCAAAATTGAACAGAGTACTTGAGATGTGGCCTCATCAGTGCTGAATACCGTGGGATAATCACTTACCTGCTCCTACTGGCAACACTTTTTCTGGTACAAGCCAGGATGCCATTGGCCTTCTTGGCCACCTGGGCACTGGTGGCTCATGTTCAGCTGAGCACCAATCAATACCCCCAGGTCTGTTTCCCCTACACAGTCTTCCAGTCACTTTGCCCTATGCCTGTAAGGTCGCTGTGACCGAAGTGCAGGACCCAGCACTCGGCCTTGTTGAACCTCATCGCATTGGCTTCAGCCCAGTGAATCAGCCTGTCCAGATTCCTCTGCAGGGCCTCGCTACCCCAGGCAGATCAACACTTCCAGCCAACATGGTGTCATCCGCAAACTTATTTAGGATGCACTCAATGCCTTCATTCAACTCATCAATAAAGATACTGAAGAGGACAGGCCCCAGCACCACCCCCCTGGGGAACATCACTTGTGACTGGTGTTATAGCTGCACACAGCTTTCCTATGCATTCAGTCAAAATCAAAGTCAGGAAGTCCTCATGCTGCTTTCTTCTCTCCGCGTACCTCCCGGACTTAAACAAGATGTATCTGCTACTCAAATATTAGCAAAGCAAAGCTGTGTCTGAGACAGAATGAGAAACAGGCACAACCTTTAAGATCATGCGTAAGCACAGATTCAGTAATGTTATATGCTGAAAATTAGACATGACCAATCACAACTCGAAGTCCATAAGTAATATTTCCAGACAACCTTCCAGCTTCTGATCTATCCAAGCAACTGACCTGGATTCCTACTGAAAACTAAATAGCAGTTACAGCAAAAAGCAGCAATGCTACATAAACACAAAACCAATGAAGAATCCCAGTAATTAAAAGTTTCATCTTGCTGCATAAGAGATCACCATGCCACAGAGTCATGACAGAAATGACACTGCACCAGCTACATTCATCACATTGGAGATTAAGCTGCATCTTGCACAGTGCAGAATCAGGACCTCTAAGTTAAGTGGGTTGGTACCCCATACCGCATTTAATCAATCTTCAAGTACTCAAGTTAACAGATCCATTACAAGGGCACTTCTCCCTGCAGATCAAACAACAAAGTCAAACTTACACATGAGAGAAAGCAGTGAACGATGTACACAGGCACACTTAAGAATCTGCAGCAGCTTCCTCAATTGCAAATCTCCAACAGCATGACAACCTACAAGAGCAGAGCACATGACCTCAAGGAGCAGGAGCATACTCCTCACTAAGGCAGCTTTAGGACTCAGTTTGGACAGTATAAAAATGAAAGACCAACTAAATAATGCAGATCATCAAGTACGTGCATGCTCAGTTGAAGCAGAACAATCCAGCTTGCATGCTCATTGCTTCAAGAGTTTGCCAGCACTGACTCCAGGAAGTTGGAGCATAAGAAAGGATTATACAAGAAAGGATGAGCTTCCAATTTTACAGAGGGAAGCTTCAACTATTCGTTTGTCCTCTATGCTCATAGAAACTAATGATTTAACCATCGTATTTAAAAAAAATGAAGCAAACATTGTGTGTAATACAAAAACTTAGTAACTCAAAAGCAATAACGATCTCAGATGCTTTTTTGCCCCCAGGTCCTTTGCTCCTAGATATGAAGTCATTCGCAGAAGAGCAGCACTCTGAAAACTTCTGGAAACCAGCTGCACAAGGTATTAACTAGTTTCTCTAAAGCAAGTCACAAATATTCCACCTCCACAAGCTTTCTGGTAGGATGGTCAGAGGGGGAAAAAAAAGCATTCAAACCTCATGACAAGAGACTCTTGCTCCCTGCAAAAACCATCAGCAGACTCCTTTGCCAGAACCATGGTTTTCGGTAACAGTCACCCCCTTCTTGCACCTTATTCAAGTACACAAACACATTCTTCATCTCTAACCAGGGTCACAGGCAAACAGCACCTACTGGATGATCCTGAGAAATCCACTTCACAGCAGCTTACCCACAGCCAGATTAGCATTCCCACTTTGTGATCATAATGACTGATTGTTGTTTCTAGAACACCATTTCTTACAACTTAAGGCTCTTCGCTGAAGATTGCTCCAGGCCCACCAGTACGAGCCCACTATGGAAGCTTACAACCACTTAGCAGCAGTGCTATTATTTTTTCACAAAATACAGAGTATTTTCCAAATGCAAGTTCCAACCCTCTAACTGCTTTGAAAAAGTATAAAATCCAGATGGTCTAAGCTGCACCAATCCTTTCCATTCTTTCAGCAGGGTCCCAGCTCACTGGCTTGGAGCTTCTGCTTAAAAAACAAGCACAGGCATGGGTTCCTGCCTCGTTTGTGCAGCAACTCCAAAGAAACAAACACTTTGTAGCCTAAAAGAAGGGGCTACCATCTGACATGAAGTTAATCCATTTCGCTGTTGAACTACATAAATACAGCTTAATTAAGAAATCACAGAGTGGCCAGATTCAACACTTACTGTCCCAGGCAACAGCAGAACTACCAGCCTGAAGGAGACGTTGAAACAGTGGTACTTGAAATGCCAGTTCAAGGAATGTGAGGTACTGAATGACAGATTATTAACTGTACCACAGAAGAAAAACCAAAGACACAAATCCAAAACCAAGCCAAAAAGGAAAACAAAAAAAAACAAACCTACACAGCAGCTTTATTTTTTAAAGATGATCACCTATACCTCATGACAGCACTGATCAATTCTAAATAGGAATTGCAATGGAAGCAGTACAGTGAGCATCTTTCTGTGCTTTCAAACTAAGCCTGTTAGAGACTACTGCACATCATCTCTTTCCTCCTAATTTATTTTTTCAACATGCTAAAGTGCCTCTCCCTGCTTTATCTGTACTCAGTGAAAAGACGGCAACACACTAACTTTGCACACAGTGCTTACTATGCCCATCTTTGCCTGCTAAATCTGAAGGCACGGACAGTCTCTAATCTGGAAAAAGCTTTATTTCCTCAGTTTAACACACAGTTAATTCCAAGACCTCTCAGATAATAATAGAACCGAATAATAGAACTGAATTCTAATTTCAAAATACCTTTCAGTGCCTATCCTTCAGTCTCCAGGAAGATAAGCTTCACTGTTTTCCTTAAATATATTTCTGAATCGTAAGTTAAGGCAAAAAATGAAGTAGTATCACACCCTACTGCAAAGCCATAACCTTCTACCTCCTTCTTATATAAATCAGAAATATTATGGCAAGTTGCTTGGTTTTACTTTCCTTTTCACTGTTCACAATATTTACTGTTCTGCATTTGACATTTGAGATTGATTTGAAATGATGTTCCATAGTTTCCACATTCAGTCTGCTGCAGCTGCTGTGCTAGAAAGCCTTTTTCAGTACTGGAGCTACCCCGTAACTAACTTTAGTGTTGCCAGCACATCACCCAATCCTTCAAAAAGACAGACTTCTCCATATTTGCATCAGATTTAATTTCCCAAAGTTCTGCCTCATTGTGTGCACTCTTGTGCAACAAAAAGATCCAAGCAGCAGGCCTTCACTCTGCCTGCATCGCTCCACTATCTCTCCCTGTTTCTGCCTCATACTTTGAGACAATGAGCAACTCGCTTCCTCCATCAAAACTTAATCCAAATTGACTGTTTTTCCCTATCTCTGAATAACAAACATCAAAAACAAACTCCATCTTACAACACACTGAGCCCAGGGTTACTGAAGGTAAGAAGCATTCAGAAAAGAGATAAGTTTAACACAAAAGAAACAAGATACTACTGAACACAGCTCTTGAACCTTTGTTCCTACTTCACTATGTAAACTTGCAGTGCTTTAGACAGCACTATATAAATGACTCGTGCAAGAGAACTATGCATAATGCAACACGGCTTTGCCTTTAAAACACTGCAATAAAACAATGCTGTTAAAAACTACAGAAGTGTTTTGTGAGCAACACCTGTACCAACAAAGGAAACACAGCAAAGGTTAAAATTAGTACAGTCTATGACATCAGAACAGTGAACGTAGTTACGACTTTAGCCCTTTGGCATCACTTGTGCTACTTGTTCTAGTTACAGAAAGCCTTCATCACTTAAAAACATCAGGTCTCAATTTTCCAATTCAGAAGCAAAATAAGGACAGTGTGGGGGTCAACACTTGGAATCCAACAGACATATCATGCTATTAATCCTAACAGCTAGTAAAAGAACCTCTCCATAGAATGTTGCTATGCATCTGTATTGAAAAAGGCTTGTTAAGTTGGTTACAGTCATTAATGTACTAACAATGCTTCTTGTTACATGACCTAAAGCTCTACTATAAATCCCTTAAACTCATAAATTGTATTTCACCAGCACTGAATAACTGGACCTGCCTGACAAGCTCAAGCAGCTCAGCAGAACTGGGTTTCCATAGAATAAAACCAGAAACATGCAGAGGGATTAGAGAAAAAAAATGCAGTTGTTCCTGTGCCAAAGGAGAGGGGATTATTAATCAGGATTTATAGTAAGTATTAATACTGGACCTTAATATTACCAATACATCACCCCCCAACAATTACTATTAATTGCAACCTCACCGTAGGAAAACACGACTGTCAGGAAGTCACTCCCAGGTAAAAGGAAACTTTTCATTCATGAACTGCTGCAATGTGTCAGGAATAGCAGGGCTGAACAGAAATCTCACAGCGAGCGTCCCATCAGCCCCCAGCACACACTTCTGTCCCAACAGCTCACCAACAGGAGCACTGCTCCTCTGTGGCTTCTTCACCACGACCTTACCCGTGAAATTACAACAGCCACCTGTGTTTTTCTTCTGTTCTGAAGCCCATTCGGGTTGAATACGTCAGGCTTTGAAGACCTTCAACAGATCGGCGCTGCCCTGACTCCTACCAGCTCTTGTCACCCGCCTTGAAGGGGCCACACGAAAGCCGTTCAACTCCTGCTACTTCCGTCCCCAAAAGAAGGAAGCACATTTGCACAACTCTCAACTGTTTCAACTGCAGGCTACAGAACAATCTGCCCCGAGAAAACTTTCAAGAAGACGCTGAACCGAACAAAGCTGCGTGCAACCCTTCAGCTGCGCGCGTTGGGCTCCCGTGCAAAGCGAGGAGCATTTCCACCGCCCTGCAGCGGTACCGCGGGACGGCAGGGCCCGCAGCGGGGCCCACCGCAGCTTTCCGGGCACCCAGATGCCCCTCAGCCCAGCCCAGCCCGTCCCCGGCCCCAGCGTTACCCTCCGCCAGCAGCTCCTCGGCGGTGACCTGGTGCCGCCCGACTGCGAACACCCGGCCCAGGGCGGCCGCGCCGCCCGCTCCTCCGGCTCCGCCGCCCGCTCCGCCGCCGCTCCCCTCGGCCTTGGGCATGCGGGAGAACTTCTTCATGGCGAGCGGAGCCCCGTGGCGGCCGGAGATGGGGAGCTGCCCGCTTCACATGCCTCCGCTCCTCGGCCGCTCCCCGCCGCCTCTGCCCGCCGCGGGGAGGAGGAGAAGGAGGAGGGAAGGGAGGAAGGGGGCGGCGCGCCCGAGCCGGGGGAGCCGAGAAGCACAGCCCCGCACCGCGCCGCGAGGGGAGGGAGTGCCTCGAGGGGAGGGAGCGGGGGGGCGCTGCAGCGCATCGCGCAGGCGCAAGCCCGCCTCTCGCAGGCGGGCACGCGGCCGGAAGTGACGTTTTGAGCCTCGGGAGGCGCGTGGAGCGCTGGGCAGGTTCGTTCACGTGTGCCGTGTCCGCCCGCCCGCCCGCCCAGCGCCTCGTTGAGAGCTGCGTTGTGCTTCCCGTAGGAGGAATAACTGTAAAAAAAAATAATAATAATTAAAAAAAAGGGTGTGAGGACGAGAGTGAATTCCTAGCAGTGGATCTCCACGAGTGTCCCAAGCAGCGAGGTGCAGTTCACAGACTAAAAAGGTGTGGTAAAAATATGGATGTAGAAGAAAAAACATCAGCTGTGGATTTCTCTCTGTGAAACTTGTCCAGCATCGCTGGACATCTGCTCCGTAGACATTGAGGGAGCAAAACTGGGGTTTCCCCAACACAAGTGGAGTTTTGAGAAAAGTTTTTATAGAAAAAAAGCTTCTGGCCCTTAGGAAGCACAGCCACCATCAGTGGTGTTTGTTACAGTTCCCTAAAAACAGCATTGGGGAAGTACCCGTTTCCCAATAGTTTGTCTCAAATTTCAAATTCAAGTTTAGAGTAAAACCTGATGTCAATCTGACATGGTCTTCATGCTGAAAGTGTCTCTGCTCCTCCCAGAATAGTCACATGAGTCATTGCAAGAAATGTTTGTCATACATTACAAAAGACCTTTAAGATCCCCAAGTCCAACCATGAATTCATCCCCATCATGCTCACTGACCACATCCCCCAGTGCCACATCTCGGCAGTTCTTGAACTACCCCAGGGGCAGTGACTCCACCACTTTCCTGGGCAGCCTGTGCCACTGCATCACTGCTCTTTCTAAAGAGATGAAATTGTTCCTAAATATCCAAGCTGAACTTCCCTGCCATCACCTCCCATCCTACTGCTATTACCTGGGAGAAGAGGCTGGTTCCCATATTACTACAACCTCCTTTTTATCCCCAGAGAGGGATAAAGTCTTCCCCTCTCAAGAATCAAATTAGTTTTGGCTTAATCATATGGCTGTACTCCAAGTTAATACCAAATGACAGTATTTCTCTGTTGAAGTGACAACATGTCATACCTTGAAAGCACGGACATACTTATTCCCACTGTAGTCCCTTTCTTCAGTTGTTTCCGTCCTCTTTGTAATTGGAGATCAATTTTTCAGCAGCACACAGAGAATCTAATCCACAGTTTTCTTTAGAAGATAAAGGTACTTCGACTGCAGATGAAAGGAACAGAGTACTGAGGAGAACGGCACATCCTCACAGTGATGTGTGCCTGGGCTCCTTAGAAATAAACTTGTAATTGTCTTTGGAAAAAGAAGCAAAGCTGACTTGAAAGTACATACATTTAGTGGCAGCAATGAGTACAGCTTTGCTTATCCTCAACCAAAAATGAAATATTTTCTAAATATTGCTCTGAGAGGGTTGAATTGGGTTTTTGTTTGGGTCATTACTTTTATTGATTTTGGCTCCTATCCCCATACAATTCTGTGCTTTTTAAGGTAAGAGATTTAATTATTGCCAGAGTTATTTAAAGGCTGGACAAATGAACACTCTTGTTATGCAGGGATTAACACTGCTAATCCTTGCCTTTGCACATGAGAAGATGTAGAGGTCAACTACGTCAGCATAGCCAGCAGATGCGTGCATCACTATTGCTTGCAGAGCTGCAGTGATGGATATGGCAAGTCACTCCAAAATGATGGACATTGCCAGTAACTTCAAAGAGGCACAGCACAGCTAAGTTACAAAGCTCCACAGTTGTTTAATTGGAAACTTGGCACCCAGATGGTCTATTTCTATGAGAAGCCAGCTTGTGATGTTTTATGCCAAGAAATATAGTTGCTTTGACTGGTTATTTAAAAAAAATGTGCCCGATCCTCCAAATGGCTAAATAAGTGATAATCTGAACACAGAACTAAGCCACTGACTTTGATTTAATTCTTTGTCTGAGCAGAACTGCGTTTTGCTATTTCTAGAAACTATTTTGATTTCAAGAAAAGGAGAGTTGGGTGAAGCAATGCATTGGCACAGGCTGCCCGGGGAGATGGTGGAGTCACTGTCCCTGAAGGTGTTCAAGAACCATGGTTTGCGGACATGGTGGGGTTAGACTTGGTGATCTTAAAGGTCTTTTGTAACCTTAATGATTCTGTGATTAAGTCTTTCACTCAGAGTATGAAGCACAAAGTAAACTCTGTTATCCCTTACTGAAATGAAACCTCCTATTTTGTTTCAGACAGAGAAGAGATGGTTCGGTCTTCCACAGTTGCAAGTAATGAAGTAAAACCAATGTACATACTGCAACATCTGCTCAACACAGAGACAGTACAAGGACTTTGCACAAAAGTAAAGAAACTGAAAACGTTTTAAGTAATTGAATGTGTGCACAAGTAGTGTTAAGTTCCGGGTAGATGTGCAATAATGCGTGGTCTGAAGAAATAGCCAGGGACAACTAACAGAAAATCAGAAAGTCAGGAGAGATCCACTACAGGGGGAGAGAAATAGGGTAAGGATGTTAGTAAAGAGGCTGGGTCAAAGCCATGAAGGCTTGTTTGTAAAGTTTGGGTTTTTGCTTTTTTTTCTCTTTTTTTTTCTTTTTTTTTCTTTTTTTTTTTCTCTCATACTAAGTAATGGTTATGCTTTTCAACTCTATGATCAGAGTAGACCGCCAGCTTTCATTACTGAAAAAAAAAAAAACAACACCCAACTAAGAATAAAGGTCATTTTTGCTTTTTATGACTATGAAATCAGTGGTGAGCTTTCACTACATGAAAACAGAAGAGGAAAAGTCCCAGTGGCATGCTCTGTCCATTTGTTTCCATCTCTATTTTGGTAGATTTTAGATATTACTCCTACATTGTTTTTTTTCTTCTTCTTCTTTTTCTTGCTTGGGGTCTGTAATGCCCCCAATATTTTCTTCCTGTTTCTTTTTCTTTTTTTTAATAGCACGATGTTAGACCTATAACAGAACACAAGCAGTTCCACATACTGCATTTACTCAGCACCTTGAACACCTTGCATCTTGAATCTTCTCTCACAGGTTCAAAAAAGCAAACTTCAGGTTTTTGTTGGTGTTGTTTGTCTTTCTCAGAGTCACAATAGTGTGTCATGTTTTGTCCCATTGGCTTTATTTCAGAAAGCTGTTGCACCTCAATTACAGAAATAATAAAACTAAGATAATTATCTACTCCAGTGTAAAACACTTTGAAGATTTATGGATGAAGGCACTAAGTGAGAACAACTTGAAAATGAAACAACAGATACTCTATATGCACTCATCTCAAGGTTGGTGTTTGAGGAGTGACAATTTAATCCTCTTCAAACTGCTTAACAGTTCAAATGCCTTTTATCATGATTACTGTTTCTCATGCATTTCTCTTCTTATATCTTCCCCGCTTTTAACTCTTTCTCCCATGCAGTATATAAATTGGTTTTGAATGAATCCCTTAAGAATCAGTTTCCTGTACAAATGTCAAATGTCCCTGACAGCTATTAAGGAGAAAGATGAGTGGAAAACTTTCTTGGTGTAAATACTAATTGCAAATCACTTGCTGTTTCCAGACAAAATCTTTATGTGCTGATTACTCATGCTTAGTACTAGAAAGTAAAGCAAAAATATCATTTTCTGCAAATCTATTCTTATAAAACTCTTAAATACCATTTATTTATTTTTCACTTTCATTGAAAACATAGATCTGTGCCTTTGTCACATAGGTGCTCAATTGTTCAGCATTTATTGCAGTAATTAGGTTTCTGGGTGGGTTTTTTTTTTTTTTTGGCCTTGAGTATATGAGGGTTATTCTCTTTTGTAATTTTTTTAGTCCATCTGAACAAAGCACTGCTGAAGGGGCTTTCCTGATAAGCACTTAGGGCTTTTTTCCCCAGCTCTTTTCTCTTCAGCATTGCATATTTGTCCCAAGGAAGCCGTAAAAACCATCATTTAATACAACAGAAGTTATACAATTGTCCTATTTTAATACTATTCCTTAGTTTTGTACTGCTGACCTTGAAGGAGTTTGCTTTAGAGAAAGGCACTAAAACCAGACAAAATGGTTTAAATGAGCTAAGAGCCAGGAAAGCTCTAGGAGACAACTTGTTTAGCTTTGGATTACTGTTTGTTTTTTCTAGGATCAAGTCATATCACTCCTCTGAATCAGCAGTGGTACTGAGAGGCTTTCAATTTTTTTTTTTTTTTTGCTTAATGCAATGACAAAAATCACTTGCTGCAGTAGGAAAACACACATTACCTCTGGAGCAATTACATGGCTGAAGATCTGAACAGCATTCCAGGCCATTCAGAGACCCAGGGCAAAGAGAGGCAAATTAGCATCCTTTTCAGTTTTTACAATTTGTTCCAATCAGAAAGTGAACAAAAAGGAGTTGTGGAAAAGAAACCATGGATTTCTGACAATAGAACAGAAACAAATCCGTAGGTGATCTGGTGAAGACATACAAGGGCAAGAGAGCAAAATTCAACTTTGGTGACATCTGGTGCAACTCCCATTGACACTGAGGTCAGCAGTTCCTTATTGCAATGTGAGATTTGGCAACTTGTAATATAGTTGAGTTTGGAAGAGTGTTCTGTGCAACACTGCAGCAGTAAGAAATCATTGAAAAGCCATGGCCCTTAAGGTACAAAAAGTTGATATTTTGCCTACCATTTTTACTCAATCTGCAGACTTAAGTTTTGATTTTATGTTTGTTCTGTGATGAATTTAATGTATTTCTATTCCACACGTAGTTTTCAAAAAGTAGAAAACTGCGAATCTATCACTGGTCAGTTCTTTTGCTACAAATATTTCTGTACATACACTCATAAGCTTGAAGGAGAAATCTGCGTAACTGAGAGCCCAGGAAGGAAGAACATCTTTTTGGTTGCAAGTGAATAGTCTGTACTGATGCACACAAACATGGAAACTATGTAATAAGCACAAGAACCATGTCATATCTGGTGGACTTGTACTGTAAAAGCTCATGTAAATTCAGAATTGTTGCTCATAATTCTGAAAGATTTTGCAACAGATAACTTCCTTCTGCTAACTGTTATCTAAAAGTGCATTTCAAGTAGTATTGATTATGAACTCTAATTCCATTTCTGCTTAGATAAATCAAGGCTTCTGGCAAGTTGTTTATCCAATATCATGTGCATCCAAGCTTAAGAAAGGAAGTAATTTGATCTACTGCTCATGTAGTAGAAGTTCTATACCACAATATAAATAGTGAAGAGGAGAGAGGAAAATAGAAGAATTGCTTGCTTAGGTCAGATTTAGATAAGCACAGAAAAACTGCATTATTTCTTTTAATTTTATGGTAGTATTTCTTAAAACACAGTAGGTTGTCAGTTTTACCACTACATACAAATAAGGAGTCAGCGTTATTTCACATCTTAATGACTTATTTAATGCTCCATATTAAATGGAACAGACTAGTCTTTGGCAACAGAATGGGCTATATTTCTGTTCTGCAAAAGAGTTATTAGAGGAAGAACTATGTTCGATCTGAATTTGAATTATATGCTGAAAGTAGTAAATCTAGAGGCGAAAAGTGCTTTGAATGAGAGGTCAGAAAGCAATGAAGTTCACTGCATGAAAAAAAAGGAATAAGAACAACAAAGGAGAGGCACATGGCTTCATAACACTTTGCTAAATGTTCTCATGTTTACAGAGGGGAACTTGGAGCATTAATCTAATTAATAAAGGAGAACAGGAATCCTGATCACTTCTGCAAGCTGTGAGAATCATCATTCCAAAGGCTAAGCAGCAATGTACTGATGTAGAGGAGTAATGGGCAGCGTAATAAGGAAATTATCTAAAAGTCTAAGATGGAAACATTTTATGTACTTACCTAAGTACATGTTAAGGCTACCACTGCCATTTTGACTGAACTGGGGCACTGCAGCAGCCTTCCCTGGAGTGGATTTTATTTGAGATTACTGTTAATTGCTTGCATAGTAGCATAGTGTACCCTTCCAGACTGTCTGGATTGCACAATACCTGAAATGAGCTGAAAGTACCTTGGAAGGGAGAATTTCGACTCAGAGAGCTCTTTAGAAATAAAGAAATGGCCTGAATATACCCAGATTAAATTCAGTAAATTTGAAGGCATTAACTAAGTGCAGCAGAAAAACAGGAATTAAAAGTAGAAAGTTAGAAGTAACTAACAGCAGCAAAAAGGGTCTGAGGGCTACAGGAGCTCTATCTGAACAGATGGCAGGAACAGAGGAGCAAAGATAACATTCAGTACAGCATATTAAAAAAATCACATCTGTAAGACATGAAGGTGAGTCACCTGCTAAGGCTTCATTTGAGGAATCGCATCCCATTTTGGCACTGTGCATTAAGACATTATTTTACATTAGATTTTGAAGACATGCAGCAGATAAAAGAAGTTTGGAAAAGATGTCCCCTGCAGGGAAGTTAAATGAGTCATTCTCGAGAAGAAAGTTAATTTTCCAGGATGGAAATGTTGAATTTGATCAGTGTTTCCTTGTATTTACTACTAGGTACTAGGAAGACAAGTACATTGTTCCTTATTTACAGCGTATAAAACTCGAAATAGATAACGGAAAAGGCTTCCTTATGATGAAGGTGGGGAAGCAGTAGAAGAAGTATCATAAAATATAGCTGAAGTTCTTTAAGCTTCTTTAAGTTCTATTCCTTCAACACGAACAGACAACTATCAGTTCAGAACAGGTTAAACTCATGATGCTCCTTAACGTATGGTGGTGGAGGACCACAGTAGATTGTTCTCAGCCATGCATTTCAGAACAAGGAAACATTAGCTTTATCCAATTTATTGTAGTATCTATCAAAGACATGACAGAACTTAAGGTGGTTTCAGCCAGCAGCGCACTGGCTGCTTTTATTTATTCTTGTTCACAATGACCTTAAGATAGCCACAATTTTGATTTTTCTTTATCAACTAAGGCGGGTATTCAAATTTTTATTGGTCTTTAGCAGTACAGATTGGCTTTCAAAAGCCACAAAAAGCAGCTAAACCAGCTTTAGCATAATTGTATGGCACAAACCACTATAGGCCAACAATAAATACAGACTCACGTCCAAATGTGCTTGCAGGGAGAAGCTCTGAGCTAAACTGAGCAAAAGTGTAAAATATGTTTCAAGGGGTTTTTTTTGTTTGTTTGTTTTTAAGCTGGCTAGCAAGCTGAAAGATGATTGAAACAATCTAATTCACTTTCAGGACACACATTCTTTTCAGGGCAAGCATTGGCTTTCCAATTCCAATAAAACTGTGTCATACATTAAAAAAAATCCCTTCTACATTTTTCTCCATTTCTTACCCTGCCTGAAATTGCAATAATTTTTCTGCAGGATCTTGGCCCATCGCTTACTTCCAACCTTCTACTAGTCTTTTGAAAATGCCTACCTAGTCATTATTGCTTAGTTGGAGTGCCAGTGACTAATAGCAATGCTTTTAATCTTCACAATGGGCAGTGAATTAAGACCTGCAGCGTCCTTGAGAGGAGGTGAGTAAAAGCAACCTGACAAGCCATGAACAAAACCCGGGCACTGCCCACATAAGCCTAGATACTGCTGACAAAAGTAGAAAGACACGAGCACTCTAGATCACAGAATCACAGAATCACAGAATTGCAGGGGTTGGAAGGGACCTCCAGAGATCATCGAGTCCAACCCCCCTGCCAAAGCAGGTTCCCTACAGCAGGTCGCACAGGTAGGCATCCAGGCAGGTCTTGAACATCTCCAGAGAAGGAGGCTCCACCACCTCCCTGGGCAGCCTGTTCCAGTGCTCCGTCACCCTCACTGTAAAGAAGTTCTTGCGCATGTTTGTGCGGAACTTCCTATGCTGCAGTTTCCAGCCGTTTCCCCTTGTCCTGTCTCCACTCACCACTGAAAACAGTCTGGCCTCGCCATTCTTCCCCCCACACCTTAGATATTTATAGACCTGGATCAGGTCCCCTCTCAGTCTTCTCTTCCCAAGGCTGAACAGACCCAGTTCACTCAGCCTTTCCTCATAGGAGAGATGCTCCAGGCCCTTCACCATCTTTGTGGCCCTCCGCTGGACTCTTTCCAAGAGATCCCTGTCTTTTTTGTACTGGGGAGCCCAGAACTGGACGCAGTACTCCAGATGAGGCCTCACCAGGGCAGAGTAGAGGGGGAGGATCACCTCCCTCGACCTGCTGGACACGCTCTTTTTAATGCACCCCAGTAAGCCATTGGCCTTTTTGGCTACAAGGGCACACTGCTGGCTCATGGCCAACCTGTCATCCACCAGGACACCCAGGTCCCTTTCCGCAGAGCTCCCCTCCAGCAGGTCATCCCCCAACCTGTACTAGTGCATGCAATTATTCTTCCCCAGATGCAAGACTCTACACTTGCTTTTGTTAAACCTCATCCGGTTTTTTTCTGCCCAGCTCTCCAGCCTATCCAGGTCTTGCTGAATGGCAACACAGCCTTCAGGCGTGTCAGCCAATCCTCCCAACTTCGTATCATCAGCAAACTTGCTGAGGGTGGCCATTATCCCCTCATCAAGGTCATTGATGAAGATGTTGAACAAGACTGGACCCAGCACCGACCCCTGAGGAACACCACTAGTTACAGGCCTCCAACTGGACTCTGCACCACCAACAACGACCCTCTGCGCTCTGCCAGTCAGCCCGTTCTCAACCCACCTCACTGTCCACTCATCTATCCCACACTTCCTCAGCTTTGTTATAAGGATGTCGTGGGGGACAGTATCAAATGCCTTGCTGAAATCAAGGTAGACTACATCCACTGCTCTCCCCCCATCCACCCAGCCAGAGACAACATCATAGAAGGCTACCAGGTTGGTCAAGCACGACCTCCCCCTTGTGAACCCGTGCTGACTACTCCTGATAACCTCCTCTTCTTCCAGTTGTCTGGAGATGACATCCAGTACAAGCTGTTCCATCACCTTTCCAGGGATACCAGCTACTGGAGCCTGGCTCTCCAGCTGCGTGTGGTTCATCATTTGGAGCTGATTCCTACTCATCTCTAGGTCTTCAAACAGACCAAGTACACCTTTAACTCTTGAAGTCTACCTTTTTTTTTTTTGTTTTTGTTTTTGTTTTTTGGTCCTTACAGGCAGATTTGTCAAAAGTTACTTAGCATGATGACTGTGTGTGTCACCACTTTCCAGACTTCCTGCATCACAAGGTTATCTCCAGTTTTATTTTACCGACAGTTATACAGCTGTTCACTTCTGACCATTTATGAAAACATGGAACCAGACAAAAAGTTGCCAGCTACCTGAGAACATTTGTGACAGTCATCTGTATCAACATGCTTCATCAAGGAAAAAGGGAATTCTCTACTTTCTGCACTGAGAAGCTGCAAAAGCAGCTTCTGTTGGACAGCAACTCCTCTATTCATCAGCAAGAATGGCATGCTGGAAAGCAGATAAAACAGAAGAGATTCAGTGTTGACTGTGCTCCTGAATGCATGTATCATCTTTGACGCATCAGAAGTGTGAGGTGGTTAAGGGAAGAAGGATCAAGGTCTGGCATGGTGATTCATTCCATGGGAACAAGGGGAAAACTCTTGACTCATGTTTGGTCTGTAGTTTGCAATTTTAGGACAACTCAGCTCTGCATTTTGCAAAGTCCGGGTGTGACCATAATTTTTTACTTAATATAGGTTTTCTGAATTAGCTGATGGTTGAAACATTTGCCACTGCTTATAGTGACTGAATTCTAGGGGCTCACAGTAGCAGCATTGGCTTAGACATGAACCTAATTAAATCACTGCAGCATGCATGCTGCTTAAGCAGTTCCTAAACTGATTTAATTAAAAGCAACTGAAATCATTATTCAAAATCTTTCTTAAGCTGTTCATCTGTGATTGAAGAAAATATTTTCCCATACCCTCTGCACACTGTTATACCCAGGCTACCTGGGCATTCATGCTTATTTGTAGCTACTCTGCCCTCCTGCATTCACGCTCAGGTAAGTAGAAAACAGGACAGTGAAGTGCCATACCCATGTCTAAAACAATCTTATTGCTATCAACTGCCTTTGCTGGTCTATCAGCATTACTGTAAGAAACACCACCACAGAAATCTCTCCATGCAAATTACAGTTATAAATGTTGGACTTGGCGATGCCAGCAAGACAAATGGTGCCAGTGTTGTGCAAAACAGTGAGTAACATGAGAATATTAGGTTAAATGCTCTGTATTTGTATTCCAAAACTATGAAGGTAGAATCAATTAAACCAAAAAGCAAACAGTTTAAAACTATGGAAAAACCTGTAGGCAGGTAAGTAAATATATATATATAAATAACAGCATGTATGCACGTGTTACTGGAATAACCTGTAGAACTCTGCCATTAAGGCTATGGATATTAAGAAGTGTATTCAAAGGAGATATCTATTGTGATCATGAGAAAAATCACTATTAAATCAAGCAGCTTGACATATAAATCAAGTAATCAACTTAATGAGTACTACTAGTTTTTATGCTCCATTCCAGATAATTAGAAAAGTGCCTTTGTATGTATATTTTGTACTCTTCCTCCATTTTAAAATCTGATATGGTTTACTTTGCAAGTCAAGATAAATCACTGTCACTTACCCCATTTTCTTTCATATAATAATATTAGAATACTTACCTAAACAGCTCATGTGTCTTCAGAACACATCTCTGCTGGAAGTAATGAGTTGTAAACATTTTTCAAAAAATGACCTATTTAAGTAAAATCTGTTGGGGGAGGAAAGAGGATTTAACTTCTAGTGTAGAATCTGACATCTTTTTCCTAGCGTTGGTATAACGCTTGTAGTTTGAGAAATGAGAAAAAGCATTTGTACTGAAGTTGACTCTTTAAGTGCAGTTCCCAAAATCATTTTCAAGCCTCCTCATTTGTGGTGTTTATGTGAATAAAGCGTGAGATATTGTACACCTCAGTCGCTGCTGCCTCTTTCCAGGAGTTATTTTTTCTTCCTTTTTGTGCTACTTTACTCCTGTATGATAGTAAAACCACCTCTGAGATGCTAACTTAAAATTTGTGCAACGATGTAAACTCAGCTTTTCAATAAAAGGGGGAACGTAGTACAGCAGTTCATTACCTGAACATTCCCACATCCACAGGAAACATATGCACATGTTCAGGATAGTTAGAAGTCAGTACGAGCATGTACTGAAAGTCTGCATGACAGAAAGCCAGTGAGAACAGCTGCAGCTCAAGTTTCTTTTTTCCTTGCAACCATGTCTGAGGCTCGGAGTTACAATCTATTATCAGATACAAACGTCGCTCATCTGAGATGGGAGACACCTTGGTTAACTTGGAGACCCATGATGCAGTTTTGCTGTTCAGAATCAAATGCTAACCACTATAATAGAAAGCAAATACGGTTTGCTTTGCCCTCCACTCCCGCCTTGAAAAAGCACAGGAAGAGTGCCCACAAGTTACACTGAAGGTTTTTATCATAGCACAAAACTGGTGCTTGTATGCATTGGAATCATTTAGGCAAAGTGACAAGAGCAAGTGTACTCTTCACAGACAATCTATGCCCTTTCCAGGCTGCAGCTTACCCTCTGAAGGAGCCCATCAGCTCTACTGATTGTGTACATCTACAAATACTGAAATATTTCCATACACAAATGGAAATGCTAAGCCTGAGTACTCTGAAAGATACCGAGAGACAGAACTGCAATGGTAAATGAGAAACTAAGTCGACCATGGCAGCCTTCTCCATCCCAAGGGCAGAGTACATTCTATATACATACCCATCCATCCCTGAGCACGCTGCCGTCTCACCTCCCTGTGTCCCAGGAAAGGGAAGAAGGAAAATTGAGCATGGCAGTACCCTAATCTGATGGGAGCATGAGTCTTCTGCTTAACTATGCTCTGCAGTTCTTTCTGAATGTGCTTTGTCTCTTCTGTAAAAACATGAGGCATCGTGAGAGCAGGATGCAAGTTTGCTGTCATTGGTGAAGTGGATAAAGAATAGCTTGATGTTCTTTGAAGTACAGAACACACAGCATATCTAAGAGCATAGAATAAATTGCTCAACGTATTGCAGATGAGAAACTATGTCATTAACTTAACACTAATGCACACACACACAAATAAATAAACCCACAAAACAGCAAGGTTATGGGGACAGGCAACTTGGCATTATCATTTATTTGATTTTCCCACCACCACAAAGTGGCATATGGAATTGTATTATTGTTGCAGAACCCCGTGGGAATTTTAATGTTGACTTCACAATTTATGGACTAAATATTGTAATACATGATTATTTTTAGAAAATAATGAACTTGAACCATCCCTACCCAGTAGTTCCATGACCTTTGTTCATTTACCTCAACAATAGCTGGTTTAATTTATGGGAAGTTAGAAGAAAGTTTCAAATCTGCATAAGGCAGGCAAACATGCAGCATGATTTTAAGACATAAACTACTATTTGAACTCCTGTGAACCATTCATACTTGGAAGAATGCAGATTGTTTGTTCTGGTGTCTCTCCCAGCAAGTACCATCACACAAGCTAGCTTCTGTCTTATTGTTTTCTGTTTCTGTAATTGCTCTCCTAGTAACAAGCCAAGCTGTCTTCACTCAGCCTTGCTCACGATGATTTAACCAGGCAGAGCAGCTCTGAGTTCTTCTCTTCCCCTACTGCCTGCTGAAGTGGAGAATTAAGCCACGTTCACAAATCTAATTCCAGCTATTTGTTTTGTAACCTCACACACCACTCAATGTCAGGCAGCTACAGAAAAAAAATGCCCAAACAATAAAACAAAAGTACAAAGAACAGCTTATTACTGCAGCAAGCAATTAAAATGGCTCACTTGCTTTCTCACTTTCATTCCTCAGCAAGCATCTCACCAGATTAAAAAAAAAAAAAAAAAACTAAACCTTTGTTACTGCCTAGTCATCAGGCAGGGCTGGATAAAGGGGACAAACATTTCTTCATTTATTTCCCACTTAAAATTTGATGGGAAAGATTTGTGTTTATTTGCCTTATAAAAAGTAAACATGGTAGCTAAGAAGCCGACACTTCTAATTTGCAGAAATTAATTCTATCAAGTACCAAGCACATGGCATTCAAATAGGAGTTCCTTCAACTAAAGATGAATGAAATACAGTAGATGTGCATGCAAACCTGCTTTAGAGACTGAGTCTAGCTTGCTGCAACTTGTCCAACACCTTCTGTTTATATTTCTCTCTCCCCTAACTTCCATCTCACAGCCTTTTCCCTTGTTTGATGAACTCCTTTATAGAAGGAACATGAGTCCTCTTATGGGGAAAGCACTTAGCGCATTGAGTCATTCTGTAAATGTATGACAACAACACTTACACAGCTGGAAGTCAGAAAGACCATGGGGTTATCAGAACTAATATTGCCAAAACTTGATCCCTGTTGTAAGAGTTCAGTCCAAGCAGCTTGCACTAAAAATGTGGGATAAAACAAAGAAATAATGCTGAGAAGGAGTGCACATTATGCATTGCCTCAAAGAAAGGTTAAGGCTCCCACTGGGCTTCACACCATTTTGGTTATTTCCAAATCTGATGTTAGCATACAAGTATTCTGCTTGCAGTTCTGCCTCCTAAGGCATATCCCTTCTGCCTGACTTGTCAGTGAACCCCATCTGGGAAAGCAGCACTGTGGTTGCACTTCTGAGATGCTCTGCACGCTGACACAAGCCTAAACACGACTCCCTGGGTTGGGTGGAGAGGGAGCGACCAAGTTACAAAACACACCCACAGATAAACGTTTGGAACTTCATGCAACTTTTTGGAACTTCATGCAACTTTTTCTTAAGAGAAGGTGACAGTAGAGAATTAGCAGGCTTCAGGCACACCTTGAGCTCATGTACACCATACTGGATGTATTGCCCACCATACCAGTGCATTGCTCCATGTGGCCCCCGTGGCACAGAAATTAAGTTAGCATTCAGCATAAGACATCAAAAGACAAGCCAAGGAGCACTTCTTCCCCTATAAACTGCACAAAAAGCAAATCAAGAGGCGATTGAAGACCAACTCTCTAAATTTTATCTGTAGCTTCTATTGAATTATCTTACCCCACTAATTTCTGCTGTCTTTGATTTTTAAAAAGGTACAATGAGGGATACACATACTTGGCATCACAAGATAGAATCCCAGAAAGGCTATTAAAGTATTAATGAGAACTGGGCTTACCTAGCCTACACAGTTTTCCCTCTAAATAGGTAGTTCCGAAAATAGCCTCGTTTCAAAGGCTCTAAAAAGAAATGCATCCATAGAAGTTGTTTGTTCTCAAAAAGATGAGCCAGACCATTCTCTGCACCCTAATGTCCCTTCCAGAACTGGATTTCTTCCATGCTACCTTCTCATTTAAGCTCATATACTTTATTTTTAAAGTGGAATGTTTGAACGTGCATCTCTTCAGCCTCACAGACCTCAGTGTTGGCACAAGGTATCAAGATACTCTGTGGGATACTGTTGTGAGATATTAGTGCTATGATAAGCACTATTCTGTGATGTTTTGGTCCAAGACTTCTTCAGCTATTTAATTTCAGCTTTTTAAAATTTGAGCGTCCTTTAAAAGGAAACTGAATTAGAGTGAAAGCAATAAATGCATTCATTCAGCATGCTTGGCCAAAATAGCTCACAGAGGTTTGGAATAAAACGACCCTTGTCCATAGCAGACCATTACAAGCACAGACAGAATGGTTTTGCCTAGAAGGATAAAATGCCTTTTAATGCTAGGAATGGGTGAGGGGAATATATTGATGGTCGTGAAAATCAGTTTCATCAGATAAAATAATTAAATGCTTCTCCTAATAGGAAGTAGAGGAAGATAGGGAGTCAGAAGTACATAAAGGCAGAAGCAAAGTGAGCCCTCATCATAAGTAAAACACTTAGTGCTCTTTCCTTCCTGTCTCCCTTACGAAAAATTCAAATAATTCATCACAGAAGGAATTTAGGAGGAAAAAAAACATTACCTATCATCCTCCTCGTCTTCCATTGTTCCCAGTTATACCTCCTTAAATGATATCACAGCCCTTATCAATTTCACCCTGTCAGTACTTTTATAACGCCCGCTTTTTTTTCCCCTCTAAAAAAAGTTCTGATTTTGGTCTTCAGATGGACCAAGCTGACAAGCTGTATCAGCTGCCACATCCAGAGCCAAAATCTGCAGCTCAGAAGGCCAACTATATCCTAGGCTGCATTAAAAGAGGAGTAGCCAGCAGCGAGAGGGAGGTGATTGCCCCCCTTTACTCATCTCTTGTGAGGCCTCATCTGGAGTACTGTGTCTGGGGCTCTTAGCACAAGAAAGATGCAGAGCTTGTGGAACGGGTCCAGAGAAGGGCCACTAAGATGATCAGAGAGCTGAAGCACCTCTCCTATGAAGAATGGTTGAAGGAATTGAACTTGATTAGCTTGGAGAAGAGAAGGCTCCAGGAAGACCTCATTGTGGCCTTCCAGTACTTGAAAGGAGCGTATAAACAAGAGAGAGAAGGACTGTTTACAAGGGTGGATAGTGACAGGACAAGGGGGAATGGTTTTAAATTGAGACAGGGGAAGTTTAGGTTAGATATTAGGAGGAGGTTTTCCACCCAGAGGGTGGTGTCACACTGGAGCAGGTTGCCCAAGGAGATTGTGGATGCCCCATCCCTGGAGGCATTCAAGGCCAGGCTGGATGTGGCTCTGGGCAGCCTGGTTGGCGACCCTGCACATAGCAGGGGATGTTGAAACTGGATGATCATTGTGGTCTTTTTCAACCCAGGCCATTTTATGATTCTATTATGATAATGAACCAGGATGCACACAGAGTAGGAAACCCTACTCTGCACATCAGCAATTGGCTTCTCCTGAATTAAACTTTCAGATGTCACAGCAACTCAGTCCCTTCAGGGAATGTTTCTTTCAGTTCTTCCCTTGATCACAAGTTCTCTGAAAGGACTGCATTAAAAAGTTATGCATGCTTGCGTGTTTTTTCAGACTGCTGTTTTTTTTCTTGTTTTGTTTTTTTTTCATGCTCAGGATCACTAGACTGCAGACATCTTACATTCACCCCACTTAGCAGAATGCAGGAAATGTAAGGTAGAGATACACATGATGTACTGAGTGGTGCATGTGGCTCCCTGTGAGCAGACCCAGGTGCCCATCCTTAGGCAACCTGCAGAGATGTGCTAGTATGGAACCTGTGATCCTGCTGCATACTCTGAAGAAAGAGAGTATTTTAGCTAGCACTGTACCTCAGCATTAAAAATCAGGCAGCAAAGCGAGGAGTCATGTATTTTTGTAGAAGGTAATCTCCCAACTCCTGCCACAGGAGCAGCATTTCAGAAGACACTTCACTCTCATAGTCCTCTGCTTTTGAGAGCAATAGGATATAATGCATTTCAGGGCAAAGTGCTTTCTGAAGAGGCTGTGGCATGCTTTCCAGATGGGCTGTGCATTATGCCTCCACGCTGTTAGCATACACTTCAGCAGTCTTGCCAGCCACAGAAAGCTGCTGATGCGCTCACTTGCATGTTTTAAGATGTCGTACGGTGAGCTGCCAGATTTCATACAGAGGTTTTTGTTCTGTGTGCCAAATATTCCTTAAAGAAAACATACTCCATTTTCTCTCATCTGATTCTTGCACTGCTTAAGGGAAATTTTGTTCTAGTCTGCTGCAGAGGAAGATTATGGTTTCTGCTTTTTCCTGAACAAAATGCTAAGTTAGACAAACATCTGGTTAAATCACATTTTCACATCAAACACTTGCTTCTCATGTTTGGCTGTTGATACCCTGTCAGCTGATACAGATAATTATCTGTCTGTAGATGTCAGAAGCATGCACTGACCTTGTTTCCAACAGCACGTTGTCATGGCACATGCCAACTTGGTCTTACACCACTGTCTAGACACAGCCAAAATTAATCTCGGCCTTTTCTGACACTGTTATGGGAACAGTGAGTCTGTAGCACAGCTCTTCAATCCATCCGACCCAGGGCAAAAGAATTGCTTCAGCCTGAACTAAAAATGCACCCAGACAACAGAAGCATGTCACCATCTTGGGCTACTGTTGCCAAGTACAATTATTTTTGCCTTCACATGTCAAAATGATAAGTGTGGGACTGTTGTTTTTATATTGTAAATAGAAGTTTGCTCAAGACTAAAAATGCAAAAAGCCACAGACAAGAGCATTCTTCATCTCCTCCTCCCCCACAGCGAAAAACCATTGAAGTCTAGTTTAGTCACAGATATAGGTATATCTGCTTAATTTGATCTTTCTTACGGCTTTAATTCCCATCATTTATATTGTCAAATCTCTGTCCTGCTAGGCACAAACACAGTACCAAGATCCTACTTTCCAGCATTGTCTGTGCTCAGAGCTTCTGAGCTAAGCCTCAAATGGAGCAGTACAAGAATTGCAAAAACAATGTAATGTGTAGCTGGCTTTTGTGCTCCTGTGCTGAGTTTAGATCTCACATAACCCATCGCCATATACAGAAAAAAACTACATTCAAGACCAAAATATTTAAGAGTTGCTTGAAGATTGTTCAATAATGTGATTTCCCTTCCAACACACATTGCATATTTGTAGTAAAAAGCTCCCTTTCATTGCCTTTAAGGTTTTTCCTTCCCTTTATTCTGTTTACATACATACATACATACATACATACGGAAGAAAAGCTACATTTGTTACATAAGTTTACCAGAGAATCTGAAACTAATACTCAAACCCACACAATGTGTGCTGAAACTCCAACAATGTATCTGTGTGCAGCACACATGGTGCTTACATCAGATACAGCTGTAAGGCTGTAAACCTGGCCTCTGTTGCTATTTCATAGGTGATACTGGAGAGTTCTTTGTGCAAGAAAGGGACATCTCCCTCTTTGTAGGATGAAAATGATACACATTTTGAGAGCCCTGCTTACTGAGTTCAGTAGGGATTTTGCTCAATAACAACTTGAATGAGTGAAGGATCCATTCCTGTGTGAATCATATGATATACAAGTGATCTTATTCATAGGTATCCTTGATTCACCTGTTGCTCAAAACATCTCTTTTGAAGCCCTATAGCATCCCTTTAAGATTAGATGAGGTCTGTGTCATCAAGCAGCACATTTCACTTCTCAGCATTTTCCCTTCCAAACCATACATTTGGCAGTCCTAAGCAGGTGGTTCCTAAGTAGAAACATTCTGCACAGAGCAAAAGCTGACCTCTCATGAGCATCAAGCCAAAGAAGGCGACAAGAGTTATTGTGGATTCCCATAGAATAGGAGGGGTGAGATGCCAACTCCAAGTTACCTGCAGCACTGTTCCACAAAGGATTAATCCATCACAACTTTATAAGACAAGAAATCTTTCTACCAAGGTAATGAAGAATGTTCAACTAGCCATTAGCTGCACCATAAGACATTTTGAATTCACTGACAATGGTATGACACCAGCAGTGTAAGGAGCACACAACTTAACAAAACATATCAAACTGAAAAGCTTTGCCCAAAGCTGGAAGCTGGCTTCTCATCATTCCCCTCTCCCACCCATTGGAGTAGACCTTTCTAAAAAATTGCAATTCATTACATTTGGGCTGAAGCATGCAGTGCAAGAGCACAGCTTTTCCTCTAGTGTCCTAGGCTTGATTTTAGAGGAGTTGTGCCTCTTTTACATCAGTCAGAACACGATGAGAATCGGGAATTCCACCCGTACTGCTTTTGTTGCTGAGATAAATAGCCATGGTTTGCTGCTTTCCCCATAGCTTACTGCAGAAATCTGCTGCCAGTTCAGGCTGGCTCCGCACCAAGACCTGACACACAGCAAAAATACTTGATAAACAGCAACGTTGCAACTAATCAGCTAATTTAAAGATTTCTGTGCTCAGAGCTGTAAGCAGTTGGTAGCAGCCCGAAAGCACATTTAGATACCTCTTTCTGTTAGTGCTTTGCAACATTTTACTCTGCAGGTTTTTAACATGAAGGAGATGACTTGGGAAACTGAAGCAGTGATGGAAAGAAGGGGGTGGGGAGGGAAAAAGAAGAGAAACAGCTAATTGCTGTAGAATGCATAAACTTCAGTGGGCATCTGAGCATGACACATCAACCTGTCATGTTTGCGCAGGAGACCTGGTGGCAGTCAGCTACAGAAGAGATGCAAAGACACTGCTGGCATGCAGTTCAACTCTTCTGTAAAGAAGCCCAGTTGCAGTGTTTAAACTTCCACAAGGATTCAGAGTTTTGTGACTGCTCCCAAGAAAACCACTTGGGCCTTTTTCTACTCATTTGTCAGAGGAGCATCTCCATAAACATTTCATACACATTGGTCAAAACATCACAAATCAAATAGACATCTCCATGGGGAAATGTTATTTTACATTGATATCAGTGTGGGCAGTACAGTTCACTTCTTAAGAGAGTATAGACATAGGATAAAGTCTTGGAAGAAAGCTAGTTTGGAAGAATGAATATACCAGAAATACTTTCTCAAACTATAAAGCGTGGGAGGCAAAAGCATTCAGCCCTAGCCAGAAACACATCAGCTGTTCACGTCATGTTGGGAAGTGTGTAACTTGAGAAGATGGTTTTGGCCCCAGACCTGAGCTTCAGCCGAAAGCCTGCATCCATGTGTAAACACAGTTTCACAGCATCATTCCATACTTTGCCTAAGCAGTCCTAAATGAAAGCTTCTTCTTGAGAAGCAAGTCTGTATAGCTAAACATTTTCTCCTTTTTTTTTTTGTGAGCATCCAGAATCACTGGCTGATCAAAAGCAGATTCTCTTCTCTTGGAGTGGGAGAGAAAATACGTTAACAGGAGGAGTAAGACTTCATCTCATGCCATCAAGGCAAGGTGTGCAGTGGGGGTACTCGCAGCATGCAGAGCTTCTTTCTGCTGTCAGCTCACCTGGGAGAAATGCTCATTAATTTTTAGAAGGATTCCTTCATCTTTGAAATGCACACAAACTTGGCTCAGGTGTCAGCCTCCACTTCTCAATGTTGGCAGTTAGAAAAAAACAAAAGCAAACTTCCTGCTTGTCAGCTGCTGGGGTTTGCTTCAGGGAGATACAAAGGAAATTGCTTTGATTTTTTTTTTTTTTTTAAGTTGCCTTCTAGGACCAGAACTGCATTTTAAAATACTTGGAACAAGTGCCTGACTAAAAATAGGCTTTTTGAGAAACTGCTCCATAAAGCATAGTGCCAAAGTCCCACTGTGAATGAGAACACCAGCATGATGGGAGCTCTAGACCCATTGTGATAGAGACATTCCTTGGCCACTCAGCTGCCAATGGAGATGGCATGGAAATACCCCTCCTCAAGGGACAGCTGGAAGCAGCTGTGGGAGAGGGAAGCACTGCCACAGAGCAAACTCAGCCCACAGCCCAGCCCCAGCTATGAGTTAGGATTCTCAAATTATCCTAATGGGTGGATGGCATTTTCTACAGTGGCAGAAGAAACATTAAAACCAACAGATGGTTCAGTTCACTGTATTTGGGTGACTTCTTAAGCCATGGTTATGAGAGCACCTCAGCAGCCACCTCTTTTCTTTTAAAACCAAGAAATTGTTTACTCTACGTGAAAGCCTTGATGCCACCAACCACTGAAGAACTAGCGTGGCACCTCTGTTTAAAAATGCTCTTTCCTACAAACTCTGTGGTACCTACTAGCAATGAGTGCCAGCAAAATATCAAAGTCTGACAGCTCTGACATGCACAAACTTTTAATATCTGCTGAAATGTGTGGTTTCTCAACTAGACTGCACAGTGATAGACTGATCCACGGGCAAACAGCAATCCATATCAGAGGTCTTCATTTAATACTGCATCTCTCTCCTCCTGTCATTTTGGAATGCCTACATCCTCACTTCAGTGAAGTGAGCATTCTTTTATAAATATCCACATATTCAAGTAGCTGTTTAACAAGGGCTATGCGAGTTTCTAAGTCTGAGTGTATGTCATTAGCATCTCTGCTTTACACTGGTGCATGCAGAAAACTATCAAGACTATGATAAACCATACAGGTATAAAATCCAGAAGCAGCACAAAAAAGAAACAAAACAGAAGTGTAACAAATTGCTTTCTTACAAAATGGAGAGAGACATTTCTGTAGAAATACATACTCCATTTGGGTTCTGAGTTCAGTGCTTCAGAATACCATAAAGATGCTTCCAACCTGAAACCCCAGTTCTGAAGTGGTTTTAGGACAACTACAGCCATATTTATTGGGACCAGAAACAAGCAAAAGCAAATGCAGTAATAACTGGGTACAAAACACATACAAATGTTCCCTAAATAAAACTAGTAAAACTGAAGGGCTGGAGATATTTTTCTTCTAAAAAAAAAAAAAAAAAAATTATGGAGAAGTTGTCTATAACCACTTGCTAACTCTTCTGAACACAACTGGTAGAAGACAGTGGGAGTCATGATGAAGAAATCAGAGCCACTACAGTGATAAAAGGGACCGGCATGGGGCTCCCCTTCTCCAGGTGCACAGATTCTACCACATAAATGGAGCAAAACCAGTTTTTGGGCTTCTGTGATCTCCTTGCTTTAGATATGCTCATAAGGTCTTCTCTCTCACTGACAGACTGCTAGGAAAGACTTCCCTTCCAGAGAAGCTTGAGACACTGGTGAAGAAACACTCCCCGGGTTCTGTAAGACACTAAGCCTATTAATCAGCAGCCATGAGAAGAATTGAGTTTCAGATCCCACTGCTGAAATAATGCTGTGAGCAAAATGATGCTGTCATTTAATTGGGCCAGCCACATAGTGCTTTTTTTTTTTTTTTTTTTTTTTTTTTTTGTTCTAAGCCTTAGAGAAAAAGTAATGCTGACATCACAGCCCAGCAAGAATTCAAATAGCTGTCTCCCTCCTTTTGCAACTCAAGAAAACCTCAAAGGAGCAAAGTCCATGGGCACATGAAGGTGTATCAATGCAGTGTCAACTGGAGAACAGCAGCTGATTTGATTCATGCCCTAGGAACTCCACAGGGAGGGCAGGGACAAGTGGGGACTGATTAAGGGTATATTTAGCAAGAGAGAAGGATGCAGAGGTGTGAAGTAACCTTTCCCTTGTGTTCCATATCTACGGGAGTGCCGTGTCAGGTTGACATACCACACTCCAAAACATGCTGTGGACAGACAGGATCCACTCCAGAAGAAATCCATGATAACATCAGTCTGGAAACCACACTGCATGTGAGCATGGAACAGAGGGGTAAGTTCAGTCCAGAGAAGACAGGCAGGAGTCAGCTCTGTAGTGACACAGAGCAAGAGGGCAGGGACAGCCTCTGCACTTACGTTCCCTTTAATTGGGGCAGAAAAAGATGCACCTAAGTCACAGCAAGTGAAATTTAGGTTGAACATCAGACAGATTTTGTAGCTGCAAGAATAATGAAGTATCAAATGAGCTGCCTGGGGAGGTGTCTGTGCTTTAAGAACAGGTTAGGCTTACATACGGAGTTAATTCTGCTCTGGGGTGGGAGAAGAAACAGGATTGAGCTTGTAATATCCCTCTGAGACTTATCATGCAGTCTGGAGGAAGCACCAAGGAAGGTGAACAGCTTTAATGCTGCCTTTCTTCTACAACAGAAAAGGGCCCAACTATGTTTTTAGAACATAGTTCTTTTCACCAGCCCCATATCCACTGTTGCCTGTTTAATCCAACCTCCTCCTTTCCACTGTCTCCACAGACAACCATTTTAGGATCTTCCACACTCTGCACATAGTTACTGTTCCCACTGCTCAGTTTCTCCTTACCTTGGAACACAGCTACTCCAACACTGCTCTAACAGCTGAGGCGCATCAGCTCACATCTGAGATCCCAACAGGTTACACAGCCCATACAACTAGTGGCAGCTTGCTTGGTTTTGCCATTTATTGCTTCCACTTCAGATTGGAGAAAAACCTTGTGTGTGTGTGACAGTTGAAATATCTCTCCACTGAAATTAGCTGACAAATATGCAACCTATCCTGCACCACACAGCTCAGCCAGATATCAGCCTATCAGCACCATCAGGGCTACCTGCTGTCCTCCCACTGACACTCCCACCACAATCAGGTCAAATGCCACACAGCTGTTTTTTTTAAAAATAAAAAATAAAAATAAAAGGGATTGGGAAGCAGATGTTTTTTTTTGCCTAGGAGACAAGAGCTGAAGTGCAGAGCTTTGCTCAAGGGCAGCTTCCTCTTTACTAAGCGAGTTGCATTATTGTCAGTTGGCAGTTTGCAGCATTTCTGTTCCTGCTTTGGAAGTAGCCCTTCCTCAGCAGTCTGCGGTTGGGCTGTGCCTGATGCCTCATAACAGCCTCAGAGACGGCTGCTACAGGAGCAGGAGGAAGCACATGAACAAAATGTGTGTTTTCAACCAGCTGCTTTCTGGGGCAGAATGTATAGTAAATACCCTGTACCCAGCTAGAGACTTTCTGTCCCCACAAGATTTGGAAACTTGTTTTGAAGCTAGCTTAACTGATGGATTACCAGTAACCAAACATGCAAATCTGCCAGTTCCATCAAATCATTCTGTTGTTTCTGGTCTTGTTTCTCCTTGAAATTTCAGATTTGGGAATCCTAATCCTCTAGGAAAAAAATAAATTGACCCTGCTAATAGGTGCATAAGGATATATTACCTTTAAGGCAGAGAATGCACTCTCCAGACAAAGAAAGCACTTGGATTTGCAAGCATGAAGCCTGCAAGACAGGTTTTCCTTTAACCCACTACCCAGTAAGTGGAGAGCTTCACCACTGCTGTCAGAGCTCCCTACAGCAAGGGCTATAAGGAACAGGGATTTGGCAACAGCTTTGTCATCTGCCAGACTACCTCTTTGATCCTCCTTAGCCTGTGCAAGGATGCCAACATCTCTGCAAAACAGAGCAGAGCTGCTGCATAAGGGCAATCTCTTTCTCACTTCCTTTTTGACTGCATTGGATTTATTTATTTTGTTTGGTGACATTTCATACAGCAAGAACAGCCCTGCATCTCCTGCTGCAATCTCTACCACTGCATATCTCCAGGACTTCATTAAAACAAAGGCTGCAGGTAAACAGCAACATTCCATTTCCAATGTACATGCACCAGAGCAGACACTGGTTGCTCCATGCCTCATCACAGGTATTTCCTCTTATTGCTCACAGTATTTTCAGTACTGTATGACACTGCACAACAGCTGAAAAAAATAAGAAATTATCTTGTTACTTATGCTTCTCTAAACAATTTTTAAAAGGAAAAGCAATGTTCAAACTACTGAGCTATACTTATCTGGAGAACACAAAATCAAAGCTTCCCAACATGAAACCTTACAGTTAACATCCACCACATAATTAGCCCTTTCTTTAAGGACATGTGTTTTTAAGTGGGAGCATCTTTGGAACTTCTGAATAGGTATTTTTAGCTTCAAAAACAGTTTGGCCACACAAAGAAATGCCTTTGTTCTGTGTTGGTATAGCAGCCAGCACAAGGGGTTCTAGGACAACCAGAGCTCCCTCCTGTAACTGCCACAGGATTTGTCATCAAACAAACCAAACTCTTTCATTGTTTTTTACTTGCGTGGGAATGCATCCCTTAGTTGATAGCACATTTTATGTGACTCTAAGTATCCCTTTCTTATGGATAAACAAAGCCTCTCTGCCTAGCAATATTTAAAAGACAGCATTTAGAGAAGAGACAGCATTAGGCTCCCTTGTACTCGATGTCAGTGGTAGTTTTGTTTTCCAGGATAGAAGTTGGCCACATGTTCTTTAACAGAAATGAATGAGAGCAAGCTACTTACAGAATTCACTGTAAACATATCACAAATTAAGTCTAGAAGTTATTGCTTTGCATGTGACCTCAACAACCAGGATTCCCATTGCTATCTGTGTATATATATATATATATATATATATATATATATATATATACATATACACATACATACACACATATATATATATATTTTTTTTTTTTACTGTTTTCATTTGTTATATAGCTAAGGGGAACATAAAGCAGCCCCACAGCATTACAATCCTGGTTGAAGTAACAGCATGAGGTGCAGTGGAAGCTCTAGCATACAACATAGTCTATAGCTGGATAGAAATGCCATCAACTGGACTGCAGTGAGCACATCTGCCCTCTGAATGTGGACAAACACTGAGTAGATTGACAAGGAGATCAAGTGTTGTTCAATATTTAACTACATGACAACGAGAAGCAGAGGAGACAAAAAGAGCTGCTCTGTCCTCCCCCCTCCACCCCCAACATTGCAGGTAAAGGAACAGTCCATCTCATATTTGAGTAACAGGAATTTCAATAGTGAAATTAGATGTCTAATATCATTTTCATGTTGGGATGCTCTTCACACCAATGCTTTCATAGCAGAAGGAGATAAAGGGAAGCCTTCTGTTCACATAACTTTCCAATTTGGAGAAGGATGTGGGAGTCCATGTCAAAGGCCTTACTGAGATCCAGATAGATGACTGACACCAGCAGCTCTTCCCTTGTCCACTGACACAGTTATGCTACCATAACAAGTGACAGGGTTTATCATCTGTCCTTGGTGAACTCATGTTAGTTGTCTCATATCACTTCCATATGCCTTAGCACAGCTTCCAGGAAGATCTGTTTCATGATCTTCCCAGCACTCAGGTGAGGCTAACAGGTCAATAGTTCCCTGAGTTATCCTTTCAACCCTTCTTTAAAATTTATACCTTATTTGTTAAGCAGCTTGCTCTTAAAAGCAGAGTAAAAGCAAGGCATATGCTCAGCTGTCCTCATACAACAGGCCCATGAAATCTTGCCTGGCTAAGAGTACACATTATTTCTTCCCAGAAAACATATTTTCAATTATTTTGTCCCAGAGCAGATTCTTCACTTTTAGCAATTTCAGAGTTGCAAAAATTTTGTTGCTGTTGTTTATTCATTGTGGAAGGAAAGCACACATAAGCTATACAATCAGATCCATTAAATCACACCACTATCTTCTGCACACTGCATGCTTTAAAACCTTAATCTTGAAGATCTGAAGCATGTTTCCAGCAGAGCAGAAGCTTACTGTGAGTAGATCTCAGCAGCAACTGAATGCTGGGCATGTATGCTGAAGTGGAAAATAGGAGCCTTGCTCTGCTCCACAGCACCAGAGCAGGAAGTCAGCAATAGTGCTCCTTCAGTTCTCTGGAGCAGCTCACATCAGTGGAGCACTACAAGCTGCATGATGCAGGGCTTAATTTCAGACAGGTGGCAGAGCTGAGAAACCCCAAATCTTCCAGGCATAACTCTTAATTAACTTCTGAGTATTTCCAAAGTGAACTGTCATTTCCCTGCTGCTAAGCGTTCATCTGGGCTGCTGCAGACAAGGAATCAAGCACTCAGCCACTTCCTTGCACACAACCAGTGATAGGATCAGCAGAGGTCTGGTAAGGCTTTTGACCTCCTGCTGTGCTTAAAGTATGATTTAATGCTGAAAAGTTGGTATGGCAACCAAATGCTTGGCAACCAACTATCATGGCCAAAGAACAGGCCCAGAACTTGGCCAAATAAAAGCATTGCCTAGTTCTTTGCAGGCAGACCCATGCCCTACATACAATTCTGTCAGTGCTTTTCTATGAGTGAGGATGACATCATAAGGAAGCATTATTAATAACCTGGGCAGGTCTGCAGTGAGTGCGTAGCCAAAGTTCTCTGGAACACTCCAAATAGACCCTGGCGCCTCATCCAGGCTCCTTTTGCTCCATCCACCAATTGTGGGAGGTTGCCAGGAGACAGCCTTGCTCTGCACCAGGGCTTGCCTTTAACTGCCATTGTGCTTTCCCTGTCCCCCTCCTGCTCTCTCAGTGACAGGAGCCTGGCAATGCCCCACTTCTCCTTCCTGACACAATAACGTCTTTTGATTTGAGAGTTCTCAAAAGATTTTTGCTTTTTCCACAGCAAGCTGCTGAGCAAAACCCCAAACCCACACCAACGCAAACTTGCATGCGCAGGTTGGAAAAACAATGCAAGTGCCTTAAAGATAGGGCTGACCCAAGGGGAAGTGGGGCAGATAAACAGAGGGACCATATCAGATGGAGTGACAGCTCCTCCTTAGCTCTATAAGCACAGCGCCTGCATCTCCTGAAATCTACAGTATTGAAGTGCTTTATACCTCTGTATGGGAAACTTGGGTATGGACTCAGTGTCAGCCAATATGGTGTGACCTTCCCAAGTACGTAGGCACTGGTGCCAATCTCTTAGTTCAGGTCTGGGCTGTTACGCAGGTAAGAGAAGTTAAAGCTAATCAGTTGCAGGGCTGCTTTACCAAGTGCTGTGAACCAGGGATCAGTTTGTACTGCCATTCAGCACAGCCTTTCACAGTCAGAGCAGAAACAGAAAGATGCAGAACTACCCACAGAAATCTTCCAGACACACTAGAAACATAGCACAGACCCAGCACAGACAAACTACAGGTCTCCCAGTGTACAGAAGGGGATATTTACCTGCTCCTCTCCTTCTGCCTTTAAGGAAAGATCCAAACCACACAGAGACCAGCACATGGACAGCTGTAAAGTTAAGTGCAAGGAGGTCCGCAAGCACAGAGGCACAGCTGAGGCTTTGTTCTGCTTGTGTTTACTTGCAGGGCAAACACTTCAGCATTGTTTCTGTTGGACAAACTGTAACTGTCCAGCCAGGAGATCTAGTTCCAGCTGGTCAGAGCTGTTTTCACTCCTTACCTCTTCCCCCTCCCTCCTCAATAACCTATGGATCCAGGAAAAACAAAGTCAATGGCAGCTTGTCATTGCTTCTTTCCCCACTTCGTATTGATGCTGAACTAACAAGTCTGTGCCTCTATTTCAAGTAAAGCTGATATGCTTTATGAAGTATATCTTGAAAGGTCAACTCAGAATTGACTGAGTCAAAGCCATTAAGGGCCTTCTTCTCTGCAACATTAGGAGCAGCGGAAAGTGCAATGCCCTTTCAAAATCCCCACCAAAGTGCTCCCAGATAGCACTGCTCATACAGTGGTTTGATACTGTTGGAGCACGGCTACACAAATCTCAGAGCTATTAAATAACACCCATTTTTGTACTTTACAGCATCTGAGGAATAAGTAGTGATCAGCCACTCGCCACTCAATGCCTGTCTCAGAAGATGACTGGGAGAGTACTTCCATCACAACCATTTCTCATTAACTGCACTGTTCTGTCAAGGTGGCAGTTTCAGAATCTCTCCCACTAACCACAGTGCTTTCATCATCTTCTTCAAGGGCTGAGATCAGCCATCAGTTCCTTTTGGTAGATTCAGTTAATGTGACCACAGCTAGAATGGAATTCATACCGCTCAGTGCCATTTGTGATCCTAAGTTCATTGGCAACTGACTCTTCCCATTGCCCTTCAGGAGTTCAGGACCTCCTAACTGTAGTGAAATCAAAAGGACTGGAAAAAAAAAAAAAAAAAAAGGCAAGAGCAGAAAATATCCCTGGGGAAAAAGACCCATGCGTAGAGAACCAACAATTGGTTTCAGAAATCTATCCCCAAAGGCACACCCAGAATCCTGAGAGCACAGACAGTCCACCTCACCAGAACCACACTCCGAAATCCATTTTCCAAATAATCTTCATTTTGTCATATAGCATTTTTACAACTTTTTTCATTCATCCCTTGTCTGTAATTGGTTTCTCCCTACCAAAGTGTCTCCAGAGAGCCAGAGACACACAGAGGCTTTGCAGAGTGTGGATTAAAGCTCAGTTCGTGCTACCACCCTGAACCTTGACTTTTGGTTCCTGGTCACACAATAGGACTGGAAACTGAGTGCATGGCTCACATACATACAGATCGAGCTTACAGATGTGGCTAAGGAAGCACATTTCCAGGACTACAAGCATATTACAGAATCCAAACCAACAAACACAACAAATGTCCTTGAGTTTCTCGCCTACTATCTTCACTCCTGCATCGTTTTTCAAATCAAGTCAGAGAAAACAGGCTTATAATGCCCTGCATTTTGTGAGCAGAAGTTTTGTGACCCAGAAATCCATTCCTCTTCTCTTTTCCCTGTTTGTGCTGAGAAGGGATGGCAAGCACAACCTGGAGATGAGGCTCGCTCACACCAGCAGGGTCTGCCCTCTCTGCTTTTTCCTCCATTTAGCAAGAAACATTATAGATAAGCTTCAGCTGATTTGAAGGGAGGAAGTTACTGCCGGATGCAGAGTCAGGAAGGACAGCAGCCTATTGCACAGAGAAACAGCTCTAGAGGAACAGTTCTCTTCCCATGAAGATGGGAAAACAAGGCTGTTAACCCTCTAAGTGCTGCACCACTCATTCTGCCTGTGCTAGGTTCTCTACCTCAGTCAATGTAATGGTAAGGAAAAAGGCCTTCCCTTTCAATAGAGAAAACAATGGAAGCTCTCCAATGCACTGAGCTAACAGCAATGAGAAGCCCCTGAAATCTGAGGCATGGATTTTGTACCTCAGTGTGGCAGGTACCAAGCCCTTCCTTCTGCCCTTGGCTTCCAACATAACCTTAATTGTGCACTGCACTTGGGCACAGCAGTCAGCCAAGGACACAGTGCCTATCAGAGCCAATAGCCACTGGTCTGATCAGGCCATCAAAAGGCTATCCCTAAGCTTGGCCACCTGCTCAGAAGTGGCTTCAAACCAATGCAGTGTTTCTTTCTGGGGGAAAACTTAGGCTCAGTGAGACTAAGCAAACATACCAAGACCTTATCTGAAGAGATCAGTGATATCTTTTCCAGTAGGAAAGTGTCCTCACTGAACTTCAGTGCTGAAGTTTCTGCATATCTAGACCCTAAAGCAAGAGGAACAGAAACCAACAAAATATTGCTCCTCCTAAGTGATTCCAGTATGGAAGAAGGTAGGAGCCAGTGGTCCTTATCACTTCCCTCTGCCCCATGCTCAGGGTTCCCAGGCTCCACAGGCACACCTTGGGCTCCAGACAAGGGACTTCACCTCTGCACACTGTTGGACACAGCACAGATACCACCTATAAAGTGTTGAGGGATCAAGATCAGGAAGCCAGAGCAGGATCAGCCATTAAGCAAAAGATATAGGGGAGAAGGGAAAGGAAAAAAAAAGGAAAGCAAATGACAGGGCAATACTTTCTGTGTATCCCAGACCAGACCTTTTCTTTATTCACTTATATCTGCTGTTTTCTTGGTGGGAGCTGCAGCTCATGATTTACCTGTTTTTTTTTTTTTTTTTTTTTTTTTTTTTTTTTTTAATTAGCATTATTTTACTTTCTTAATGCTACAGGGTTGAAGTTCTCTGGGACTCACTCACCTTAAGGAACTCATGCTAATTGACCAACTTCACACAACCAGCCACTTATTGCCTGATGAGACCCTTCACATTTAAACATTCTGATAAGATAAAGGTACATCAAAGGTGTGACTCACTGCCAACAGCCTCTCCATGCTCCTTTGGCCTTGTCCCTGGAACTTTGAAGTACAGGTACTTACAGAAGTCCTTCAGGGAAATCTCCACCTTGTGTTACATGCCTTTATCCATGCCTGTTCCAGAGATAAGGTACTGCACCAGCACGACTTGTACATGCCACAGTGGCTCAGCAGCACCAACAGCTGTACCTCTCTGAGGCTCAAGTCACCCCATGAGACAGGTACAATGCCCCAACAAACACCGCGAGAGCTTAAGCAAACATCTGCTGTAGGTAATGTGCCCCAGAGCTTTCTGTTTATTCATGCATTTTATTACCTCTGCTGAAGGCCACCCTCCTCATCCTTTCATAAAAACAGAACACTGCACACAAACATCAGCTGTTGCAGGATGAAAGGCAGGACTTCTCAAGGGCTGAGTGCAAGTAGGGCAAGCCAAACCGCCCAATTCCTTTACCTCCCATTGCTCATAAGTTCACTCAGATATCAGCTCAATGAGAAGGACAATGAGCACCAGCTGCCATCAGTGACAGAAACAGCTCCTACCTGGATTTGCTCCTGAAGAAAGTATAGGACTTGAGGACTGTGGCATAGATTTACCAGCACTTATGCTACTTCAAGTTCAAAAGAAGTAATTTTTTCTTACAAGCAGATTCAAAGTACAAAGCAGCAAACATTAACACACAGCCTAGGAACATCAATTAGCATACATCTGCATAAAAGAATACATTAGGTAATACAATTACCTTGAAGGAGAACAGCATAACTGAGGCCACAAAAACACATAATCTTCTATCTCTGGAGATCAAACACAGCTAGCTGTCCTTTGCCTTTTTATGCTGTTCACAGTCAGATGGGATACACCTGCTGTGAGAACCCATGGGTCATGATAGATCATTGCCCTAGAGGAAGATGGGCATTAAAGAGACACTCACACCATTATATTGCAGTTACTGTAATGTTGATTTCATAGAATCATAGAAGCATCAAGGTTGAAAAGACCACTAAGATCACCAAGGCCAACCATGACCCCTCCCCACCACACCACTAGCCATGTCCCTCACTGCCACATCTACTCTGGCACGCCAGTTGAAAAAGAGTGGAATCCTACACACTTCCCATTTGGAAGCTCAAACCAAATGGTGTTATCTCCATTCTCATACTCTGTGCCACACAGGCTCAATCTATACCAAACAGTATTTTTTGATAAAATAGATCTGGACAGAATCATGTCACTGAGCCCCATCTTTTGTGCCAGAGGTTCAGTCTGAGCAGCAGAGTCATTTTGCAGCTATTAGCAAGTCTTCCCTTCTCTAGCCTTGATATGCTTTCTGAACAGACCATGGCTAATTAAACAAGCTGATCTGTCCAACCTCAGGTGGCAGAGCTGGTGGCGTCTCCTGGTCATGCAGGTTGAATGATATGCATCATCCCATGTTGTGCAAGCTTTATTACTCTAAAAGCCAAGTCACCCATGTAAGAAGCCAGCCTGAAGCAAGGATGAAAGATGTTTCGTACTTCCTGAGCTAAAAGTTACTCCATGCTGCTCTACCCAGAAGACTCAAAGACCTCCCATTGCCAATAGTTTGGCAGAGACTGGAAGTTTGTTAACAAACAAACAAACAAATAAACAACAAAATAATCCTTTGAAATAACCTTGATATTCAGCCATGCAGAGAATGCAGTGGTTGAAAGGTTTAATTCTTAGGTAATGGAGAGGAAGGTGCAGTTCTCTTCTTGCGCTCAGTACATTGATACCAGAGGTGCAAAAAGCAAGAGCTGCTTCACTTAGAGAAAGGAAGGAGGGGGAAGTGCAAAGCACAGAGACAGACGCAGAACAGGAAGCTCCGCCAAAGAGGAAATACTGGAACGTTGTCTTACAATTATTTTTTCTGTGAAAGTTTGGGCAGTTAAGAGGTGAAACAAAGGCAGTTTTCTGCTGAGTCAGCGACCTAAGCCCATGTTCTGCAGTGCATAAGCTCTCACATCTTTTCCCAGTGAGCAGCCACTGCGTGCAGCAGCTCTGTGCCACTGCAGGGACTGAGGCACTCTTGAAAACATGCCCCACTGCACAGCTCCTTCCACCTCATGCCCAAGGCACTAATAACCTGGAGTAATCACGGGCACATGACTTCTTCCCTCTGTGAAATAAAATCATGACAGACATTTAACTGTAGCTTTTCTTTAAGCATTCATGGCTACTGACTATGAATGAATGACGGGGAGGATCAATAAGCACTTTCTAACTCAAACAACTGAAGAAGTAATTGAAGCTTAGTGGGCCTCAGTTGCAAGTGTCCATTTTGTTTGCTCAGTGCCAAGGGAACTCTAGTGCAAAAGCAAGTTGCCTTTGTAAAGCTAATTTGGATAATCCCATGATCTCTGCAACAACAAAGAGGCCATATTTCCAAGCACAAAGATGGCCCTGTAGTCAAAAGCTCTGAAGCTGAAAGACTCTTTGTTTCATGCAATCAGCATCATCTCTAAGTTTCCTTAGAGCCAATGCAGAGAAGACCTCAAGGCAGCCTCCATCTCACTGAGCGTTAACCTTCCTTGTCCAACATGTGGGGCTCTTCCAGCACACAGCGTGGTTGTTGTAGGACACAAACAGCTCACATACACACACGCATGATCCAGCCAACCTGCTTCTGTTGCTGTAGGGCTTCAGCGAAGTCCATTATCCATTTTGCTGAGTGGATGGTTGTTCCACTGCTGGTGAAAGGCAGTTTTCAGATGGCCATCAGTGGTGATCTCAAACTGACGGGCCAGCAAAACACTGCATGAGCCACAAAAGAGTTTGCTTTCCTTGGCAGCACGCCCAATTCTGTCATATTAATGCTCTGCCAACGGCCATTGTCCTTGACAAGTGACTGCACAGGCAGAACAGGATCCACTGCAACAGAAAATCTTCCCATGTCCTACATTACTGGCATCTCTGGAGCCTGCAGAAAGGTTCAAATATCTGCCAGGGCTAGAAAATTCACATCCCTTGGAATGCAGAGCCTTGTAAAGCTTGATGGCAATGATTCGGTGTTGGAAGGAACCCCATCTAGGAGAAATTAGCCACGAAATGGCACAAAAAATAACACACAGGGGCCTGGGCAGGCTCTGCGGAGCCAACAAATGTGATGTTGTGCTGCAAAGCAGTTGGCCAGCTCAAGCTGAGGCCCCGTCAGACTGCTTACGTATTGACAGCGAGTGTTTTTTTTTTAAGAAAGGAAGTGAAAGAACATTGTGTTAGTCACAGAAAAGTTCCCCTATGTAAAATCAGAGTCTAAGGGGAATTTCTGGGAGGCAGTGAGAGTAGACAGCACAGAAGTGGCATGGTAGTCCATCCACCCCCTGGTTCTGGTATGGGCCATTCAGCCTTTCGGTAGTGATCAGCTTCTATAGAGGGACTCTATCTCAACAGTGGCCCAAGGAGATCTGTGAGTATCCATTTTCACAAGGGAACATGATTGTTTGAAGGAGGTGACTTTTCACAGCAGTGTTATGGCTGCTGCTTGGGAGCATGCAACTGCTCAGCTCCGAAGAGGTGCCCCAGTACACAACGCCCCTCACTTCTGCAGTAGTTTCTTGAGCTACCTTGAAGGCTTTCCTGTAAAAAGCCTCCGCATGTTTAAAGCAAGAAGATAACAGGGAAGCCCAGAAACTGGTTTTGCTCCATTTATGTGACAGAATCTGTGCACCAGAACAGGGTGCTCATGAAGGAGACTTGAGTGCCACAGAAACACATTACACTTGTAGATCTCAAATATAAATCTATTGTTGCTGTGCTCTGACATCTGTGATTTGTGCCGGTCTTCACCTTGATATTCCCACTTCTCTTTCTCATGTCTATGCTTCCTCTTCCACCCCAGGAGACTGCCTGCAAGTTTTGCACTGGGTAACTGCTCCTTAAAAACTGAGAAAATGTCCTTTTTGGAGCTGAGAGTCATCTGTGCCTGAAACAAAGGTACAATTTCCAGAGGCAACCTGGGATTTGACTGTTCAATTAAACAAACAGAAATGGAACGTCCTAGTCCTCTGAGGTGCTTAGGAGAAATTCCTCTCTAAATGCAGCAGCTTAGTGAAGTTACAAAGGCACATTATGATATTTTCATGTGTTTTTTTTTCCTATTTTTTTTTCTGAAAAACCACAAGTTACTAAGTATATTAAGTGGTAGAAACTTGACAGGTGTTAAACGTATCACTATTTCCCACTGGGAAGGGATGAAAGAAGGTATTCCATTTGTTTCCATGGTGCTTGGTTCTCCAGCTATCCTGGTGCTTTGGATGTCATACTTTTGTCATTTCTGTAGGGCCATCTCGCAAAGGTTGGGTTGGGCTGAGGGTGATTGCTGCCATTGGACCTGCTGTGTTTGCAACACTTCAGAACTGTCAGACTTTGCCCTTTGGTGCTGTGAGTGAATGGCCCCGGCTTGTTCTGTTCACTGATAGCCTCTATTTTCCTCAGCAGTGTATAAAAAGTGGATGACTTGCTTGGAAGAAAGGTTTAATGGAAAATGAATGATGCTGCCTATTTTGAAGTTCTCCAGGATATTCTCAAACAGTTCAAAGAATGATTTGCACAGCTTTGAGGTTGACTCAGTAGCCTGGGATTGTAAAATATATCTGTCTGGTCATTCCTTGCTTTTTCCTTAGACAGAATTTGCAAAGCTGTCTGGTTTACATGAAAACTCCATCCAGATGCCGGCCTTCAAGCAGAAGCACTGACTAGGCAGAACAACCCTCTGGTCTTCTGGATGCTAAATTCCCCAGATCCGTTTTGCAAGGAAGGAACATAATACCCCAAACAGTAGCGATTCTGCAGGAAGTTCCACATCTTATCAAACAGCTCCCTTAGAGCTGCTGACACCCACCCAGCAGTGACATCAGGCTTTGCTTGTGCCAAGTATTCATGGTGTGGGAAAAGGGCAGTTTGGAATCCCTCGACATTACGAAATTTTTCTCGTGCATGCACTCAGCAGGATGCAACTTAGGGTGATTCTCTGTGAGAGGTCGTAAATTTGCCAGTGGTCACATGCTGGAGGCCAGCAGGAGCGCTGGGATTTCTGAAGGAGTGGGAGATTTCTGAAGTAGTCTGAAACTTGCTGTGCAGCTATTTTTAAATTGACTCCTTGTTTTCCCTGCAGCTGAGTGCACAGCTCCCCTTCCTGTCTCCTTTCTGAGCTTAACAATCTCCTCTCTGGCTCTGAGGCCAGAGACTGCCACCGCTGATAGCCACAAATGGTGCCCCAGAGGGAGAACTGCCAACAGCCCTCCACACAGGCTTACAAAACTGCTGCATGGATAATGTAGCTTTCATTAGTATCATCTCCTGTGGTTCCTCAGCTGAATTTAGAGGACAGCAGTCTGAACAAGGAAGGTACACAACCGGAAAGTGTGCTGTAGGCCCAATACCTTATATATAGGCATAAAGATGTCTTCTCTCTAATGCAATTTTCTAGCAGCATGGAAGAATTTCAAAACAGAAACCTGCGTCAGCGAGCCTTCAGCTGAGAATATGTTCTTAAACTGTGATGTGGGGCATCCATGCCCTGGTTTCAGTGTCATTGCTTTGGCTTTTTCTTTGAGTTGGCAAATCATGACTGTGCTGATGTGTTTTCCTACCTGAAGTGAAGGACAGGCACATGTCCTTGGGAGCAGCTCTCTTAGAAGAGAACTGGAATTTGCAGCTAGGAGTGATTGCACTGCCAGGCAGCTATGGCAGCCCGATGGTTTCCTCTTGCTGCATTTCCTAGGAAGGTGACACCACCTGCTGCCAGCCTGCAGAGCTGCTGCTTCTCTTCCTGTCGCTACAACCATCTGCCACTAAAATTCCAGCAGAAAATGCCAGACAAAGCATCATGAGCTCTGCTTTCTCCCATAATATTGCCAAGTAGGCAACATCCACAAAGCATCCTGTTTAATTTCCCTTCAAGGCCTACTGGCTCTGGGGAATCGTTGGTTAAGGAAACAACGAATTTATTGTTCTGACACCTAATACAATGGTAGCTCAGTCTATTGGCTCTGGGATGAATGTCCCTGGTTAAGGATACTAAGTATTTGTTCTTCTGATACCCAATGCAATGGTAGCTTTGTTTAGAGTTGGCTTTTGACAATAGTAAAAAAAAAACAGTACTGGCCAGAGAAATGATCACTGCGTGCTGACCAGTAAGTTCTACTTTCAGTTTCAGAACTTCTAGCTAAAATCGCTTTAAAAGGACCACCATCTCTTTTTTGCTTTGTTAAAAGTTACTGGAACAGCCCTAAAACATAGCTTCAAATCATCTGATTGCTTCCTGCAGGATTGTAACCTCTGTGGCTGGAGCTTATTGGCATGAAGGTGATAGTGACACAGAAAGGGAGATGCAAACATTCAATTTTAATGCGTTTCTTGGAAAAGAACGCAGGGTTTAGGTAATCTGCCGATAAAACCCACTCAGAAAAATGGGATTAAGATACCTATCTGCTGGGTGGCATGTTTTGGTTTTGTTTTTCAACGAATCAAGCAATTGTTTTAGACTCAAAGCTGTCCCTGCTTTGCATTTTTCATCTTGGCATGAGTCATTACAAAAATGCAGAGTTCACCCACATGTTGGTGTTTGATGAGGTCTAGTATGTGGTGAAGAACAAGAAAAAGAGTTTTATGTTTTTCTGTATTGTGGGAATTTTCCCATTCCATGACTATGAACGGAGTGTGAATGTCTGTATTATGAAAGATACAATTTTACATGGGCAGAATATATTTAAATGAATTCCAGTGAAACCAGAAGGAATCACAGTTTGGGTATGAATATACTACGTGTGCAAGAAACAGAAGATCTGCTCATGCTTCACCTCAATTATTTCTAGGGGAGAGCCCTCAGGGTCCCTGGTACTCCCTCAAATATGGACTTCAAAAAAAACCCCTCTGCCTGCAGCAGAGCCAAGTGAAGCTGAGTGCAGCATCTGCTGGGAACTGCAGGCACTGCTCCAGAAGAAGCATTACTATTAAGTTTTGAGAAGCTTTGAAGATGTATCGTGTTTGTGATCCTCATTAGCTCAACATCCCACTTCTAAATAGGAATTTTTATATATATGGACAACATCGATGCATTATTTAGCTAAGGGAAAGTACAGTGTAAAGACAGCTTTCCTCCTAGGCAGTTAAAAACGTTTGTGTGTGTGTCTGAACATTCAGACCTGGAAATTTCATGCAACTTAATGGGTACTGGAACCCTTTATTCTCTCTAGCATTTGTCTGACTCTCTGCTAGCAATAAGGGGAAGAAAAGAAAAAAAAAAGAAAAAGTTCCATGCTCTTGGTATATTCTGAAGCTGTTCAAAGGCCAAGTTTTGCTATGTAAGGTCCGTTCCAAAGTCTCTGTATGTTACAACAGTATTTCTTCCTGCTCAGGCCCCATTTACCTATACCTGTACATCTTCAGAGGATGTTTGTCCACTTTTGGATGCTCACCCACTCTGCCCTGCAATGTGGGCAACAGAAAGGCTTTACATGAGTGCAGCAACCATTCAGAGTTCCGTGGTTTGTGTTTTACAGGAATAAGAAGGACCCACGGGGAAGCATTTCTTGTCTCAGGCTGTTATTCTCTGAAGGAAAACTATTTTGGTTTGGTCCCAATATTGAGGGAAAGGATCCCCATAGAAGCTCACATTGTAGAAACTGAAATAAATCTGTTGGAGTTTTATGTAGCCTAAAAAAAAAACTCTGCATGGAGCTGGCAAAGAACATTTCAGAGAAAATAAAAGCAATCCATTAACAATAGCGGAGAAAGGTTTCACTTAACTGATTTCCCCTTGGGAGTTGAGCTCCTACTCCTTATCTCTGAAGGCAATTCAAGGCTATCAAAACGTCTGCAGCTGAAACTGAATTAAGAGACAGCAGCTGAGAGCATTGTCAGCACCTGCAGAAGCCATCCTCATCTATACGTCCTGTACACACACATGCCTCTTGTTGCTCCAGCCACTCAGAACAAGTGCAAGGTACACCCCAGGTGGCTATTCCTCCCTTTGCAGGAAGCCAAACTGTAACTACAAGCATGCAGTGGGGATTTCCCCAGGTTCTGCAGCAGCCTTGGCTTCTTCCATCATTTCAGACTGACCTTCCCAAGCTGCATATTTCTACAAGAAATGCAGAAGCCACCCAGCATAATTGTCTGTGAGGGCCAGTAAGGAGCACATCCATGCAGCTTATAGCAGTGGCACCATGTGTCCGTGCCTAGGGAACCACCAGGGTGCCACACTAGTGCTGATTGTGTTCTGCCTTTGACAGCCATCAACTGCTCCTACACTCCCTCAGAGCAGCACCACCCAGGACTCTCCTACAAATGCCTTCACACAGATACTTTGTACGCTTCCTTGACCATGAGATGCATGCAGATTTGTAACTTCAATTCAGCCACACAAATACCAAAACAGTGGTGAGTGCATATGTACCTGTCACAGATGCAATCAGCCCCTGGTTATTCTCGTTGATTTCCAGGTACCACCCTCTCTATCAGCTCCTTCTCAAGTTTCTGCAGTGTATTTTATAATCCAGAGTGGAGGTCCAGGTCGTTCTGGGCCTTAGGAGGCAGCACGGAAAGGACTATGTCTCTTTGACCATCTCTGGCCCAGCAGCTCCTTAGGTGGTTAAGGCTGCTCTCAGATGTTCTAGAGATGTGAACTGGTGTTCTCTTCAGGTTCCCCTTTCTCATTCTGCTACTGCAACTCATGCAACTGTGTAACACTTATAAAGCCTCAGAGCTACTATAGGTAGGCAATATTCCACCAAGACATGTACTTGGCAGAGGATATGGCACACAGCAGCTATCAGAACCTCATCCAGACCACAGCTGCTCCACAGGGGTCCTACGGCTTGGACACTGTTTCCCTACAGCACTGTGAGAACAACCTTTTCACCAGCCTTTCTGGGCAAACGCTGGCATGACCAAGCCACTTAACACAAGAAAGGGTTTAACAGATTGCTTTCAGCAGAAGAATCAGTTCCTCGGTGTCATGAATAAGTAACGCTGTGGACCAGAACAGCAACTACAGATTTGTTCCTTGAAGACATGCAGCTCCCGTTCCTCTCAAGAAGGTATTTTCTGTTTAGCAAGGATTGAAGCAGCGTTCCATGGCAACCTACAAGAGAATCTTCAAGAGAACTCGGGACATGGGTCAATGCTGCAGACATCAGTAGTTTATTGGTATGTTCAGTCAAAACACATTCAGAATGGAAACTTAAAAATACTTTCCACCTGCAACAATTAAACTAGAATCTACGAGCATATAGTGCTTGACACATTACAGCAAAAAGGATGGTAATCCACTGTTGTAGAACTATGAAGCCAGAATGGTCAGCCAAGTTGGTCAAAATAGAACCGTAATGACAAAACACTCCCACTACCCACAAACCAGCAACAAACAGCAACGGTCAGCAAATCCCTTCCTTTGCTCAATGAGGTACATTTACTAAGAGGGTCAAGAACACGTAAGAGTCCAGCGATGAACAGTTACCATGTAAACTTCTCCAGATGACGTTCCAATCATTCTCATGTCACTTATGCAAGAAGCAAGCCAGAAAATGGAATGGCTCTTAATGCTCCTTTTTGTTGTCGTTCAGATTATCCCCAGTGCTCTTTGCCATACAAATGAAACGGGTGGTAACAAAACGCCATTCCACTACAAAAGGAAAAAAAAAAAAAAAGAAGAAAAAAATCCCTACACAAAACACAGCGTTGACAAACTGCTAATTGAAGGCAGCAATTTGTCCAAAGGCTTCGAACACAAGTAGAGCTGTGTGTTGAGCAGTTCAAGTACTACAGGTTTCCAGGTAACAGCTGAACATGTTAAAGACTTTCAATGAAAAACTGAAACATAAAAAAAAAGGAGACAAGAAGAAACGTCCTTCAGAAAAAAAAATGTTTATGAACACAGTGCAAGACTTATCATCATGCACAGAAGACCCTGCCTCTGGGAGAAAACAGATGCCTCTTCACTTTGCCAGATGTAGAAGTAAAGTATGTGCAAAATCTCCCAGCTGACTTGAAAACAGCAAGGGAATGCATAATCCAGAGACAGACTAATGCTATGTCCTGTCTGCTTTTGCTTCAGATTGCTGTTTTTTGAGGTCTTCCATGTTTAGAAGCAGCTTTAAGCAGTCACACTGTCACACAGACTCACATCAAACACACACCCCTCTTTCACTCTGATGCACCGGAGCTTAGTGCTCACTGCCCGCCCCAGCACCAAGCCCAAACACACTGCCTGCTGCAGCTGATGGGAACGTGCTCCAGAATGCCATCCAGAAACAGACCTCTCAACCTGGAAAACTCACACTTGAAACTGAAGAAGACGACGTCTCTTTCCTATCATTTAGTCCAGAGCCATGGTGTCAACTTCAGCTAAGAGTTATGTGCAAAATGAGTTTTAAAAAAAGCGCAACTGAAAAATGCAAATACTCAAGAGCTGCTGTGTTGTTCTCTGAAAATTGCAGTATCCACATTGATATGCTCACCAGCACAAGGGACACTCAGTTCTACTGATCACGAGCTGGCCAAAAGTGTTCATCGTTCCAAACTGGCTTCTGAAACATCCCAGAGAGATCTCGCTCCGTTTTCCTTAAGTTTGACAATGATTAAAGAGAAGAGACAACCTGGAGACTATTAGATGCCTTCTTCCTCCCTTCCCCCCCGCTGCAAAAGAACAGACGAACTTGTTAATTGAAGAGCAAGGTGGATGATAATTTCAGCAACGTTTACTGATTGACAGATACTGCAATTTTTAATACATTTTTTCCGTGATTTTTTCAGATGCGTTGCAGCCAATTGGCTTTGCAGGACAGTAGTTCATACACTACACTGTACAAAATCACCAGCAAGACTGGAATGATGTATTCATAGAAGGCACCATCATGCTTGTTACATTACCAGAGAACTCAAATACAGTCAAGACAATTTTCACCGTACAATGCTTATCGAAGGGGAGAGGGGAAGGAGTGTGTTGAGCAGCCATCCCTGTATGAAGAGGGGCAGATAGAAAAATCTGACGTGAGCTATCAAACTCATTAAGGACTCAGGACTACGGCTTCGAAACTCTAGGTTCTGTTTAGTTAACGGCTAAATGGATTCCTTCTGGAATGAACTCATAGTCTTGTTAAGGTTTGTGTGTGTGCACATGTTGGTCACAGCAAGCAGGTTGGATGCCCGCACCATTTCACAAGCTATTCTGTCTGAGTAAGAGAAAGAAGGGTTTTTTCCTCCGATGCCTCCTGCAGATGTCAATACACGAGTTCAAAGTACCCAGTAGTGCATTTTGATGAGTGCGTAAACAAGAGTTTGTTTGGAGCCAAGTGTTCTAAAAAAAACAAAAGAAAACAAAAAGGCAAGCTTCTCCGATTGCACAAATTGCACTGTGTTTCCAACAGTAACAGGCAGAAACAGTAACACTTACACAAAATGTGCAGCAGAGGGCTTTGACTGTAAGGACCTGAATTTTATTGGGCATGTCCTTCAGTTCACTTTTGTTGCAGACAGTTTACTGTTTTGTTGTTTCTGTTGTTGTGTTTTTTCTTTTTTTTTTTTTTTTTTTTAATCTTTCCAGTCCTCAATTCTCCAAGTCAACATTTATAAATTAACAGTGTGACTTCTGTTGTGAAACTGGGGAAAGAATGTCCACTTTAATTTAAACCGGAAACCAAAGGATGCTTTCACATCAAAGAAATGATCAGAAGGGCGGTGTCACATTCCAAAGCCAAAAGAAATGAACAAGAATGCAAACACGATGGATGATGTACCACTGCCAGGACCGTCTGCCTGCGGTGGAGTTCAGCGACGCTGTCCCGTGAAGCGCCCTTCCATCTGCCCACTGCCTCGTCCAGAGCCGAGCTTCTGCGCCATGCCTCCCCTTGGAGGGGGTCCTCGGCCGTCGCGGTCGCGCATCATGCCACCACCCACTATTCCACGGGGACCCCCGGGGCCTCTATCATTGCGCCGAATATCCCTACGGTCATCACCTCCGCCTCGGGTCTCTCTCTCACGAGCAGCTCTTGTTTTTTTCTCTTCTACGTTCAAGCGCACCTCACCCCGGAACATAATGGGCTTACAGGGAAAATAGTCAAGGCACACATTAGTCACCAGTTCAAACATCCATTTATACAACGAACAGAAAACACCACATTCACTGCATGCCTCTGGCTACCCTTACATGTTGGACAGAAAAACTGTTTCCTGCAACACATAACCTCAGCCCTAAATGTCACTAAAATGATCAGAGGGCTGGAGCACCTCTCCTACGAAAAAACACTGAGGGAACCGGGCTTTTTTAGCTTGGAGAAGAGAAGGCTCCAGGAAGACCTCACTGTGACCTTCCAATATTTGAAAGGGCATATAAACAAGAGGGAGGAGGACTGTATACAAGGGTGGATAGTGACAGGACAAGGGGAAATAGTTTTAAACTGAGACAGGGGAGGTTTAGGTTAGATATTAGGAGGAAGCTTTTCACACAGAGGGTGATGACACACTGAAACAGGTTGCCCAAGGATGTTGTGGATGCTCCATCCCTGGAAGCATTCAAGGCCAGGCTGGATGTGGCTCTGGGCAGCCTGGTCTGGTGGTTGGTGACCCTGCACATAGCAGAGCGGTTGAAACTAGATGATCAACTCAGGCCATTCTATGATTCTATGAAATGGAATACTGTTTTTAATTCATTGGCACGCAAAGAATTCAAATGTTTCTAAATAAGAACAGGGGTTGTCTTTGGTCTTTTAACTTCTGGCTTTTGTCTTTCCATCTCAAAGCTCAAGAACCTGGTAGAGCAGTTTAGCTCCCAAATGCTAGAAAGGAGAACTGCTGCGTTCTCTTCACCAGTTCCTCAAGTCACACCTGCAAGTAACCATGCTCCTTTTTCTCAGCCTCAGGAACAAACTGGAACAGACTACACCACATGGGCTTCAGGGCATTCAGCCTATCCTTTGATGGATGCCAATACTTACTTTTGCAACCAAAATTCTCTGGACTGGCTCAGAATCATCAAATACCACAAATCCGAAGTTGGGCAGTTTTCCTCCAACTCCCTTTGTGTTGATGCGGAGTTCAACCACATTTCCAAAGCCTGTGGAAGGAAAAAGCCATATGAACAAAAACCATAATTTACCACCTTCTGCTTCTTCTCAGCCAACACCACATACGAATTCCTCTGTGAGACCATACGTGAATGTCACACACGTCTCTGACACAGCACATCTGTTTCGTTCCTTAGTCTGAAGTTGGTACTTACTCATGAAGAACTCTTTCAGTTCACTCTCGTCGATGTCATGCGGCAGGTTCCCAACAAACAGCTGATGGCTGTCTGGGTAGCGGATTATTCGGCGATTGTCCGACTCATTTTGCTCCACATCCCCTCTCCCTGTGTCAGGGGAAAGAAGAAAGCAGAGACACTGCAATTAGAATTAGTGCATAGGCTCCAACACATCCACCTGTGATTAGCACCAAACATGTGCGCTCAAACCTCCAGTACCTTATAAAGAAGAGGAGCTTTGTGCTTATCACAATGTATTAAAAAAAAAAAAATTAGATATAAGTCACCACTTTATCTATTCCTTCACATAACAACACCATCTTTATTTTGTACTGAACAGTCATGCTTCTAGTCCCCTATCTTTTGTCTTCCAACCTTTTTATTCCAAGCAGAAGTGAAAGTTTGTAACCTCTTCATCTCAGCTGAAGCACTTTTAACAGCAGCAAAGGCTGTTCACAGACTTACTTTGAAGAGGAGATGATAGAGTAGGATCTCTACCATTGGTTAATGGAGATTTCATCTCTGTCCCCTGCCACCCACCCAATAAGATCACAATCAAAGGACTCGGGCTCTGGTACACATTGTCTGTATGATTTATGTTATGGTTTTGTTGTATTTACATTCAAGAGTAGGAAAAATGGAGATGTGCAACTTGATTTAGCCACAAGTTGCATCTTCCACCCCCTGTTGCATATTACACACTGAGGGGGGGGGAAGAAAAAAAGGAATGTTAACTTGTAGCACATGTTATAGTTCTTGGTACCTTAAGTCTTTTCAGTTCAGTATTGCTCCCATGTGAGGAAATGCCTGCATTGATCAAAGCCAAAAGCAAACAGCACTTTTAAGGCTGACCTCGATCTCACTGAACACTTCTATCAGACCAAATGAATCAGAGCTGGTAGAGAAGCTCACAGCTGCTGAGACTTAACCACTGCTGCATGCAGCACTTTGCAAGCTCCTGACAACTTTTTGCTAGCACTTGGAACCGTCGCAAACATCACTCTCTTCCTTGCAACTCATGACTCATATGCATGGTTCGTACCTTCGTTAGCTATTCAACGATCAGTGATTATAGCCTTGGGCTGAGTACTTTTTGTCCACCACTGAGCAGAGGCTACCAATTGACCAGGTCAGACTGATGAATGCCACTCAGAGCACTTTCATGTTCCAACACCACTTCTAATACCTGTCAAGTCATAGGCAACTTTGCTAGCAAAGCCACCCCATGGATTTGGGTACTCTGTATCAGTCAGGGAATGTTGAAGTGTGGCTGCTCATAGGTGAGTACAAATACAAGGCAGCCAAACCCAGAACAGGCAGTTAAGCAGGATGGAAAAATGTGTATAATTATTAACTAAGGTTTTCTTCTAAAATAATGAGCACTACAGCCACTTAAGAGCTTTTACTTTCATCATTCAACAAAAATCAAGGTACATGGAAAAAAAATATTTCTGGAGTACCTTTTTGGAATTGTACTGAATCACACAGAAGGTATTCCGGCACATAAGCAAGTGGTCTGGCTATTAAAAAAGAATTCAGTAGAACAGAGGACTGGAAATACCTCAACTCTGTATCAGATCAATTCCCAGTTCAGATTCAGTATCATTTTCTACACTTCCAGTTGAAGACGGTACGAGTGGGCAGCTCACGATCAGTCAAATACAGTACAGTTACAGCAAGATCCCTCAAGGAGTCACCACTCCTACCCAACCCCACAAAGCCCCATGAGCTGACCTGGTCGAGGTCCACGGGGTGGAAATCCTGGTCGTTCCCTTGGGCGCTGCTCACGCACGCGAGGAGGCTGAGATTGAGCTTCGGGTTTTGTTTCAACTCTTGGCTGAAACAGGAGAACAGCTATTATTCAGTACCGTCTATTAAAGAAAAGGCCCAGCAAAAAAACAAAACCAAAAAGCAACACAAGACATAGTGGCATGCAGAATATGAACTCTGGAAGATATACATCCAAGTAAATGTGTTGGGAAATACATTTTTTCATCTCTATAAATTCCTCTGTACCAATCCAGGACTGCAGTGGTCAATATCTCTGCTAAAAGGTTCAAAGCAAACATCTCTCAATCAGAACGTCTCCCCAAAGCACATCTGACATTTACTTTCCACGTGTGACCAGGCACTCAGACCACTCCGTGATTCACAAATCTCTCAACCTAACTGGAATAGATCAGATACAGCGTCCTCATGTCAAGCTCACACATCATGGGCTGGGAGGTATCTCAAGATGGACACTGAGAGATGGACAACTGTCTGCATCTCTGAGGGACTCTCCCTAGAGTGCAGAAAAATGATTAAGAAAACTACCAAAAGAAAGAAGAGGGAAAAGAATAAAAGGAAACAAAAAGAGCACCTTGTGAAGTACAGTAAGGATTTATGATGCAATATGGCCATTTGATAGTAATTAGTTCAGACTTAGTTCCTCAGCTGCTGAGGATGTTCTTCAACTTTCCTAATTTTGAAACCATGATGTACAAAGCACACCCTTTCAATTTTCAGGAACTAGAACACACATTTTCACAAGCAAAAATACTTTCAAAGACAATTTGAGAAAGAGAGACAAAACCTCCTGCATAAAAATGTTTCTGTGCAGACCGCTGGATACTGAAACAACGTACAGCATTTATTTTCAGTTTGCGCACAGCAGCTGCAGCTCTATTGGGGTCTTGGAGAAGCAAATTCATCCTTCGGAATGTGAGGACAAGCACTGGCTTCTGAGAAGATGATTAAAGTCAAGGACAATGGCTGTAAGGCCCTGACTGCTGCAGGAAAGGAGTTTATGTCATGAATCTCCCTTATTTTCCTTTGAGGACACAGAACATTGGCTACGTCACCAATGTCCTTCCACTAAATCCCACATATAGCCAACCTGTACTCACCAGTCCTGCATTTCACCCAACTTCTCATCTATCACACATTCGCTCACTCCTAACTAAGCCATGCAAGTCATTTGGTCCTCTATAATTGGTACTATCGGTTTTTACAGAGTTCTCTGGCACTGCCTTAAGGGGAAGAAGCAAGCAATGGCAATTTGCAACTCTGCACACAAAGCCACAGAATAAGGATTTCAACAGACAATCAGGAAAAAAGGAACCACCAACCTCAGCTTCTGGGCCTTTGAGAACAGTGAAGTAAAAGATGACTCCATTATCTGCGGGAGCTCACACAGGGAGGGAAGAGACTATGGCTATGCTTTGCACATGCTACTGGCAACAATAGTTAGACCAGCTGTGATGGAGATGAGGAAGAGGCAGACAGAGCAAGAGAAGAGGAGGCTCTGTAGGCTTGGACAATGCCATTTTTAATATCTTATGAGGTTTAAAAGCTTTTCTGCAGTGAGCTGCCTTCTACAACAGAAGTGCACGCACACAAAGAAGCAACCAGCCAAACAAAGGAAAAACACTAAATGAGATCCAATCAAATGTCCATCACCTCACTTCCATCACAACAGCTGGTTTAGAAGCATACTTCTGACTGCTGCTGCACCATCTCCAAGGTGAACATGGACAGCAGAATGCACTGAAGATCAATCATTCATCACTGCCCTAAAGATATTATAGAGTTGCTACTATAAACATGCTAACCATTCCAAAACACGGAAAGACAGAGCAGCTTTCAGCTCCCTCTTCTCCCTTGAATCTGGGCCCAGAAAACTCACATTAGCCTTAAAATACACAAGACTTGAAGCCCAGCTCTGTTTAACACACAAACCCTGCTGCAGGAAAGTCTATCCAAAGTCTGAACACTTTCAAGGTGATGAAGGAATGTAGCCCCTAAACAGATCCTTCCTTGCTCTCATTTCCCAGCCACAAGAAAGAACCAGAGAGCACCCTGCCTGCACCACCCTCCAGCACAGTCAATGAACTAATGCACACAGAGAGGCAAAATAGCTGAAACTGCCATAAAGGTTCAGCAGTGAGGAATGAAGTGGAGTGATGCTGGAGAAAGCAATAGAAGGAACAGTTCAAATTGCTTTGTGGTATCATTGATGCTGGTAAGAACAGCAACCCAAAGGAGCCACCCACCCACTGCTGCAATCTACGCCACTGTTTTGTGCAAAGCATCTGACACGAGAGAATGTGATAGGATGGGGAAGTACTACCATTGATTTGTAACTCCTTGCAGAAATTTAAAATGTCTTTCCACCATCCTTCTGGATACCATACCTGAAAAGCATGCAAACCAATGAGCTAAGAGCAGACTCATTCCACCTCCAGAAGAGCTGAGAAATTTCTTCAGAAACTTTCATGCAGACCTCCTTCAACATGAGGTCAGAACTAAAGTAACAAAAAGGTGCAGAACGTGACAAATTGCAGAGGGAGCAGAAAGATCTAGGGGACGTCTGTGATTTGTACTCTAGTTTCTTACACTGGTATTTTAAAATGCTTCTTGCATTTTAATTATGAATATAAAAAAAACTACCCTCTCTACTGCAAATAAGTCACTGTTACAAAAAACACATCTGGTTTTGCTTAAGGCAAATCCATTCTGTATAAGAACAAACACTGCTTTTACTATTCCAATATCACTTGAACAACTCAAAGCTCTGCTGAAGTTGATGAGACACATTTCCCTACTCACTGCATAGTGACACACATCACTCGTTTTCCACAACAACCCCCGGAGGAGCAGAAGCAGGACCACAGAAGCAGGGGCTTGGTTTTGTGTTTTTTTGTTTTAAACATGCACTTAGCTTAAGGGTACTCCTAGAAAGGTCCTTCTATATCAGTAACAGAGAAGAACGCAAAGCTAAAACAGCAGCTGCCATAAAACAAACCAGCTGCTCTACTGAAATTACAGTCTTTGTAAAGCATTGGACATGAGTACCACAACACACAGTGCTGCTGGAGTATGGCACTGGTAGGAAAGATTAAAGCATGTTGTTTATTTGGAGAATTTTGTATGCATGAAAGCAGCTCAGAGTCTCAAAGCATCTCACCAACTTGGCACGTGCAGAACATAAGCTATTGCCCAGTCTTTTCAAACTTTCTCTTTTCTCTCCCCTCCTTTCCACATCAGCCTAGGAATGGGAAGACAGCATTGTCCTGACCAGGACATGTGAACCCTTCCATCCCCCACACAGTCATAAGTTGGTACAGGGTTCTGAGACAAATTAAATATGTATGGATAATGGAGTCCAACATACTTCTGTAGACAATATCTCTTCAAAGCAAACTTGCACCTTCTCAACAAGGATGCACTCTGTTTGACTGCTGGGGCACTTCTGCCAAAGAAATTCCCCTTTCACACACACTTTAGGAAATAACTGCTATGGGAGTAGTTGCTTGAGGGTTTTTTGTTTGTTTGTTTTCAAATCATATCCCAGCAAGATAGGTCAAAAAAAAACAAAGAAAAATCAGTGATTTCCTGTTTTCACATGAGCAGTTTTTAACGTTACCACGATCACACCCAAAGTTACACCTGCTATGTGTATGTGCCTTACACTTACAACAAGGTGAACGCATTCACATTTAAGACAATTAATTTGTGCAATGAAAGTCAAACAAATTGATCTGTTAATTGAAAAACGGAAGCAGTTTGCAGAAGTAATGAGACAATCCAAGGTGTTCACAGATGGGTTACCTGTGAGACCGGTGCTTTAACATGGGGCGGAATTCCAGAGGAGGAAACAGTACCACTAGGAGGCAGGTTTTTACTGGTCACTGAAGCCCAAGAGAAAGCCTGCAGGAAATGCAACAAACCTAGGCTACTCATCATGAAAACCACTGACATACAGGGAAACTTGTCTGCTGAAAATATACTTTTGGTTCATAGCTGACTACTTAACGTTACAAAGATACAGCAGGATTTGCAGTTCAAGCCATTTGTAGACTCCAACGGTACAGAGCAGGGTGTGCAGCTCTTACTGCCACTACTGAAACAAGCTGGGCTCGCTCAGCATCCCCAGCTCACTGCTTCCCTAGCACTGACAATCCTGCAGTGCTCAGTGTCTTCTGCACAAAGGAAGAGAGTGGATGCCAGAAGTTAGAAATAAAAACAGCAAAGAGGAACAGGATTGAAAAGATACGGGAGACTGATGTCGGAGCTAGAGAACGACCTCTCTCCAGCTGTCATCCACTCCTCCCATCTCTTTCAGCTACCTCCACGTTACTGTATCAGATGACGCATGGCACTTTTTAAAATTAGGCATCCTGCTTCTAAGGGAGACAATCAAAGCCTCCAGACTTTTTTTTAACCTATACTATGGATCATTTTTCAAGTGCCAACGCATCATGCGTTTGTTTTTTATTTTTTAAAGGAAGAGCAGTGGTTCCCATTGCATGAGTTTTTCGTTGGTGATGGTCTGGATTGTTTTTTTAATATACCTTAACTACACATTTAAAAAGGTTAACACATGCATAAAACCACACACACACTTTACAGAGCATTACATCTACAATACATAACTTGAATAGCATTGAAGAACAACTTTTTTGGTGACATTTCACAATTCTTTTTTTTTTTTTTTTTTTTTTTTTTTTTTTTTAAGTTGAAGGTTTAAATCTAGACAGTGTCAGATACTGAAAAGAGTTTGGCCACTCAAAATGACTAAGATCAGATCCAAACCTTTTGGTTTACCATCTGCACCAAGAAGCACGGATACGTATTTTAACTGACCTTTGGTGGTTCTTGGGGTAGTGAAACAGGTTCTACAGGAGGTGGAGAAGGAGACTTCTCTTCCAGCTCCTCAAGAGCCTTTTCTTCTACCTCAGTCTTCAGCTCCTCAGGTTTTGTTTCTGATTCCAATTCTGGCTCAGGCTCATGAGACGATTCTTCCAGTGCCTCCTCTATACCATTGCTACAATAGTCAAATGCATTTTATGCAGCTTTTCAATTGCTTCCTTCTTATGGCTTTTTCTTAAAGTTATACAGTGGGAATGATTGATTTTGTAATGATTGGTTTCCTAGTTGTTACCATATGGTACCTTTGTATATGATATCATATTAAGTTAAGCTGTGCTCTTATAGCTGCACACTAAGCCAGATTTTATTTCTGCTAATGTGAGGACGTTTTACAGTTTTTAGCAAAAAATCTGAAAATTAGATGTAGAAACCCTTGAAGGAATAGATGATGAACTCAAGAACTGTTTCTGTTCATAAGGAAACCAGACAGTCAGATCTGGCTCTTTAAAAGCAATGCCCAATGTGTTTTAAAAAGCACTTAAAAAAAAGTCTATTTTTCCAAGGCAACTTCTTAAAAATTACCTCTACCTTCCAGCTTCAAGCACCAGCTAAATTGAGGAGTAACACGATTAACCACTCTCTCATTAAAATACCTGTTCATACAGATTATTATAACATATCACTACTGTGAGCTTACATAATGAAGACTGCATTAAGTATGTATACAAGCACACTTACTGCCTTTTTATCTCATATTTGAAACTAGAAGTGAAAACAATAGTGGACATGAAACCTCCCCTCCTTTCTTTCTCCAGTCACGAAATCAATATTTCAAATGTGATGTTGACACAGCATAGATCCATATCAGTTTAAGTGTAATTTCCTAGATTAACTGCTAAATCACATCCAAAGCCTAAACCCAAAGCAATTCTGTTTTTATTTTAGAAAGCAATGCTGTAATGAAATGGCCTTCTTACGTGACAGGATGATTCTCATAGTAGGTACTGCTTGCATTTTCTTGCACAGGTTCAGGTGATGGTTGTCTTTCCTCTTGTTCTTCCTCCACCTCCTCTTCAGACTCTGCCATGAAAGAAACAATTCCTTGAGCACCTCTGCAAGCATACACAAGCCTCACCTACAGTACAAGCACGCAGAACTAGTAGTATAACAAAATCACACGTCATCAACAAAATAAGGCAAAATGAGCTGAGAAGAAAGTGAGAGCCCCTTCTATTCTTTTCAAAGGCTTTGCTTCCTACTGTTTTCACAAAAATGACACCCCAGAGATATACCTACTACCATTACTACTACTATTGTGAGGAAGAGTGAAGGATCTTTTGAAGCAGCAGGACACTTTCATATGTTGTCCACGTAAAATAAACATTATTAGCTCTTAAAATCACAGTACCTAACATTAACAAAGTAAACCTCAAACACAAGAAGAATCATTTGTCTAAAATGTTTTGTTCCATGCTGTTGAGATTAAATAAATCCCTGAAGTTACCCAGTACATCCCAGCTGTACTCTCCTTTGATTTGCTTTGGCTCAATAGACTGGGCAAGAGAAAAATCATCCAGAACAATAAAGTTCAGCTCAGGGACAGAAACGAACCCCTGAACATGATGATGATATGGGAGTGAATGACACTTCATATTTGAAAAAACAGTTACATTTTATTTGACTGACCACAGAAATCTAGTCTACTAAACAACACTCAGATGTAGCAAAACTACTACTGCTCACTACAACCCGTCTTCACCAAGTCTCATCCACCTGAAAAGGCAGTGCATTTTCCAATGCTGAAGACAGCACATAGTCCCAATATTCTGACCTACACTCTCCCTTAGCCACATACTACACTACATGAGAATGGAACAGTTTGCATCTTTCCATGTCCTCCAAACACTCTGAAAGATTGGTACCATCAGAGGAATAAAACCAACTCTACACCACAAGTACAGTTCTTCTCACCTTCATCAAGTTCTCCTTCAGAATCCCCAAATACTTCATCTTCATACCTGAAGATATCGTTATGTACATAGAACTTGTTTGGAACAGACCCCTGTAGAAGAGCAACACACACTTGGTTGTATATATGATACATTAGAACTCATCAGTACGTATGGATTGGAGATGTAAGCTTTGGGCCATTTGAAGTTCAACATGATCTTAGAGCTACTTACCTCTGGAGCAAGTACAAAGGTCTGCATGAACTTCCTCATGGGCTGTCCATTGTTAGACAGCTCCCCCATGACTTGCACCACCACCCCATCGCTCAGAGTGGCATGAGCATCCACATGGCGAATCTTGGTGTGGCACTCACTGAACTGCAGCGACATCACTTTCTTGTGTATCTCCTGGAAACACACAGTTATATTTCAGCTACACTGAGTTTTATACACAGCTTCACGCCTAAGTCTCAACAAACAGAAAAAGCCCCCCACTGAAGCTCAAAAGGAAAATGCAGGAACCCAGGAACATCTTTCACTAAGAAGAGTCTATCTGAGTTTAGGGAATTAGTTTTTCATCATGATTCAAATACCGTTCAGAACAGTCAAAAAGGTTACCCTTCCTAAATATATTTTCTCTATTTGGATGCAAAGCTGATATATCAAACATAACCCACAGTAACAGCAGCAGCAATCAAGACAAAAAAGCCATAAAATATTTATATAGGTGTCTGAATAGGAGGCACTATAGCAATGTGCTATTTCCCAGATAGGAAAGTCAAACAATTTGTTTAAAAATGAAAAACTACATTAAGCTCTGAAGATTAATAAGGACTTCAGGCCCAACGTTGATACATACAGCTTGGCCATACACTGCTTCTTGTGGCTTCCCACTAGCATCCAGTCCTCCATGGACATAAGAAGAATTCCTGCCATAAAACCTGCAAATGAAAAGATAGTAAAGATAATATCCATGAAAAAAAAAAAAAAAAAAAAAAAAGAAAAAAAAACCAAGAGCCAAAACCAACAATATTTTAGCCACCAGTTACAGATATCAAGGTATTTGGAGTTTCAGCACAAACAATTCAAGATCAATTCTAAGATTCCAAGAATACAGAAGGAAAGATGTTTAACATTCAGCAGTCTGATTTACCCACTCTAACTGAGCTGGCTATTTGGTCTTGGGGTTTCCTGAACATTAAAACCATCTGCCTGTGGTAAAGTCAATCTAATCTCTACAATTCTTACAATTAGATAGCAAATGTTATATTATTTGCACTCATTGCACAATAATCTACAATAACTGAAGCACCACTTCTTACCACCTCTACTGTTTAACTTTCAGCACAAAGCTCACATTTTGTATTTGTGACAGCCAGCTAGCAGCAGTGGCTTTTTTCATCTTGCACAGAGCACACGCCTACTGAGCTCTTAAACCAATAAAAAACAAAAATGAAAACCATTTCTTGACCCAATTTTGGATTTGTTTTCAAAACCACTTCCCCCTACCCTCTGCATCACATACTTGCTTTCAATATTTTTCTTACATTTCAGGGATATTTCTGTACCCTCTTTCCACTTCCAAGTTCTGAGTCTTGAAATGCCTAAGTCACATTTTGTATTTTTACTACCAGCTTATAAAGCATGTAACAAATGCTTAATACTTTGTAAATTTACATTAATAGCAAAGAAGGCAACAACATAATGTTGCATTTCATTTCAAATCAAGCTTTGCCTCAGGAATGACCGCCATGAGGTCTTAATTCCAATATTTCACCACTTCCAAAGAATTCTGCTAGTGTCCACCCCTTGATGGTGTTTGATGTATGAAATAACATTTCCTTTTGGTATTTTCATGAACTATTTATCACACAGCAAGGATACAGAATGTTTGTCTCTGGCTAAACAAGCAGTGCACAACATAAGCATTAAGATGAGGAATCACATGAGAACATGTGCATTTGCCATTTCTTGTTTTATCCCACTAGACCAAGAAACTCCTTCCAGCTCCAATTTCCTACAAATACCAGGCCAAGATTATAACTGCCCTTAGTTTCCAACAAGAAATTATAAATTAAACTATTTTCTTTGGTACCAGCTACATAATGGTGGCTTTGAGCATGCTCTAGGACTTTCTAACATAAAAATCAAGGTTCAGCTAAACCAGCATGTAGGCAGGTGGGAAACCACCCTTTAGCTCTCTGATGGTCAGCGCATCCCATCAAGTACTTCCCACAGGGAGACCAGTAGTTTTAGCTTGCTTTCAAGGAACTGTTCAAACTCTCTATCAGGCAGAAAACATAACAAATGGGAACTGCAGATCAGGAAAGGAGGCTCTACTGAGTCCTCACATACATGGAAATATGCACTGTAAAATAAGAGGCAGTAATACTATACAAATGATACCAAGAAGGACCCATTTTGAGGCAAACTTTTAAAATCTCTGCATGTCCCTCGATAAGCTTTGGAAAACAACAGGTGACAGACACTTGGTGCATTTCCCTTGAAGAATAAACCAAGAGCATTAGCACTTGCTGCCAAAATCTCTTGCTCACTGCAAAAATTAATCCTTTTCTTTCACCGTCAGGTTCTGGGAAGCCAAGAATTCAAAATGTTTCTATGGCAATGTGCAAGTTGTTGCTTGAAGTCACAGCAGGAGGAAGATCAGAGAGAAGGCGCCCTCTCAGAAGAGCATCACACACACACAAGGTGTGGCCAATGAACACAAAGGCAAATGCCCTCAACGTGCTGAGTGTTTCTACAGGCACCCTTTTGCCTCCTGTGCAGCCTGCTATAAATTTTATGCCACCCTAAACTGGAAGCATCAGCCCACATCCATAATGCACCAGGGAATGCCAACTCCATGATGCTCATGTAGCAGGTGTCAACATCAATGCAATGGAATTAATATTGCATTAAAGGGGAAGCAGGGGCGAGGCAAACCTGAAATAGCTGCTTGCTCTTTGGCTGAAGCAGACAGAAAGGAAAAACATTCCAGCAGTATTTTGCTTTCTAAATCAAAACACATGTTCTCCTCCTCCAAGTCCTGCCAAGGTTACAATTGCCATCATTACAGGTAAATGCTCTTGCAAACAAAACAGACTGCTTTCAATAGTGATTTTGAGGTATGGGTGATTTATCCCTATATTCAACTGTCATTGAAACAAAAATGTTACAGAAAGAAAAGGGCAATCTCCCAGCAAAAGTAATAGAATTCCCCTTATACCTTTCATACTAAGCTTTAAAGCACTGCATAAACACCTCATCAGCTCTTTTCCTCTCTTCATGCAAATACTTTTTGGGTTTAAAGTGAAATGACAGCACACTTCACAATAAACTTGCCTTATCAACTTGGGCTTTTCTATCCTTCAGCAATTACATGGTTGTTTGGCTATCAGGAATTCCACTGCGTCCTTTGCTCAGGTATAATTGTTGGTGCTGTCACACCCTTTGTAAGTCATAGAAGAATTTCAACTTCCCAGTCTTCACAGGCAATGGATGGTTAGCTATATGGACAAGATACTAACTATTGACAGAGCAGGTAACAAATCTATCTGAGAGCTGCATCTGAAACCAACAAGAAGACACAAGCCCTTTCCCAGGCCATCTGGGGAGATGCCCCAGAAATGATATGTACGGAACACAACTCTTGGATAAGAGAAAACTGCAAGTTTACACACAGGTACCAGCGTGTTACATGGATATACTTATTAGTTGCTTGTTGGACCTAACTCTTTTGTTGAAGTGTTGGGGCAAGGAACAAATCTGCAATTTTGAAAATGCTGCTTGTGTCTCCAGCTAGACTACAAAGCATAGTGCCTGGAAACATGCTGCTCAGGCAACCCTACCCCTTAAGATCTACATTTAAAGTCAGAAAAGAAAAACAAACATTGTTCCACAGCAGCTCAGTGATTTAAGCAAAAACGATACCATCCATTTTCCCTATCTCACGGCTCCAGATGAAAAGAGACATTATTCACAAGGCTGAAGTCCTCAGCTTCCCATCAAGGAGCTCTAACTTCAACAATTCCATTTCTGCACAATCAACCTGATGTCAAGTTCTGAGAGAAGAGATCCAACAAGCAATGGCTCTAAAAACAGCAGCAACAAGAAACACTTGCAAAGCCAACTTCACCTTTATCAAAAATCTGTGTTGCTCTGAATCCAAATGTGGAAATACAGTATCTTAAGTGACAAATGGTATGTAGGCAATCAGAACCATAAAAAGATGGAACACATCCAGAGCTGCAGTGAAACAGCAGGCACAGGTAAATAAAACCTGTGTATGTGCCAATGCCTTGTCCAGGCCCTGACTTCTATACTTAGATCTCCAGTCATGACCTAGACAAAAGCAACTCAAAATACAAAATTCAGTATACTGAAAGTCAGCACGCTTGTCTCCGGTGCAGCACGTAGGTGCCTCATCCGCAACTTTCCTTCCTTTTTTATTTTTATTCTTTTTATTTTTTTTTTTAATTTTTTAAATTTTTTTATTTTTTTTAAATAACATTGTTTCTCTGATGCTTCCAGATTACCATCCTACCTGTGAGAAACAGCTCACTTTTCCAGGCAGGAAATATCTTAAGAACAGCCATACATCCTATAAATACATCTGGTTCTGGAATCTAACGGCTTTTTCTGTAACATGTTTTCCAAGAACCCAAAAGTTAATCAGGTCAATTTCCTGCCACACTCAGAAACTACTGAGTATCTGATTTTTGATAAAGAACATGTGTTTCTGTTCAAAACCATTGGTTACTGTTGTGCCAGCGTTACCTGTGCAGGAAGTCAGGAGCTTTATTGAGCAGAGTGTAGTACTGTCTGACGAACTCCCGCCCTACAAGCAGGGGACTGGGCTTCTCCATCACCATTTCTTTGGTACACAGGGTCGAATGCTGCAATTAAAAATATTCCTGTTAGTTCGAAGACAACCCTATGTATCACAATGTCCTAATAAAAGGATTAGTATAGTGATATTAGAAGTGAAACAATTACACAAACAGGAACTTGAATTCAAGATCCATCCCCAACGTTCCTTGGAGTAAATACAAAGATTTCTTCCTGTTAACATCCCATTCTGACTGAAAAGAAACAGGGAAAACAAATGAACTTTACTCAGTCCCTTGAAAATGGGGCACTTTCTACCCTGCTCTAAGACAAAAGAGATTATTAAGAGTGTCTAGCACTATTTATTTGACTTTTGGCAATTAAACTGACGAATAATTAAAAGGTTGGAATAGATCCTAATGGGATGGAGGAGAATTGAGGATAAAAACAAACAAACCAACAGTGAAATAGAATTCGTGGGTTGAGATAAAAGCTATTTAGAAAAGGAAAAAAGAAATAGCAGTAATGATAATTTTATATAAACAAAACAAGCAACGCACAGGCAATTGCTCAGCACCTGCCAACCAATGCACAGCCAGTCTTCAAGCAGTGACAGCACCCCCTGACCAACTCCCCACTGTTTTCAAGCATTTTCTGCAACACATCATGCACCATGGAATATCCCTTTGGCTAGCCTGAGTCAGCCATTCTAATTCTGATCCCTCCCAGCTCCTTGTGCCTCCCAGTTACCTCACTGGACAGGACAGTACAAGTAGCCAAAATGTCCTTGCCTCTCTCTAGCACAGCTCTGCAATGACCAAAACATCACTGTGTTATCAACACTGTTTTTCTCCTAAAACCGCAACAGAGCATCCTACCAGATACTATAGAGAAAATCATCTCTGTCCCAGTTGAAACTAGGACCCACGTGAGTAGACCTTCCACCCACAATTTTGCACACTGGCTCCTGTTTTCACATAGTCTACCTGGAAGCATGATCTCATCAAGGTATGCAGTAGCAATGCATCTCCCACGCCAGTCCTCTGCACTCCAGGCTTCAGAGTCCAGCACTCTCAGTCCTCTCTCTCAAGACATCCCAGTCTCCAACAACCTAAAATAATATTTCTGTTTTCTTACGAAAATAACCTCAGCTCAGCAATCAAAACTATGGGCCATGTAAAAGGCTGCTCCCATCACAGCTTTCCAAAGACAGAAAGCACACAAGGAGAAATTTAGAAATTAACTTCAGCTCAAAAGAGCCTGTAATTAAAGGTGAAATGCATACAGGAGTATCACAAACACATCAGATCTGGCATCAACAAGACCTGATGAAAACAAAACACCCAAGTACTTTTGCTCATGTACTATTAATAATAAACCCAACCAAGCCACAAACAGTACCTCAAACTATTATCAAACACCATGAGTCAGAAATGCCCTCAAAGCAATGGTCTCAAAAGCAGCCAGCAGGCAAGGTCTTGAACACAAGTTCCAAAACTGGAGATAAGAAATTAGAAAACATATATGGGCTTATCCAGAATTTTAAAGACAACCCTCCAAGACTTGGGAACACTGAATTAACTGGGACTTGTGGAAACTCCCAAATGACATTTATTTTTTAGGTATAATTACCAAAATTATTTCCAAGAATACGACAGAACACCAGACTTGAGCCATGCCCATGCTCAAAGTAGCATCTGCTGAGAAACTCAATGCAAACCATGGGAGGATCTTCCTGACCTGACTATACTATACTATAACAATGGTGTGCACAGGCAAATGGTACTCATAAGCCAACCTTAAAAGAGTAAATAAAAATTAAAGAAACAGGTGACACAACACTTCTCTGCTGCCCTGTCCCCAAGGAGAACACAGCACCATGATCACCACAAGCACTTGGGAGAAAACACAGGGACAGATCTTCCTAATTTCTTTTCTTTTTTAAATCAGAACTTGTTAAAGAGCCAATCACAGCCAGCACACATCCCTATAGCATTAAACACAGTACACATGTTAACAAATTGCTGCATACCGCATGGAGCACTGAAAACGCCTCCGGGTACAAAACACAATAACCTATGAGGGAGTTATTACCCCACACCAGAGCCGTATTGCACACAAGTTTTTCATTAGAAGTGCTATTTCAGCAAAGGCCACTGAAACCTTCCCGAAAACCCAAGAAAGACAAGTGCACAATAATCACACACAGCTAACTCTTCCTGTACAACACAGAGAAATGGGTTCACGTGCTGCTGAGAGAGATGTGTACAGTCCACCTCTGCCCGTGTTTCAAGTGAAAGGACCATTACCTCAGAGAATACCACTGTTTAACAGGATGTATCTGTATAACTCTTCGCCTTTCCAACATTATTCTCTGCACCATCTCTTCAAATATTCTTACAGAGTTAGAAGAGGCTTACTGAACCTCTAAGTCATTAGAAGGCAACTAAATAAAAAGGCAAGCACTGCTTGTTACCAATCAACATGCGTCCCGAGAACTCAGGTTTACTGTACATTTACGCCTTGGTTGTTCCAGGCAGTGCTGCACCTCCTCAAGGCCCAGGACCCAAGTCCCAGCTGGCCTGGTGATTTGGGAGCTGAATGTACCTGGGACATTTAAGCCAAAATATAAACTGCCTGAGTGCCAACAAAGGTGATTGCTGATCTGCACCAACGTGAACAGTCAGGACTGAAACCAGCTGTTATCTCTATGTTCTGCCACACACTAGCAGAAGCCCCATATGTAGACATACCCTACAGGAGCTCTTTTTCCAGTTTTCAGATAGATACTTGCAAGACAAAGAGTAACCATCTGAGCAATTTCTCAGTGGAATAAAAGGAATCACTTTTTTTTTTTTTTTTTTAGATAAGCCTCCACAGTATTTGGGAAAATGTCTCTGTAAGAACTTATCACTAAAGATGCTGGAGCCTATACCGGCCAGAAACAAAACACTGTCACAGAGATAGCCAACAGAAGAAATAACATTTATCTATTGGTTTCATTACAGTGCAACTACTGTGTTTCAGAAGCCCCTTATGCCACATACCTGACAAAAGCCACACAGCTGGAGCAGCACAACCACCCCCAGGAACTGCTTGCAGGCAAGCTGCCCCAGCAGCTAACCAAGTAGAGCCAACTTGCTGCACTCGTGCAGTGCTGCCATTTCCTGTGCTATCAGCAAGGCACGCTGAATTCACAGTGCATTCCTGCGCTGAAGAAAACCACACCCACACTAACAGACCTTGTATCAGACTGCAGGATGAGGACCCAAGAAAACAAAAGATATTTTCTTCTGAAAGGGAACACCAACTACAAATGAAGGACAACAATGAAATAAGTATTATCTTCGTGACAGCAGCAAAGCTACATCAAATAACATTCCTGTACGGGGTTATTGCAGACTTCTCTCAGCTCTGCAAAAAAACGCCCTTTGATGATACTGTTAAGAGACAAAACAATGAGACATAGCTGAGTTAGGACAACTGTGTTCAAGTGCTTGGTTATCAACTGTAGCAATAATCGCTCAAGAGAATTAATAATGCCATGCATTCAGCCTGTAATAATCTTTATGCACTAAACTTCCATTTATTAAATTGTGTTTGTTAATTCTTCATGTAGGAAGGGAAAACATCAAAACAAAAACCCTACCAATCCATCAGTTTGCAAAGGAAGACAGCAGCAATTTGTTCCTAAAAAGGTACAGAGGAGCACAAAGTGCAGAGCAGTCACAACATCCACCAACACACATCTTACCTATCAGATCTTTCACATTACAGAAGCTTTCATTTTTCCTCAAAACAAAGTTTCTGATACAATTTTCCTTAGCATGTAGAAGCAGCAGTGTGACCAGTCACATGTGACAAGGCACTGGGGGTAGGTTATGGAGGTCACATGGCAAGGACAAGCAGGCTTTGCTTTATTTAAAAATATATAAGCAAATTAATGCTTCTGATGTATTGACAGGCAAGTTTCATCCTTCACACTCTGACTGCAATTCTTCCATGACTAAAGGAACATGGCTAAGGAGCTACTGCTTCACAAATATCTGCAGCAGTGTGGTTTGTTCTTGCATTCAGATGTCCACAGCTTGTGCCAAGATTGATTACCAGGATGGAATATACCATTTAAATTCAAAATAAAATTTGGCAAAACACTCTTGAAAAATCAGAAGATGTTACCCATGCACTGAGCACACAGAGTGAAGTCCCAGCAGATATCATGCTGCTTCCTATCTAGCAGCAGTGGAGGAAAAAAAAAAATGGAGAAAGTGGTTTTCTCCATCTTGGACAGGATTCTCCTAAACCCAGACTATCACAAGAGGTAAAATTGGGGCTTCCAGAAGGCCAAGAACCGACCACACTTGAATTGCTTTTCCTAACACAGACAACCAAATAATGCCTTAAAGAACATGCTTGCTGCTGTGATCTATGTGAGATCTCACTGCTGCAATACAGTGCGTGAGTAACCACACCTTGAATAAAGCAAAAACTTTGCTGCAATGGTCAGTCCAGCTGGCACAAGCTGTAACACAGCCCTGCCACACTGGTAATATTGCAGGCAAAAGCAGAATAAGCACTGACCAAACTGAAACAATATTGAGAGCACAACTGAAAGTCCCTGACAGCCCTGTTCATTCCTGAAAGCAACTTCTCCCTTCCTTGCTCTGCAAGGTAAGCATTCATATCATCCTACATCAGCAAGTAAGAGCCCGTGAACCTCAATAATATCTCAGAGAATTACTTCGCTTTATGATCTCCTTTATTAAATCCAATAGGATCTGAACTGGCTGAGCACCAGGGCAAGACAGATGGCTCTTTCCAATAAAGCTGTTCTGTGATAGGTTTTGTTTTATGCTGCCCTTTTTTTTTTTTTTTTTTTTTTTTTTTTTTTTTTTTTTGAGGAGCTTAATGGCACTGTGTATTTTAGGCATAAGACTATTGATAGGGACCATCCAAAAGAGCCAACACTCACCTGAATAAAAGCAGCAACAACACCTGCAGTCACTGCCACCTCCTCCCAGGAAGCCCCTTTCAGCTCCCTCTCCCTGGACCCTGCCATTCAGCAATAGTTTCTGTGCCTTTCTCCTGTCACCAAATGTACCCACCAGCCTGATACACTGCTCTTCTTACATATTCCCCGAGTTGCAAAGAAGGTCTTCGCTTGCCATATGCCCTCAAAAAAACTGACATCCAGTATCACAATTGCTACACGGAAAAGAAAGAATCCAATTCAACATTGTGTTAAGACACTATGTGTGGTCAGTGTATGCTCAGCATCCTACTATACTCTCTCAGCCCAAATGTAGATGTATAATTTGAAACCTCAGTTTTATGCAGAACATAAAATCCAGAAAAACAGTAGCAGATCAGTACATTGGATGGTTGGCTCCCCGTGCTCTCTCTCCAGTTTAAGCTGTGCTAATGCAGAAGAGATTTTATTCTGCTAATGAAAAATTCATACAATACAGATCATAGTTCCCTACAGTGAAACAAAATCTGCCAATTGGAATATTACAAGAACATTTTTCATGGTAAACAAGGATTAAACCCAAGCAACCAGAGCCCTGAACAAGTCTGGAAGCAGGATGGTGTTCCCTTAGGAATAAGAAAGCTTTCTCAAGACAGGTATGACTCTGCAGGCATGTGTATGGTCACAATGAACACAGAACACCTTTCTAACGATTCATTAACTCCAGCAGTTAAAGCAAGACCAGCTCGGCAGTAACATCTTCTGAGCTGGAAATGTAAGGTTAAGAATGTGGTACCTGCTCATCACAGCATAACACAGATCTTCTGCCAGGGATTTGCTTCACTAACATAGCTCTCCTGAAAGAGACGTGCACGTCCATAGGAGGGCTCACTCCATGACTGCATTGCATTGTGCCACACAGCACTGAGCAGGGCAGCATAGCTACGCTGCAGAGAAACCGCTGCCACTGAGCTGCAGTGACCTTATTCTGCTCCTGCTCACAAATTTACAGCATACAGAAGAAAAAGAGGAAGACCCTGAGACAGCTGAAAGCACCTTCTATGAACAAGAAAAACATACTAGGAGTTCTCTCCACCTTCACATCCCTCTACCACTACAGGTTAGAGAGCAGAACACTGTCTTTAAGGATGTAGGTTTCACATCCAGAGCATGCACAACAACTGACCTAAGAAAAAAGTACTGCACCCTGTGTCTTTGCAGATCAGAACCCCTTCAAGCATCTTCACACTTCACTTTGTAAGAAAGCAGAATACTGGCACACTGAATTGTATCTATAGAAGGCTCAAAGATTGCAAAAAAAAAATCACACAACAATCATAAAAACTAGAAAATGAAGTAATGTTTTCTGAGTGAAATGAAGCCACGGCCGCATCTTTCCTCCCTCCCCCCCACTGCACTGGCTCTTCCGTTGCCTGGCGCAGAGCTCAGCGCCCAACGGCACCCCACCACCGTAGCAACGCAAAATCCCCGTTCTGGGGATGCTGCTGCTGCGCACCTCGACGCTGCATGATGCAGCCCTCCGAGGTGAAGGGCAGCAAAACCCGAGAACACCCCGCGCCCTGCTTAGGAACAAAATGAGAGGCTCGCAGAAACCCGCTCGGCGCGTAGAGTTCTTCCCCTGAAGGCAGCCCATAAGGCTACAGAAGAGACAGGGACCCTCCGGCCGCCAGGAGCAAAAGCCCCAACCCCGCCGCACGGCCAAGGCCCGAAGGCGTTGCAGCGCGAAGGACAGAGCGGACCCCGAGTCGATGCGGACCCCGCGCTCCCCTCATCCCCTCCTGCCACAGCGCTCACCCGGGGAAAGAGACTCGGCGTGCGCGGGGCCGCGGCGCTGCCCCCGGGGCCTGCTCGGGGCCGGCAGCGGTGTCACAGGGCGGAGGGAGGGGCCGTGCGAGGTGACGTCCGCGGGGCGCGAGTCTACTCTCCGCTTCCGGCGGAAGTCTTTGCACTGAGGTCACTTACGCCACGGGTGGTGCTGTACTTCCGGAGGAAGTCCCTTCGGCTGAGAGGTCAGCTTCCGGCGGAAGTGCCCTTAGGGGGAGTCGGCGCTGGCGCGGATGGGTGTGGTGCCAGTCGTCGCGTTTAGGGTCGGTGCTCGGCTGAGGGATGCTTACGTTTTTATCTTACGTTAGCATAATGCTTGTTTTCTATCATCTATTTTGTAACAGCCGAATGGAAAATAAAACTTGACTGAAAATGCTGAGTTTCTCTTCGCAGTCGCTGAGGGGAGGAGACCCCCCTCTCACAGTACACCGTGACCCACTGACGCCGGCTGGGAATTGCAGCAGCATAAGGAACCACGTTGCTGTTGTTGTGAATGTGCGACCCCGGCCACAGGGACGGCCCTTTCGCGGCCCACGGGTATCGACCAGAGGGGGGAGAGGCGTGGCTCACGCTAAGTCCCGCCGCCATCGTGATGACGCCCCCGCCGGAGGCCACGTCGGCGCCACGTCGCGACGCATGCGCAGTGGCCGCTTCCGGCACGGGGGTGACGGCGGGGCCGGGAGCGGTAGAACGGGGCCGGCGGTGTGCGGAGCCGGTGGGCGCGCAGCGGAACTGCCATGAACTTCCTGCGGGGCGTCATGGGGGGGCCCAGCGCCGGGCCGCAGCCCTCTGGCGCCGATACGGTGAGGGACAAGGGAAGCGGGCGGGGACGGGGACCGGGCCTGGCGGGGCCGCGCTGTGACCTACGCCCGGTGCTTTCCAGATCCAGAAGCTTTGCGACCGGGTGGCCTCCTCCACGCTCCTAGATGACCGCCGGGACGCCGTACGTGCTTTGAAGGCGCTGTCAAAGGTGAGCACCGGGGATCTTAAGGCTTTCCTGGAGTTCCTTGTGGGCGTTCCTGAGAGGGTTTCTGTTTTTTTTTCGGAGGAGCTCTTTGAGAGGTCCCTGGGGATTCCTGGGGCTCTTGGCAGACTCCTGGGAGGAGCTTCCTAAGGGAAACCTGCGCTGTTTACAGGGATGGTTGGATGTGCTGCTGATAGCATTGTTTGGGATTGGAGCTGCTTGTTGTCAACTCCATGTTTTCTCCTCACAGAAATACCGGCTGGAGGTGGGCATCCAAGCCATGGAGCACCTGGTACACGTCCTGCAGACAGATCGGTAAGTCTGCTGCGGACAGGGCTCCCATTGGGTGCCTTCCTTCCACTAATATAGATAAATTCAGTCCTCTCTCTGCATGGTTACAGAGCTGGAAGGGAACTGGGCTTTTGGGGACTTTGTGGTGACTGCCTGTCCTGAACAGTGTGATGAGAGTGTACTTGGAGATGGTCGGAATGAAAGGGGTGTAATTGTTAGGGATGGGAGGAGCAGTTCTGGATCAAACAACAGCAAACTGCATCTCTGTGTTTCATAGGTGGTTATCTTTCTCTATAAAAGGGATAAGTGAAGAGTAAAACTAAAGTTACAGTATTAATTAAGTGATTTGAAACAGCCCAAACCATCCTGTTCTTGGATAGATGGTAGAATTTAAGAGTGAATAACAATGTCAGCAGATGTGTTTTTACTTTTCCTCAGATACATGTTATTAAATGAATTGCTAGAACGATTCTGTTAGAAGGAATGTTATCTGGAAGGGTTCAAATAAGAAATCTGTGCCCCTTTCACATAGAAGGATCTGCTACTAATATATATTTTTTAGTGTAAATATCAGAGGTAGTCTAGAATGTAGCTTTGTGGAAGAGAATATGCTATATAGAACTTAATTTCTTTTACTGTCCATCTCTCAGTTGTTTGCACCGCTGTTGTATGTGACATCACCCACATGGTATAACTTCAGAGCTCTCTGTGGTACTCTGGTTGGGGCCTCAACTGTTGAATACTTAGGGTGTTCAGCTGGCTGTACTGTGACACTGTCAGTCTGAACTTGAGCATTAAGCTTTTCTTTTTTTCATTTATTTGTTTTTAAAATGTCATAAAGGCGTATATGGGATACTTGCATGCATATGCATGAAAAGCAGGAGTGGTACAACAAACAAATTAGGAAAGCAGTGATTTGATATCTGAAAGAAATCCTCAAGGACCTACATCACAGGGGCATCCTGCTCTGCTTAAGTGTTCAGAAGTAGAAACCCTCCAGTGCTCTCTGAGGGCTGCTGGCAGCCAGGCTCACCTGGCTGGTTTCACCAGCTGGAAAGAAGCTGTGGGCTGGTGTAAGAATGATGCCATGCTATTGCTGATCCCTTGGCTGTCTACAGCTCGTGCCTTCAGCTTTAGCTCTACAGCTCATAGGATCAGGGCAGTACCAGCAGAGATCACGAGAGCAGCAGTCCCACGGAGGAGAAGCCCTTCAGAAAATGAGGCCAAGGAGCTGCCTTCATCCCCTGAGCTGCTCATCAGGCTGGATCTGAGCTGTGAGAGGGAGTCAGAACGCTGCTGAGCTCCTTGCTGTGAAGGTGTTGGACAGAACCTTGCTGGGTACAGATGTGGAGATTGTCTGGACTTTGTTGGGCTCCAGTTGCTCCTCCAGGAACAGTGCTTGTTAGATTTCTGCTGGGATGCATTGTGTGACTCAGACAGCAGTTTAAAAAGCAGTGAATATGTTCATTTTTGGGGTTTTTAGATGGGAAAAAAAATGCTTCCGCAGAATGGTTTCCGCAGAACTTTGATTGAACGTGCAGTAGGAATGCAGCAGGGCCCTGGGATGTGTGCAGTGTAGAGCTGATCTGCAGAGTGCTGCAATGTGAGAACAGTGACAGGTGTGCCTGTGGTTTCCTATTGGATGTTTACAAAGAATGAGTGGTTGAAGATGCACAACTGCTCTATTGCCAGCAGCATTTATTTTGCTGGCATATATCATAGCAATGTAAAAAATAGAAACAACTTTGCTACTAATTATTTGCTAATGCAAATGAGCTGATTGAAAGTGCCATCTAATCACAAAGTCATTTGTACTACAGACCACCTCAGTCAACTGTGGCAACACAGTAGCTCGCTGCTATTTATGTGGATCTGGAGTGAAAAAGGAGCCATTTTTAATCTTCAGTGCACCTCTTGTTTGTGCTTACTCAGTTGCTCCTTCCCTTGAAACATGAAGTGGGGACTAAGTCAGTTCTCTGTAGTTTTCTCTTTCATTTGCAGCTGTTGGCAGCTTCCATTGTTTCACAGCCTTTATCCTGGAGTAGATCTTGCACCACTTTCCTTTTTTAATGGATGTCTTGTTCTACTTGTTACACAGTTCCCTTGTAGATTGCCTTAAGCTCTGTCTCCTGCTTGGGCTGAGATCTGACGTTTAAACTCATTCTGTAGGAAACAGACTTCTTGGGCTGGTTCTTCAGCTTTGTGCGTTGGCCACGTGGGAGCCTGATAATGCTTAAGGCAGCTTTAAATGTTCCAGGCTCCTACACAAATGAGCGTTCTTTTTGCAGTGTGAGTTGGGAGGTACGGTTGGCTGGAGAACCTTCTCCTGGCTGCCAGTCTGGGCATTGCCACTTCCCACCAGGGACTGTTAGGAAAGAACTGGCACTGACTGTTGAGCAGAAAAGCTCCACTTAACTGCTGGTGTTAAAGAGGGCAGCAGAGCACAAAATTAACTTGGCATTTTACTCTTTTTGTTCTTTAATACAAAATCTTATTTTTTAAAATTCACCATGACAATTCTAACAGGTTGAAACCTAATATGGAGCAGAAAGCATTCCCTATCTGCATAGGGTACAAACCTCAATTATTTATGTGCTTTAATTTCCTAATATTCAGAGTTGTTATACATTTTATTAAAGCTGCTGTAAGAAGGAATGTGTTTGTTGTTAGTCCTTTCCAGGCACACTGTCATCGATGACATGATAGAAACGCTCTCCTTCCTCCTACTCTACAAGACAGGGTGGAAATTCATGAAATGAAATGCCTTTGTTTTAGAAGAGGAAGTAAAAGCTTTTGGAGGTACTCTCCATTGGTGGCACAGCACATGGACACCTGCATTGCCATATGGTTCTTTGCTTTTGCAAATTCAAGGGGTACTGAGCTGACATTGTAGTCAAGTGCTATGGAGGAGCCCCAAGAACAGAGGGAAAGTTACCAGTGGCTCATTCTGGATTGGTGCTTTGCAGAAAGCCTGTGTCTTCCGTGGATGCTTGAGACAGTGAAGGTCAGTTTATTGACTGAAGATTTTCACTGCAGTGCAAAAACTGCAGTTTCAGTCTGAGCAGAACAATCAAGGGAATAGTGATATGTAACGAACAGCAGATGGAAGCAAGGCAGTGAATAGCAAAGATATGATGGAAAGATATCCTGGTTTTGTTCTTCCAACAAGAAAAATGAGGCCAACTTCTTCCATATCTATATGATATTTGATTATTCTTTTGTAGTTGCTGAGTTCTCTCTCCTGTGAGCAAAAAGAAAAGCAAAAGCAAGGCTGAGACTGCTTTTTACTGCCCCGTGAATCTCCAGGAAGTCATTTCCATGTTTTTTTTTGTAATGTGGAATTGTTTCAGTCACATGAAAAAGAAACCATAGGCTTTGTAGTACTGTGTTCAGCTGAAATGGCAAAAGGTAAAATGTAAAAGAAGAAACAAACAGCCAGGCAATGGAAGCGTACCTGCTGGTTGAGGCTGCTTACACAGACCAGACCTTCCTATATATATGCCCTGACTCACATCTTGGTAGAGGAGATGCTGCTGCTGTTTCTCTCCTTGTTTCCACTGCAGCCCAGCTTAAATACTGGTAGTGTGAGTTGCATGACACCGGTGACAAGCCAGAATTGCACGCGTCACCTGAAGACGGCAGCAGGGAAAGGTTTCAGTCACAACCTAATGTCATGGGACAAACAGGGCTGAGAGCTGATGGTTCCTAGATTTTGGTTTAGTGTGAGTGTCATGTAAAGGGAGGTGATTTGTCTCTTTGAGAGCCCGCTAAAGCCCTTGCTGTAGTGATGCAAGAAGTGTAGTCATGGATTGCTCCATTTCATCTTCTCACAGCTGATGGGTCACCTTAGGTGTGCTGTAAATGTCATCCTTAATTAGAGGCCTAGCAAAGATAGCTGACCTCAATTAGGACTGGCTTTTAAGGCTGCTGGTTGGACAGGTTGTAGGGTTTGCTGCAAGCTGGTATTGCAGCTTCTTAAAGCGCAGATAGCTCCTTGGTGCAAAAAGTCTACTGTTGTATGTTTTGCAAATTAGTGAAATCAATATGTGAACGTTTGAATGAGGTCATGTTGTGACAGTACTCTCCTGATTCTTGTGTAAGATACGGAAATAGCTCTTGTTTGTACTGATTTACCATCAAGTGCCCTCCTGTGCGTGGCAGTGCTTCTGTTTGTTTGGACCAGCTATGCTTCAATGCTGTTTGACTGTATGAGCAACAAAGCAAATGGCAAAAAATGGTTACACGCTCTCCTGCCCCTCAATTCTGGTATCATGTTTGTTTTAGCACTGGATTTACAGATTGTTTGGATGCAGAAGAAAAAGGACTCTGTTAAAGGAGGACTTAGTAAGAAAAACATGGTGTCAGAAAGTGAGCTGATGCTGGAGAAGTTGGATGGGCAGCCAGCAGCTTCCTGAGCACGCTAAGAGCTTGCAGACCTGTAATGACTGGGTGTGAGCAGAGTTGGTGACCCTGGACCAGCCTGTTTGGGAGATGCTTGGAACCAAATGATCTTTAAGGTCCCTTCCAAACCAAGCTATTCCTTGTTTCCATTCTGTGATTCCATGAATTCATACTGGAGGTCTCTCCTGCTGTACAGAGGAGTGAGTTGGAAGGGAGGCTCAGGATGGAGTATGTGCTCCTAGTGACATCTTCTGTGATTGTCCTGCATCACTGGCTTTTCTGGATAGGGCTGCCCCAGGGAGTGGAACTGGCAAAAGGGGTTTGACTCCACACAGGGGCTGTGCAGCTCATGGTTGGTAAAAATGCAGTATTATAAAATGCTGTCATCATCAGCTCTTCTCACTTGCACTGATGCTGTGAGGGAGACTGCCTGAGCAGAAAAACAATGTTGTAGAGAAAAACAGTAAGAGAAGTTGGAAATGAGTAAGTCATTAAAGAAAAGTGGTTCTTTTCTTCCCAGTTCAGATTCTGAAATAATTGGCTATGCCTTGGACACGCTCTACAATGTCATATCGAATGATCTAGAAGAGGAAGAACAAGGTAAGCTGTGGCAGTAACAGCTGTAGTCACTCTGAGGGTGCTGTTCTTGATGGCTGTGTTTAATCACAAACGATAATACTGTACAGTTAGTAACACTCATACTTACTGTGTAGCTGTTAAGGCAATGCAAAACATCTTTGAGCAGGGCTTGCATTAAAAGTAACATTGGATTTCCTGCTGATTAATTTTAAAATTAATGTTATGTAAACACCAGCCAGTTTGGAATGGGCCTGCAGAGTTGGCCAAGGCTGCAGTACTGTCTATCCAGAGTTCATTTTCAGAGGCCTTTCTTGATCAGCTGACAAAGCTGTGAGGCTAGTAGCTGTGGAAAGTAATTCCTCATTCTACAGAATCATCACTGCAAAAGGTGATAGTGGTAGAAAAAAAATCATCATAAAATTAAATACATATACTGGAGCTATGAGTGCCCAGAATGAGGAAGAGCCAGATGGTTTGTAACATCTGCATTTGCCACAGCCCCCTTAGTCCCTGACAGCTGCAGGAATTGCATTTTTTCATTTTCTGTCAAATGAGGTAGAACACGTGTGCTCCTGTGAATGGGCACAATGCAGGTAGCCCTGCATTTGGGTTCTGGTCACCTGTCTGCTGCATTCACTCTAAGTTATTTCTTCAAAGGATCTTTTACCAAGTGATAAATATTCTGATGGAAGTAGATGAGTAGATATTTCATGCAACACATTGCAAACTCTCTCTCCAATAGTCAGTTTTCTTTACTTTCTCACCCTTCTTTTCCTGCTCCTGGTAGTGCCTTGCTGCTGGGCTCCTTAGGAGAACATCACAGCAGTCTCAGTAAGAGAGAAAAACTAACAAGTTTGAGTTTTGTGGGTGGAAATATCAGTATTGGAAGGAGTTTGGGATGGTTCTCTTCAACCCCTGCTAGGAGCATTCCTGGATCATTCATTTCTGATGTAGGAGGGAGGGACTATTCCAAACATCAGTGTTGTGCTGTTAGAACGCTGCTCAACTTGTGAACCTCTCTCTCTTTTTCCTTTATCTGCACTGACAGATGATTCTGAAGGTAAAGGAACCCTTACTTCTATAAGCATAGTGCTTGTTTTGTAGCTGTAGTGCTGCTCACAACATAATGCTCTCTGCTGTTAGAAAGGACACTGCAAGGACCTGCTTTGAGGTTTGGTGCTTTTTGCATGTTGCTCTGCAACACAAGCTTGCCTTAGAGCAAGTTCCCTGTTCAGTTACTCATGTGACTGGGGCATGTCAAATGCCAGCAGACTTCTTGAGATTGGAATAACAGCAAATTATCATTGAGGATGTCACAAAAGTGCACAGATACGCAGTTTCTTTTTCCAGGAAGCCCCAAAGTTTAGCACAGATCCTTCCCAGTGTCCCTTTTAAGTGATGCATGGTAAAATTGTGCTCACCTGTCATAAGCTGGCCTCTAACACTTTGTTAGATGCACCTGGGTTTTGCTGGGTGCTACATATCTGGGCTGGAGGTATTTCTGCATGCAGTCTGTCCTCCTTTTTGTTACTTTCTGTTAGTAACCCATCATTCGTCCACTCCAAAATGTGCAGTAGTGTTGATGCTTCTCTCTCCCTGCTGTAAGCAACTTGCCTGTATCTGCTTCCTGGTAAGAATACAGCTAAACTACATCAGAAAAATGGTCAGCTCCAGCCTAATGATAGACTAAATAAGAATCTCTTACCTGTCCTGGAGTCCATAGGAGTAGGTGTTAGTGTCAGTATCATGAATCACTGTTTCAACCCGAAGGAAATGGGGTCAGCTGGATTAAAATTATTTTCTAGGCACCAGTAGAAAAATGTTGTCAGTTTTCTGGTTTCTGCTTTGCTGTACCCCTAATGAGCTGCAGAGTTCCAAGGTCAGCTACAGTCTTTGACCCTATATATAGCCACTCAGCTGCTAACAGTTTATTTGCAGCTATGCATTCTACAGCTGAAATGAGAGAGGAAAGAAATCCTCCCTTTGCCATCAGTTACCTCAATCAGCCCTTTAGATTTGGTCAGAAATGCGGTGGCTTTACTGCATATCTGTGCTCGCTGCTTCCAGCTGTGCTGTGCCATGGTTCCATTCACAGGCACAGGGTAGTGCTATAGTGCAGGATGCAAAGCAGTATGTTTTTGGGGTAAAACATACAAGAGTTGAGTAGCAGTGCCTTTGCTTAGCCTGAGTTGGGATTGTATGCGGAGGTGTCCCTGTGTTGCTCCCTAGCAGTTACTTCATGTGTGTTTAGCCCCTGAGATTTCTATTCTGAGAGTGCAACAAGCAAAGAGCCCTTGCTGAACACAGTGTTCATTTCTTAGAGGTGGCTCCTCGTGTCCCATAGAGCTGAATGCCCATCCCTTTTTGGTGTGACTACTGCTGGGTTGTTCAATTGTCTTCACTAGAAAGCTGAAGTCCAAGAAACTATTGGAGTTGCATGAGATAGATTTTCCTCCTAAAATGAAAACAGAATCAGAGAATGCCCGGGTTGAAAAGGATCATCCAGTTTCAACCCCCCTGCTATGTGCAGGGTCACCAACCACTATTTCAGGCTGCTCAGAGCCACATCCAACCTGGCCTTGAATGCCTTCAGGGATGGGGCATCCACAACATCCTTGGACAGTCTGTTCCAGTGTATCACCACCCTCTGAGTGAAAGACTTCCTCCTAATATCTAACCTAAACCTCCTGTCTCAGTTTAAAACATTCCCCCTTGTTCTATCACTATCTACCCTTGTAACAGCCATTCCCCCTCTTGTTCGTGCGCTCCCTTCAAGTACTGGAAGGCCACAGTGTGGTCTCTCTCTAACTTCTCCAAGTTGAAAAAGCCCAGTTCCTTCAGCATTTCTTCATAAGAGAGGTGCTCCAGCCCTCTGATCATCTTAGTGGCCCTCCTCTGGACCCACTGCAAGAGCTCCACATCCTTCCTGTGCTGGGTGCCCCAGACCTGGACGCAGTACTCCAGATAGGGCCTCACAAGAGCTAAGCAGAGGAGGACAGTTACCTCCCTCTCCCTGCTGGCCACCCATTTTTTAAATGCAGCCCAGAGAATCTAAAATTATCTTTGAATTTGAACTGCAGTTCCCACATTTGTCAGTGGAAACTGCTGAATGTTGCTCACCAGCAGCACCATAATAATGTTTTTGGATAGATGACATTCTCCGCACTGTCTAGAATCCTCTCCATATGACATATGCTTTGCCTTTCCCACTCAATGCTGAAAGATCCCTATGAGGAATCTTCTCCCAGATTAGTGGAGCCTTGTGGAACCACTGGCACTTCATTTTCCCTATCTGCTCTTAGAATTGTGTGTCCAAATTCTCAGGGCACTCAGAACTGTTTGGTTTTATCTCTATCAGGGGACTGTGGGGCTGAGAACTGTGAATTTGGATAAGTGGAAATGGGATTTTTTTCCCCCCCTCCCATCTTTCTACTGAAATAAGTTACTTTTTGGTAGACTGCTTTCTTCCCTGCTTAAAAACAAAATAGCTCTCAAAACTTGTTGAGAACAGGACAGGCCCTATCTCTTTTTATGCACAGTTGTTGCTCTGTCTGCTTGGAAAGTTACTTAAACGTACCACCATTAAAATTAGAGCCCTGACTCAAAGCCTTGTTTGTGGTTCATGGCCCTATTTTTTAGCCAGGACGAAATCCACAGCTAGTTGAAGTTCCTCTAATTGTGTGTTGTAATGCACTGTTGGTGATTGCAGAGGAGAACTCGCCAAAACAAGGTGATGACTTGGGGAGTCAGTTCACAGAGATCTTCATTAAGCAGCCGGAGAATGTCACACTGCTGCTGACACTCGTAGAGGTGAGTGACAACACTGCTTTTGGGATGCTGAGGGATGTGGTATTGCACAGAGAGGTGTGTTCTGTCATCTTCATGAACATGGCTTTGCCCTTTTGATGAAGCCTTTGTGTTAAGTGTACAGCGTTGTCTGACCTTACAACAAATGAAGGGATGGAGATGAGCAAGATCTGTGACCCAAATTAAATCTGGAATGATTTTTTTTTTTTTTTTTGAGACTGATAACATGGAAAGAATTTTAATTATTTGATGAGAAGTAATAAAAACTGTTGGTCCACAACCAGCTGCTGCTGTTGCTTGTGCCAGGATATTATTTGAGCTGATCAGTAAATAACCACGAGTTGATGGCTATGAGTGCTGGGATGCGGTTCCAACTTGTGTCCCACTGAATTCATGCTCAGGGTCTGCTTCATTACTCCTAATTGTTTAAAAAAGTTCTAAACTAAGTTTATCATAGTATAACAAAGATTGGAGAAGACTTAGACAATCATCCAGCCCAACCCTCCACCTATCACCAATAATTTTCACTAAACCATGTCCCTCAACACAAAGTCTACATGTTCCTTGAACACCTCCAGAGTTGATGACTTCACCACCTCCCTGGGCAGCCCGTTCTTTTGGAAAAGTAGTATTTTCCAGTGTCCAACCTGAATCTTCTTAGTGCAACTTGAAGCCATTCCCTCTACTCCTATCACTGGTTACACAAGAGAAGAGGCCAACCCCCAGCTAACCACAGCCTCCCTTCAGGTAGTTATAGAGAGCAGTAAGGTCTCCTGTGAACCTCCCTTTCTCCAGCTCTCTTAGCCACTCCTTGTAAGGCCTGTGCTCCAGACTCCTCACCAGCTTCATTTCCCTTCTCTAGACACACTCCAGGGCAAAATCCACAGGATGTGTTTCTTGCAGTGAGAGGCCCAAAATTGAACAGAGTACTTGAGATGTGGCCTTCCCAGTGCTGAATACAGTGGAATGATCAATGCCCTGCTCCTACTGGCAACACTGTTTCTGACACAAACCAGGATACCATTGACCTTCTTAGCTACCTGGGCACTGCTGGCTTATGTTCAGCCAAGCATCGACCATTAGCCCAGGTCTGTTTCCTCTATAGAGTCTTCCAGCTACTCTGACCCAAGCCTGTAACACTGTCTGGGGTCTCTGTGGATAAAGTGCAGGACCCAGCATTTGGTCTTGCTGAACCTCATCCCATTGGCTTCAGCCCAGCAGTCCAGCCTGCCCATACCCCTCTTTGGGGCCTTCCTACCCCCAGGCAGATCAACACTCCCAGCCAACTTGGTGTCATCTGCAAACTTACTGAGAGCATACTCAATGCCCTCGTCCAGGTCATCAACAAAGATATTGAAGAGGACAGGCTCCAGCACCAACCTCTGGGGAACACCACTTCAGACTGGTGTCTGGCTGGATTCAACTCCACTCATTGTCACTCTCTGGGCCCAGCCCTCCAGCCAGTTCTTTACCCAGCAAACAGTGTGCCTGTCCAAGCCATGGGCTGCTAGGTTCTGCAGGAGAATACTGTGGGAGACTGTGTCAAAAGTTTTGGCTGAAGTCAAGGTAGAACACATCAACAGCCTTTCCCTCATCCACCAGGCAGGTCACTAGATAATAGGAGACCTTTCTTGTAGATGGGAGTTACACTGGCAAGTCTCCAGTCTTCTGGAACCTTGCCAGTTGACTAAGAACACTGATAGATGATGAAAAGCTGTCAGCTCCACCAGCTCTCTCAGCAGTCTTGGGTGGATCTCATCTGTCCCTATGGACCTGTGGCAGTCCAGTGGGAGTAGAAGGTCTTTAACTGTTTCGTCCTAAATCATGGGGGGTTTATTCTGCTCCCCATCCAAGACATCTAAGTCAGAGAGCAGAGTACCCTGAGGATAACTGGCTTGACTTTTAAAGATGTACAAAAGGCATTGAGAACTTCAGCCTCTTCCTTCTCCTCAGTGGTCCTGTTTCCAGCCACATCTAGTAAAGAATGTCAATTCTCCTCAGTCCTCCTCTTACTGTTAATATAGCTATAGGAGAGTTTCTTGTTCCTTTATATCCCATTGGCCAAATTGAGTTTAGGCTGGGCTTTTGCCTTTCTAGTTTTCTCCCTGCACATCCTAACAGCTTCTTTGTACTCTGAGTTGCCCATCCCTTCTTCCACAGGAGGTAGATTCTTTTCTCTGTAGCCTCAGAAGAAGCTCCCTTTTCATCCATGCTGATCTTCTTCCCTGCCAGCTCATCTTGAGGCTCAGGGGATAGCCTGTTCCTGTGACTTTAAGACTTCCTTCACAAGGGGCAGCCAGCCTTCCTGGACCCCTTTATCCTCCAAGACTGAATCCCAAGGGACACTTCCTACTAGTCTCCTGAGCAATTCAACATCTGCCCTCCAGAAGTCCAAGGTAACAGTTTTGCTGTCCCCTCTCCCCACTCTACTAAGAATCAAGAACTCTACCATTTCATGGTCACTCTGTCCAAGGCATCTCTCACCAGATCTTCTGTTTGTGAATATCATGTCTAGCAGGGCACCTCCCCTCATAGGCTCTCTCACCAACTACAGAAAGAATTTATCTTCCATACACTCTAGAAACTTCCTAGTCTGCTTCTTCTGTGTTGTATTGTATTCCCAGCATATATCAGGAAGTTAAAATCCACTGTGAAAACAAGTGCTGGCGGCCACACAACTTCCACCAGCTGCTTGTAGAACACCTTATCTGTTTCCTCATCCTGGTTAGGCAGTCTATAACAGACCCCCACCACGACAACTGCCTTGTTGGCCCTTCCCCTCATCCTTGCCCACAGAGATTCAATCGTATCATCCCCAGCCAAAAGCCAGTAATATCAAAACATTAACATAAAATGCCACACCACCACCCCTCCTTCTGTGCCTATCCTTTCTGAAGAGCTTGTAGCCATCTATTGCAACACTCTAGTCATGGGAGTGATCCCACCATGTTTCTGTAATGGCAGCTAAGTCATAGTTTGCCTGCCATACAATGGCTTCCAGCTCCTCCTGTTTGTTGCCCACGCTGCTTGCATTGATGTAGATGCACTTCAGCTGAGCCCCTTGCCTCATGTCCTGTCTTCTTACCGCTCCTCTAGGCTCATCTCTAGCAGGCCTGGTTTTATTCCCTACCTCATTCATATCTTGTTTAAAGCCCTCTTTACAAGCCCTGCCAGCTCCTGGGCAATTATCTTTTTTCCCCTTTGAGAAAAATTTTTATGACAATGCCATGAGGAAGAAAAAGAGCTCAGTTGACAGCAAAAACACGAACAAAAGGTGTCCTGCTGTTGCTACATGGAACTGTGTGAACTCAGTGGCATTAAGCATTCTCAGCATATCTGAGCCTTGATCCCTGAAGGCTGAACTTTAGTCTCAATGAATGCAAATACAAATCAGGAGCGTGTTTTTGGGTGCTGTGAATAGCGAATTAATAGAGTTAGTTTTTTGGAACTTCTCTTTGTGGTTTTCAGTACTATAAAACTACTTTGAGTATAAAACCTAGAGTTATAAACATATTCCTGAGGCACGCAATGCAGTCACTATAGAAAAATTGATACAGTAGATTCATTTCTGTTGTCACTTGGACTGAGGCCTTAATCTACACCAGGAACACTGTTGACATTATTAGAATCACTTAGGTTGGAAAAGACTTCTAAGATCACTAAGTCCAACTCTTGCTCATCCCCACCATGACCACTGGTCATGTCTCTTGTTGCCACATCTACAAGATTCTTGAACACCTCCAGTGTAATACAACAGAAAGCACAGCAATGACAGCAGAGAAGCAAGACCCTAGGCTGCAACAAGGCTGCTACATTTAAGCAAATCCAAACATGGTCAGAGAAATAAATGAAAGAAGCTGCTTACCTTTAGAAGGCCTCAAAAACACAGGAACTACCAAAGAGATACCACTGCTGTTACTGCCAGCCCTTAAAAGAGGTCTGGGAAGGGATGGATCCTGGCTTCACCCCTCCCGGTCACTCTGGTGGATTGCATGCACCTGAGTTTCCCTGGTTTGGCCCTGCCTTCCCACCAGGTGCTCAATCACTGCTTTAGTCTGTGACTTAGCATTTCTGTTACATCCAGGGATTGTGACTCCATCACCTCCCTGGGAAGCCCATTCCAATGTTTCACCACTTTCTGAGAAAAATTTTTTTATAATTCACCAACTCAGCCTCCCCTGGCATAACTTAAAGTCATCACCTCTTGTCTGATTGCTGTTGTTTGAGAGAAGAGGCTGACTTCCACCTTGCTACAGCCTCCTTTTGGAGAGCTGTAGAGAGCAATAACGTCTCCCCTGAGCTCCGTCTTCTACAGACTGAACAATCCTAGTTTGGTATCTGCGAATTTATGAGGGTGCACTCGATCCCCCAGTCCAGATCATTAATAAAGTACGAGGCTCAATACTGATTCCCAGAGAACACCACTAATGCCAGCTGGATTTAAATCTGTTTCACCACCGCTCTCTGGGCCTAGCCTTCCAGCCAGTTTTGTATCCAGCAAAGAGTGTACCTGTCCAAGCCGTAGGCTGCCAGTTTCTCCAGAAGAATGCTGTGGGAGTCAGTGTCAAAGGCTTTGCTGAAGTCTAGGTAGACTATTTCAACAGCCTTTCCCTCATCCACCAAGCGAGTCACCTGTTCATGGAAAGAGATGGGGCTGGTCAAGCAGGACTTGCCCTTTATGACCCCCTCGCTGTCCTGCATATGCTGCATGGTTGCACTCAAGACGATCTTTTCTGTGACCTTTCCCAGTACTGAGGTCAGGTGAACAGGCCTGTAGATTCCCAGATCCTCCTTCTGACCTTCTTATAGATGGGCATCACATTAGCAAGTCTCTAGTTGTCTGGAACCTCTCTGGTTGACCAGGACTGCTGTTCAAAAAAAAGAGAAATAAAACCACATAGATAAAGGTTATAGATAGAGCTGTGCCTGTTTCGATTAGCGTGGTTTACAATGACACATACAGCTATGGCATGGTAAAAATACATAGTATGATGGTGGAGATCTGGAAATTGGCATTAGGTTTCAGTAAACAATTGTATTTCTCTGTAGCTGTTGTTGTTGTTGAGCATCCTCTTTATTAGCAGTGTTGTGCTGACAAAATAAGGCTTGTCTCAATTAGTGATCCAGTGCCTGACCATAAGTTGAAGTTGTAACACTAGCAGAGAAGCACAACAGGCTCAGTGGGGTGACCCATTGGAGTGTAGGGCTGGTCACTGGCTGTGGTGGTGTGAGTTGACCTGGGGAGGCCAGCGTTGTGGTGGTGGTTAGAGCACTCCTTAGTTCTTGAGCTTTCTTGTTTTGATTAGACCCAGCTTTGACATAATGTACTCTTCTCAATCTGCAAAGGAATTTGATTTCCATGTCCGTTGGCCTGGAGTGAAGCTCCTCACATCTCTCCTAAAGCAGCAAGGGCCTCAGGTACAGCAGATCATCCTCGTCAGTCCCATGGGTGAGTGCTGCAGCGTTCTATTGCTGAGCTTTAAGCTGAAAACTCAGTAAATGTGGTAAAGGGTTGGAGGAATCTGGAGCATGGTGTGCTAAAGACCTTTAGCAAGAAAAATCTGCATCTTTTGCACTCATTTCTAATGTGTTTCTTGCAGGTGTGTCCAGACTGATGGATTTACTAGCAGACTCCAGGGAGGTTATACGTAATGATGTAAGTACAGAGCAGCAGTCATTTAGCCTTTATCATCAGAGACTGTCAATTGGATGGCCATGGTGGGTGGGATGCAGTTGTCTCTTGTGATTCTGGCCAAGGCTTAGGCTGCTTGTTTAGCATTCTTCTGAGAGCTGTGACTTATAAAAAGTGATGTTCTATAGTAAACTTGGTAAAACTTCAGTGTAATCACTTCTCCCCTCTGCCCGCCAAGGGAGTCTTGTTGTTACAGCAGCTGACAAAGAGCAATGCGGCCATACAGAAGATTGTTGCCTTTGAAAATGCCTTTGAGAGACTCCTGGATATTGTAACGGAAGAAGGAAACAGTGATGGAGGTATAGAAATATCTGAAGCTTTTCCACAGGCCTGTGTTTCTGTGCCTGAGTTCACAGCCAAATCTATTACATGTTGGTGTAGGGGGAGAGAAAAAAAGGATTAGAAGAATGAGCAGCAGAGATGCAGCACATGGGTACTGCTTTGTTTTTCTTAATGTGTGAGTTTGCCACAGATTGTAATTTGCTGCAGGATCTATTTCATTACAAAGCTATATGTCTGCTCATTGATACTCTGCAGGAGAAGTTAGTATACCTCTTCTCTCCCGTCTGAAGTATCACAGCTATGTTGGCAAGGAAGGATTGAACAAATCAAAGTTGCTATTTCTGGGCAGCTAATTGTAAGAAACTTGGTATGTCAACTCCTGTGTGCTGAGAGCTTGCTGCTTTCCCCCTCCCACGTGTGTTCCTGCTGCCTGTGCCTTGCTGAGAGCAGATTCCCAGCTGTGCTCTGTGACAGCAGTGGGATGGGGGAATGTGGCAGCTGCTCTTTGTCACCCTCTCTTAGGTCTGATACTGCCATGTGCTCTAATACGTGCGAAGGCCAAACCTTTGTCCTTTCTATAAAGTCCAGACTGGAAGGCATCCTAGCAGCGGACTGCCTCTATTAGTGTTGTCTTCCAGACACAATTATCTGAGGCTTGTCTCTGACAATGTATGCTCTTTGGAAAAACAATTTTTTGCTTCAGACTTGTGGAAGAGCCGTAGTTATGGTTTCGTGTGAAATATGCCAGATCAACGTTGATGTATTTCAGTTAGTGATCTTTGATTATTTGTTCATGCATGAGATTCAGTTCTTAATCAAAATATGATGCTCCTGAGAATGAAAAGTTCAGAAGTGTGGGCTCTGTTCCTTCTGAAACATACCAACAAGTAGAGAAACAAGTCATTGCTCTGCTTCATTTCGGATTAATGTTTTCCTTTGTTGTCTCACCAGGAATAGTGGTGGAAGACTGTCTCCTCCTCCTACAAAACTTGCTGAAGAATAACAATTCCAATCAGAATTTTTTTAAAGAAGGTTCCTACATTCAGCGCATGAAGCCATGGTTTGAAGTTGGGGATGACAACTGCGGCTGGTCTGCACAGAAAGTAACAAATCTCCATCTCATGCTGCAGGTAAAACATGGCACCTCACTTCTGTTAACAATATCAGTAGGTGTCTTCTCTGCATTTCAATGACAGTGTACCCGTATCAGTGAGATACCCCTCCTGCTGCAGGAGCTGTTTCCAAATTGTGACCTTGCAGTGGGTGGCATGTCAAACAACTTCATTACCTGTAACTTACAATATAACAGTGATTGGAATTAAGTATATCACCAGGGATGTTTTATACAGAATCTGCCTTTATGAGTTTGTATGCAATTATGGTGAGCTAAGTAGTAAAAGAGTTACAGCCTCATTTCTTATTACTGAGTTGCAGCATCAGCACTGGGGTCACATACTTCAGAATTTTGGAGAGCTACACCAAACTCAGAATCAGATGGGTGAATTTAGTTCTGTGTTTTGGAAGCTCTTGGGTTCTCCTCACATATGCACCTTTCTTTTTCCCCCCAGCTTGTCCGAGTGCTTGTGTCCCCCACGAACCCCCCAGGTGCTACCACCAGCTGCCAGAAGGCCATGTTTCACTGTGGGTTGCTACAACAACTCTGTACCATCCTGATGGCAACCGGAGTTCCTGCTGATATCCTGACAGAGGTAGCAGGGAGCAAATTTTTCCCATATCAAAATGTCAGACTGAATAATTGTGTGGTGTGTAGATCATTGCTCTTACTGAACTGCAAAATGTATAGCTATTGACTTGTTGCATTTTTTTCTCTGTCCTCTTTGCAGACCATTAACACTGTGTCAGAGGTCATCCGAGGGTGCCAGATGAACCAGGATTACTTTGCTTCTGTGAATGCACCTTCAAATCCACCGAGGTAGGGGAGTAGAAGTGTATAACTGTTGGGTAATGATGTGTTGCACAGGCAGAGGCAGTGTCCTGTAAAGGACTTGTACATTCAAGACAAGACAATAGCCAGGTCGTTTGGGGGCTAGAACTGGATAATCTTTAAGGTCACTTCCAACTTCCAACTTGAGCTGTTCTATAATTCTAAGATACTTGTTTTTTATCAGCCATTGTTTCCACACACAGTTCTGTCCTGATGGTTTTCTTTTCCCTTACCAACAGGCCTGCCATCGTGGTGCTGCTGATGTCTATGGTGAACGAGAGGCAGCCCTTTGTGCTCCGCTGTGCCGTGCTCTATTGCTTCCAGTGCTTTTTGTACAAAAACCACAAAGGACAAGGGGAAATTGTCTCAACACTTCTGCCATCGACCATTGACGGTATGCAGACAATCACCTCTGCAGTGAGAGCTCTGATCTAGAAGAATTTCTTACTGCATCAGCTGTTATGTTGTGCAGAATTATTTCCCTGCAATTGAGTGTCAGATCCAAGTGCAATGATTGGGTTATGATTTCTCTAAAACTTGAAATAGATGGTCTTCAGTAAATTAAAAGTAAACCATAGGCTTACTTCGTACATATTTAGCTGATTGTCTGTCTTGTCCTAATCTGCTGTGTGCCTTTGGCCTCTCTGGCAGCCACAGGGAGCTCTGTGTCGGCCGGGCAACTGCTCTGCGGGGGCCTCTTCTCCACGGACTCGCTCTCCAACTGGTGTGCTGCTGTGGCCCTGGCCCACGCACTGCAGGAGAATGCCGCTCTGAAGGAGCAGCTCCTGCGGGTGCAGCTGGCGACGAGCATTGGCAACCCACCCGTGTCACTGCTGCAACAGTGCACCAACATACTCTCACAGGTACAGCAACTCTCCAGCCTGGCCTCGGGCTGAAAATCCACGTGTTCGGGAAAAGCATTCTTCCTGAGCAGGTGCATTGCAGGAAGGATTAGTGTCAGCCTGATGAGAGGGAGGGCTCTCTCCTTCTGATTTTAGGACTTGCTTAAAGCCCCCTACTCTCGTGGGTGGGGAGAAGAGGCGTATTCTGCTTTTCCATCAGCAGAGCCTGGTTGGTGGTGCAGGGGATTCAGACTTTGGGGAATGTTTCTGCAATGTGTTCTGCTCCTAGTTCCTGAGTAACACATGTGTAACTTGCAGGGCGATAAGATCGACAGACGGGTATGTATCTGTTGGCACAACTGCGGCACTTCCTTGCCCAAAGTGGCCTTTTCTTTTGCCTTGGGTTTGCTGGGAGGTTTCCCTAACTGCTCCTCCATGTGTTCCCACTCACAGCTCTGTGTTGCAGTTGGATTTGGTTTTTCCTGGCACAGCCATAACCACTTCTTTCTGTGTCTTCTGGGGGTGCTCCACAACACTCTGGGATAAGGATCTTGGGATACACGGGTGCTTTCTTTCCATGGGGCGTACTCATTCACCACCTATCCACCTCATAGATGGACATGTAAGACAAATTGCAGCTATTACACAAATTACAGTCAGAAATGCTGTGTGCTCAGGCTGCCTGCAGCCAACAGTTAGTGCCATCCAAATTGGAAATGTGCTGCTAATCTCTGGGCTTCTGAAGCAAACTTGTGTTGAACCTGCACTGAATCCAATTCCTATGTTGTACATACATATATGCTGTAGTGTTGTCTGTAGGGCAGGAGCTCTGGGGAGGGGGGTTACCAGTGGTTTAGGGCCAGTCTGAGATGTAAAGAAACTTAATCGGGAAAAAAGAGCAGTCTGCATCTCCGTTAGTTGGTGGCACTTGCAGGTTGAGAGCATCAGGGCATGTTCTTCACAGGGGTTTCTGTACCATGCTGAGTTACACAGTTGGCTGTGCCATGGGGCTGTTATGCATCTAATCGGTATGTATCAGTACAGGCTGGGGGCTGAGATGATGAAAAGGAGCTCTGTGGAGAAGGACCTTGGGGTCCTGATGGCCAACAGGGTGACCATGAGCCAACAGTATGGCCTTGTGGCCAACAATGCCAGTAGTATCTTGGTTGACTGACAGCTGACCAGCAGTTTACCATGAGCCAGCAGTGTGCCCTTGCGGCCAAGAAAGCCAATGAGACCCTGGGACACATTGCAAAGAGTTGCCAGTGGGTTGAGGGAGGTGATCTTCCCCCTCTGCACTGCTCTGTGAGGCTAAAGCTGGAATATTGTGTCCAGTTATGGGTTCCCTAGTTCTAGAAAGAAAGAACTGCTTGAGCAGAGGGCCACAAAGATGGTTAGGGGCCTGGAGCATCACTCTTATGAGGAAAGGCTGAGAGACCTGTGGCTGTTCAGCCTGGAGAAAACTGAGAGGGGATCTTTTTGCTGTTTATAAATATTTAGAATGCAGTAGTCAAGTGGATGAGGAAAATGGATTGCAGGAAAGCTGTGGACAAACCCTGAGCAATAATTGCTAACACAGTATGCAGTGCTTATTCTGCACACCAAGCAAGCAGGCGAGTGCTGTGCAATGCTGCAGTGTCAGTGGCTGCATTCTGTGCTGTTCTGATGTGGCTCACCTGTACCTCTGGAAGTCAGTGGGAAGATGATGAAGACAGCTCCAAATGCTCTCCTGCCCTCGTACACAGTGTTAGGGTTAGTGTGACAGTCTGAGTGTAATTCAGTGGTGGATTATTTTTTGCCTTCTTGGAAAATATTGTTTTTCCAAGTGCTCATGACATGCTGCAAGTTTCAATAGTTGGCACTCAACACTGCAATTAGCACTCCCTTTTCTGGTGTAATGTAAACGTTATTTTGTCTGAATAGAAAGGTATTTCAGTGTTTATTTACCTAGTACAGAGCATTAGGAATGCATGACAGTTCTTAGGCAGCAGTACATGGAGGTGTTATAACAGTGTGCTTCTTAAAGGGAATCCTCAGCTGAGGTTTTGCACCTTGTTCCTTTCTTACAGAGCTGTGTGTGTGTTCCTTCATGTTACTCTGATATTAATATAAATACAGAACTAATTGGTTATGGTTTTCTATTGATGCTAATTTGCATTGAGTCACATTTGACATCTGTGTTGCTTGTTGGTTTGCACTGAGAACAGCTAAAATGAATGGGTTCCTACTTGTGTCGTAGAGCTGTGCTCAGCAGAACTAACAAATGGGGATTGTCAAAGGTGTGACTTGTGTTTTTTTACACGAGTGAAAAGGTGAGTTGTGAATTGGTGCAACTCTTTGGGCTATGAAAGCCTTTCGTTGTGGGAAGAGAGTGATGGGGATTTTGTTTCTTTCAGGGCAGCAAAGTGCAGACCCGAGTTGGACTGCTGATGCTGCTCTGCACGTGGCTAAGCAACTGCTCCATTGCTGTCACACACTTCCTGCACAACCCAGCCAATGTGCCCTTTGTATCCTTGACCTGTTTGCAGGTTAACATCACTTGCCTGGAAGTCACTTGAATTATTCCTGTTGAAATCAAATGTTTAAGTCAGTCAGTTTGCAGGGATACTTGTCGATATAAAAGCAAACACACTGGGGCAGGAAATAAAAGAAAACTTCGGAACAAAGGACTGCGTATGCACTGTGCTTATGGAATATCTCCAGTGTCCTTAACGAGAGCTGCAGCTGACAGGACAGATTGCTGAGAACCTGGGAGAGGAGGAACAGCTGGTTCAGGGCCTCTGCGCACTGTTGCTTGGCATCTCCATCTACTACAACGACAACTCTCTGGAAAACTACAGGAAGTGAGTGTGATGTGAGAATAAGAGTGAGCTGTCAGTGAGGGGCAGATGGGGCTTTAAGGGTTGGGAATGTTTGAGTGACTGTTTGCCATGTGCATTCCTTCCAGAGTGCAAATTAGTGGGCACAACTGGGGAGAGATCACTGCTCTGCCTCATAGCTGTGTGCTCTTCAGCTGTGAGCAAATGGCACACTGAGTGATATTGGCTGTTGAATGCTACTGTGGACAATCACAGTTGAACTGGGGAAGCAACTGTTCTATTGTTTCTCTCAAGCATGGCATTATAGAATAGAATCATAGACTCCATAAAAAGGTTTGAAAAGACCTCTAAGATCATCAAGTCCAATCACCAACCCATCCCCACCTTGCCTACTAACCATGTCCCTCAGTACACATCTCCATGGTTCTTGAACACCTCCAGGGACAGTGATGCACCACCTCCCTGTGCAGCCTGTGCCAATGCCTCATCACTGTGATGTATCTCCTCCTTTCAGAGAGAAGCTGAAGCAGCTCATTGAGAAGAGGATTGGGCGGGAGAACTTTGTTGAGAAGCTTGGCTTCATCAGCAAGCACGAACTGTATTCCAGAGCTGCACAGAAGCCACAGCCTGGCTTTTCCAGCCCTGAGCACATGATGTTTGATCATGAATTCACTAAGCTGGTGAAGGAACTGGAGGGTGAGAGACGTTGCTTATTTTTATATTCCTTGTTATGAGCTGATGGCTGAACTGCTGAATGTCCCATTAACAGCGGTGTGATGGAGTTAAAATGCAGTACCTTCTCTTCTGTTTTTTAAGACTGTGTGTGACCACTGTATTTTCTCCAAAGTACATACTGTGTTTATCGTTTCCTGCACTGAGTTACACTGGGGGGAGGATGGAACTGCTATGAGGACAGAACAGATGAATGAAGCAGGCTGTGGCTGACAGCAGCTGTTGTTGGCAGGTGTCATAAGTAAAGCTATCTACAAGTCCAGTGAAGAAGATAAAAAAGAGGAGGAGGTCAAGAAGACCCTGGAGCAACATGACAACATAGTGACTCACTACAAAAAGGTCATCAGAGAACAGGTGAGGAGCAGTGGCACCATGCTCTCTGCTCTCACCTTTTGAAAGGTGATGGCTGAGATGTGCCTGAAAGAGGAAATAGTGGAGAAGTAGAGCTGAGTGACTTCTCTAATGGGGAATGCAATAGCACCCCATAGCTCAGGGGTCTGACATGGCTACAAACCAGTGCGGTTAAGTAACACCTTCAGACCTCCAGTGAGGTTTATTGAGTGTGTTCTAACTGCAGATACCTCTGCTGCTTCCAAGGCTTTGTGAGCCAAACACGTGTGTAGGCTGCTGTGGGTGCAAAGAAAAACCCAAGGGAAAGATTTCCTATCTCCTTCTCTCCCTGTCCCTGGTGTGGGGATGCTGGAACTCTCTTCCAAAGGTCTGGAAGAAGTTGGGCTCTGTACCAAACTGCTGTGTCTCCCCCCAGCCCTTTGACCCAAGAATCTTGTCTATATTGGTATGGAGTCCTCCTTTTCATCGCAGGCAGCACTGACAGCCTCACTGAACAGTGTTTTGCATTCTGGGAAAGGGTTTGCTCTTCTTTTCCTTCCTACAGTTCTAGTATTACTGCAAGTGCTCTCTTTTTCTTTTCCAGGATCAGGAGCTTGAGGAGTTAAAACAACAAGTTAGCACATTAAAATCTCAAAACGAGCAGCTTCAGGTGACAGTCACACAGCAAGTGTCGCAGATCCAGCAGCATAAGGATCAATACAACCTCCTTAAAGTGCAGCTAGGTATGCTTCAGGAGGAATAATGAACAGTGGCCTCAGTGGTACTGGAGATCTTGTGTAGGTTGTGGCAAGCTATGGAAGAAATACATCCATCAAGGGTTAACAGTGACAAGTGAGAGCTCTGTACAGGGCTTCTGGAAGCACTGAACAATTCCCTGTAGCTGGGTTCTATAGTTAGAATGGCTTGTATGGCTCTGTGAAGGGGAAAGAAGAGGGAAATGAGTCCATTCATTTTTGGGATAAACAGTTTAAATGACGTCACTGACCTTTGTTATAAACTGTCTGCTAGGAAAAGACACGCAACACCACAATTCCCATGGTGACACACTGCAGGTGAATGGCATTCAGGTGGAAGAAGTGAGCAAACTGCGAGAGGAGCTGGAGGACTGGAGGAACAGGCATGAGCAGCTGCAGGGGCAGCTCAAGGAGAAGGATGCTGTGATTGAGAACCTGGTGAGAGCCAAAAAGCTGTCCAGATGTTGATGTTTTTTCCATCTCTTTTTTTTTTTTTTTGCCTTATACAGTGAAGGTCATCCCTGTAATGGCATCATGCAGCCATAGCTGATGATAACAAAAATGGTGAGGGATGGCTTAAGCAGAGACTTCTTTTTTGCTTCACACTGTTCCTGGGAGTAGCCTGTGTAGCTGTGAGCTGTGGTGCTGTAGGATGTCACTTTGTTTTCATACCACAGAGCTGTGTTTACTCTGGATAGCTTAATGTTTAATATTCCTGTTGCTATTACAGAAGTCCTTGCAGTTGGAAACGGGGACAGAACAATCCTCACAGCAGAGCAGCTCTGGAGGCATGGAACACAGTGCTGAACTGCAAAAGGTGAGCAATATGCTTTCAGCAGAGCTATATGAGCAGCAGTAGTTCAGGATTGGACAGAAGTTGTGTCTGGCTACAGAGCTGAGGATGGAGTGCTGAGCACCGTAGTCTCACTGATGGCCCTGGTTTTGGTGGTGATGCCAATCTCAGAGCATTGAGATGGTGTACCTAAAAACAAATCAGCTACCTTTGCCAAGCAGCTTCATGCCAACAACAGAAATTCAGCTTGCACACAGGACTCAGGGGAATCTTTCATTTTCTATTGCAAAATATTGTCAAGTATTTATAGGAAAGTTTCCAAGTGAGAGATTCACAGTACAGAGTAAGTGCCTGCATGCCTGTGGGCTCCATGATTTCAGGTGGCTGCTCCTCAACAAATACCTGGCAGTGTTTCAAAAGCAGACTGGACATTGTGATTGGGAAACAGGCTGGGAAGCAAATGGCCTGGTAGATTTAAATTAACAGGAGCCCAGTGTGAAGAACTACTGTCTCAAATGAAACATGCATTTCTTTTTGTTTCCCAAAGGAATTGGAGCTGCTTAGGACTCAGATCCAATTGCAGGCAGCAGAGATCTCGAAGCTTCAGGCTGAGAACCAGAAGCTGCAAACCATGGTACTGGTGACACCTTATCTTTCCTTTGGGGACAAAACCTTCTTGCTGAGCTCTTGGTAGCTCTCTTCCTATATCAGACTTGAGACAACACACATCAGCAAGGCATTTCAGCAGCGTTAAATGAAACAAGGGGTGATCTAGAGAAATCCTTTCTAAGGCAGGAGGAGATCTGACTTCAGTCAGTGCTCTGTGAGGACATTGCTCATAGTGGTTTTAACACAGGTATCTATTATTCTGTGCTTTGAGCTTATACCATGACCAAAACACCAAAATTCTCCCATTACATTTTCGTATGGTTATTCTCTCAAATATCTGAGAATATGAGTTTGGAAATGGACACACGACAGTTTGGCCAACAGCAGCTAAATCTGTCTGTGCTAACCTGCAACTGCTTCAGAACTTCTTTAGTTGTTCATTTATTGAAAAGATTTCCCACTAAAGCCTTTGAGAGTAACTTAGAACAAAGTGGCTGTGTCCTTAGCACCAGCTCATGGCATTAGAAGGTCAGTGTTCAAGCTGAACACTCATTAGCACACTGCATGAACACACTGCTGCCATGGTTCTCAGCAGATCAGCTGCAGATCCATGGGCATGTGCACAACTGGAAGGACAGCATTGTGTGGTGGTTGTGCTCAAGCACAATGTGAGGGTTCTTCTGATCCCATCTTCCTTTCTGCAGAACACAGCTGTAGATCCTGCATTGGGTGCGAGTGGTGCAGTGGCATCAAGGAGCTCAGAGAAGGAGGGCCGGCTGCTGCAAGAGCTGGGGGAGCTGCAGGTCAGTCATGTGAGCACAGAGCCATCCTTGGGCCTCAGCCCACAGCCATGGCCATGCAGAAGGGGGGGCTGGTGGGTTGTACTACCACCATTGTGTAAGCTTAGGGCTATGCACGGGAGGTGTACTCCTCTCCTCTCTGGAAAATTTCAACATGGGGGTTCTCCTATTGCCAGAGTGAAGTCAAAGCCCTTTCAGAGGAAAAAGTGTCACTGCAGCAGCAGTTGGACTCCTCTAGCAGCACAGTGGCCATCCTTCAGGATGAGAAGAGCAAACTGCAGCAGGAAGTGGCTGAGGCCAAGAAGGAACAGGATGACCTGCTGGTGCTGCTCGCTGACCAGGACCAGAAGCTGTCTGCCCTCAGGAGCAAGCTGAAGGACCTGGGGATGCCGGTGAGCAAACCAAAGAGTTGAGTAAGGTCTCAGACAGCCTAATACTTTAACCAGTCCTTTTTGGTGCCTTTTGCTTTTTGGGAGGTAGCAGTTGATCTGCTTTGTCTCCAGCTGTATGAATGAGGTGTCAGTCTGGGGAATATCTGTGGCAAGTGCAGAGCTATCACTGTAGCTGAGGAATTTTTCCAGATGTAGGACAGACAGAGGAAAGCCACCCCAGCAAACACTGAACACTTCCATTGGTGGCATTGCAAAGCACTGCACAGAACTGCATGGAAAGCTGAGGTGCTCGTGGCGCTCATTGTTACATGTGAAGGGTAGAAGGGGGGATGTCACTGCTCACTACACATCACCTTAATTTCAGGTGGAGGATGAAGATGACATTGAATCTGGAGATCAAGCGGATGAAGATGAGGATGGGGATGAAGAGGAGCAGGACTGATGTTCTGGTGTGTGTCACCATGGACATAGGATGGCTTTATTAGTGGGGGGAAATCTGTTATTGATGTACAGAGCAAAAAATCTACATGCAGGGAGCAGAGGGAAAGTGGCAACTGCTGGGCTGAGCGATGTTACCGAGGTGTTGGGAACCTCTGCGGAGTGAAGCAAATAGACACCGCTGTTCAGTTCTACATGAGCACCCCATGTTGTTCCTGTTTAGGAGTTGCTGTGGGCAGCACTTGAGGCATGGGATGGCGATGGTGCTGCACAGTGAGTTGTCATGGGCAGAGCTCTGTGCGTTTGTCTGCGTTCTGAGCTTCTGGAACTGTTAATTAAATACAGAAGTGTTTGGTTTAACTGCTGTCCCCTGGAGTCATTGCCTCTGCCCTTAGCATGGAGTTCCAGAGTAGTTCATGGCTTCCTTCGAAGAGGTGGAAGGATCAGGCAGCTGCAATATACATTGCCCACAGCTGTCCCCAGGATTGGGCCTGCAGATCCGGGGTTGTGGCTCCAAACGAATGCTCACAGTGTGGTGCCTTGGCACATGGCATGGCTATGTTTGGTACCTGTATGGGAGAGGAAATCCACACCAGAAAGGTAGTAGCATTGGTAAGGAGAATCTCTGGAAAAACCAAGAGCAATATACTTGTCTAATGACCTGATATGCTGCCATATCTGCATAACCATCAGTAGGCTGCTTCAGGAAGGAGATGAGAAATGCTGTGATTGCTATAACTCACGGACTCTTCAAGAGTGAATAAAAGATGAAATTTAAAAAGAAAATACTGAATAGACTAAACGTATGAGTTTCATTTTTGGTAACAACAATCAGTATGGCCACTTGGAGCTCACTGAATGCTCTTGTCCTGTTTTAATAAAATATATTGTAATATGTATATAAAAATAGTCTAAGATGCAGTCAGGCATTAACATGAAAGTAATAAAATACACTGAACTGGAGGTATCTCTCAGCAAATGAGCACCCAGTGGCAATGGCTCAGCTTTGGCTTTTTCCAGCCATGTGGACTTCAGCAGCTGCCAAACATGCATCTGTTTGGGAAACTCAGCAGTTCCTTAAGCATAGGATGATTTGATGTAGAACAGAGACAGACAGATGTGTGACTTGCTATGAATACATCCTGTTTGTGTGACATAAGACGTCACAGCTGCAGAAGGACCGCAGTGGAGGTGCTGCAATGCTGCAGCTCAGTGTGGGACAGTGTTCTGGGAGCAGTGATGCTGAAGGAGCTACGGCCCAGCAGTGTGCTTGGGGATGGGCCAATATCCCCGCTGTCTGTTGAGAGTTCTGAATGGGGCTGCTGCTCCCCGAAGTCCTGCTGGTACGTAGCACAAAGGTGAACGTTTACCCAGCGTGGCCACCAGAGGTCTCGGTGTTCCCGCACACAACGCAATGCCTGCAGCTGGAGGAGTCCCCTGTTGGGGCTGAGAACTCCTGAGATGAAGCTCCAAATATTCCATGAATGTCAGCACTCCAGAGCTTGCTCGATGTCGACTTTCAGATTTAAACAGAGCCTGGCTGCAAAAGCAACTCAAAATCCCAAACTTAAACCCTAGATTTGTTAACTGAGACCAAGGCAGGATAAGGAGCATGCACAGCTGACCTTGGGCATCTCTGGGTTCCAGTGCATATGGAGGAGCTCAGAAGTGTCTGCTCTGTTTGCAGCACAGACTGCAGTGAGGCAGTCCCTGAGCACAGCACTGGGTGCAGCTCCACTCACATCTTACAGGGCTCTCATTTGGATGAGCTATGCTTCTGGCCGGGAAAGGGAGAGCTTCAAATCCTATGGGACGGAGATCTCTGCTGTTGCTCCAATAGAGGCACTACTGGCGGCTCTGAGAACACAGTGTCATGCAGGACTGCATCAAAGGCCTTACATAAGTCCAGGTAGAACTGTATTTTTATAGCAAAGAGCTGCAGTGTGTGCTGTGTCCTGGAGATGCGCTTACGACATTTATGGGATGTGACTAAAACACTGCACCTCAGAGATGATTTTGTGTGTGTGTGGATACATATATCTATGACTGCACCTTTAATCTGTCTCTAATTAACATTTATTGCTGTGGCTTCAGGTCAAAGAAAACACCTCCACGGTACTTCCGTGCTAAGGAAATATGCTCACAGTGCACAAGGGATTGCCAGGAACAAACCCAATGTTGCAGCAGGAGGCTGGAGCAGCAGCCACCAGGCAGAGGCTGGAGGAGAGCGACCAGGAGCAGTGCCATGAGTCTGCTCTGTATCCTGCAGCACTGCTGTGTGCCACTTCTCCACATGGGTGCCACGTGTTTCAGAGCTGACCCAGGTCTGAAGAGCATAATTAACTGAAACAAAGGGCTGTCATCAGATGAAGGTGCTCAGCTATACCCAAGGTTTTTCCCATGGCCCAGTATTGGGTTGAGGGCACATTTAGTGTTACTATGCACCTGGTGTCATTACAGAAATATTAATCTTTGGAAAACATAATTGACACTTTGGAGCTGATGCACCATGAAGGTGAAATTAAGGAGGGGAATAACACACTGGAAATGTTTGGGCAACTTCCTTCTGGCAGAGAACCGCATGTTTTGTGACCTAAAAGCAATGTTCCCAATAGCCCTTCATAGGGCTGTGGACCACTTACATTATTGATGGATACTTTGATGCTATTATCTTCTTTCACCTCCGTTGTGTGGGGACTTGTCTGGATGCTGGCACAGAATGCGTACAGCATCTTATTTCCAGGCATGGGAGTTCTCAGGTGCTGCTTCCATCCAGAAGGGATCTGCACTGTCGTCGAGATGGACCTGGATGATCACAGCAGTCACTTGAGTGTCTGTAAAGCAAAGGGTCAGCAGTGACCTACAGCATCTGTCAAGGTTGAGCAGGAGTAGAATGCCAAATGAGCCCTTTCTCTTTCCTTTTTCCACTAGCACAAAGGAGAGGAGTAGCATTGAGGTCAGACAGGACCAAGGTAACTTCTTACTCTGCTGGAACTGTACTGTGCAGTGGCCTTTTAGGAGCAGTCCCTGTGCTTGCATGTCCTGACAGCAGCACAGAACATCAACCATCCGTCAGTAATTACAGCAACAGAGAGCTTGAGATCAAAGGATGTTTGGGAATGATGTGGCACAGCAAACGTATGGAAATCAGGGTTTATCTCTGAATCTGTCTGTAAAGCTGACTGCTCTCCGACTGTAACTTGCCCTGGGAAAGCAACTCTGCCTCATCGCCACTGGTTGTTGCTTCTAGGATATGTTCCAGCCTCCACCTGTCAGTATTCTCCTATCGGAGAATATCATGGGTTTATCTTGCATTTTTTCATTAGTTAATCACTTTACCCATGGTGCCAAACTCAGCCACGTGCACTCTGTGCCATCACTCCATAGGTTTTCTGTGGCAGTGTCTCCTCTCTGTACATCCTGCCATGGAGGGCACCACTCATGGCCAAGGAGAACCCTCCAAGCCCTAACTTGCACGGATTCTCCTCCAGCTTATTGATCTGGAGGGTTGCCCAGGGAGGTTGTGGATGCCCCATCCCTGGAGGCATTCAAGGCCAGGCTGGATGTGGCTCTGGGCAGCCTGGAATAGTGGTTGGTGACGCTGCCCATGGCAAGGGGGTTGAAACTAGATGATCATTCTGGTCCTTTTCAACCCAGGCCATTCTATGATTCTATGATTCTTAGCAGTTTTGCATCCTTGCTTTCAGTTCCACTTCATCCTTTCAGTTCTACTTCATCTGCACCATGGCATTAAAACACCTTTTTTGCCATTGGCCTTGATGAAATGATTGTTGCCACTGAGCACAAGGAAAAGAACCCTCGGTGCTTGTTAGCCTTGAAGACAATATAGACAAAACCCCACTGAAGGAGCTTCTTCAATGTTGAATGCTGCCCATGGGATCACATCTTTCCAATGCAGAACAATGAAAGCATCCTGCAGTGAAACACAGGGTTATTGTTTATGAAACTTGTGCTGCTCCAGACCTTTAATTAAGTGCTGAAATATTTGCCTGACTTACAGCATATGAGCACTCACCTTCATGCCACAGCACCCACCAATGCTCTCCTTACAGTGCCGAGAAGCATTAAGAAACACATTAAGAACGTTTGATCCTTTACTATCCTTGGTTCCTCACATGTCCAAGTCCAAGTGCCTCATCACAAAGCACTCACCACTCCCTTGAAACTGTGCAGATCTTCTCTAATTGCCTCTTTCTTTCCCATGGTCTTGCTGGCAGCAATGTCTGAATGTTGCCAATACAATAATCATTCATTGGGATTTGTTTGCCTCTGAGCCATGTTGAGTTGGATCTGTCACATCTGGAACAATTTATAGAGCAGAGAGGGCTGAGGGTGAGCTCTAGTCCTTCCTCATACTGTGCTGATCTTTGAGGCATTTTTGCTGTGAGCACTTCTTGTAGGTATAAGCCTGGTACAGGAGCAGCATGAAGAGCTTGGTTTGAGTTTCTGGTAATGGGGAATGTCAAATTTTACAGCTGCGTTACTGCTACGTTCAGATTCATCACATTCTGTGGAAAAAAGAAAAAAGTTAATTCTATGCCCACCTAATGAAGAGTTTTTGAGTCCGTAATAAGCACAGAGGGATGGATGTAAAATGTGTGCCAAATGCCAAACTTGTACCTAAAAGCAGTAGAACAGAAAGTCAAAAGTGTGCAGACACAGCAGGGATGCATTGCTGATGTTCTACTGTGGCCTTTCAGTAAGCAGAGCTGGGCCAGGACACCCAGCTATGCCATGTTCTCCTGTATGCTCATCTGCTTCGTGTGTCCATTAAGGCGGTAGAGCTCTTGTGTTGCAGTCTGTTTGCAGGCGTTTGTTCCAACAAGATCTTTAGTTTAGCCATTTCCTCACTAGATACTTTGGGCAGTTCTCCAAGAAAGTGGCTGCTCCAAATACAGCAAGGCACCAGGAGAGTTGAGCAATGTGCCCTATAGACCTGTGTGCCCTTTTATCACGAGGCTGTGCGTATGACTTCATCCAGGTACCGCATCCTGCTATATGTGTGGCACTTTGGACTGATGGTCCAGTTCAGTCCTGGAAAAGTACTGTGAGCAGAGCTGTGGTACAGACCATGCTCCAGGGTGGAGACTTTTCTCCCAGAGCAGATGCAGTTTGTTGTGTAATGATGTCTATGAGGTTGTGCAACTCCCTCATATCCTGGGAGGACTAGCTTGATGGCCAGGGTCATTTCACTTTCTCACATCTATCAGAAATTCCAGGCCAGGGCTCTAACAAGCAGCAAGTGATCTGGGATCTCGTGGCTGCTGAACACCAAAATATCTCAGCAGGTGGCCACAGTCCTCCTCCTCAGAACAGTACTGGAACCATGGATTGTTCTAGAAGCATGAGATTGTGACCTGAAGCCCATACTTGCCCAACATAAGTCACAAGATCTTCTGAAAACATCAGCTCTAGCCCCCAGATGACGTCCCTGCCCTGGACTTCAGGGAGCACACACAACATTCCTTTGGCAATGGGGCATGGGCACAAGGGGCACTGCATCCTCCTTGCATGGGACCACTGAGGGCCACTGCATGCATTCAATCACAGGTGGCTCCTCCAGGGAAACAGCTGTGTAGCTCCAGAACCACTTCATGGTGGTGATGGGCCAATGGTTAGACTTGATGATCTTAGTGGTCTTTTCCAACCTTAATGATTCTCTCTTTCTATGATTCAGCAGAACTGACCTTGTTTGGATGATGTTGCTGGGTGAAATGAACACAGGAGAGCCTGGTGACTGTATCTTATAGGTACGATTCAGTATTTAAGCTATAGAACAGCATCTCACCTTCCCTGAACCCATCCTCACCTCTGCCCTACACTGATCCCCAACAAAGTGGTACCTGCACCAGTGCCACCCAAGCATACAATCTATAGTGACTCATTGTCATCTAATCTTACTTAAGCACTTATTGACCAGATAACTCTCCATTAGACTAATGAGTCATTCCTTTACGCCCACCAAATGCATAGCTGGGATGCTGCTGCTTTCTGCTATTTATAAATTAAGGGGAGAAGGAGAACAGCATCAATCCAGAAAATATTTCCTCCGCAGAAGCATCGGGGTTCTGTCATTCCCTACAGATGTCTGTGACTACCACAAGGAGCAGAGCCCTTGCCATCCCCTCCTCCTCTGCATCAATGGGAAATTCCCAGCTGAGCTCTGTGTGGCTGGTTGCTGTTTGTGGTGGCAGCTCCATGTTCCACATTCAGGAATTGGGGTTTCTGTGTGCTATATGGAAAAGCAGAGTCTCCAATGACTGCTGCAGAGTTGGTACCACAATATGGTATGTTTCTGCAGGCCAACAGAAAAATGCTTGGTGTAATGCAGCTATATGTGTGCAAAATCCATGCAAGCATCTCTGACATAGGAGATGGGGCACTCTTGGTTCTTGCTGGCTTGGAAATGCTTTGAGTGCTCCTCAGCACCCCAGAAGATGAGGATTTCTGACCGAGGCATGAATCTGTTTTTTCCTTAATACAATTTTCACTTCCTTAGGGCTGAGAGCAAAAACTTTAAGAAATCAGTTGTCAATAAGAAAGTATCTCTAAGATACAATTTGCTGAGAAAAAAAGAATGCGGTTTCTCACCTGAGACCCAGATGTTCTGCTTTTTATATGCTCGACATGGTCTACAACATGTGGCTGTAGCTGAACAATTTTGACCTCTTCCAGTCATGCTCTGTGGCCAGGGAGAAGCAAACGACCAGTGCCCTGGTAACAGAAAGAAAAGTGATGGGAGAATTTCTGCTGACCTTCTCTGGTGCGTGCTGCTGATGGGTCTAGAGTGTTACACCAGAGCACAGTTTCACACTGACCATAGCTTCACAGAGAGCACTGTGCACAGCAGCTGTTTCCCACAGACGGGCAGCCCGAGGCTCCTGGGATTGGTGCAGCTCCTGGAGCTGCAGCCTCTGGGCTCGTATGGGTGATGCTGCATTGCTGTACTGCATGTGGGCCCTCAGGGGGTGCTGTTCTTTCTTTAGTAAGAAGCAAGATTCTAGTAAATCCAACCTCTAGATCATGTGAGACCCTGCAGCTGCTAAATCTCTGCTGCTATATACATTTGGTTTATCCACTGTGGTCTTCGGTGGACTCTGAAGTACTGAGTTATCTGTAGAGATGGACTCCAAAGTGACCTACGCTCCTGTATGGAGCAGATGGTTCTGCTTACATTTGCTGTTTCGGACAGTGGAGAAGGCATCTCCATAGAGATATTCATTTAAAAGGAGATTTCTGAACTAATTCAAATGAATCCAGCCCTGGGGATGCTGCTTGTTCTTCCTACTGGCTGTGAAGAGCGGCAGGCAGAAGTACTGTGCTTTGAGTTTGAGCTGTGCCACTGCATCCCTCTTCCCACAGCTTTGAGAGCTCCAGGCGCTGTCAGTGTGAATTTTTTGTGAACTGTTCACCTGGAAATGAGAGGAGGAGCCATTGCTCATGGGAGAAACCACCCCAGGTGCTGCAACGCCCACCCCACTGCTGGGCACTGTGCCTGCCCTTCTCTCTGCCCTCCAACAAGCTTGGACAAATACCAGACATATTTTCTCCTCCTATTGAGGGAGCATGCACAGCATCAATTAGGATAGGGCTTCCCCATGTGTCTGACACACTAATCCCCCTTTGAGAGCTGCACCAGCAGCTTTGCTTCCTGCGCAGTGCAGCTCCTCCAACACTTCCACTGCCTCCAAAACAAACAAGGAACCTACACAGCTGTGCCCAGTGATTGACATCGAAGAGAAGACACAAGAGACACAGCAGAGGAATGTGCTGCATGCAAACCTGGAAAAGTGAGTCCGTGACCAAATGCATAGATCTTCAAACACCTTCAGTCCAACATCACAGCCAACTGCTCAGTCATCTGGAGTGGCACTGCCTTTGTCTCTATGGCAGCTGTGTGCTGTGGGAGGAAGAAGCCATACTTAAATGCAAAAATCACAGCTAATCCCCAAATCTTCATAGAATCAGAATCATTTGAGTTGGAAGGGACCCTTAAAGGCCACCCGGTCCAACTTCCCTGCAGTGAACAAGGACACCTATAGCGACATTAGGTGCTCAGAACTCCTCCAGCCTGACCTTGAATGTCTCCAGGGACAGGGCATTCACCACCTCTCTGGGCAGCCTGTGGCAGTGCCTCACCACTTGTATTGTAAAAAAACTCTTCCCTGTGTCTAGTGTAAATCTCTTCTCTTAGTTTGGAACCGTTCCCCCTTTTCCTATCGTAACAGATCCTACTAAAGAGTCTGTCCCCATTAAAATATCGAAATGGCACTCTCAGGTTTCCCCTAAGCCTTCTCTTTTCCAGGCTGGAACAGCCCCAGCTCTCTCGGCCTGTGCCCTTCTTCAGTGACTGCGACTGCAGACCCAAGCAGCTGCTGTTGCAAAGCTCAGATATTGCCATGCTCACCTGCTGCCCTTGGACATGCACACACCATAGTCTCAATGTGCTGATCTGAATAGCACTCAGATTGGCTGCGTGGATACCAGCACCCAATTTGCTGTGATGGAAGCAGGTAGAGATGGCAGTGATTTGCCAGAGGAGATTCAGGTTGGATGTTAAGAAATACTTCTCCGAGAGAGTGGTCAGGTGCAGGAATGGGCTGCCCAGGAAGGTGGTAGAGTCACTGTCCCTGGAGGTGTTCAAGAAACATTTAGATGTTGTGTTGAGGGTGGTGGTTTAGTGGGAAATATTGGTGATAGACGGATGGTTGGACTGGATGATCTTAGAGCTATTTTCTAACCTTGGTGATTCTATGATTCTGTGATGCACACAGAAGGCCCCTATGTGTGCTTAATGTGAGTTGGATCCTTGAGCCAGGATCCCCATTACATGTGCAAGCTTAGATACACTCACAGCACTACAGTACCAAGGCGGGATGGCACACAAACCTGCCATGGTGGCTTTAGGAGAGTTGGGCACTGCTGAGACGAAAGACTGCCACAGTAATGCACTTCTGACTACACAGGACCAAATTTGGGCTGCCTGATGCCCTTGGGCTCTTTTTATGCCCTCATTGCTCACGAGAGTTGAAGGAGAAAATGGAATGCAACCCCCCTGACCTTCTAACTCTTGCAGAGGCAGAGCTGTGCAGAGACATCTGGATGTGCTCCTGCAGCTCAGCCATGGAAAGCAGTACTGCTCAGGCTTGCAAAGCAGTGTGAGAGTGTGTACGTGCAGTCTGCAGCCTTCTTCCTCATTCCCAGTTCCCTCCAGTGCAACGCTTTGCTATAGCCGACCTCTTCCTGCTCCATACCTGCAGATCACCCCTGCCCTGCTGCGAGACACTGATGCCAATCGGTGCCTTTGATCCGTTCCCCTTTCAACTCACACTGCCATCTTCTCCCTTGTCTTCCTGCAGGCTCTGCTCCAAGCAGAGACCATACAGCTGCCACATCGCTCATTAGTGCTAATGGCCATTGCACAATGCCCAGCTGCAGTGTAGCTGTACAGTGTGCTAGGAGTATATCTCACCTATATAGTGCAGGATTGCCAGCCAATGCGTTTAAATGAGGGGCATCCCTTGTTGCAGCTGAATTCATCATTCACGGAAGCCTTGAGAAGTCAAAGTAGGAAAAAGCCTTCGTGGTGTCTCTCTATTTACATCTGAGCTGTATCTGTATCCCCTCTTGCATGAGGCTTTGCTGCCCCACAGCCAACTGTTGCTGCACTGCAGTAAGGGTGGAGCTGGTGTGCGGCAGTTCGCACTGATGAGGGCACATCGCGGAATGTGTCCTGAATGCGGCTGAGTGAAATGAGTGCTGGGGCTGAGTGATGAAGGCACAGGGCTGTGGGAGTCTGATGAATGCTACCGTGACTTGGAAACAATGGAAAGTGTTAAATAAGCCCTAATTCCCCGCTGGCACATGGACACACTATAAATAAACATTGCAGGCACGCAAATAGCGCACAGCTCCCAGGAGCTGGATCACCCTGCTGAAATAGCAGAGGTGTCTGCTGCTCGACAATGGAGGGATTATGTAGGGCCAAATGATGCAATTCATTTAAATGCACACTGTACGGCAACATAATTGTTGGAAACCATAGTGTTTGCCCCTTCACAGCGATTCCCAGAAGTAATTCCTGCAAGGAGCACACACCCAAGGCAGTCAGAAGTTCTGGAATGGCATTCTTGTTGCTCAACACCTGGTTATGCAGATAGAGGAGAAAACAGAGTGACACCTCAGCCCATAGAGCAGATAAGGGTGTGAGAATCCACTCGCTGGCTAGCACATGAAAGCATGATGACCTCGCCCCACGTCGAGGATTGCTCAAGCCAAAAGAGATGGCAGTATTGATACACACATCTTTGTTTATAGTCAGAGGGTAACACTCTTTCCAGTGTATGCTGCTGCCCTCAGACCTTAAGCCTCGAATGGAGAGAAGGTGCAGTGCCTGTTGAGCAAAGCACTTGCAAACTTGTTCACAGCTGCCTGCAGAATGGGGTCACCAGAGTTCTGTCTTTCGTTATTCCATCCAATGGAAGACTTTCAGATAAACCCACCTGTAATTAGAAGAGGTTGAAGTAACAGTTTCTTAGTTTTCTTCAGACTGAGATTGGTGGCTCTGCTGTATTATTCTCCCACAGGGTGAGAGGGTGATCATCCCCGCATTATGTAGAAAGGAGATCCTCTGGGTCATAGAATCATTGCATGTATTCAGGGTCTTCCTAATAAAGTAAAGCTTGAATCAAACAGAATTTTGTGTGTGCCCTCAGTATTTTCCAGGAATGGTTCCTGGAGTTCTTATTTTGGTCCACAACTTGAAGAACTACCAGTGGGTTAGTTTATTGACCAGTAGATGTTGACATCTGTGGCTCAGGAATTGGAAAGAGGACAAGGGAGATGGCACAGTGTTCCTTCCTCCTTGTCCTAGCTGAGGTACAGAGATCATCTTGAAAATGTGAGATGCAAAGAAATAGGTGGAGGATAGAAGCTGGGACAGAAGCGACACCCAAACCCTTGCGCCAGCGAAACACAGGGAGGTTTTGGAGCTGATACTAACTCAAGAGTCCCCCAGGAAGATGCTTGCAACAGATGTTGATACATGTCCCAAAGCACTGAGGCGTCCCTGGGCTGTAGGCTGGCCTGCAGCTCCAGGTTTTCTACACTTCACTAGCAATGAATCAAAACCTTAGTTCCCAATCCTGGCACAGGTTTTTCAAGTTACTTGAACATGCTCTGAGGAAGAGACAGTAAAGGTGATGAATGAAGAAAGCAAAAGGGAAAACTGATTTTTCCCTTTCTGATCGTTTTTAGTCATTTTAAAAGCTGCACTTTAACTGACCAACAGAAAGTTATACAGGGGTCTCCTGTTGGTTATAATGTGAGGTTATAGCAGAACACTGCTGCATGTTTCCAAACCATGGGAGATGGACTGGACCCCTAGTTATAATGAGGTTCTTGATGCCTGCTGGAAGAAAAGGATCTTTGGCTATCTGGACCTGGCTGTCCGATGTCTTCACTTCAAATGTATTAACAAGTTGAGTCAGTGGCCACATCAGATCATGTCCAGACTTTTCTATCATGGATTTGCTTCAAGTCAAATCAATGGCACTATCTGGTAAGCAGATATTCTTTGTTGATGCGCACAGAAGTGTTCAGTGAGAGGGCACTTCAGTGTGCAAGCATGTGTGCATTGGTGGGCGTAAGCAGCACTGGGTTCATTCAGAATGTTACCTATCCATTAGCCAAGATAATGAGAGAGTAAAGGAATTATTTAAGACATCATGACAATATGGAGGAAGCTGTTCATTGCAAGCTGGCTGAAGTATGGACAGAAATCCCTGACTTACCCACTTGGAGACACTCTCAGTGTAGTGGATCCAACAAGCAGGTTCTCCCTTGGTGTTAGAAGTGGATGCCACTAGAGCACAGTCTGGGCAGCAGTGATTCAAGAAGTTTGTTTCAGGACAAACACTGCTCCTACTTCAAACAGCTGCAGATGGCTGCATGGTTATTCAGACCAAGCAGCCAGGGGCTGTTGACAGCCAGCTCCTGTCCAGGGCAAAAAATCCCATCCATGGCTTTTTAATGCTTATTGGCTAGCTCTCACTCAAAAGGCAGAGCATGGCAGAAGTGCTCAAGGGTATTCATTTCATCAGAAAAATCCGTTTCAGTGAGAATATAGATTTTAAATAGTCCTTTGATTTTAAATTTAATAAAATGAATCAGTGGGAATGTTTGGGTTTACCCCCAAAATGCTGCTCTGCTTGTTAACTGGATGAAGGTACGAGGGAGGCTCCACCCTGGTATTGCTTTGGTTGTAGATGCTCTCTGTGCTCTCTGGAAACAGCAGAGGTTTCTAGAGCCATTAAATATTTCCGTGCGTGACTGATGTGCACTTTCTTCTGCTTACCTGCACTGCTAACGCACTTTCCCCAGGAGATGGAATGTTTGCTGTACCAAAATAGCAACAGGATGAATGAAAGTTCAGGCAAGGCTATATATAGAAAGGGCACTGGGTTTCACCGTGCGTACATGAGCTGCCTCACACCCACTTCCTCATCTGCCATTAACCTGGGGAGCTGAATGAAATCACCTTTCTGCACTTCAGGAGAACAAATATCAGAACAATAAAGAGACCAAATTGCTACAGAAAGTCACTGAATTTCTGTATAGGGAGGATGGAGAGATGATTATAGATACGCAGAATGCTGTGCCCCAAAACCGGGGCTGCCAAATGGTATAAACATCAGCAGTGCTCACATGGGAATCTAAGGATGGAAGAATGAAAATACCTCGGGCAGTTTTTCACCTTCCCCATTCCTCCTGAGCAGTCCCTCTGGTGCACGCTGTAGGGCAGAGCCGGCTGCAGCCAACCTCTGCTGCATGGTGCAACCGTCACCACAAAGGCTCATAAACCCTCTGACGACAACACACTTCCTGGTGTTTCCTCCAGACTGGCACCGTCCAGGAGATCTCTCGTGGAAGGATGTCGATAGTCAATAGCTGACATCAAGATAAAAAAGAAATAAAGCTGAAGAATGTGGCTGAGTCAGGCCAGATGAGATGAGGTGGAATTTACTACTTTTAGTCTTGCTTGCTGGAAATGGAAACCAGACAAAATCTCACTGAGAAGAAACTCCTGCCCAAAATGCAGGCTTATAAAAATGTAACGACGAGCCAAGGGGCTGGGTTTGTTATTGTCTCTGCATGTGGCCTGACATCTGCATATGCAATGGGATGTCCTTTTCTCTCTTTATTGAGGTTGTTTGAAGGCTGGCATGTGTAACACTTGGCCCTGTGGTAGTTTCGTGCTGTTTCCAGGTGCAAATGTGATAATGAGTAACAGAAGGCAGCACCACGACGTGTCTCAATGCGTCTCGTCTGCCGATGGGAACCACACACCACTTGTGCACGGCTGTCTGAGCGAAGCTCCCTCTGATCGTTATCGTCTCACTCCCAGCAATGGAAGTGGCTGTACGTAGAGAATTTTTGACTTGAATAATGTTGAGGAAACCAACTGGAAATGCTGACAAAACAGCTTCCTGCCTCCTCTCTGAGCCGTGAGCACGCTGGGTATTTGCTCAGCCTCCTTTCCCTCTGTGTGCTTGGCGCTGGGGCTGGGTGGAGGTGTGCTGCTGCACCACTCCTTGTTACCTTGGGATTGCATGTGCCAGGTCAGAGGGTCACTGCCAGTCTCTTCTCTCCCTCCTCTGTCCCAAAACATTGCCACAGGAAAACCGTCAGAGCGAGAAAAGAACTGTCACAGCGTTTATAAAAGTGCTGCAATATGAAGCTGTTTATCCAGGGCTTGCACTGCTGTACATAGTGTGAGCAAGGAAATAATCTGTCTGGGAAGGTGCTGCTGTACATGAAAGCATCTGCCTGCAGCTAGATCCATCAAAGAGGAGATCTGCGGATTGATCTTCCCAGTAGGACATCTCCCATCTGCAGAGCATTCCAAAGTTCTTTGATTGGCCCTGCTGTTGAGCATGACTCCAGCAACATGATGAAACAGTGTATCACAAGGCACAGCTCCACCAGCACTGCCCCATAAGCAGTGCAGAGCGTCCTGAGGTGAGGTGGTAGCAGAAGTAAAGCCCTGGTAACAGGGACAAGGGAGGAGCACGTGGAATGCTATGAGCGCAGGCAACGTGTGTGGTGACATTGAGCACTGGGAGCAGCATTTCCCACTTTAATGCTTCATGGAAGCCCACCTATCTGTCAGGGACAAAGGCCAGGAGTCAGCCTGTGCCTGCACAGCGAACACAAATATTGTGACTTATTGTGACTTCTGCCAGTGGAAATGTGAACTCTTATTTATCATTTCTACCTCTCCATTCTGGTTCTCTGCATGCATGGGCACCTTCCTGCACATTTTTCTTGCATTTGCAGTGATGCCGTGGACAACCTTTTTCTAACTTACGACCCACAATAAGCTGAGTTCCTCTGGCTCATAAAACAATGGAGATGGAAGTCGGTAAGGATGTAGGAATAAGGTTAGTTGAATGAACTCAGCAAGCAAAAGGACAGTGGTGACATGTTTGATTCAAGTTGGATATTAGGAAAAATTTTTTCTCAGAAGGAGTAGTGAGGCACTGACGCAGCCTGGCCAGGGAGGTGGTGGAGTCACCATCCCTGGAGGTGCTCAAGAAAAGAGTAGGCGTAGCACTGAGGGACATGGTTAGTGGGCATGGTGATGGGGTCCCATGGGGATGGGCTGGGGGTTGGACTGATCTTAGAGGTTTTTTCCAACCTTAATTATTCTGTGTGATTTCCACAGTGACCTGCCACGGCTATGTCAGTAGTCAATGGATAGTAGAAGCTGTCAAAGATATGGACACTGCAAAACACATTCCCTAGGGCTGAGTCTCTGAAGCCTGAACAGCCACATCAAGCAATTCGGAACATGGTATGCAGCATGTCAATTTGCTGGGGACTGGGCTTTGCCACAGGACATGCCAACACCATACTAGAGATCTGAAAACCCTTGGAGCAACCACACCAATTTGCATGTTCTCCTCCAGGAAAGGATTTTCTTTGGTCGCTTGGGACATTTATTTAGCACCAGTATACTCAACCTTTCAGAAAGCTCAGTCATTATCCTGTCACAATATGGTCTCTTGTGTCATAGTGAAGATACACTTAGCCGTTCCCTGTGTCTTTAATTTGTGGGAGGGAACATGTTGTTCCCCAAGAGCATTTCCTACTGATCCACTTCTCCTTATCACCTGGTTTCCTTACAGGTCTGATCTTGACTCCTAACCACACCCAGGTTCCCATTGACTTCAAGGAGCAGGATGCTGTGGGGGCAGCGTGGAAGTCACCCAATAGAGGTCTCAAAGAGGAAACTGCTGAATTCAGCAGCAGCAGCATTTACATAGATCCCAAAGATGCTAACAGGTTTGCTATGGCAAACACAGCATGCTGCACCAACAATAGTGCTACGACCAAAGGAAGAAGGACCATTCATTCATTCTAGAGGAGTCCTGGGCAGGCAGACAGTGCCCTGTCCATTGGCTGAAGGCTTGTACATCCATAATGACAGCAGTCATAACCTTTCTTAAAGCAGCTCAATTGTTGGATTTCTGAATTCACCTGAAGGTGAATGCTGGGCTGGGTGCAGCGCTATTCAGGAAACAACCCTCAGTACCACCAGCTGTGATGGCAGCACTCCTCAGCTCACAGTAATCCTTCCCTTCTACAGCTGCAACTCCTGCATGTATGCAAGAATCTCATCTTTTTTTTTTAATGAAAAATTAAAAAAGGAAAAAGAAGCATTTTTATACCCCATAGTCTTGCAAAAGATATTACAAAATGGTTTGCTTCAAGGCCTCCAGTCTCTGGAGCCATCAATCTTTTTCATCTTTCTCGTGCATCATTTACGTGTGGAACTCATTGCCACTGCCCATACTGAAAGTCCAAAGTGTGAACTGCTCCAGAAATGACCTAGAAAGATCCAAAGCACATGCACCCAGGGATCATAATGTTGTGAGTGTTATGTTACTGTCTTTAATTTCCTTTTTTCTTTTTTCAAAGTGTATATCCCACAGGCAAAGTGTATGTTATCAGTGTTACTTCTGGTCTTGAGAAGATGTTCCTGCACTTATCCATAGCAGGAATAGGGGTTGGGGTGGAGAAAGACCTTCCAGGCCCACATCGCATGCAAGGACCACTGTGATGCATGTACTGATTTGATGGAGGGACAAGCCTCCACCTGTGTATGCAGTACCAGGCTTCTGTGCCAGGAACTGCACATTTCTTTCCAGCAGAAATCCTAATGGTCCTGGCATCACTGTCCTCAAGAGCCCTGAGACAGAGCTCAGAATTCATTCTTTGATGCCAAGGTCCAGCCCTGTGCTCTGCTGGGGGACAGCGTGACTATGGTGAATGCTACGTGAGTACCCACAGAGAAACCACTTAGTGGGCTTCTGCATGGCTGTGAATTCTGATTCATCCTAAGGCACATGGAGGGTCCTGAAGAGTTCCTTTCCGTCAGAGCCCCAAAGATAAATGTACTGAGGTGGTATAATGCACAAGGGAATGTAGAGAGGTGATTGTGACACCAATAAAACTGAAAAATCCATCCCGGGCAATGGTTTCTGGACAGGCCAAGCACATAGAGGCTATTTCCTAACACCAATCCCCAGGCCTTGACTTCCTGTTCTCTATCGGGAAGGCTATCTAGACATTACTCTGTGACAAAATGATGTGCAGCAAATAATGACATAGGGTCATTTGGTGCAACTTATGCAATTCTGGCTTGCAGAACGTTTGCATGACAATGAAATCCTTTCAATGGATTGCAAGGCATTTTCAGGAGCAATAGAGAAAAACTGATCCTTGAGGTATGCCTATGCTGCAAGTGCAGATCTCCACCAGCCTTGTCTCATTCCAGCTTGTAACATCGTTCATCCACAACTGTGCCTGGGTCAAAAGAGAACCTTCTCTCTATTCCACCCAGAGTAACAGGCTCCTGCTGTGGAGCTTGCTGCTTGCTGAGGCAGCAGAGCTGGTGTTGTTCTCACAGCTGGCTTGCCCTTCTGCATTCCTTTTGGCCCAAAAGCCTTTTGGCCCAATGCATTTTGCCTCTTTTGCTACAGTGGAGAGAAAGATGGTATCGCTGTGCCAAAGAGAAGAGTTGCGGGTGGGAGGGAGGAAGGGGGATCACGACCAGGAGGTCAGCAGCTCCATCACTCAGAGACAGCTCTGAGACAGGAATCACTGAAACCAGCAGAGCAGGCCTGGAAGCAGTGCTTTATCTCAGGCAGGTACCCAGACTGACCGGCTGCAGGTTGGAGCACTTTGCTCTCTGTCTACCTTCATTAATATAAAGAATTTGAGCTGGGGGTAAAAATTCTGATGTGTGTAGCCCGGGTTTGAGATATTGTCATAGGGGGTGACCCTAAGCATCACTCAGATCTCACAGATCTGGCAAAACCAATGTGGAAGTATGGAGAAAAGGAAGAATAGCAGATGCAGAAGGCTTAATAATCTACTGACAAATGTATTCTCAGAGCGCATCTAATTTGCAGCACAAATTTAGGCCACAGGTGCTCTTCCAGTTGCTGGGAATGCTGAGAAGACCCTGAAGGCAGACCAGTATAACTGTCCTCACCCACTATGCTCACTGCCATGCTGCACAGACAGCCAGGTGGTGGAGTTCACCCAGAGCTGGTTGGATCACACGTTTCTTCAAATAGAGCCACTGTGAAGGAAGTGGGATACTTCCTGTATTTGGGTACCTTTGGAAGTAGCATGTCTGTACAGCACTCATTTGGCTGCCTTATGTGTATGCCTGATGACAGAGCCCCATTACACACACAGGCAACATTTTATTTCTGCCTCCTTTCCTATACAGGACAGGGCCTGCTCTAAGAATGAATCAGAGGACTATTGTCTAGAGCATCCTCTCTTCCACATCTGGCTTGGAGTACCCTTCTTGCACTGCAGCTTCCTCCCTCCTACTGGTGAATGTTTCCAGGATCTGGCAGAGGGTATAAAGGAGACCTACACCTTAACCTGGCTTTTATCAATCAGGAGAGCTCAAAGCTGGAGGTGTCTGTTGTTCTCCTTTCGCTGATCTGGAAACTGGGGCACAGAGAGGTGAAAATCAACCAATGCACAATTGGCATCCAATACATCAGGATGTCATGGTCATACTGTGGCCACAGCTTGCCAATGTCTCCTTCTCTCAGGGGCAACTGCAAGACTCCAGATGGTCTCTCTGGACAGAGATGGGGCTGAGTTTGAATCTGCTGCACAATCCCTTTGATCTCTGAGCCTCAGAAGGTTGGCTGCAGCCCTGCAGGTGCTCAGAAGAGCTGGAACCATCCCCAGTGTGGGTCACCACAGCAGCTGAGGGAGTGTTTTGTTTCGCTGTAACCATGGTTGCAGCAGCCCATAAATGTGCACATTTCCGTTCTGGAGCACCCATGGAGTGATACAGATGTCCCTGGTGCCTCAGGGCTGGTACCATGCAGCACAGTTATTTGGTACAGCAGTGACACACCACTGCTGGGCATGCCAGGCTGTGTGTGCAAAGTGAGGAGTCACCCAAGGTTTATGAGAGGAAGGAGTGTTCTCACCTACTCAGGAAAGGAATTAGGTGAAAGGTGGAAGTTCCTCCATTTTCTCAGCGCAAGCCCTACATCCTCAGTGCACAGAAACCTGGGGTTTGTGCTGGGGTGAACTGTGAAGTTCAGAGTGAAGGATTCCATGATTTATCTCATTAATGATACATCCAGGCAATGGGCTCAATATGTATTTTTCAGCATCTGTAAAGGAGGACTCCTGTACCAGGAGTAAGAGTGTAAGTGCGTCCTTTGCCCACCAATGTTAGTGAGAGCACAGGAGCCTTTGGAGCAGCTTCGATGTGGCAGTGCTCCTCTGCTCTCCTGGTTGACAGGAACCAGAGCTGCAGAGGTGACACTGACACAGTGGCAGATGGCAGAGCTTCCTGCGCTGACCCTGGCTGGGAGGAGATCCTATCTCCCGACAAGTTTGTCTAGCCGGATAATGACGGTAATTAGCCAGGAGGCAAGGGGGCGGATCGGAGTGTTCTGCATGAGTAAGAGGGATGTTTTATGGCATGGAATTAGGAGGAGGATGGAAACTGTTAATATCCTCAAGAAAAGCGCTGGAATAGCACAGAGGACTGACCCTGGCAGGAGATCCCCCATTCCGTAAAGTGGACAGCTTGGAAAGAAAAGTAATGTTGTTCAGAATAAGCCCATACTAAGCCAGTACCAGCACTGAGCAGCAGCATGGTGACCCTTATCAGTACCCCTGCAGTTACAGAGCTGCTCGGTGGAGCATGACTCCCACTGCGCCAGTAGATCATCACCTATCCTTATCTCATGTCGTTTCCAGTCAAATATTTGCAAAGTGCTCAAATACCGGGCAGATAACAGCCCACAGACACGGAGAAAAGAGAATGTTTAATTCAAAAGGGCACGGCTTCTCTTCCTGCAGAAAAATGCCTTTCTTTATAAAGCAAAGGTGAGACATTCTTTGCAAACAGGTAGCCCTGGTGGCACAAGGCGATGCAGTTTTGTCTTCTTGGGGTGCTGCCAGACACCCTGAAATGATAGTGTGGAAAGGAGGAATGTGAGATTTCCCCTTTCATCATAATGGTTGCTTTGAAGCCTAATTATAGCCATTTGAACACCAACCCATTCTCCATGCTGCTGCTGATCACTGGGCTGAAATGTACAGCCAGACAGGGTAGTCCTCTGCTGGAACTGGTGTTGTGGCTCACGGATTACACAGCAGTTTGGAAAGGGCATGGAGCAGTGGTGGGAGGCCTGGGCCCAACTTCCCCACTGTGCTGAGATGCACCATGGGTCATGCGGCAGTGTGGCCGCTGCATGGTGGTGCTTGGCATGCAGGCTCTTGTTCATCACTGGCAAAAATGCATAGCTGACGGTGGTGACTATGTTGAAAAATAGTGTTTCGTAGCTGAAAATTTGCTCTATCAAATAGTGTTATTGTGGTCTTCGTATCTGTTGTATTTACCATGGAAATAAATGGAAAGCATTACTTTTGAGCAACCTATGTTCTTTCTATGAGGCCCAAGACTATTCCACTGTGACCTAAGCAAGCCAAAAGGTTGGACATTCATGCACATGGTCACACTGTAACATATGTGAAGGCATCATGGGTTTACTTCCTCAGGTTATTTGGATATAACACAGTACAGTACAGCAATGCTGCCTTGGGACGAGGTGGTGTCCTCTGAGGGCTGGAGCAGGAACAACAACCACTGTCCCAACGTGTTCCCACTGCTGAGAACCAAAGCCCTTACTGAGATCGTGTCCTGTCCAGACACGTCTGATGTTTGTTCTTGCAGACATAACATGCAGGCAGGGATCCATCCTTTCTCAAGTGCATCTTTATTTCTCTTCTGCAATGGGAGAGGAGCACAAACTGAGACGTGCGCTTGCTGAAAGGTTGGGAACAGGAAGTGCTGATTAATTTGCACAGCCACTGGTTTTGATGAAAAGTAGGAAATGTGAATAACAGCCTTTTACTGCAATTTTGGCATTAAAAAAATGCCTTCAGGGTAATGCCCGACTTCATGCTGCGTGGAATTAAGCCGATGGCGTTCAGTGGAAAGTACAAGACAAAGGCTTGGTTCTGGGAGTGCTTTGCTTTGTTACATTCCCCATTCAAAACTAAGCTTTGAGAAACCACAGAAAGAGCAGCACCATCAATTTGCTACTAGTGGCTATTAATATTTTCACATCATTTTTACCTTTAAAAGGCATCTTCCCTCTTCCTGCCTGACATCTTCTCAGTGCTTAGGAAAAGCCCTTAATTAAAAAATTTTGAGGAATAAAATCAAGATTATCTTTCCAACCATAGTTTTCTTCTCTTTTGATTTCCTACTCTTATTTCATAGAATCATACACTCATGGAATCTTTAAGGTTGGAAGAGACCTCTAAGATCATTCACTCCAACCTACCACCGTTATTGCCCACATATGCCTTAGTGCCTCTACCTTTCCTTTTCTGCCCTTTCCCTGAACATTGCAGGGATGGTGACTCCATCACCTCCATGAGCAGCCTATTCCAGTGCCTCACCACCCCTTCTGAGAAGAAATTCTTCCTAATAGGCATCCAGTTCTATTGGCCTTGTTTTCTATCTTCTCTGATCTTCTACTTCTTCCGTGGAGGAACGTGTCTGGTTGTACCGAAACTCTGAAAGCAACACCTGACTTTTAGATTGCAGATGAGTGGCTGAACACAGAAGCACCTGAGCATAAGTGAATCTGCACTTTGCATAGTGCACTGCTCATGCCACCTGAAGTTCAGTCTTGGCTTTAAACCCTGTGGATTACAGACCCAACACCTATGTAATGACACTGAATGATTGGGGCTGATGTATAGATGTGATGGTATGACCCCAAACATGCTACCCTAGCACTGAAAAGTAAGGACAAATTTCTCTTTGTTTTCACTTCAAACAACAAGTCTGTGTTGTGTGTTTGAGAATCTGTGTGTTGCAGAAAGGGGAAAAAAGCTAGAGACCTGATAGCCCTCTGTCATGGCAATGGCCATGCATGACCTCGGGGCTGTGAGATACTGAAGTGTTCCAAACGAGCTGTCCTTTGAGCAGTGGAATTAATAAATCCCAGTTCTGTGGGTCCCTCTACTCCATCCAAGGGATGGAACACCTACCCTATGAGGACAGGCTGAAAGAGCTGCAGTTCTTCAGCCTAGTGAAGAGAAGGCTCCAGGGAGATTAGGCCTTTCCTTATCTAATGGGGGCTATAGGAAAAGAAGGGGACAGATTCTTTGGTAGGGTCTGTTGTGACAGGACAAGGGAAAAGGGTTTCAAGCTAAAAGAGGGGAAATTTAGATTAGATATAAGGAAGAAGTTATTTACAGCGGGGGTGGAGGGCACTGGCACAGGCTGCCCAGAGAGCCCCATCCTATGGAGGAATTCAAGGTCAGGCTGGTTGGGGCTCTGAGCACTCTTACGTAGCTGTAGGTATCCCTGTACACTGTAAAGGAGTTGGACTGGATGGCCTTTAAGGGTCCCTTCCAATTCAGGTGAATCTATGGTTCTATGATTCTATGATTCCGTCCTTAGTCCTTCACCACCACAAAACCTCTACTGCTGTGTAAAATTGAGATGAAATTAGTCAATGTATTCAACAGTTATGATGAGGAGACTGACAAAGGATGAGATGTAACGCACTCGTAGTAGGCTGAGCTTCTTTGGAATCTGAGTTGAGAATGACCCAGACAGCCTCTGCCCAGCCCAGCAATTATCAATTCCAGCAGTAAATAGAAACACAATATAAACAACTTGAGTTCATCTCCATGCAAATATTACATTGGTATTCCATGCATGGGTGTAATGAGTGTTATTGGGGATATACAGTTCTGAGATGGATTTTATTAACCATTCCTGTGAGTGATAAGGAATCTATCGATACCAGCGTTGTTAAATACAATAAAGATGTACAGAGTGGAAATAGTGGCACGGGTTTCAGAATCACAAGGGAGAGATCCTGCGTCATGCCTAAATGTATCTGAAGAAGCTTGCCCTCACAGTGATGCCACCTCCTGAATAGGACCATGCTTTGTGTCTCTTTTCTCATGGTGGTTGTTCTGAGAGCTTGGTTCTAAAGTCCCATGTACTAATATTCTGCTATTTTTACATGTATCTGTTGATTCTTAAGAACACATCACTATGGAATTGGTACAAAAAGAGAAGAGTAACTTCAAGAAAGGAGTAAGTGTGAGCAGATGGCCATCACTGCATGTCCATAATCATTATTCAAAAAAATTTCTAAGACTTTTGGTATGGTTTGGGACCTCAGGCCTGAGTTTCCATAGCTGATGTTGCTGAATGGTGCACTCCTGCTCTTAGCTCTGCAGCTGCAGAAAATATTCCCCTGAAGCATTCAGTTCACAGAAGGACCTTGGGCTTTTTTTCTGCAGGGCTCTACCACCATGTCTGGCATTGCTGAGCACCTCCCTGCTGCTCACATCAGCAGATGCTTCTGCCCACACTTAAATGCAGGCAAATCTGGGGGCTATGAGGTTGGTTTAAGTGCTGTATTTCTGTATCACCTGTGGAAGCTTTGAATCTGATGGCTTACACAGAGGTATGCCAGAATAAAGGGGCTGCTTACATGAGCAGCGCTGTTCCTCTGTATGGTGCAGCATGGGAACATGATTTGGGTAGAATCATAGAATCATTAAGATTGAAAAAGACCTTGAAGATCATACTATCCAACCGTCCACCTACTACCAATATTGCTCATTTACCATGTCCCTCAGTGCCACATCTCCACAGTTCTTGAACACCTCCCAGGATGGTGACTTCACCATCTCCTTGGGCAGCCTGTGCCAGTGCCTTACAACTCTTTCTGAGAAGAATTTTTTCCTAATATCCAAACTAAACCTCCTCTGGTGCAACTGAAGGACATTTCCTCTTGTCCTCACTTCCTCACATCCTATGATGTGGCCACATGGTGTGGTGCAGAGAGATAACAAGGAGGTAAGCAACTCTCATAAAGTGATGTGCTGGGGTGGGAAAACCTGCCTTAATGATTTGTGCTGAAGTATTTCAGGTTGGTATAACCAAGATGGGACAGTCCAAGTCGCATTCCCACATCCTTCCTGAGGTGTATGTATTTTGTTGGGAATTTCTGTTCAGTGAAAAAAGAGCAGCTATTGGACTTGGGGTGGGACAAGGAAAGTGCCATGATTTTTGGAGGAAGAAAGACCTACTAACCCTGCTGTTACATCTGCAGAGGCTCAGGAGGACCAGAACAGCCATGCCAGTCTTCTTCAACTCAGGACATAGTTTGGGATCTCTGGAAGCCAATGTTGAATGTCAGTGCCTGGGCTGCTCAAGGCATTGGTGTGCAATTCCACATTTTTTTTCCCGCTCAAGGAGCCCAGCACCAGTGTTTCTGCTGGTCTTCTCTGTTAATGCACCTGGCCTGCTGAGCTCTCTGAAGGTACCAGCTGCAGGTTGTGTCTTGCTGGCATCATACTGTAGGAATGTGAGAGCTGATAAAAAAAAAAGCTTAGAATGGAAAAATAGGATTTCTGCAGGCTGAATGGGAGAGAACTCACTCTCATCTTTGCTGTGCAAACAGTGTGGATCTGTGCCTTGCAGCATGTCCCCACTGCGTGGCCACCAAGAAGCTCCGCAGCATGTTCAACCAGCTCTTCCACCGTGCCTGTAGGCTGCAGCACGCTGTCATTATATCATGCGTGCCTGAAACATCTCAGCAGAATTGGAAGCTTGGAACAAAAAGTCATGTTGCTGACTTTGCTCCCACCAACAAGCAGCAGAACTGTGTGGTTCCTGGGTGGCTTTTCGAATGGGTGAGGAGAGTCAGACTGAGACCTCAGGAGCACCTGAATCTTCCTGCAGTACTTCTCCCCGAGTTCTCTTCTGGAGAACTGAGCTATCCCAAGAAAGTGTGCACCTTGTTATTGTGCATACAAAGTCTTTCATTAATTGAGTTCAGCCTGTGCCACAGACGAGCTTTGTCTGCGGTATGTGTGTGGGAGAGCACATGCATGCACACTGAGGTACACTTGTATCATTGTTGAATTCACTTCTGGGTAGACTTCAGATTCAGAAGGAAAAAGGAAAAAAAAAAAAAGAAGCCTGGACAAATGCAGTTATAAACACAGCATATTCTCCCAAGATCCACACAGCCACCTTCATGGGAGAGCAGGAGTTTGTCTACAGGATGGGCCCTGTCATTTCTATCAGGAGATAATTTCTTGTGCTTTCCTCATTCCTTTCTCCTGAGTAATACCTTCTCCTGTAAATAGAGGAGAGAGGGAGGGAAAAGGAAACCAAGCAACTTCTTCACTGACTCACTAAACACGAATATCCCCAGAATATTTGTTTGGGCAAATAAAAAGGATTCACTGGACCAGGATCAAAGCCTATTGGTCCCCTGTTTGCAGGTCACTCAGTTCACCTGTAGCTAGCTGGCTTTGGCATCAGGAGGAAAATGGCCTATAGACCAGAGAAAGGCCAGGAGGCACAGCGTCAGCCCTGCCATATCTATATGAATCCAGCAGAAACTGAATGCTTTGGCATTTCCAAGTGGAAATCACTGGTGCTGAAAGTTCTGTTCTTCTCCTTTCTCCAGGTCAAACCCAATGCCAAAGAAGAACTTATAGGATAAGATAAGACTAGGGGGAATGGCCTCAAGTTGTGCCAGGGGAGGTTGCATTTGGATATTAGGAAAAATTTATTCTCAGAAAACATGGTTGGGCACTGGAATGGGCTTGGGAGTTGGTGGAGTCATTATCTCTGAAGGTGTTCGAGAGCCTTGGAGATGTGGCACTGAGGGCACTTAGTGGGCAGTATTAATGGTGGATGTGTGTTTGGGCTTTATGATCTTAGAGATCTTTTTCAACTTTAATGATTCCATGATTCTATGACTTCTATCAGCACCAGAGCAACACTGCACAGATGTGCACAGGGATTGTTTCTGGGCTGCCCATCTCTTGAGTGTCTTCTCATCATCAAGCTAGTTCAGAGCTTTGCCAAGTTCCCTCCATACCCAGACCTACAGTAGTTCTTTATCATCTCCTGCTGAAATCAAGAACCAACTGGTATCCTGCTGGTGTCCTTCCAGTAGGTCCTGCTCTTCATACCCACTCCATTCCTGGAGTGCACCCTAACAGGGAACCCTAGGGATCTGCATACAGACACAGTTATGGGTGAAGCAACAACAGAACAAAACAACGCAGCCCAGTGCAGTGCAAACCTGGGTAAACTCTCACATTAAAAACTGAGGCTGGAGATGAGTAGAGCTGTCAGACCTCACTGCTTCTCACAGCGGTGACACATTTCTGACTGTGCCAGAGGTGAAAGGATTGCATCACAACTGCTGAGAGTTTTCAGAAATCTTCAGCACGGCCTCCAGCTTTGGCCCTCTTGGGATCAGTGGGAAAATGCTGCAATGCAATGCTGCAACCTTAGGGTGTGCTCCAGGCTTCTGAAAACTGAGCAAGTATTTCAGTAGGACATCTGCTGTCATCTGTGAGACTTGTACCAAATGATGTTATTTTTGGAATAAATAAAAAACATTTGGTTTGAAAAAGCTGAAATCAGATGTTTCTACATTTCTTTATTCCTGGGCCAATTTCACAGATCTCCATAGATCTCTTCATAGAGGTGTTCTGAGCAGAAGAGAGAAAAGTAGCCTGCTCCCTGTGATGCAAACACTTTACAAGCAATCCTGACTGCTGATCCTAGGACAGATTTCCTCCTGCACAACCCCCCATTTTGCAGACTCCTAATGAGGAACCTTCACTCTGAGAAGTGCCCCAGTCCAAGGACAGAGGTCAGCTGAAATGGAATGGCGATGACAACTCAGAGGCTATGCCAAAAGGGCAAGTTCCTGCTCACACCGACTCAAATTGTGATTCCTCACTGTCCAGCTAGAAGCTGATAAATTCCACATCAGACTTCACTTCCCACTATCTAACTTACATCCCTCTATCTTCAGTGTCTGGATAGCTGTTCCTATAACAAATCCCATTCAAAGGTGAACAGATTTCAGACATTGTGATAAGACAAAGGAGAGAGGTCCCACAAAGCATGTGGGTTTCCCTAATTTTTTCTTGTTTTCTGCTGGGACCATACACCTCTGGGTCTCGGGGAGAGTAGGACCTGGTTTATTTATGTGACCCTCGTCTGTGCACTAAGCTCTTTAAATAAGGCAGACTGCTCTGCCATGTGGGCGCACAGTGGGACCCCAATGAAGAGAAGGATTTTGCTTTTCCTTTAGGCAGTTCTCCTTCCACTGGCTCTTTCATTTGCATTCATATTCCAAGCCAATCTGAACTAAAAATAGGATTCCTTACTCAGAATGGCAGTGGCATGGCTCACCTGCTGCTGCATTCCCATCTCACACTGCATCCTCACACCTCCGGCTAGAGGAGTGTGCTGCAGCAATCATTCACAACTATTTGCTCTGTGAGCAGGTTTTGAAGCTCTGCCACCCCTTGGAAGCTCCCACTACTTTTTCTTTCATGTGCTAATGCAGTTTGCTGTCTTATCTTCTCTCACATCCTTGGGACACTCCTCTTTGCAAGGCTGTACACCAGCAACCCAACTAAGTGGGAAAAACACACAGAGATTCAACTGTCCTCCCGCTTCACCTGTACACTTTGGGGCAACCTGCAGCTCTCAACTGAAGAGTGTGCTGTTTTCACTTGCATTCAGGAAGAAACAATTTGCTGCTGGAAGGTGCATCCTTTGGCTTCCACCAGCAGCCACTCCTCCTCAATGCCTCACAAAATGTACAGGTGTGGGAGGCAGACAGACCTCCCGCCAGCTCTAGTTCAATGAATCCTACATGAGGTCTTGTTTTCTTTTTCAGTGCTCTTTTGCATTTTTGCACACCACTTTCTAATGCAGCGATGTGTTTCCTCCTGCTGTCCATGTGTTGCAGCTGACTGTCATTTATTTGCTCTGATAAGGGGTTAAATATGCACAGGTACACTTGGGCGTGTGTTTGTGATGCAGGTGGCAGAGATACTTTAAAGGAAGAACCTTCCTTTGTTCCCTTAATGATTCATTCATTGGGAGTGTGGGAATTAACCTATATAAATTTTTGCTAGTAGGTAGATACACCTAGATCCTGAAATAGCGGATGGGTGAGAACCAGGTACAGAGACTGTGCATTGCCCTGGTAGCAGTGAAGGAAACAAACTCATGTGGCAGGCTGGGAAGCAATGACTGCTCAGTATTTCTCACGGTGTGGTCTCATCACCTTGTTTTCCGGTGACTCACCGAATATCCTAAAGGGCTGTGAGAGATCCTCTGAGAAAGATCTGGCTTTGCACGAGATCTTCAGGCCCTCGTCTGGGGGCTGAACTCTGGTAGCTGGAACTGCTCAAGGAGTAACTGAAAGAACTCAGGCTCAGCAGTGAGCATGGCAGCTGTGCTTCGGCTGCACAGCACTGGGAGATGGGGTTGAGATTGCAGCAGAAGCCCAAATGAGAAAAGGATGGGCTAGCCCTGGTTTACTCACTGGAAATCTGAGCATCTGAGGAGCTGGGCAGGCTGACAGAAACACAAGGCACTGGCTAAGAGTTGAGGCTCCTGGGGAATGCATTGCAACTGGCAGATCAGGAGGGCATGTGTAGGAGACAGAACACACACAGGACAGAAACTACAGCGAGGAAGAATCATAGAATCATTACATCTGGAAAAGATCTCTAAGATCACCAAGTACAGCCCCAACCCATCCCCACCATGCCCACTAACCATGTCCCCGAGTGCTACATCCGCATGGCTCTTGAAGACCTCCAGGGACAGTGACTTCACCACCTCCTTGGGCAGCCTGTGCCACTGCATCACCACTTTCTGAGAAGAAATTGTTCCTAATATCTAAGCTGAACCTCCCCTGGTTGAGGCTATTCCCACATATTCTATCACTGTTACTTGGGAGAAGAGGCTGATCCCCCCCCACCTTCTCACAATCTCCTTTTGGGGAGTTTAAGAGAGCCATATGGTCTTGCCAAGCTTCTTCTCAGGCTGAACAGCCCCGGCTCCCTCAGCCATTCCCCATAAGACTTGTGCTCCAGACCCATCACAGCTCTGTTGCCCTTCTCTGGACATGCTCCAGGACCTCGGTGTCTTTCTTGTAGTAAGAGGCTGAAGAAGTAATAGAATATCAGGGATGAACCCTTCCTGGCAGATGGCTGCCAAGAAACAAATGCTTCCAGTGTCTCAGCTCCCATGGCCCTGTATTTGTGCTCAGCCGCCCCAACCACACCAACTAGGCCTCAGAGCTGCCATCGGCCACATGCAACCAAAGAGCGTACCTGTGGGCTGCAGGCGCCCTTTGGAACACATCAGGTCATGGCAGGAGGCGTGTGGGCACAGCAAGCCAATGCAAAGCATTCTCCTTTATCCTGCTTCACTCCAAGACACGTACGAGGTCACCGTCTGCTCACCAGTGTGCATGGATGATACCATCTGCTTAAGCAATGCTCTCCTCGCTGTGAAGCCAGCCCAGGTGCTTTGCATTGGAGACAGTTTTTCCAACAGTAATTAGCAGGGTGAAGGAGGAAGCAATTGTCAGGCATCTTTTTGCATGGGTCGTGGCATTGGCAGCAAGTAGCCCCATCCCTGCTTCCTCCTCCCCCAACAGCTGTGGGCTTCCCCACACCTCACTTTGGTGGCTGCTGCACAGGGCCATGTCACTAACAGGACCTAGGTTCAATCTGCTGCCTCCTCTCCTTCCCATCAGAGGAAGGACCTGCGAGGACCAGATCGGAGAGACCGCTCACTGTGATACTCCTCAGAACCAGGCCAGAGATACTTAGATCTGATGCACATGCATATAAAGAACTGACATCTTCAAGGTTCCCTAAAGCTTCATGCTGAAACATATCTACAGTGATTTCCTCCCCACTGCTCCAGCTGTGATGGGAAGGCTCACAGCACAGAGATGAGTGTGATAACCTTGCAGCCAATCTGACACAGCCACTCTGAAGGAAGGGCTGCAGTGCCTCCTGTTGCGTTATCGGTGCCACCAGCGCAAAGCAGCTGAGTTTAGCTCTCACGAAACAAGAGCCTAGCTTGTCTGTGTTTTGGCAGATGTTGGCCATGATAATTCTGCAGCTGTGATGGTGACAAGATAGCAACTGGAAGAACTATCATTAGTGTTCCACTGATATCTCCCTTTGTCCTGCTGCAGCCAGTGAAGGGCTGACCCCTCGCTGGGTCCCCAGGGAGCCGCTGTTCTATCTCAGGACCCATGGATCACCCAGTGCCATGCTTCTGATGCGGGAAGTGGCTTCCTGCAGGAGCTGTGCGGGAGGAGCTGTGGGAAGAGCAGCCAGAACTGGTCCCACCAGCCCTGGAGCATTCCTGCCCTGTGCTGATGCAACTTGATCCCATCTGGCAGAACAGCAGTGCTTTCCAAAGAGCTCCCTCCACCTGGAGCTGAACCTGGAGATGGCAGTTAAATGTGGGCCAAGGGACGGAAGGCCCTCACCCACTGATGGACACAGTGCTTGCTATCAAATTGGCTGCTCCCAGAACTTAGTTTTGCTTCATGTTCACTATTCAGTGCATGCAGCTTCTCTCCAGTGAGACCATGGGTGTTGAATCACAGTGTAGAACTGTACGCAACCACTTGGGACACATCCCACAGAAGTGGGAATTGTTGGAGAGTGTTGTGCAACACAGAAGTGAGACAGGAAAGCACTAAGCTATTTCAGTGGCAATGCTCAACCCACTCCCACTCAGGATTTAGTGCATGGCAGCTTTACACGACATGTTCTGCAACTGAGGATGGCCTTAAATGCGTCCTGAAGATGAAACAGCTGAACTGTGAGCATTGCTTATGTGTGCTTCAACACCGGGCAAAGAGAGAAGGCGATCAGATGGTGTGGATGGCCGAAAGCTCCTTCCATCACTCCCCACCGCCCGTCCCTCTTGTGCTGTCTTTGTTAACAAACACACACCATCAAACTTTGTGCTGTGTGCTCCTTAGTGTTGTAGTGACTTCTTATGTAAATTGTACCAGCCCACAGTAAAACCAGTTCAGTTGCAGTCTGCACTGCTGGGATGGACACAGAACAGAGAAGAAGAACCAAGATGCTAGTGATGGTTTTTTCTTTAAAAACATGAAAACCGAAGACCCTGTGCAATGACATACTGCAAGACATATCCCCAGCAAGCAGAATCACCTTTCTATCTGCAGAGACCTCTCCAAATGCCAAATTCCAAAGGCTACCTGTTTGCAAGTGCCGTCATCCAACTTGTACACACAACAGCACCTAATTAGAGGTTTGAAACTGAAGAGTAATCGTATCTGTGGATCTCATAACTCTCAAATCTCTCTTTGAAAAGCATGGTTATGTAGCTGATGGTAACACTGCTTTTCCATGAAGAATCTCATAAACAAAAAGACTGCAAACATGATTAAGAAACATAAGCAAGGAGCCATTGTTTAAAGCCAAAGGGACATTATCACATCTCATGGCAAGATTATTTGTTGGAGAATCAAAATGCAAAATCCTGTACTTCTAGCCTGCTTTGCCTAGGTCTAGCACTCTGCTTCTCATCTCACCCCTTTCCAGCTGACATCCCAGGTGCTGCTGCTTTTTCAGGCAATGTGTGAGTGCTTGCACAGGACATCCCAGCAGGATTAAACACACAGCTACTGTTCTTGAAAAGCTTTCATCACAAATGAGAGGGACTGGGCCCTGGGAGGACACTGTTGCCCTGAGCCCTGCTGTGGTTTTACTTCGTTCCGCTCCACCCAGGAGCTGTCTGCCTTTCATCCCCAACAATAATCATCTCTGGGCGTAAGACAGGAAAGTGCCTTTTGGCTGGGAGAGCAGCCAGATCCACAGCAGGCAGATCCTGCATGAAAGCAACGCAGACAGATAGCAGCAGGAGCCACACTAACTCTGTGCCTATGGAAATCACATCTGAAAGTTGTATTTGCAACTCTTTCTTTGCATTTTCCATGTGTGCCTTTAATCATTTCAGAGCATAAATCATGCTACTTAGAGATGCAAGGGCAGGGGATGCACAAGGAAGGGCAGTCTTGTGACTGAGATGTGGGAGAGCTGCCAGGTGCATTTCAGGTTCAACCATCACCACTCTATCTTATCATCCCAGCGGTGAAACAGGGAGTGCAAGGCAGATCTGGCAACGCTTTGTACAGTTTGGGATGGTTTAGAAGTGCTCAGACCATATGCCAATCAGAGCTGTGTAATTGGATAATCTAACAGAACACTTCAAATTGCATTAATTGCTTTAGACACCTCAAAAATCACAAATCTGCTGTTTGTAACACACTACCCTGCAGCACTGGAGTGATCCATGTGGTGGATTATGAGGGGTCTGGAGCACAAGACTTAAGGGGAGCAGCTGAAAGAGCTTGGGTAGTTCAGTCTAAGAGGAGGTTCAGATGAGACCTTATAGCTCTCTACAACTCCTCAAAAGGAAGTTGGGGTGAAGTGAAGGTCAGCCTCTTCTTCCAGGTAACAATGATAGAATGAATGAGAAGGGCCTCAAGTTGTGCCAGGAAAGGCTCAGATTGGATATTAAGAACTATTTCTTCTCAGAAAGAACAGTGAGGCATCGACACAGGCTGCCCAGGGAAGTGGTGCAGTCACCATTCCTGGAGGTGTTCAAGAACCATGGAGACGTGGCACTGGGGTACATGGTGGTGGGCAGTATTGGTGATAGGTGGACAGTTGGACTAGATGGCTTTGGAGTCTTTCCCAGTCGTAATGCTTCTATGATCTCATTTCCTAAGCAGGAAGAACCTGATACCAAACACATCCTTGCTGAGCTCTTACAAACAGGAGGTTTGCCCATGAACCAATTGAATCTGTGAGTGACTGCAGTCTGATATCCTGATAGAAACCAACCACCAGCTGCGTAAGGAAAACTACACTAACAGAAAGAAGTTGTACTTCAAGGTCTTCACTAAAGCATCCATAGGCAGGAACCCACCAGCAGATAGAGGTAATGACAGCATTACCTGGCTCTGCATGCCCAGAAAGAGGGCTCAACACTTACATTGATTACACAAACCCTGCTTTTTGGCATTAGCCCAGAGTATAGCAAGCCAACAAGAGCTGTTCCCTCTGACACTCACAGGCACAGCTGCCTCAGCTGAGCTGCCTCCCCAGTCCTAGGCAAAGCCAGACCTGCAGTGAATGGGGATTACTCACCGGAGGAAGGTGTAACCAGCAGAGGAACGATAGGTATGCGGAGCTTTATTTGCAAAATGAGAAGGAATCACACTTTGCTTATTAAAGGATGTCTGACCCTTCTGTCACTGATTTCATGTGAAGGGCCTCTACCAGGCACAGTGCCCTTGCTCCAAAAGCATGCTCAATTACTGCACTCACTTGTCCGTAGGTGCTCAAAGCAGAGCAGAAGATGGAACTGCTGGAAGGAAGGCTACAGAGCTCATGAATAGGCAGGAAGCAGTTCAGCTCATAGACAGCTGCAAAGCATGAAAGAACTCCCCAAATGCTCACCAGGGAAAAAACAGTGTGAGGAACTACTCAGTTTCCTAAAAGATCACAGAGAACACAACACATAGGAAAGGAGAAGGTAGTGTGCAAGAATAGATGGCCCTCACTGTACCATAGTTCTAGGATGTTGAGCTAGGTACCAAAAATGCTTTGCAGAAGCAGCCATGTGCACAGGAAATTGTGCAAGAAACATTAGGTGGGCACTTCATGCCTCACAGGGGGCAGCTGCAAAGATGAGTGTTCAAGGCCAGGTTGACAGGGCTCCAGGCAGCCTGACAGCCTAGACAGCTGGTTGGCACCCAGCCCACAGCAATGGGTCTGAACCACCCCATCTTTAAGGCCCCCTCCAACCTAAGCCATTCAGTTATTTTACAACACGGTCATAGATGCTCTCCAGGCAGAATAACATCATCACTAGAAGGCCAAAAAAAAATGCAGGGGCAAAACTTTCTGATAAGATGTGGGACCAACAACCCATGCTTACTGCAACAAAAGGAACTGCAAGGTGAGAGAAGCAGGTTAGGAGCCAAATGGCAGCTATCCTGAAGAGCAGATCTGGTTGGGCAGGAGCAGGGAACACAGAGACTCAACTTGAACAGCAGTAGTACATGGACAGCTGTGATCCCATATAAGTGCCTCAACAGTGCTGGATGGGACTGACTCACAGCAAAAGGCTTCTCTCAGATGCAGCAGCCCAACTTTCAGAGAATCAGAGTGTAACCTGAATCCTGAGAAAGGAACAGGAAATTCACAAGATGCACTGCAGTAGCTACACTGGTGTTAAGCTTTAGAGTTGGGGAGGGAAAAAGGAAAAAACATCTTGTGACAGCAGTGATTACACTTGTAAAGTAGCTTCGCTTATAAAGTAACAAACCTGGTATTTACACTAGAAAGAAAACAAAAGGTAGAAATGACTGAGGAAGAGCAGCCTCATGGCTTTCAGGTGAGAGGTGTAATCCATTCCCAGGCTCACTGTGCTATTGCTCAGCCACCACCGAGATTAGGCTTGTTTACAGAAAGCAAGAAGCTTGGCACGACTTATAGCAACAGATTTCCTTGCCAGAGCCCTAATACCAAATGTCTGTGCAAAAGCCGTTTGGAGAAGTGCTATTTACTTTGGTAATGAGGTGAGTTCCCTGGAATGTAGCATTGCAGTGTTCCCAGAAGATGTTGCAATCCACTTACCTGTGTCTCAGCTACGTACCATACCACACAGGCACTCAGAGCCTGAGAACTGCTCAGCTGAGCCAGGAGACAAAGGACTGAAGCTCAGATCTTCCTTACAGCAATGTACCTCACTCCCACAACAAGTACACAACCTGGGTCTCCACTGAAAATTTGCTTGGGGTTTGGTTTCTTTATAAAGTTTTCCAAGCTGCCACAAGCTAAGACATAGAAATTAACTCCAATAAGAGACCCCTGACGGGAGACAGACCCCACAAGAAGGTCCTCACAAATCACAAAACCCATAAATGTTGTGAACTTGTCCTGTAGTACCTCTTTTTGGGCAGCACTGACCTCAGACCCCAGCTCTCTCCTGGTAGCACCTAACAGGAATACCAGCATGCAGTTGGACTAATGATTACCTGCAGGAAAAAGAGAAATTAAAGGTAGACTTTAGAGGCCAAGGCTCCCTTGCCTCTCCGAGTCATGGGCCTGGGGCTACTCCACTCTTTCTCATTTAGGATGGAATCCCAAGCCGCTGCTCCAATCCTTTGACCACACAGATGAAAGACTCTCTCCTACTTAAAATCCCAGCTCTCCACTTATTTGCTGAAGCTTCCATTTGAAATTTTGCTCCCAATAAGGTAGTTCACCAAACCCCTCCCTGGAGTCCAGTACCTGGAGGACTCCTTTGTAGTTGAATTAAATGGACTTCCTACTGAAACAAGTACTGGCATCTGCACATTTTGTTTACAAACAACTTGCATTCCTATGAGAGCACTGAGCTCTACTTTGCACGGTGCTGTAGTTCTTCATAACCCTGTTTCATGCTCTTAGAAGTGTTGAAACTCACACTTAGAGGAGAAACCAAGCTCTAATTAGAAGTGTTTACAAGTACTCCTGAGAGCAAGAACAAACTCTTACTATGGTTAGATTATGTAAAAAGTTTAATTATAAAATAAATAAGTTTGTTATGGAAGCATTAAATATTAAATACAATAAATATTTACACATTTACAGATATGTCTTGACAATTAATGGTGTTGCTCTGCTACCAGAAGAATTCTGCTCTGTTTATACAGAACACATTTGCTCTTCGAAGAAGAAACTGAACTCAACTACTACAGCGTGCACAAAATTTCACGGACATCAAGAAACTGAGGATAGCTAGGTCAGAAAGGTTTGAGGTAAGTCACGTTCTTCACATCATAATGAAGAGCACAGGAGACCACTGCATGCTGAGTAACAATGCTTGAATTTAGTTCTTCAAAAAAAAAAAAAAACAAAAAAAAAAAACACAACTGGTTTTTGGTCAAGTTCTCATATTGCCAGATCTGATTAAACTGCTCAAAACAGCACCAACCATCTGGATTACAGAAGCACTGTGTTTCAGCCAATGGATAGATGCTGCAACATCACTGTCCAGACTTATCAGCTTGTTTGATCACATGTATTCCTTCAGTGACAGAGCTTCAGATCTCACATCTGTTGTCTCAGCATCTTGAGATGAGTCTCAACTCTGCATCACACACACACAAATTGATAGCTCCACTCACACAGTCCTATCGGGTTCAGAGGGAATACCTTCCACATGTACAGTAACAGAACCCAGGTGTGGTTGACAGACCTGTCACCAACACCGTGCAAGTCAGAATTAGAGATGAAGAGATGAAATTCTTTGAAGCAGATACCAACAGGGAGCACAGCAACAGCAGAATTTGGTTTTGTCCACTGAGGTCTAGTGAGATGAGCTCTTCCCTTTTCTACCTTTGAGGAGAGGTATCTCCTCCCCTCCATCTTGCTCTCCTGGGAGCCACAGCTTCTGCCCCTCGGAGCTAGAGCTGCCAAAGGAGACTTGCTAGCAGAAGAAAGTCCATCCACATACAAGCAGAGTCTGGAGGTCCAGCACCAATAGAGAAAGCTCAGGAGTAGTCTCCAGCAGGTCTTGATAGCAGCCCTCTACCTTTATAGTGGCAGCTCCTTCCACATTGTTGTACCAAGTTGTAGCAGTTAACTGTCCTCCCCAGCAAGTGATTCAGCAGCAAATGGCACATTGGGCATCTCCCTGCAGCAGCCTGTCTTGATGAATCAGGGCTTAGTGGCAACAGCTCCAGCCCAGTGTCCAGGTAGATGTGTCAGGTAGTCAGAGGTCCCCTGCAGCTTGGTAGAGGCCACAGAGTTGTTCTGTAGAGGGAAGACCAGGCACATTAACTATCACTCAAAACATGAGCACTCCACACTAGAACCAGAGCAAGCCTATATCCAAGGCAGGCAGCTTTGCCTTTGTCTACAGTCTGTTAGCACCAGGAACTCCCTAATGCCTTGAGGAGATGTGGAAACGCTCATTCTTGCCTAGATTAGTTTTTATTCCCCAAAAGGGAATTTCAAATAGAGCTTTCCATTAGTGGAATGGATTACTTCCCCTTTGGTTTTTAGCTGTCTTTAAAAGTGCTGTTGAATTCACATGCATAAAATCCAGTGGTTTTAGAAAACCAGTGAGCTGGGTCATACACATGTAACCTACATGTTTCAAGGCACTTTGAGCGCTAAACAAAACATGAAAGGTAATGCTAGCTTTGCTAAACATGCATGCAACTCCTGCATAGGCAGCTCCAGCTTGGAAAAACTAAGACAAGTTGAAAGTTGGCTCACATACCTGCTTTCTCCTCATTTACACACCAACATGGCCATTTCTGTTCTCTTGTCGAAGTTTTTTCCTTTCTTCTTTCTCTTCATACTGAGGACACTTTTTCCTGACCCTGTGGAATTGGAGGGCATAAGATATCATCATTTTAAAGCCTGACATCCATCCATCCCATGCTCTGTAGCTATGCCCTTTGGATCCTCAAGCAGCTCCTAGGCACCAGAAAGCATTGAGCACATCAATGTGAGTGAGCTGAATTTAACTATTCAGCTATGAGACGTTATCAAGCTATCGGATACATCAAGGAGCCTTGGGTTAAGCAAGGAGCTTTGCCACACATAGCTGGGGCCTCCTGATGCAAGCACCATCAGGTAGCAAGAGGCTGGGAGCATGCAGAGCACAGGGAGACACAGGGGGCCAGATTTTCTGGAGGCCAGATTTTCTGGAGGCTATAGCAAACAGCTGCGATGTGCAGAGCCCTGGGAACTTCAAGGAATTCGAGTGCATGTGTCCCATGAACACATCAAAAGCCAGCTGCTAACAGCACTTCTCATTGTTAGGCCTTCACTAGTGTTCCCAATAGACCACCCAGCTTCTCTAGAGGAAGGTACAGTAACATCCATCTCACTGTTTAAGCCTGTGAGGGTTTAGATCATGAAGAACTAGAACCACCTTCAGAAGCAAGCAATGCTCATTCTCACTACAGAACTGGTTCTTTCTCATAGCAGAGTGGAACAAAAGTGTTCCTCCCAGCGTGCCTCAAGTTTAGATCTAAATATGAAGCAGCAAAACAAATGCACACCTTGTTTCCTGAAATGCAGGGAAGAGTACAGCACGTACCAAATTATGTTGGTGTACTTTGAGATCTAAAATTAGACTGCACTTCTGAGTTCCACCTGCACTACCCAAGCCCTGCTGCAGTGCCAGACCTGGAGGACTGCTTCTGCATTCAGAAACACCAGAGCCAGGTTCCCAGTGCAACTACTTGAACTCAACACAAGTCCTGGAGAACCAACTGACAAGATGCAGAGGCACAGGCGATCAGAAGCTGCTGGATACTGCTTGTCAGCAGGTAGAAGAGTTTGATGGAATGCTTGAAGCATGCACTCAGTATTTTTTTTTTTTTTTTAATGCTTGATTCACAGCAGGACCTCAGGTTATCTACCACACTACAGCTGTTAATCACAGAACAATTGCTTCCTTTCTTAGCAGCAAGCAGTACAGCACTTCAAACTGACAGCACTTACTCTCCCATTTGATACCCCTGCAGTGCTAGTATTTAAATCCAGCAGCCTCCATTAATTAATGGTCAGCTGGAGCACTCATTCCTCCCAGCTGTGCAGCCAGCTGTTGGATCACAGCTACACACTGAGCAGCTATGCTTCTGCTGGCAGGCCTCTTCTACACAAGGATTGGGAAATGCACTGCTGCATCAGCATGAATGCTCCTCCTCCACCTCCTGCTGATGTTCTGCAGCACTAAGTGCTTTGGTTGTAGTGGGAGCAGGAAGACTTGTTTTAGAACTCCACATTCATAGGTTGGCCATAGCAAAAAAAAAAAAAAAAAAAAAAAAAAAAGGGGGGGGGGGGAGGGGAAATGAACAGTCAGTAGCTTAGAGACTTCTCAGACCTTCTGCTCTTAAGACACATGCAAGCCAGAATAAGAACTTGTGCTTCTGGAGATCTTCCACACACAGGTAATTCAGATAAGCCATGCATATTTTGCAACTACTGGTCACATGTCCTGCTCACACTTGAGCCAGACATACACTAAAGAGCATAATACTTACTGCACTATCACAATGATAAGTACAGCAACAAAGCTGATGCTGGAGAGCAGGACAGCTACCACAACCAACACAGTCTTTGAGTAGTCTGCCACATCATTCTTCCTTTGAGTCTTCATGAACTGTTCACCACAGCGCTCACCAAAATAATCCTGATAACACCTGCAACAAACATCAATACAAGTTCTTATCAGCTCCCATGCTGTCTGGAGCCAAGGATGCCCACACATAGTCAAGGCTGACTTTGACATCCTTAGAGTTGCACATGAATCTCAAGATGCTCACTTGGAGCATGCTCATAGAACAGTCACTGCTCTAGCAGAAGGTTTGTCAGTATTTCAACAAGTTGAGATTAGTTTGGGCGTGATATCCCAGCAGGACACACCTTTCCATTCTTTAGGTTCAAGTTTATGACCAACCGATGAGTTCAGTGGCTTGTTATGCATCTCAGATTCCATCAGCACTTAATTTACATGGCAGAAAGATTCTCAGTCAAAATACTGTAGATGTATCTAGGCCAAGCTGACACCAGTTTTTCCCCTCTAAGCCCTTCTATGCCACCAGCACATGCAAACCACACCTCACTTACTGCACAGAACTTACTTGCAGGTTGCCATCTGAAGATGCTGTAAGTAAACGCATTCACCATGGATGCAGAAGTTTTTGTACTCCATTTCACAAGGAGTCCCTTTCTTTTTGTTCTTCCCTTTATTCTTTCTCCTCCTTGGTTTGCCAGCATTCTTCTCGTTCCCCCTCTTCACTGGCTTGGGTTTAACCACAGGCTCCACTGGAAACAACAAGGTCACTCAGTCTAGCATTGCAGAAAAGCTAGATGCTGTGAAATGCTATTACAGGGTTTGGGAATTATTGCAGGAGAACCACTGAGCAGGAAGCATGGGATGCAAGTCAACAAAAGCTGAGTGCTTTATATCCAGCACAGAGACAGCAGGCTTCAAGGCTCGTGGAGTTCAACTCTGCCACCACACGCTGAGCAACACAGAGTGGTGTGAGAAGATGGGCTGTGAAGGCCACCAGAGATGGAGATAGAGTGAAACCTTATAGGTTCAAGCAAGGACCTGTGCTGAATATTATGAGGTTGCACTGAGCCAAACCATCCCTTCATTTTATATCGACTCAGACACAAAACTAACCAACTCCATTGCTCTAAACTCTCTATTTGCATCAGTGATGAAAGGCATTGTGCACTGCTAGATAGTCCCAGGCGCTTGTAGAGGCACGACAGCCTGCTATCCCACTTATCAGACTTGTTTCTCTCAAATAACCTGCAGTGCTATCCTCAGCAGAAGAGATGCTTCATTTCCAGTTCTCCTACTTTGAGAGAGATGCCAAGCGCACCAAAGGGTGAAAGCAGGATCATCCACAAGAGACAGGTTATTTGTTCTGCCACTTGCTGTTGCCCCTCATTATCTCAATTAAATCTCCAGAAGAGTGTGGTTTAAAGGCTGGTGGTGACTTAGTAGTCTGTGGATTTAAGGAAGGGCAATAGTCTTCCTTGCACTGGGAAAACAAGGCAGAGGAGTACCAACACAGAGGAGTACAAGCTACATGCAACAAAGCTCTGCAGCATTCTTACGGAGCAGTTCAGTCCAACTCTGGCTCTCCAAACAAGCCATCTCTTTACTGCTAGCCATAAGAAGTTCTCCCAGAGGGATGCCACACTATTTGAAAACGGCAGTCAACCAGGTAAGTTTCAACAGGTCTCAAAATAGCAGACAGCTGCAGCAGTCTTCCCAGCTGCTTATTTCTCCATTGTGCTACAGAGATAAGTATAATGGTTTCTAACTACTTCATAGCCCTATGTGTCTGGTGACAAGCAGAGATCCTGCAGAAAGAAACAAGGTGTAGCTCACTATTGTCTAGACAGAAAGCATTTTAAGTTCTAGAGCAACAAGCTTGGCTTGAAGTCACTTAAAAGCAGAATTGCCTTTAGCAACCAGAAGTCTGATTCAAATGGTATAAGCTATATTAATATGCAAACCAGGAGCACTGCCCCTGCAGCAAGGTTTCCTATCCCTAGGATTGTGAATTCATAGCAGAGTCCTCTCTCCTGTCCTGTTCGACCTGATGCTGAGGTTCACACTTGGATAATTGAGGCTGTTCCCATTCCCCTCTTCAAGGCTGAGGTTGTCAGTTTGATCTATGCCCTGTATGTAAGCTGCAAAGCCAAGAAAGCCATCCACAGTTGAATCATGACTTGAAGGATGTACAGATAAACCTCTTGGCAAGTAGAAGAGCTGGTCTACAAACCAACCACCTCGGTAGCAAGTCTGGTTTCTGTGCAGTTATACAACACCAATCACCGCACCAGTAGTTCTGCTGGCCAAACTGCTCTCTAATCTGATATTCCTGCTCCCCATGGAGGCTTCACACTCCCAAAAACTGGAGTGAGCATCCATTATTCCAAGTCAGCATATGGAGTAGAGTCCCTCTGGCCATATCCACATCTCAGGGTGTTCCCTCCAACAGTGGAGCCCATCCTGGAGGGTAGCAGCACCCGCCTACAGAGTTCTGTAGAGGAGCAAATCCTTTGGAGGCTGAGGCTCAAGAAGTGCCTCCACGGCTCACTTTACAGCCACATGACCAACCCAACGATCCTACCCCTGCCATATCACTGCTTGGGGGACTGTTCAGGTGTCCTCGTGGTTCACAGGCAGCTTTACAGCACATGCCCACAGTTTAGCATGGCCTAAAGGGCGCTTAATGAGCTCATTTAAACGCCAACTTCGGGGCCGAGCAACACGCTGAGCTCTTGCTGCTGCTTCCAGCCAGGCTGCCCCCCCATCACAGCCCAGCTGGCAGGATTAGCGCAGAGCAGCGGCACGCTCAGCCCACCCGCAACCCTCACGCACCTCCACGCCCCTTCCCGACGCTCACCTCTGACCAGGTCCCCCACCAGGTACTGGTGCGCGAGCGGTGCCTCCTCGTACTCCTCCTCCTCGTAGTCGGAGCCCGGCGCGGGCTCAGGCTCCCTTGGGCTGCCGCGCCGCTCAGGCTCGGTGCCGTTGGGCTCGGATGCAGCAGCGGTTCGGCAGGCTGCGGGGACACAGACAGCGCGGTGAGCGCTCCGCAAACACATCGACATCCCCCCTTCCTCCTCCTCCCCGCCCTCAGCCACGCACCTGCGAGCACGGCCAGCGCGGCCAGCAGCGCCGCGGCGCGCATTGGGGCTCCGGGGGCGACGGAGACGCGGAGAGGACGCGGGCGGAGCGGATACCCGGCGGTGCGCAGCGCTCCATAGGGGCCGCCCGCCGCCGCCAACCGCTTTATAGGCGGCGGGGCCGCGTCACGGGGCGGAGCGGGCAGGTGAGGGCGGGGCGCAGGTGAGGGTGGGTAAGTAGAGATGGAGTGTGTCTTTCCAAAGGCAGAGATGTGGGCCTGGGGTTTTCTCTGCCCAGAGTTGGGGTTTGCTCTGTGGGTACAGCCAAATAACAGTCCGTGTACTGAGACCTTTCCCCACGATGTGCTCCCAGGATGGGGGGATGCAGCCTCCCCAGTCAGTCTTCTGATTTCCCATCCTTTGATCAGAAGGAGATTGACCAGAAAAAGACACTTTAACAGGGTCTGTTGTGATAGGATAAGGAAAACGGTTCCAAACTAAAAGAGGGGAGATTTAGATTGGGCATAAGGAAGAAGCTTTTTATGATAAGGGTGGTGAGGCACTGGCACAGGTTGCCCAGAGAGGTGGTGGAAGCCCTGTCCATGGAGATGTTCAAGGTCAGGCTGGAGATGCTCTGAGCACCTGATGTAGTTGTAGGTGTCCCTGTTCATTGCAAGGAATTTAACTAGGTGGCCTTTAAGGGTCCCTTCCAACTGAAATGATTCTGGATATATATGGATATATGCTGGATATATGAATTTCACATAATTTCTTCCAGATCAACGTGAGAAGCACTGAAGGTTTCAGCCCAGCACTGTGCTTGATATGCTGCTAAGCAATGGAAAATAGTGCCCAAAGGGGAGGAAAGGTTGAGTGACCCAAGTGCAAGTGGCCGTTAGCTGCAGTGTTTGGAGAGCAAACACAGCACATCCCGTGCCTGACTCATTCCTCTCTCCTCCAATCTCCAACCAATAGCTCTGCTCTGCTGGCTGGCAGTGGCAAGGAGTTTGGCTCAGCATGCTCTGAATTTCTCCAGCATTTTCTCTACTTCCTCTTACAGCCTACACACTGCAGCCCCTCCTTAGAGAGGACACCCTGTGGAGGTCACCTCTTCTGGGGACATGCAAGGTCCCTCAGAGCCCCAGTGCTTTGCCGTACTTTGCCCACACAATTTCCACTGACTGTAGAGGGAGCCAAAGGAATAGGAAGATTTTGGAAACTGCATTGGGTTTCGCCCCCGGCTGAGCTGCTGGAGGACCACCCCAGGGGTGTGGAAGGAGAAGAAGCCATGAAGGAATGTAGGACTCTCCCCACGGGCCATCCTGCTGTGGTGGTGCAAGGCTTGCCTTCAGAAAGGTGCTGCTTCCCTGTGGGTGCAGAGTGCCACCTACTGAGCCACCACTTGAGATGATCCAAGTGAAACTACGTGCCCAGGGTGTGAAGTTATGCATGTTCAGCCTTCAAACGGGCAGAATATGTAGATGACATTTCCCCTGACCTGACCCCGCTACAGGGGGAGCCACCTCGCTCCCACCCTGCTCTGCCCCTGTCCTTCAGCACCATGCAGCAGCCCTTGAGGTGTGGGCAGGACTTGCCCAGTGACACCAATCCTGATGGCTCAGCCCCTATGGGGCATCACGTCCTCCAGAAGTGTCCATGTGCCAACTGCGATCTCATTATTCACTTTCTTTACTTTTGATAAATCCCCAGAGAAATGCGTGAAGGGAAAGGAAGTTGCTGCAATTGCTGCCCATTAATTTTCTCTACTGACATCAAATGTTTGTTCTGTAGGGGCGGGCGCAGCTGAGCTCGGTGTTTGAGCATGAGTTATCCTTTCCCATGCATCCAGGTGAGAACAGGTGGAAGGGGGATGACTCAAGCAGTGTCTGTCTGGGCAGCTCATGACTTTCTCTCTACTTCTGATCTGCAGATGCCATATCTTCTGCTATCAGAAGCCACCTCACAGGCTGGGAGAGGGCTTTGAAGTGTGGTGTGCGTGACTCCAGTTCCTGCTGATGCAAGCCAGGAGTGCCATAATAAAGGGGACGTGGAAGCCCAGCCTACATGCTGGGGAGGAGGGAAGGGGAAGGGCCCGGATGCTGCATCTCTGGAAATCAGCACAGATCATGCTCCTCTTTGCAACACGCAGGCATTCAGATTCCTGCTCTGAAAATCTTCAACAGCAATGTTGCTCCTGAGATGGTGACAGTTCCACAGTGCACCCTTCTTTTCTCAGACACCTATGCTGGAGCAGGGCTTGAATGGGTAAAACCAGTTCAGAAAGGGAATAATGTTATAACTCAGGTGAGACAGAAGTTCTGCCCAGTGCTGGGAGGATGTTTGGAAGCTGCCTGCTGTGAGCACTGCGGTGAGCACTGCTGTGAGCACCAGCTCTGACTGCTCCATTTTTCATCAAGCATGCACCCAGCATGTCTCATCTGACCCAACACATCCTCCAATGCTTGCCCACTCGTTTGCGTGCAGTAACTCAGCAAATCCTTTGGGCAGATTCTGACCCCAGTGGTCATTGTAAGGTACTGAAGCAGCGAGCTGGGTGAAGCAACATGTAATTACACCAGGACAGCTAGCCATCCTATTGGGGGAGCACTAGGACTCGCTGTCCATTCCTCCATCTCCTCGGGTGATCCACTCACTGGAATCTTCCCTAGCAATCTCAGGCTGTGTCCAGCCCACATCCTCCAGGAGGCAGCTCTCCATGATGCCACAGCACAACGCCACTTCCTGACCATGATGCTCCAGGGGTGACACAACAAGGGGTAAAGGTATTAGATAGGAATCCCTAAAGAAACTGGGACCTCAGCTATTGTCATCAGTGTGAGCTGATGCACCAATGTCTCTCTGGCCCTTCACTTTGCACATCAGTGTTTCACCTGCATCCTGCGCACAGTTTGATAGGACATGAGGTAATGGCTTCAGGTTGTGCCAGGAGAGGTTCAGGTTGCATACTAGGAAACATTCTCAGAAAGAGTGGTGATGCAGTGGCACAAGCTGCTCAGGGAGGTAGTGGTAGTGCAGTCACTGTTCCTGGAGGTGTTCAAGAACCATGGAGATGTGACACTGAGGGACGTGGTAGGCAATATTGCTGGTAGGTGGACAGCTGGACTGTTTGATCTTAGAGATCTTTTCCAACCTTAATGATTCTATGATTCTATGATTTGATATTACATATTGAGAACACCATGTCACCAGTAAATGAGCATCCAATCTCAGCTCGGACAATGTGTGTAACTACGTGTGCACTGAGGCTGTTGAAGAATTAATGTCTATTGTTGGGAAAACATAGGCTTTTTCTTTCTCTGGTGTCTTACAGATTGAGTTGGAAAAGACCAGAGCACAAAACATCAGATTTTAAGAGCCCCACCACAAACATGCAAACCAACAAACAAAACCCCAAAGTCCTGTAACACTGCATTTTTAAATGTAAAACACAGTTGCCTCTAATACTTGCAATATTAGTTACATATCTTCTGGTTTCTTTATCCCGTGCAACTTTTGCACAATATCACTTTTTTGCACACTGTGACAAAGTGACTTTCTGTCAGCAAAAGCCCTTAGGTGGTTGTTAATTATCTCATGTTGAGTGCAGCCCCACCTTTGTAAGGAGTACTGTGTGGCACAATCAGAACCAAACACAGCTGCTGGTTTTCACAGCAGAGGGGCAACCTCTCGTAGCCGCAGTACAAGGCAAAGTTCCTTGGAGTGGCCTTGCGCAGATAGACCAGCCATCACTTGGAATAGGTGTCAGGCTGCCCCTGAAGGACCTTGGCTGTGGAAATGCATCCCAGATGGAGCACACTGGTGCCAAAGGAAGCTGCAAGAGATGGATTGGATAACTGAGTCTCTTAATGGGGTGAATACCACATCACATTTCTCACTTCAGTGACTTGAGCATAAAGTCACCACAGGGATGTGTTATCAGCCCCTTTGAAAGCACACAGCATGTGAGTGAATGACACAGTGCTAAGCATTTTGGGAGACTCCCACCTCACATGAGGACTGGGAGTGTGTGACCAAAACAGCTGATGTTTTCCTTCCATGTCATGGGTTATTTCCATTATAGAAGTGAAGTACATGTGAGAATCATTTGGGAATTCTCTCTTGGAGGTGCAGCAGAACTTTCAGCTTTTTACTTGAATCACCTGAATTACCAGGATGGGGTTGGCATCAGTAGCGTCATGCCACAGCTGAGTGTTTCCCACTGCCCTCCCACTGGTGCATCAGTGGTGAATTTTCTTTACCTACATGAAGTCATTTTGTGTGAAAAAACAATGAATCACAAAGAGAAGCCCAAAGCAATTAGAAATTCCTTTCCTCTCACCTTTGCCAAAGCAGGATTTTTTCCCCAGAACAAAGTCTGGGCAAGCCTCCTTACGCACAGCAATGATTACGTAGGTTGCTCTAGATTTTGGTTTTTTGTTTTGTTTTGTTTTGGTTTGGGTTTGGTTTTTTTTTTTCTTTTTTTTTTTTTTTTTCCACAGACCATGAGTAAGCAAAGAAGCTCAGGAGAACACTCTACTTTATGAGCAGTTTGTTACGCTTCCTTGGAAATCCCATTGTGCTGGCAGTGCCTGAATTGGCTGCAGCTCCCGTGCCCCGTGATGCTGGCTGCCTCCAGCCACACACATCCATCAGTCATCAGTGCTTCTCATGTCCCTTCTTCCTTCGCATTTTCATCTGTCCCCAGCAGGCTGGAGCATGGAGCCAGTGCCTTCCCAGCAGAGGACTGCTGAGACACCGCGTGAGTAAGGCCTTGTTTGCATAAAGATGGCACAATCACACATGAAGGTGGCTTCCAAAGCACAGTCTCATTTCCTTCTGCTTTTGCTTAGGAAAAGTCCATATTCTTGAAACTTCTTGTACTTGTTGGCATTGATGTGCTACAGAGGTGTCCTCTAATGTAAGAGCTTTAGTGAAAGGTTTTCCCCCCACCCTGAATAGTGTCTTCTGACAACTTCTTTCAAGATGTATCTGTTTCAATGGTAGTGAACAGTCTCTTCCGTTCTTAACACCAAAAAGTTATTTCCATGCTCGCTGAAGTTGCCTGGAATGAACATATTTCTATAGAAAAAGAGGGAATTTAATTAAATTGGTCTAAATTTAAAATATTTTAGAATTTAAATATTTAGACTCACTGAGCAATAGAATCACAGAATCACTAGTGTTGGAGGAGATCCTTAAAGGTCACTTAGTCCAACTCCCCTGCAATGAGCAGAGACACCCACAGCTACAACAGGTGCTCAGAGCCCCACCCAGCTTGGCCTTGAATGTCTCCAGGGATGGTATTTCCATCACCTCTTTGGACAACCCATTCCAGTGCCTCAACATCCGTACTCAAAAATACATCTTCCTTGCATCTAATCTGAACCCACTCTCTTTTAGTTTGAAACAGGTTCCCTTCTCCTATGAGGATTTAACAATCCTCATTTAACAATCCTATTAGGAATTAACAACAGACTCTGCAGAGCACTGCAGACAGAAAGACATTTCCGCTCAAATCAGTGGAATGCTGGAAAATAAAATTAAAATCACTTAAAAGAATGGGCTGAACTTGAAAACATGCACAGGGCTTTGTATGGAAACTCAGGAATGGCCAGATGGTTTCCATTAGAGAGTCGTGTTTCAGTAAACAGACCCACATGAGTGCCAAGTGCTCCATTCTGCAGGGGTTGTGTATTGCACACTGTGTGCCATGGTAAGCAAACACATTAAGAGTGTTGGAGGGAATTGAATGGACTTGAATACAGGCACTCTGGGGTCTTATAGGACTACAGTCACAGCGACTTGCACTGAATGTTAAAAACGCCTCCATGGATGCTATTTGCACATAAGCTCCACCCCATTCCTGCTGCTAAATGGGAGGTCCACATTTTCCTAACATGTCCCCACAGACGCAGACCTGGAGTGCTGTGCCATCAGCCATGCTGGGTGATCGCTCTCACCCCCTGGTCCAGGCTGGATCTGCATGGGAGGCATCGCTGCATCAATGCAGAGAGGAGACTCAGTGCTGTCACTATTCGAGTACCACCGATGGGCCGAGCAACTCCTGTCTGAGCTCATTGCCAAAGCCTGGAAGGACACAATGACTCCCACATTCTCAGACTGTGAGCTCAAGCGGTTCATTTTGAAGTGGATGAATTTGCAGGAAGGGTGTCTGTGGGGTGCCTAAAATCTATCATTCCATTTGGTATCGCTGTTAGGCTCTGCTGAGGATGAGCTGGGTTTCAGGACACCCGCAACCTTGAGGAACAAGACTTCTGTGGCTGCAGACATCTGCTGCCAGGCCCAGGCTTGGGAAGATGAGACTTATCTGGGAGAGAGATGTCAATAACCTGATCCCTTGGCTGCTCCAGGCACATGGGGGACAGGGAGGCACATGGAGATGCATGTCAGATCAGGATGGACTGCAGCCACATATCTGTGCCTATGGGGTAGTCTGACTTCCCAACTTCAATTTCCATTTTGTGTTACACTGAAATTTCAGGATTATTTTTTCCATGTGGAGTTGGCAACACTACAAATTTTGACATAATGCTAGAACTGATTTTCTTGGTGCACACAAAAGTATCCTTTATTCGGTGAGCTCAGAATGTTCTCTGCTGTTTTCTACGCTCCTTTTCTACAAGAGATTTCTGCATGTTGCTCCTTTCTGCCATCTGGCTCCCGATGAAAGGATGAGCACACAGCACTATGCCCCACATCAAGAGATTAGGATCTGCAGTGAGATGGCAGTCTGCGATGTGACCACTAGGTGGGAACAGAACCAGCGGAAGAAGATTCATGGGTCGTAGCTGTTCAGAAATAGTGATTAAGGAAAGACTTTTCCTTCTGTCCGATTTGAGATCACTAGAACCTTTCTAGCCTTCCAGCTGCTGAGGGTCTGAAATACCCTTGGTTGCAGGGTTCTCTTCCCATTCCAAAACATGTTATGAGGGAGAATGCTCTTGGAGCTGGTGCAGGAAGGGTTTGTGAGCATCTCTCTCAGCACTGCCTGGAAAATGATGGCTTGCATTCCCTCTGCCCAGACTTCTCTGCTGGTGTAAATTGGTCAGATCTTCCAGCATTTGACCTTGCTCACAAAAGTGCTCTTGTCTTCCTGGCAATCTTCCTACAAGGGCTGAAACTTGCTTCCTCTTCCACCACTGTTTTAAAGATGCTTGCTGTTGGTATCAGTGGGCTGTTTGGATTGGGAAGGCCAAAGATGCATCAATTTTGAGATGCACTGAGTCCTCCCATTTGCTGTTCACTTTATTATGATGTCCTTTTGACAATAAGATGTCTCACCGACTTTTCTAGCCCTTATTTAAACCCTATTATTGCCTGATTTTCTGATAACTTGTTATAACTCTTTGGACTGGTTTTCACTGTCTCCTTCTCAGAAGCAAGTTGTTAGTATACTCGCTTCTTGTTTCATGCATCCCAATGGAGATCCATCTACCATTATCTAGCTTATCTGCTAAAATAAGCCCTGTTTCCCTATCCTCTGCTGCCTAAATGACAGTAGTTCTGGAAGAAGCAGTTAAACTGGCTTTTCTTCCTCATTCATATGTGGCTTATACAACTACCTCAATTTTCCGTTATAATAAAGAGCATTGATCATCAGCCTGAAAAACCAGAACAAAAAAAGCCACCATCATAGGACCACTAGCAAATATCTACAGACAAACAGTGGCTCCATGTTGAAGCTGCTGCTGGATCATTATTGCATCCTAAATTCCTGCTGCTTTTCATACCAACATCTTGATTCCCTCTGCTATCTGAATCTGAAGGATCAGACCAGCAGCCACCAGGGTGAGCAAAGAGATTTCTCAATATTTTTTGGCCAATTATTTTAATCTCCCAGTTTGCTGGGAAAGCTTTTAATCACACTGGATGGAATTATGTAATGGGATTGTTAGAGTAATGTAGGTTTGGCACCAGCTTTATTAAAAGAATAATGACTATTTTTGCAAGGCCAAACTTACACACTTTCCTCCCTTCCTCCCTTCCTCCCTTCCTCCCTTCCTCCCTTCCTCCCTCCCTCCCTCCCTCCCTCCCTCCCTCCCTCCCTCCCTCCCTCCCTCCCTTCCTCCCTTCCTCCCTTCCTCCCTTCCTCCCTTCCTCCCTTCCTCCCTTCCTCCCTTCCTCCCTCCCTTCCTTCCTTCCTTCCTTCCTTCCTTCCTTCCTTCCTTCCTTCCTTCCTTCCTTCCTTCCTTCCTTCCTTCCTTCCTTCCTTCCTTCCTTCCTTCCTTCCTTCCTTCCTTCCTTCCTTCCTTCCTTCCTTCCTTCCTTCCTTCCTTCCTTCCTTCCTTCCTTCCTTCCTTCCTTCCTTCCTTCCTTCCTTCCTTCCTTCCTTCCTTCCTTCCTTCCTTCCTTCCTTCCTTCCTTCCTTCCTTCCTTCCTTCCTTCCTTCCTTCCTTCCTTCCTTCCTTCCTTCCTTCCTTCCTTCCTTCCTTCCTTCCTTCCTTCCTTCCTTCCTCCCTCCCTCCCTCCCTCCCTCCCTCCCTCCCTCCCTTCCTCCCATCCATCCATCCATCCATCCATCCATCCATCCATCCATCTATCCACCCACCCATCCATCCACCCATCCATCCACGCATCCATCCATCCATCCATCCATCCATCCATCCATCCATCCATCCATCCATCCATCCATCCATCCATCCATCCATCCATCCATCCATCCATCCCTCCTTCCTTCCAACCATCTCTCCCTCCCTCCCTCCTTCCTTCCAACCATCTCTCCCTCCCTCCATTCATCCACCCACCCATCCTTCCATCCATCCTTTCTTCATCACAAACAAAGATGATTGCAGCTGACCCAGCCCAGATGTGCAATGAGTGCATGACCTGTAAGCCTTTCCAGCCCATTTCAGCTCCCCTCCTCCCTGTGCCCCAAATCTGCCCTTCTCACGAGCAGTACTGAGGTGAGGCACTCTGTGCAATCAGACTTGCCTCTGTGCAGCTGACAACCAGCCCTCCAAACATCCTCCGGCGCTGTGACGTAAGCCAGGATCACCAGTGAGTCTTCCTCTGGCTCTCGGCACACTGGTGGCATCGTTGGCTGACACACTGCAAGGAAACCCGCTGGGGGGACACATGACTCACAGAGACTTCAGACTGCCGAAGCACCGCCAGTGACATTACCATGCAGTACGCAAGGCAGGAGAGCCTCCGGCCAGAGAGAGCTCGGCCTCCCGAGTTGCATGCCTGCACCGGAGAGATGGAGGTGGTGCCAGCAGAAACCATGGGAGGAATGAGGGAGGTTCACTCTCAGAGAGAAATTACCCGGGTGTGTCAGAGGACCAGCCACGCGGTTGCGGGGCTGGTAGCCACAGTCCGGCTGGCACGCTGTGAGCTGGCAGCCCGGTATGCAACCTTGAGCTCACCGCTTGCTCAATTGTATGCAGGAGGGAAGAAAATACAGGATTTGAAGGGCTGCTATGGGCTGGGATTGAGATGAGCAACAGGTAGGTGGGGAAAGCCCAAGCCAAACTAAGGCAGTCAGCTCAAAGTTAGATGTAAAAAAATAGTTCCCACCAGGGAAGCCTGTGCAAACATGGGGCTGTGGCTGCCATCAGCTGTCACCCGCAGAACAGGTTCCTCTGTGACATTACAAGAAAAGGAGAGAGGAAGTGAAAAGCTGAGGAGCATATAATGAGGGCCTGTGACACATCACCCAATTAGCAGGGATTGACCTGCAGTGCTCTTCTAACTGGGTACCAGGGAGATTTGTGAGATTTGTACTGCCTCAACGCAGAGGCTCCAGGAGTTGATGGTACCTCTGCTGGAGGGACCATGAGTGCTGGAAGGTGAACAAAGCACACACAAGAAGTGCCTTGGTGCTAGGCACAGCCCTGGAGGCCATCAGGGCTCTCCTGCTATGCACTGCCAAAGTGATCCGCCACGAGTAATGTCGGACTGTGCTCAGATTGCATCTTTGTGTTGGTTAGCAGACCTCTTTCCTCCTTACTGCCGCATGCACTGTCCACTGAGGCACGTGGGGAGGAGAAGCACAACAAAAGCAGGCAGAACCTGGGCAGAGCTGTTCCACTGCAGCCTGGTTCTGCCCAACCACACCTTTGCTTTGGTGCTCGTCAGTGGGAAGGTAACAGAGAAAGTAAGGCAAGGTCAGGAAGTGAGTACTGAGCTGAGAAGAAGCAGAGCTGTCATTTCAGTGACTCATCTTTTCCGAAGGAAAGGGCTGGCCACATGTCAGGGCACTGGGAAAACCCATCCCACCTCACCTCCCAACTTCCTTGGGTCCTTGGACCACTTGAACAAGAGCTCAAAGCCTTGACACAACTGCCCTTCTGTTGGTTTGTTGAGTGTAAAAGAGCTCATGTGTCCCTTTGATGACAGTCAAGGATAGGCTGACACAGAAACAGGATGGTACAAGACAGGCCTAAGTCCTGCTGCCTTCAAGTTCACATAGAACTGTTTTTTGTGATGTCATCCAGTAACAAGGACAGGCACCTTTTCCATTTGCTTGACCTCAAGAGCATTTAAGACAGAACAGCATTTCAGTTGATGGAAAAAGAGGCAACTCTGCGATCCGCTGAGCATCAGCTCTCCCTACAGGTATGGCACCTTCTGCAGTAGCATTCTTGCTTTACAACATCTCAAACAAGCTTAGCTTCACTTCGATCAAAAACACACAGACATTCTGACTTTGTTGAGAACTTTTATTTACAGGTGCAAAATTGTTCTGAGCATATTCACAAGAATAAATATAAAATTACTCTTCAGAGTAAGACGACGACTTTTTACAAAAATATATCTCTTTCGCACAGAACCACTGACGTGGGGTTCTCAAGAAATATTATTTAATAAAAAAATAAAACACTGCAAACAAAATACTTGACCTATACTGATTGGATCACCAAACAATTGAAATTTGTAAAAGGATATAAATATTGTAAATATCGTTAATAAAAATAACATTTAAATACATGGGGAGCCATAAAGTCCGTCCGGATGAACAGAATGCTGCAGGAAGTCACATTTTCTTCTACAGGGCACCAACCTCCTTGTACTCACTAGTGTTGGTGTGTCTCTTCTTGTTTCGGTACCTGAAAACAGAGAGAAGTGTCATTTCTGGAAAGCCAGTCATCCCAAGGGGCTTTTTAAGGAACAAATAGAGGGAAGGAGGAAGACAGAGAACTCAACATGACCTCTTTGTGTTTGTTCCAACTCTAGCAGCTGGGCTCTGCTTGTGCTTATGACTGGGTATGAGATAACTTGGATGCAGAGCCTCATGTCTAAGCTTAGCCCTGAGGATTTCACACCTGCACTGAAATCTTGCTGCTGGTAGTAGGCTGTGAAATCCTGCTGCATCTTTGACTGCACTGGGGCTGAGTGCTCCAACCAATGATGTCATCTTCTCTGAGATGAGATGTGCCATAGAGACTTCAGGCAAGGAGGATGAATTTAGGCAGCTACCACCTACCTATCAGATCTGTGAGGCTCAGATCTCCCTCTGGAGCCGTTCTGCCTACTCTGCTTTCTGTCTGCACTTTGCAATTAGTTATTAGCACAAAGAACAATTCTTGATGCCCTTGTGTCTGTTGGTGGAACAAACATGCTGTCCCATGTGCTCCGCAGCTGGCAAAACAATGCTTGCCATATGGCACAGTCACCACAGCACAGCAGATAGCATTGGCTATGGTAGGACAAGAGGGAATGGCTTCAAGTTGAACCAGGGGAGGTTCAGGATGGATATTAAGAATAATCTCTTAGAGAAAGTGGTGAGGCATGGGAACGGGGCTGCCCAGGGAGGTGGTGGTGTCACCATCCTTGGAAGTGTTTAATGGAAGGATAGATGTAGTACTTAGGGACTTGATTTAGTAGGCAGTACTGATGGTAGGTGGGTGGTTGGGCTGTATGATCTTAGAGAACTTTTCCAGCCTTAAAAGATTCCATGATTCTATCCTGATCTACAGTTCCCGATGACCAAGGAAATGGCATTATCAAGAGAAGAAACTAGTGCTTTCCAACTCCCTGCCTGCTCTTTCATCTACTCCAACACATTCTCTTTGACAAGAGAACCAACCTGCTCAGTGATCCAACAGGGTCAGAGAGCATCTGCAGGTACTTGTGCCTGACCTAGCCTTCCATTTAGGTTATACAGTCAATATATGGGTTTTTTTGCATCATGCCAGCAGGTTTCCTCATACTCACTTGATTGCATGGAGATAGTTTAAGTACCTCTGTCCAACTGGACATCTTACTATATGCACACTGCTGAACCACGATGGAAATGCTCTTACCTCTTGCAGATGTAATAGCCTGCGATAGAGATGGCGATGAGGAAAAGCAGAACAAGGATGACTGTCAGTGCCACGTACTCCGTACTGAGGGGCTGTCGGACGAGTTCTGAATGCACACATCTGACACCGGAGAAGCCTACATCACACCTGAGGATAAGAGAGAGATAATTGGAGAAATTGCCACAGGGTTACATTTCAGCACTCTGCAAAGCATGCCATACTGCTGGCTGTTTCCTTAGGAAAAGCAAGTCCAACTTCTACAGTCAAACCCCTTGTAGGTCTCGGAATTCAAATCCTTCAAGTAAGTGAGGAATACCCTTAAAGTGTCCAGAGGGTCTTTTTCAGAAGAGACCTCACTGCCTTGCCTGCAATCTGGACCTCTTGCTATTGTACATGAAAATGAACAATGGGAGTAACATCACAATGAGTGTGCTGTGCCTATGGTAGGTTGGTGACTAACCTCACTTGTCTCAGACTTTCACTTGGGTTTCACTGCAGCCAGCTCATATGCTTCATACTTGCTTAAATCCAGCTGCGGTCTGTTACAGATACACTGCTTCTCTTTATGTCCTTGTGAGTATTTAAACACTTCGCTGGGTCGGTGGTCCCCTAAGCGTCACCAAGATCAGTTAATCCCAAAGACCACATCAGGGAGGCTGCAGGGCACACTGTGCTCGGTCCTTACCTGCAATAGTGCTCATCCAGATCCACTATGTACACACACTGTCCGTGGAAGCAGTAGTCTTTCATTTCAGGTTTGCATCTGGTTATCCCAACTTGAGCCACACGAGGACTGTTCTCTGTCTGGACTGCAGAGAGATTTAGTTAGCATCTCATCAGTTTCATTTTCCCTTTCCCAAACAATGCGCAAGCATTACATGTCCAACAAGCCTGGCTATTAACAGAGCTGCAATGCAGTGGGCACTGCAGCAGGTGAGCCTTTTGGATAGAGTTGGACTTACACTGACTCTTCCCTTACAAATCCCACATCACGTATTTCTGCTTTCACAGCAGTTCTCATCGTAAGACACAGATACTATGCTGAAAAGCGGTACTAAATAGAACACAGCCTTAAGAAGGTTCATGTTCAACATTAGCAAACTCTCTGTGGGATGATGGGAACGTGGTTCAGCAGTAACCTATGGGTAGAGTTGAAGTGTTTTCCAGGGGCAACTCTGTGAGGCCACCAGCTTGAGGAAGATTGCAACCAAAGACTTGCTATTTGCAAAGAGAGCTGTGGAGCACACTTACCTAATGCTGTTGTGCAGTTTTCCATTTCACCAGGTGCACATAATGGGATCACTGTTGTGCCCATGACCGCTTGCAATAGGTAACCTATGAGAGAATGAAGTCAGAATAAGGTTGCTGTTGAGTACAGTTATGCATTGGCATGACAAACCTGTATTCATCACAGGAAGTGATCAACATGGAGAACTCCTGGGGTCATGGCTGTCCCTGGACAGAGAACTTCCCAGGACCCAGCAGTCAGCATGGCAGTGCTGCAGCATGCTGTGAGGGTCTGTACTCAGCCAGGCTCAGTGCCCATCACATTCTGTCCAAAGGAAGATCAAAACAAAGCTGCTCTTCTGCAGGAGACAGCTCCCTCAGTCTTGCTGCACTCTGCCTGAAATGCTGACCAGTTCCTGCACTCACTCCTCTCCACTATTCAAATCAAAGCCCACTTGAAAAGAGCTAACATGAGACCCCAAGCTTTCTCTGCTCACTGGATTCAAGAGATGTCAACCCACTCACAGGTCATGGGCCAGTGTCACTCATCTGGGGAGGGCCTTGGGAGGAAATGAGGACACTGCTGCCCTTCCTCCACCACCCACACTACAGCAAGAAGAGGATGAGAGGCAACGGCCTTAGGTTCAGGCTGGATGTTAGGAAACATTTCTTCTCAAGAAGAGCGGTGAGGCAATAGAATGGGCTGCCCAGGGAGTTGGTGGAGTCACCGCCCCTGAAGGTGCTCAAGAACCTGAGATGTGGCACTGAGGAACATGGTTAGTGGGCATAGTGGGGATGGGCTGCAGCTGTACTTGGCGATCTTAAAGGTCTTTTCCAATTGTTACAGTTCTGTGATTCTAAGAACTGCAGTTCAGCAGGCCTGGTGTGGGTACCCGCCACACTGGAAGGGACTGCAGCATGCAGGCAGAGGAATCCGGCTGCATTTCCCTGGGGAACAGGGACCCTCCTTCCCTTCTCCCACAGATGCAGCCAATCATGTGTTTTGACATCTTTTGGGGTGTCCTGTGATGCTGCACAGGACAAGCATTCCAGTACTTGAATGAACATTTCCAAGAAGGATCTAAAGGCTCCACAACTAGCCTACAAGAAGCAATGAAGGCTCATCCCAGCTGAGCATGAATCCACTTTGGGATGATCCCTGCTGTGGTCACAATCTAACCTGTTCAGCTACCAGCCCCACACCACGGCAACCTGCAGTTGGTGTCTTTGGGCTTTTTGCCTCTATTAACTCATCAGCTCCTGCATGGCTAATAGATGGAATGTGCCTTCATAGTTTCTTGATCACTCCAACTCCAGTTGTTAGAAAGCTTCATTACCCCTCATTGCTAAATGTACAGCAACTCAGGAATTTTACGCAGCTCATCCATTTCTGGTGATCAGCAGGACATCCCTTAAGATGCTATTCAGTTAGATGCTAGAAAGGCAGAACATCCGCCTCAGATGGACAGAGCTTTTTTTTTTTTTTTTTTTTTTTTTTTTTTTTTTTTTTCCTAAATACATTTCCTGCACAGCCAGGTTACTACAGGGCTTTAGAGAAAGGACACAGACTGGGTGCACCCCACCAGAGCCACAGGAACAGAGTAGTGACATGAGGGACCATAGAAGAGTGTGCCAGAGACAGCTGCTCCTGTTGCATGACTCAGCAGGAGCTACCTCGCACTCTGACAAGGCAGGACCTGAAAGTTTACTTTCAGGGTGGGATTTTTATTATTATTATTTTAATTTTTATTTAATTTTTACAGCACTTTGTGCTCAGTACAGATTTCATGAGGAGCAGCTGCTGGCTGGGTAGGTGAGTTTTAGGCCAGCAGAAGGTCTCTGTTCAGCCTACACGCTTCTGCTTTGGCTTGCACGCTTCCTCCACCTAAGTGTGATCTGAGCAGTTCCTTTTTAGTCCAAAGCTCTCTGTTGGACAGATAACAGAACACAGCTGAGAAACCCCAACCAAGGCTGACTAGAAGTACAACTGAGAGGCAAGTCAGCCCTTCTCTGTGCTCGGAGCACCAATGGAGACAAAATACTAGACACTGTAATTGACAGACACAAAAAGCAGAGTAAAGCCTGCCCCATCCCAGCAGCCAATAACCTTCACCTGACTGCAGGCACAGGCCAGAGCACAGGTGTGGTATTTGCTGACACCCAGCAGTATTTTCGGCATTTGGGCAAAGTCCTTCCTGCTCTGCACCATTACATTTTGCCCTTTCCCCCATGCACATATTTTTCCCCTGACATCAGTGGGAGGGGGATCCTGCTGGAGGATTAGGGATCCACATGCTGCAGCAGCAGAGAAAAACCTTTCCCAGAATAGTTATCAAGTGATGTATATCAAACGTAGGACCTGGGAGAGGTATTTATATTTTTATTCCTTTGCTGTTCACTAAGTAAATACTGCGCAGGGTACAAGATAACAGAAATGAGGTTGTCAGTATTTATTAATGCCTCTCAGGAATGCCAGTGTTATGCCGCCAGCACGCAATGCCTGGTAAGGTCCTGTGGCTATCACTCTACGATTAACTCTGTTTCTGGAATGGGGATATTGCTGCAGTTTGCTGGGCTCTTCACGAAGGATGAACAAGAGACAGAACGGCTCCTCAGATTCCTGCAGCCTTTGCCAGAGGTGATGTGCTATGGTAATTATCAGATCAGCCACTATGGCTTCCAGCTGCAGGATGAGGGACACACAGGACATATGGAACCAAGAACTAGTCTCTCTGCAAGATTCACACCACTTTAATGGGGAATTGTTAGGTTTCTTAGAGGTGCTAGGTCCCCATCATCACTTTATTTGGTTTCACTCATCCCTGAGATCACTGGCCATTTACTGATTCACTTACAGAAAGCTCCTTAATGCTATTTAACATTTGGCACCTCGGCGCTCCCCCCATATGCTTGTCACTTGGGTTTCACTATCAAAGAAGTGCCAAGCACAGTGGTACCCAGGTGACATCTCCCTGGTGGGCCTCAGTCCATTTAACCTGGGGGATGGATCCAGCTGGATCCCCACTATCAGGTTTCACACACTCAGAGCTCACCTGACTACCTAAGGCCTTCTTTGTGCAGAGGGAGCAGGGAACACAGGTCAGCCTGTCCCACAGGCTCTGTGCGCACCACTACTACTACCATCCAAATTCAGTGCATCACCTTCTGTCTCTTTCCACAGTGAACCGCTCTGCCCTACCACACACCTCTTCAGGCCATGTAGACCAAGCAAGCCCTTTTGGCAGTAAAGGCCAGGTGGGGTGCCTATGCTCCAGGCGAGGATCACAGAACCATAGGGTTGACCATGAAAGCCTTGCTAACGGCTTGCCCTACTTCAGCAAGTGGCTGTGCAACTCTGCCCTCACACGAGCACCTCTGGAGTTTGGGTTATTCATGTACACTAAACACATGCCCTGGGAAATGGGATGCAGTCATTTGAGACAATTTTAACCACTGCAGAGAGAGCACACCTCCCCATCCTCATGCTTGGGATATAACACCTTGCTTCTGCTTAGTGCACCAGGTGGGATGTACCTGTGCAGGCTGTTTGGCCATGCCCAGCAAACACATGCCTAACACTCCTCTTCCTGGGATGAGACATGCCAGGGACACAGGCTACTCTTTCCATCCTGTAAAGATGTTGTCAGCCCTCTATGCCCCCAGCTCTGTACTCTGTGTACACGGTGGTAAGGAGGGAGACCCAAATAAATTCCCCCCCCCCGCAGGGCAATGAGCTGAAGCATCTGTACGTGTTTCTGGGAAGCAGTGTCTACACTTCATCATGTTGTGTATTGCTTCCATGACTTCAGAACTGCAGACTCAGAGACACAGATGCCCTAAAGCAGCCCTGCAGACAGCAGCCTGCATGGGATGACCATCACTCCAGCAGTGCCCACACGATCCCCTTGAACTCTGGGCCAGGACTTACCCTTAAGAAGAGATTATTCAGATAATTACTTATTACGTGCACTGGTCATTTCTGCACTACTTCCACCCCCATGCAGACCTGCACACCAATGACTGCATTCACACACCACCCTTCCTTTCAGCACGGGACAGAGGGCTCTACACTGCATGGGAAGGAGAAATCCATTATTGCTTCCAGCCAGACACACCACCTGATGCCGTCTTCTGTATGTCCAGGTTTAGAGACCTCTGCAGTCAACTCAGACATGACACAGGAAACCACAAAGTTCCCCTGAGCCAGTGACAGCCTGGATACAGAGCTGATGATGGCCACTGGAGTTAAGTCCTGCCTTGGGGCAGTGAAGCTCTGGAGCTTGGCACTACAGCAGCCATCAGCTGCTGTAGAGACAGATTTCCCAGCTGCACTATGGAGTTCTGCTTGAACTGCTGACCTGGGATAGAAAGGCAGCATAGTGCTCCCAGCACTTGCTATGAGGCCACCTCATTGTGACTAATCTGTCCCCTACCATTAGATTCTGTGCCTGCCCCGGAAATACATCAATCTGTCCACAAATCCATGAAGACATACCAGTTCCTTCCAGTGTCAGCTGTGTGCAAAGCACAGCTGAGTCACAGGCTAAAAGACGTTTAACCTGCTGTCAGTGCAGCAGCTGAGCCACGAGCCCTATGGAAAACCTGGTCAAGAGGAAAGACAGAAACTCCTGCTGCAATTGGTCTTAAGGTTGGCCTTGGGACTGACTGCCCCATTACCTCAGAGCCTGAGCCCAGCACTGCAGGCATGAGAATGCACTCTGTGATGAGGACAGAGCAAGTGCTGCAGGTCTCAGCCCTGCCTCAAGTCTTGCTGCACACAGTGTGCATCGCCCCAAAGGGTCACTGCCTCACAGCCCCAGTGGAGCTGTAGGGTAGTGATCAGCTGTGTGCTCCGGGACTCTGGGTGCTATAAAGATGCGCTGTTTGGTGCCAGCCATCAGGAGCACATGCAACGCGAGAGGTGCTCACTCCGGATAAGCCGGGGAGAAGTAGAAACGCCAACGGGCTACTCTGCGGCAAGCAGAGGCCCCTCTATTTGGCTTCAGCACTGAACTCACCCAGAGCAGTAGGGCAGGATGAGAGGACGGAGCAGCTCCTGCTACCGGGCTGGGAAAAGGGAAAGAGCGCACACCTTCCCCCATCACATCGCACCCCTGCACATCCAACATGCCAGGCACTCACCGAGGAAGAGCAGCAGGCTGCGGGTCCGCGGGCCGCCGGCGTCCATCGCTATCGGGTCGCTGATAGAGAGGAAGAAGAGGAGGAGAAGGAGGAAGGCAACGACGGAGCTGCGGAGCGCTGTGAGGCAGCCGCGCCGTCCCGGTCTTTATGTGCGGCGGAGAGGCGGGGCGGTGCGGTGATGAAACCCGGCCGGGCTCGGAACAGGTGCCCGTCCCCGCCGCTTCCTCCCGCAGCGCATTCCGCCTCCTCCCACCCCCCCCCGTGCCCAAAGGCAATGCCCCGAGGTGTACGGGGGCACCCTCGGCCCGGACTCCGCCCCCCGGTGCACGTGCTGCCATTATCTTTCTTTCAGCAAACATTGCTGCGTGGCACTCCTGGCTGTAAAAAGGGCTGCCAAGCGGGCCCGGGGACTCGTGGCCACGGTTGAGCGCAGCATTGTTGGGGTTGGGTGTAATGGCAAGGGGTTAGGCCAGTGCAAATGGGTGCAGAACTACTAGGATGAGGCCTGGGGACGCAGCATACCCCAGCGCTGCCAAACGTTGACCAACAACGTGGGGCAGGCAGCCACAAACTTGCTGCCCTCCCCAGTCTCCTACCTGCTGGCATTTCCCATCACCCCTCAGCCCACGCGTGCCTTGAGTCTGGGCACTAGGTGCAGAAACGGTCCATTAGGTTCCAACACAGTCCGCAGGAATGTAGCACCTCACCTCCACCTGCTGGGATGGCTGAAGGGCAGAGTGCCCCTCCAGCGTTTGGCAGCGTGGGCAGCTGCTGTACCAACCGACCAGCACTTGGCTGGGTTTAGTCCTTCCTGCATTCTGCTGAAGGCCGTTGCTGCACTCCATTGCTAGGTGAAGCATGACCTCGTTGCCCACGCCGTCAGAGTTGGGGGATACGCCACCCCACATCTCTCTATACGCGTTTGTGACAGATGAAATGGTTTTTGCCTGAACTGCTCAGCAGTGGGAGCTGTTTCTTTTCCTTTTAAAGCAACACCATTACCTTCTTCATCAAAAATGGTAAGGTTATATCCTATTTATTACGGAACTGATAAGCCTACCTCATAGTGCAAGGAATGTGACTGTTGATATCAAGGTGCAATTAAATAGTTGATAACTCCCATATTCATAGTTTCTCTACTACACAAGTGTTATTAATACAACAGAGTTCACTACAGAGGATACTGGAGAACATGACAAAGCATGTCTCCATGCTCAGGTTCCAGTTCAAAGTAATAAACACATGAATTTGGGGAGTTTGGGAACAGATCTGGTGCTTACAAGTCACTCTTTTGCTTTTTTTGGGAGCGCTTTCTTAGATCCACAGAAGCGTGGAGATGCTGAAAGTAAAAAGCTCAATGTGTTACTACTGCGTTACGTCAGCATAGCCTGTTAACTATGCAAACATAAGAGTTGGCAAGATTAGGCACCAAAATAACTGCATGCAACCGAAGTTCACTTCGTGAGGAAGTAGAACATAATGTAATCCGAATCTTTTCCCAAGTTCATTTTTGTCCCTGCAGCACTATGGCCCCAATACGATCACTTCATTGCATTAAGGTGAGCAGGTGGTAGCTTTTCTGATGCCACATGACTGCTTTTGTTGCTTCTTTAATTGGGGCTGATCCCTTTTATTAAGGACTTTATTGTCTGCTCTTTTGGGGCTCACTGTGAGTAAAGGAAGTAATTGCAATCATAGGAAAACGTTTCTGCATGTGGGCATTTTCCAGGATGCCTTAAAAGTAACATCATTGCAGAACTTCCACTTTATAATTAATTTCACCCTTAAATTCCTGTGTGATTTATCCTCTGAAAAGAGAGCATTTAATTATAGTTCTGTACTGGTATCCAGATACCAGGTAACACTGACACCATTGAAGCCATTCATTGGAATTTCCTCTTTCAGATTTGAATCTGTGGGCAAGAAGTACCACATACAGATCTTTGCTTCACCTTTCTGTAATTTTCTCTGTCTTGTGGTGTATATTTCCACATCAGCCATCCCCACTTTCACGTTTCACCATCCTCTTCCACTACGTGGAGGTGCCTGTTTGGATACTGCCTGTACACACTCTAAGAGTTAATGTTCCAGTGCTCTTCACATTGGGTAGCACCTTCCTGCACCAATGGATCCAATATAAGGCAGATTCATTACATCCCATGAATCCAAAGGGAAAAGCAGAAGTTTGATGTACATTTTCCTTTGCTTGAGAGTGCATTTCTTCATGGTGATTGGCTGTAGAAGAATACAGGTGCATTCCTAATAGTGAACTGTCACTTTATGTATGTGTTCTTGCATAACCAAATCCATACATGACAGATGACTCCTACTTTCTGTAAAACCCACATCCAGTTTTACACACTGCCATTGTAGCTACTGATCTGCATTGCTGTTTGTCTGTTGAGAATACCACCTATTTCCAAAAGCAACATATTTTTCTTAGAAAGTGTTTTTGAAAAGAGAAGAAAATCACAACCTTGCCTTGAAGCACTGGATAACTTTACATGAGAAATAAAAAGGTGAAAACCATGACCACAAATACTGTAAGAATGGATATACCTAATTGGGATCCATACTTGAGATAGACTGCAGGAAATGGAGTAAGGAAAAAGCCTTGAGCCAGACTTACTCTATAGAAAGGTCAGACTCAAATCTACTACGTCTGTGATGAATCATTTAGGGCCAGTGTACTTAAACAACCACGCTCTCCTATAAATGATGAGAGTTCAAAACGCTAACCCAAGGCTGAAAGTGGCTCTTCCTGGAAATGTGGGGTGAGGTCAAAGCTCCTGTTTAAAATAAGAATCACCTCAAATTCAGCAGTTTCTTGGGCAACTTCTTGGGCCAGCATTAAGCAGAAATTGAAATAAAAACAGAAACAATGAACAAAAGAACTCTAAGTCCCATCTATCTTGATGCATCTCAGAAGATGGAAAGGTAAGGGCAAAGGCAGGTTTTCATTCTGCTGGCATATAGGAAATTTCCATTCCTCTGTTCAACTCCTGAGTGTCCCAACACATGCTGCCGGCAGGAAGAGCTCCTTAGTGCTCATCTGCTGTTTTCCCTTTCCTAATGATAGCTCTCTGCAAAGTGGTTCCTTCGCCTCCAAGGAGGTGGCAGCTTCTTTCATTTACAGGATCTTTTCATGGCTTCTGTCTTGACATGCTGCTAAACAAACCTGTATTTGTACCCATGTGAAGGGTGCACTGAACCAGGTTCCATCCATGAATTTAGTCAGTTTGGATTCTTTGCACCTAATTATTTGTTAAGACTGTGAGCAGGACCAAGGTGGAAGTGGAGTGATTTCCCCTCAGTGGGTGGCAAGAACTAAGCTACAAGCCATTCTGCCTTCCCCCTCTTTACCTGGTCTCACAACTGATACTTTCGTGCGTGCACACAGCAAAGGCTTAGAGAAGCATGATGCCACATTTTTGAATTGCCTTCCTCGTGATCTAAATGCATTTTATTGTTAGCAAACAGCAAGCATACCAAGACATGACAGTGTGTTGCTGGCAGCCAAGCTCGTGGCACTTCTGCTCAATGGCTCTGAGCACAGCAAGCCTCTGGGGACAGAGAAATGGCAGAGAGAGCCACTGCTGCAAGGTGGTGTGACTCAGCTGCACTCACTGCCTCCCGTTGGCTTTCTCCACAGCACTCAGCCCCAGCTGTGGGCTCTGCACCACTGCCCTTCTCTCCTCTCCTGCATCCTTGCTGTGGACAGCCTAGGGAAGGCGGAGGGCAAGGAAGATGCTCTGAGTGCAACCATCAGAGAGAAGGAGACAGCTTGCTGTGGCCTCCGCATTTTGTCTGTGACTCAGTGGTGAGTGCCACTCGCACGCTTGGCCATGTGCACAGAGATGGGCACTCTCAGCATGAGGTGTGGTGCTGGGGATGATGAAGTAAACAGCAATTCACTGGAACTAGATCAGCCAGCACACATTCCCAGTGCAGAACCTAGGAAAGAGGCATAGGTCCGCGGTGTATTTGTTTGGCCCAGTGATGGCTGCTAGGCACGAGAGCAGATGCACTTAGTGGAATTCCCCCATCCACTGGCATTATGGGACACTCCTATTACTGTTCTTATAATTACTGTTAATCATTACTATTACTGCAGTGACCAAAAAGAAAGCAGTCGGGATCAGGCCATCATTGGAGCAGTGTTGTCATGGAGGGATGATGAGACAGCCCGCCCCAGGGAACCCATAAATGTGGTGCCCAATTCATCACCACAGTCACATTGCAAAGTAGGACACTGTAGTGCCCAATGAAGCTCCCCTACAACCTGAGCAAAAACAAATCACAGCATTCCCTTGGGCTGAGCTAGAGCAGCCTTGTTTGTGTCTGCTTGGAGCCAGGATGCTGGCACCACGCTCTGTGCAAGTGTGGCTGGAGGGTGAGGAGCTGGCCAGGGTCATCTTGGGATCTAAGCACTCAACAGGATGTTTCCCTTCTGTATTTTCACTCTGCTAGTGCAACCTGCAATAGAACCCCATATTCTTTGGTCTTTGTGAATTTCACATCACCGGCTCTAAGAGCCAGCGGTGAGTCACATGCTATGTGGAAAAGTCCAGAGTTTGGGTGGGAATGACCAAGAGAAACTGAAATCATCTTTCAGTCACCTTCCCCTCCCATCCACAGTCTGAACACATCCCTGAAGATGATCTCTAGGTGATGGACAGAAGGAAGGGATGAGAAAGCTGGGTCATGGGTTGGGTACCAATGGGGAGCTGCAGGGAGAAGCTGCTGCCCTCTGTACAGCTGAGAAGGGTGGAGCACTTCATCCCACACAGGGCCTCTTTGCTCCAACACTGATTTCCTTCCACCTCATTCCATTCCAGTGTGAGCTGAAGCTAAGGATGAAATCCTGGGTGAGGAAGAATGCACTCTGGGAAACACTGGACAAAGCTACAGAACACAGTTTTCTGAATCCAGTTCAATTCCTCAGCAACAATGGTCCCTCTGAAAGATATTCAGAGAAAGCAGGCATCACACAAAGAACTTTTTGTCTTTTATTTTTAATTTTTTTTAATTTTTGTAAGATTCCAAATAGAGGCTGGTGCACTGGATGCTCGGGATTTTCAGCCACCAACTTTCAGCATGCCTACAGCTGCGGTCACCACTTCATACATAACACATGTTCCAACTCCACACCCAGATTAATCCACCCTGCCCAACCAGGTGTACAGGCAGCCTGACATCAATCACAGCACAGAGCATTAAGCTAGCACCAGAGATGGCCTGTGCTCAGGTGGAACATGCCAGGCAGCAGAGCTCATGCAGAAAACAACCCAACTTTTTGCTCCATCCACACCTCCCAGCCCTCCCTGCTTTGTTCTCGTAACATTCCCCTGCGTGGACCAAGGAGAGCAATTTCCAGGAAGGACTACTGCATGCAAAGCTAATTGCCTGTCTTTCCAAATCAACTCCTTTAAAGGGCACGTGGGTTAGCTACATCAGAAAAGAGGTCTCTGCGCAATTCTCTCTCTCCTCTCTCATAGAGCACTCTTACACAATGCACTGCACACGGTGGCATGCATCTGATTACACTGGAGCAACTCTGATGACCGTGTGCAGTAACCATGTGACATGCCAGCATCGCTGACTGCATTGCAAATGTGGGAATTGTCCTTTACGTAGATCTAAATAAGGTTGGAGCCTCCAGGCAATGGCCTTCGATTGTTTACAGTTTTCATAAACAGGATGCTAAGAATTTGTAAATATCCATTGGAAATCCATCAGCTGTGGATTTCCAAGTTCACGATAGACCAGTTTAGTATATGCTCATCTGCAATAAGTCTTTCTCTTACTAAAACTTCAGTGTTAACATTGCACGACCATTTCTGACCACAAGGACATGTTAGAGCACATCCAGAGGAGGACCACTAAAATGACCTCAGGGATGGAACATGGAACGCCTTTCCTACGAGAACAGGCAGAGAGAGTGGGGCTGTTCAGCCTGGAGATGAGAAGGCTCTGGGGAGACTTGAGAGCAGCATTTCAGTATCTAATGACAGATAATAGGAAAGAAGGGGACAGACTCTTTAGCAGGGTCTGTTGTGAGACGACACAGGGAAATGGTTTCAAACTAAAAGAGATTGAGATTGGATGTAAGGAAGAAGTTTCTTTACAGTGAGGGTGGAGAGGCACTGGCACATGTTGCCCAGAGGGGTAATGGATGCCCCATCTCTGGAGACATTCAGGGTTAGGCTGGAGGGGATCTGAGCACCCCATCTACTTGTAGGTGTCCTGTTCATTGCAGGGGAGTTGACTGGATGACCCTGGAAGGGTCCCTTCTAACTCAAACGATTCTATGATTCTAACTGCATGTACCAGTGATTGTACTTCCTAGCTTCCACACATTGATTCTGGAGTTGGTACGTCTTCAGATTGTTTCCTGGAGAACAAGTAATCAAAGAAATAAAGCACTATTTTTGTCATCATTTTCCATGTTCAGTGATAGCAGAGGAATTACACAGCTCTAAATTCCCACTGCTATGCCTTACCTAGAGGGTTTGTTTGTTGCATTACCTTTTGTTCTTCACAGAAACTTCCCTTCAGCTAAACAGAGATGGGGACATGTGAGTGTCCAGACTAGCACATACACGTGGAAAAAGTCTGTCTCTCTAAAATTTTCTTGGGACTTCCTTGAGTGTTGCAGAAGAGGACATTTTGGTGGTCAATGAGTAAGGATCTGCCCGTAAACTGCCATTTCTAGCACAAGCATCAACAGCCCACTGCTGGGTTTGCATTGATACAGAGCAGTCTGACAGCACATCCCCAGCTCCAACACTAGTGCCTTAAGGAACTGTAGCTCCAAACAACAGCTGTGATCGGTTAAGGTCAGGTAACAGCAAAGCATTCGAGAAATAATAATTGATCTAACATTCAATGTTACTCGAGCACATGAGCAAGTCCTAAGAATATCACAGAATACTGTGATACAGTATATTATTGTGAAGCCCTGATGACACTTGTTCTGTGTATTGCACTATGAACTCAGCTACACTTCAGATAGCTTTGCAGATAAATCAGGAGGAAACTAACTTACACCCACTGTGAGTGTATCTCTAGCTAAGAAATGATTTAATTCAATGCCCTTGAAGAGATATGAGAAGTATTTAAAGCATTAAAATTGCTCACCTTTTCCTTACCTGGTAAATTGATAAACAGAAACAGTACTATTCAATAGTGCCTAAAAGTCTGACGTAAGCCTTCAAAAGCAAAGGAGACTGGGAGTTGGAGGCAACCATGGTGGGAGTATGCACAGTCCCAGTAACAGAACATTCCAAATCGGCAGCCACCAGGTGCTAACATAACACAGTGCATTTGATGAAAACTGCAGAGGGGCAAAGCATTCCTAAAATCATTTGGTTTAAATCACTAATACCTGAAACTGCCCCTTGGCTATTTGGGGGTGGGAGAGCTAAAGGAGGCAGGCAGCAAAGCAAAGGCAGATGGTGTGGTGTATGTGGGGGTTCAATTTGTAGCCACCACTCTGTCGCTTGGATACACTCACTACCAGCTGGGAGATTTCATGGTGCTCTCAGAGAAGAACCAAGCTTTGCTTTCTTCCTATGCCTGCCTCCTCCTCCTTAGCACATGCAGGTAAGCCTGCAGTTCATGCCTTGAACCTTGAACCCTGGCAGCCTGTTGCCTTACAAGAAGTGGGAGAGCTGGGAGGTCTACATGAGGTAGACCTGTATTGAAGCTACTACCCAAATCCTCATGAGATGTGGAAACCCTTGTCTGGATCTTCATATATATATGTATATATATATATATATATATATATGTATATATATATATATATATATATATATATGTATATATATATATATATGTATATATATATATATATATATATAATATGGAATTGTAATTCTGCCTTATTTGTATGACAGTATCATTTTGCATAAGGCTATAATCCTCTGCGAAGTTTAATTTGTGGGCTCAAGATTTTGTGTAGGGCATGAAAAAGCTCCATGTGTCATTGACTTCTGCTCTGGCTGAAAACAGAGGATCTACCTCTGCATGTAGCAGTCAGCAGTCATTAATTAGGAGGCATTTGGGGCTCTGTGCTGCATCCTTTGCTACAGCTGTTACACAGGTGCAGAACTTTGCACACCGGTCCGACCCATTGCTGGCAGCCAAGGGCAGGAACCAGACCAAAGCATGTATGAGGTTCTCAGGACCATGGTTTCCATAGAGTTGTTCCATACATAATTCTTTTGAGGATAATGCTACGCTCTCTGCAGAGCTTTTTTCACATCTGTGTGATACCAAGCTCTATACGAACAGATATTTTTGCAAGAAACCAAAGACAAACTTGCTATTCAATATTATCAGAATCCTTGGGATGTTAGTCAGCACCTTAGCTTTGAACCAGTACAGGCTATATATGGGCATTAAAATTGGAATTGCTCTATCTTACATATGGATAGAACATTAGACTTCTTGAATATTGGACTGTATGTTTCCATGTCAATTTGTAGGAAAAGGAGAGGCGGAAACAGCACACACGCAGCAGATACTCCTGGATTCTCCAGCGTTATAGCCACCACCCACCTGCTCCAAAGCCTAGTGAAGCTGGTAGGAAAATGAGCAGCATTTTGGCAGGCTCTTTCCAAACTATCCTCGTATTTAGAAAAATACTTCTGTCCTCCACCTGGGGTTTCTAACCTTCCAAGAATATGGAGAACACACTTCCACCTCTGAATTACTGCACCTCTTATCATGCTCCTCCTACGTCCCATGGTGCTTCATAATTAAAAAAAAGGAAAAGGAAAAACATACACCTTAAGAATCCCATAGTGCTCAAAAGACAGAAATGACTGAACACCCAAGGATGCAGACAATGCAGGTATCCCAGGACCACATCCATTTAAGTCAGTGGAGGTTTGCTGTAGCAGAGCTGGGAGTCAGGCCAGAGCTACCAGGGGAATCCCAGATGCCCACCTTAAGATAATTTCTCTTAAAAGACTTCCAATGGAGACATTCAATTTCTACACTTCACAGGCACTTAATAGTTCAAAAAGCAACCAAACTAACCCTAAATGGTGCCTGAATAACTCTTTCAGGACTTTCCATGCTGTAGTTTGAAAATGGCACCTGAATTACAAGAGTGCACCTGAGCAGTTTATAGCTGTTTTCCCACACTGGTGTATCTTTCCTCTGCCTCAGTGAACTGAGAGGTCAACCCAGCACAAACTGCCCTGGGTAACACCCAGGGCCACACAACCCAGTTCAGCTGCCCCTAGACTCTGTATGTTTTTGCTGAGCTCATGGGCACTTCTGTGCCCATTCCAGAGCACGTGCATATATGTGTGCAAGGTCATCTCCCCAGCCTGCGTCACTGCCCATTCTTATTTGGAACAATCAGGAAGAAACTCCTGGTGTTTCTTGGCTCCTGCACATATTTTTCATGCACAGGGGAGCACCCAGCCCATATAGAACATTTTTTGCTGCTGTAATCTTGATGGAAAAAGCAGTTGGTGATAGAGGAAGGCATTCAGATGGCTGAGAAGTGCCTGAGGGAAGAGAACATTCAAACATATTTGCACATGAGAAATCACGAACGTGCCACCAAAAAAGTCAGAAGAAGCATTAACAAGGCGAGGGGAAAGGGCAGGAGAATTTCCAGTCCCACAGCTGCTTTGTAATATACAGTCCAGTTTCTCCTGATCTGTTTTACAGGATCAGTTCGGAAGTTACAAATCTCACAGGTCCATTAAGCTCACTGCCCTTTGCCAGGCTCAGCTCACACTTAACATCGTATTCATGCTTATCTTGAAGTTCACAGTTCTGCCCCTTGCCATGAGAAATCTGCAAGAGAAATTTGTAGAAATTCCTACCTGGAGATTTCCACAGCCATCACTCCACCTATCACAGCCATCACTGGTCTTGCTTCTGTGTATAGACCCGGATCTGAATTGAAATTAGACAAAAGGATTGAATGCCATGGCACAGCCACCAGGCACTCAGCTGGGAACTGTGCCTGCAGTTATTTTTCTTACTGGAAAAACAAAACAGTATTAAAGCAGGCTGGATATTCTTCTAGATCTGCGTTATTCAGCATAAGGGCATGCAGATCAACACCAACACTGCATCAGGTGCTGTGCCAGAACTGCAGCGACTGCACCCAACAAACCAACATGTGAGATGCTGGGGATTTCCAAAAAGACCCGATGCAGATAAGGCCACGTGGCACCTTCCTCATGTTTTGCTCGTTGAACATCATCCTTCAGACAGACATTCCTTCAGCCTTCCCAGGTTGGATGTTAGGAAACATTTCCTCTCTGAAAGAGTGGTGAGGCTGCCCAGAAAGGTGGTGGAGTCACTGTCCCTGGGGGAGTGTTCAAGATCCACAGAGATGTGGCTCTGAGGGACATGGTCAATGGCTACAGAGGGGATAGGTTGCTGGTTGTATCTGGTGATCGTAGAGGTCTTTTCCAACTTGAATGATACTGTAGTTCTATGATTTCATGACACGAGCACATGATGCCATAGTCTCGAAGAGGGGAAAAAGGCACAAGAACTGTTAGCCAAAAACAGCATGATCTGGCTGTTTGCAGATTAGCAAACCAGGGATGCCCTGAACACACCAGGTCCTCCCTGTTATGCAAAGACACCACAGCAACCTGCTCAGCCTATGGGTTGGCACATAGCCTTCCAAATTGAGATTAGTATTTATTGGACAGCTTCCTGGAGCAGTGCTCATTCACATCTGCCACTGAGCTCTGTCAAACAGCTGGCAGAAGTCAATGACATGTGGTTCACCATGGGATTTTTCATAACAATGAGACACAAACAAACTTAGCGTTATGTACAGAGATGATGTCAAACAAATTAGCTTTGCCTGAGTTAGTCACATGCTCTTGCAAAGCATGGTGCTGTCTGCTCATGTCACAGCCTTGGCTATGCTGTTTCTCAGAAGGAGCTACAGAGAGGCATCTGCACAACAGCACTGAGCAGAGCAGAAAATCCCAGAGCTCTGAGTCAATTGCAGAGGTGGCCTTATTGTCACAGTGGGGGGAAAAAAAAAAAAAAAAAAAAAAAAAAAAGAGAGAGAGAGATGGAAAACTCCCAAAATATGGAACTCCAGAGCTGAACTGTATAGTGAGCATTTAAAACTGCCTTTGCCCTGGTTTGTGAAATTCTCTGGCAAATTTTTAATTTTCTTTCTCCCTTAAATTGAAATGTTAATTTGTCTGAATCAATCCAGACAGAAATCTTTTGGGACTGGCTACACAACAGCCTCAGGGTGGCTGAGGGAACTGCTGCTCCTGCGCAGATGTAACAGCCAGACACAGACCATAACCAACGCTTACAAATGATCTGCAAGGAAAACTCCATGACAAGGGGTACTACACTCACATTTTTTCTGTGTTCCTGCCTACATTTTGACTTCCTTTTCTGTGAGAGCATTTATCCAACTAAGTAAGGAAGACAAAAGATCTAGATTTTGGGCTATGGAAAAGTGACCAAAAGTGCTAACAGATTTCCATCCTTTCACTAGTGAGAAACCCAGCAGATGGCAGCCCTGCCCCAGGGGGGCTTCTTTTGGTCTCTTTCAGGTACTACACCTCTGCTGTTTCCCTTACAACCACCTGGGTCCAGGCTGAGTGGCCTGAGGGCCTAGGATCTACACGTGTGCTTTGCCTTATGGCACTTAAGTCTAATGACTTTGCTTTCCCAGGATTGTTTCCTTCCTCTTGTTCCATCTGACTTCCTCCAGAAGAGGTGTTCTTCTCTCACTGTGGTTATCTAACCTCACCTTTCTTGCAAGGGTCCACCTGCCTACATGGCCACGAGCACGTGAACTGAGTGAAACATAGCTCTCCACTCAGGAGTCTGGGCCAGAGCTCCAGTGGGTGGGTGCTCCTTCTCTCTGCACAGCCATTCCAAAACGGGCTAGGAAGAACAGTTCTCCAAGCAACACCACAATCAGTATCTTCCTCTTCTGCTCAAACCAGAGGCATCAGCAGTTCTGGGACATGTCCTTCCGCTCACCAAAATCTGCTACTCACAGAGCCTTCTCGCTCCCCTGCAATTCAGCGAGAGTAGGAGCAGACAGAGTCTTGTCATAGTACAAGATTTTATTGTTGTCATGATAATTAACAACTACATACAACGAGCTTTTAATGAGTACCTGCACTCTTTTTTTCCTCCCTGTTTGTTTGTTAACTGGATCATAAAGGAGTTCTGAATGATTTCCTGGATTTACAGTACAATGGAGACCTCTACAGGTGCTTTCCTCCTCAGAGCCAGGCTAATGTGACGTGTACACACATCACTGCAGGTGCCATCGGTGCTCCACTGCTCAGAGTACTTACAGAGTTGTGCAAGCAGCACTTCCAGTCTCTGTTGTCAGGTCCACATACTCAATCACAGCTTAGGGCCACCCAAGGCTTTGAGATGCTAGCGATAACCTGCACATCCCATCTATGCATTTCTTGTTTGTCAAGCTGATCTTCCTCAAGACAGCCATGAAGTTGTTCTGCTCTGAGCCAGGAGTTCCCAAGGAACAGGACCATTGGAGACCCTATACACAATGGGCTCAGTCTGCAGACAGCATTATTAGGACACAATCCAGCGTTATATGGCTCAGACTTGACACTAGGTGGCCTTATGCCATACACATCAGCACTCTTCAGGTGAGTTATTTTAACATGCACAAGCACCAGCTGTTCTGCCATAACAAATATTATTTTGCAAGGACAGACATTTTTCCCACAGGTTTGTACCCCATTCTTCTAAAGGAACCTTGCTGGGGTCAGAAAACTGCAGGGTATGTAGATGTTTCAGATGGAAATGAGTGTTAGCTACTGGACAGGTACCTGAGCCCCAGCATTAGTAGCAACAAACACGCCGAGATGCTGAGAGCAGGCACCTGTGCAGCAGGGACAGGACTTGATGGCCTGAGGACAGACAGGCTGGAGTGATGCACTGCCAGAAAACACAGTGTGGTTCCAGCAGCCAGGATCAGATCATAGGTGCTGTTGCCCTTTGGGAAGGCAGCCTCAGCCTTCAGCATCTGTCTGTCAGTTCTACTGAGCTGCTGCCCCCAACAAGCCTGACACAAGACCGCCAGGAGCCAAATATCACAGGGTCTCCTCCTAAAGAGGAGAGCATTCTTGGCATGTGCAGCTTCCAACTGTGTGCCATTACAGTAGTCTGATAAACAAGGCAGGAAAGACAGTCCCACTCCTCTGCCAGGCCAGTTCTGCAGGAAATTCCGCACAGTAAGCAGCAGCAGGCAATACCAGCCAGGCAGCATCTGTCACTGATGGAGGCAGGGCTCAGCACAGCCAACTCCACAAAGCGATCTGAGGCAGCATAGATTTCCTCAGCATGGTCACTGCATTGAGCCACACTCAATGGTGAGTCGTTCCTGCAGCGATGCCTCAGACCCAATTGGCCAGATGAAAACCTCAGAACTGCAGCAATGACTTTTCTTCCACATAGGCTACAGACTGTGAACACTGTGCAGACTGACAGAAAGCATCACCTGGGTGGGTGCCCCCCTGAGCAGGCAAGATGCTGGCAGCCTGCTCCCAGGTCCAGCTTAAGCACATATAGCACCGAAGTGGGGAGTAACCCACCTCTGGAAGCCTCAGCACCATTTAGAATAAAAAATATAAAGTAAAGATATCCTTTCCCTTCCTTCTCCCCACCTTTGTCTCTCTGTTTTCCTTTCCCTGCAGTTATACCAAGTCTCATTTTGCATAGCAGGGGCCCATCTGGCATTCTGCTCTCGAGCTTTTCTTCCATTAGCTTAAAAACCCAACCAGCTTTTACAGACTGCCCTCACAGAGCTGACTAAGTCCACAAAGCAACCAGAAGAAAACACTGCACAGTGTTTAACTTTCTCCCTAATTGAAGTACACACCTTCCTTTCCAGTTGGCTTAAATATTTATCAAAACATAGAAGAAGTAGCTATGCCTTTCTCTAGGTACAGAGCATCTCACTGCAACGAGTAAATTTCTTTCAAGAAGCACTACTGTATAGTCAAATACATCAATGAGAGAATTCACAAATGGTTAAAACACATACACAATAACCCATCGCTCTGTGACAGCAGGAGAGACATTCAGAAGAAGATGAACCTGCATGACAACGTTTTGCAGCTTTTCCTCTTTTGGACTGACCAGCAATTACAACTTTCTCAGAGGAAGATATCTCACTTGTGCTTTCCTGATGATATGCAATTTTTAATAGGCATTTCAGTTCAGGATTCAGCTACTGACCAGGAACCCCCATATGAAAAGCCACCAACTTTAGACCAGCCAAGTGCTTAAGCACATTTACCCTTGCAAAAGCCAGTCTTTCATATACATTTCAGCACTACCACTGTAGTCTCATAAATACACAGGGTTTTTTGTTGTTGTTTTTTTTTGTTTTAATAAAAGGATCACATTCATCATTTGGTAAAAACGAACTCATGGAACAAAGAAATTAAACTTCCCAGCAATTCACCTAAATTAGGTGAATTGCAAAACAAAGATTGCCAAGGTACCTAACTGTCTTTCCCTTGTAGATGAAAAAACATGGAAGAAGTGTCTACAGTTTGCAACAGCTGAAATGAAAAAAGTATCTGGGAGCCATCTCCAGTCCCATTAGCATTGGCAGGTAACTCCAAATGTCAGTGAGAAATCACAGTTAGTGTCACCAACATTGGAACCAATTTTCTTCCCTTCTCCATGAACAAAATCTTCTCTTCTTGCCTTTGCACTTCTTTGTAGGAAAGATGAAGCAAAACAAGCATCTGATAATAAATAACCTGTCTGGCTGGAGTGGAACAAAATCCTTATGCTCATTTCTTTCCTTCTTATTAGAGTGATCACATCATGCATGCAGTATGAGAAAGGAGTAAAGCTGTTCTGCTTCCTTGGCAAAGCTCTAGCAAATTTCATAACATAATTCCAGCTTCTGTAGCAACCAGAGTCTTGCTCTGAAATCAGAGTACAACAAGGCAAGGTTTGCTTTAAGTTTCAGGAATGTAATGAGCCACCCTATGATCTTTGGGAGGAGTTGTGTTCTTTGTCGTGAGTGCACTCAATAATCCATTGGCAGAAAGATGTCCAGTTCCTTTTGAAAGGCAGTCAACACTGCAACAGCAGAATCCAGACAGCTTCTCATCAGCATGTGATGTTCAGAATACAGTTTCATTGTGAAACAGGTGGTCTTTCTCCTCCAGAGCAGAAAAGGGAAGGAAAAAAAAAAAGACAGAAAAGAGCAGAGCAGAATACTCCAGTAGGGCTTGAAATGACTGAAAATAGGTGAAAGAAATCAATCCTCCCCTCATCAAATCTGAAGCACAGGAGAGCGTTGAGAAGGCTGCAAGTATTCTCCGCTGTTTTGACCCGCTCTTCTAGCAACCTTGTCTAAAAACATTAAGTCTTTCTTCAGAAGCAAATGGAGCCCATCAGTTCTGCAGGAGCTCCATTCATGCCAACACTCTGTCATTCTCTTTATTTCATCCCATCAGCGAGGCTGGGACATTGCTAGACTGCATGGAGTGGCCCTCGAAACAGAACTGCCTCTTGTTTACAGACACACTGGTAAGCATTTTGATGCCAGGGCTTCACAGTGCTGTCTCTCCCATGCAGACTTTGTAGGGAGATTTCAATTTCCTGCATCTAAAATAGAAGACATCGTAACATTTTAATTAGACAAATTTGAAACCATAGTAGCCTGAACAGAACTCAATTTAATTGCTTAACTCACTGAAGTAGCCCCAATGAAAGCCACTTTTAGTAACATTGTACTGTGCTATACAACTGGCAGAACAGACAGCAGAAGTATTGAGCATCAGTGCCTTTAAGATCACACAGCAGTGACAAGAACATACTCCCAATGCTCTGGTACAACTCCGCTGTCCTCCCCACCATAAATCAGATCAATTCAACGAGGTTACATATTTCCCATACCTCTTCCTTACGTAGCAGTAGATGATTGCAAGTATCCCACTTGTGAGTATTCCTATGCCAATCCCCACAGCAATGTAGCGCTCATAAGAATTATGCGCGTAGGAATTCAGTGTTAAATGTTCACACCTCTCTCCATTGTAACCTGCAAGGCATCTGCAAAATAAAGATACACCATGTGAAAACTATTGAGAACTTCTGCTCTCTATTTCAGAAATACATGCTGGTTTTAAGTAGCTTTAAACTATGTTGAATGAGTCTGAACTAGGAAGGGTTGGATGTGGTGCTTGGTCAGAGCCTCTTCCTTAAGACTACCAGTTGTCCCAGTCCATCTGGTTTAAAGCTAGCTCCAGTACTGCAGTCACAGCACCAAATACCATCTAAACATACCCTCATAGCAGAGGGTGTGGACGAAGAGTTGTGTGCCCTGCTGATCCTTAGCTGCTGTGATCTCCAAAGTTGTTCAGTACTTTAGAGATACTCAAGCACACCATGGTTCTGATTGGTATGGAAATAGCTGTGAAGTGATGGAGCTTCAGCTGACATCTTCAAATATCCTGGCCTCTTCACAGTTCTGATGTGAGATACCACCAAGTCAACATCTCTCTCTCCCCTTTCCTTGCTATCACATTAGCACTCCAGACTTTGCCAAACTTGAAGCCTGAAAAAAACTTCACTGGCACATGTAAGTTTGACTAATTTTCAGCAAAGCAAAATTCCAATAATAACTTGTGGCAGACAAAGAAACAATGCCACTGTTGGCAGTTCTCTAAGAAAGACACTTTAAAGCAATGCTGTTTACTTGCATATGGGTTTCCTCAGTTCGCTGTGGAAAGCACAGAGCCCATTTATGCAATAACTGTGGTGTTCTTCCAGACAGGCCTGCATGAGCTTCAGGAGCCTTGGTTGCTCTGCATAGTCTGCTGTGAACACAGAAAAAGGCCATGTTACATCTAGAAAAAGTACAAAAATGAAAGCATTTGAAAGTATTTTCACAACTCAAGACATCTGCAGAAACAAACTTAATATGTTTGCTGTGATGTGTCTCTCAAGATGGTTCGCACAATGCTGATCAGAACAAACTTCTGCAACATATCAATTTGGCTTTGAGGAAGAACAAATTGCTAATAAGTTACTTCTTAATGAGGAGTGTGTATAAAAATGATATGGAAGACTCACCCTGGCTAACACTAGTATTACCCAATGTGCTCAGAAAAAACATCCCAAAACATCAGGGGTTAAGGATACAACAACAGCATATGATTATTCTCAGCATGTTTCCCTGCTAGAATTCAAACAATGAATTATTTTTTTCTTCCAATCCCTAGACAAATCATTGCATTCCTGTCCCTCAGTGCTGCAGCTACAATTTCGTGATGAATGGTTCTCCGTGGTTCTATGTCAGCAGAGTGTCCAGTTATGGTTTTAAGTAATCAGCACTCCCCATGTGGCCTTTCTATGTGAGAGTAAGCCAGGGCCACAACTGCTCAGTGTTTAAACTTGAGGGCCTTAGTATTTCAGGGCACTGTCTTAGAGATGACTGATGGCGATTTCCTAACTGAGCATATGCCAACACCAGGCTTCTGCAATGACCACAAACAAAATAATATCATGCAGGAAGGTGACAAGGTCTGCTCAGTGATGAAGCAATGGGGCAGCAGCAGAAACCCTCCTTCTGACTAAGTGCTGAATCAAGCTTCAGAGATGGTACACTGAAGAACAGACTGTCAGATATGTATGCCTCCAGCCCTTCTGTGGTCAACTCGAGATGTCAAGACACATTTTTCAGGAGCAGTAAGACCAATTCCCCCATTTCCTTAACAAACTCTAGTCTGAGTCATTCCTTAGCCACAATCCAACTGTGTACTCAGCTTGGTGACTTTCTGTCCTTGGCGCAGCTGCATCCCAAACATGGCAAGTGATGGTGAACAGCTGCTCTGTGCTATGACCTGCTGAGGCACTTCACAACTTCATCCATGAAGTTGGTTTGGATATCAAAGAGGTTTGATACTATCATTACTAATCCAATTGAACACCAGTGCTTTGAAAATAGTGTCCTCCAAAATCTGAGAGAGAAATCTGACTCGGAGAGACTTATAGAGGAAAAAAAAATTTCTTGGAAAAGCACAGATGGACTAGCTCCTTGTTTCCAGGGAAAGCTGTGGAAGTGGTAGAAATCAACTTATTTTGAAAATAAAGTTGTTGTTGGCTGAGAAAAAGATTAAAAGAAAAAAAAAAAAAAAAGATGCACTTGTGAATTTTTACACTAGGGATAAAGCAGACCTACAGCTAGAAACAGTGCTAGAAGGTATCCACCAGATACACATTTTTGGCTGTTACAAAATGACACACATGCTGATGGAGGACCCAAAGGTTATGCCCTGTATTACACCCAGTAACAGTAATGAAGTAACAACGCTACAACTGCTAGCCTGTCCCCATCTACTGGAACCAGCACGCTGTCCCTGCTCAGAAAGCCTCATGCAGGGCAGACACACTCACAACCCTGGATCACGCTCTCTGTGAGGGAACCACCAGCAGTGATGGCACACGAGCTCCAATACAGAGCTCTGGAACTCATTTGGTTGGCATGGGAGCACTGCAGACACACTCTAGAGATGCCAGCCAAGACACTGGGCTCACTGGCCAAGAGCACAATCAGGAGAGGACCAGGCCTTGGAGAGGTAGATTTAAGGAAGACAAGGCTGATCCCATGAGAAGAGATTCATGATGCTACTCCGTCCACAGGACAGTATGATGAGTATGATGCTAATTGCTGGGAAAAGTACGAGATAAAACACAAGGCAAGAATGTCCGCAAAGAGCAGCATGCTGAGATCCAGGACACAGGAGAACTGCAAGGGCTGATTTTCACGATGTTGCAAGTGAGAGCTTCAGGGAACAAGCCATTCACACTCATTCATGGCTCTCCTCAGCTTCCAGCACAACAGGGCCAAACCACACAGTATGAAGCAGTTCAACCTGACCCTCAAGTAAAACCTTTCACTGCCCATCCCTGCTGCTCTTCCACCAGGCTCTGAGAAGACATTTACTGCATAGTCATAGTATTGCCCTTAGGTCTCTGCCATAAAGAAAAAGAAATGGAAAAGGTGCAAATACAAGTGTCAGATATGTGGAATGTGCAGTTGCCTCTGCTCAGACTTCAGCCCAATATCTCTCCTGGTTTACACCACTTCTGCCAGGAGATGGCAGCCTCCCATCCACCCACTGCTTGGGAAAGCTGCCTTTTCCTGTGGGCAGGAAAACCTCTCTCCCCTGTGGACCGTGGTGGTTAACATTGTCTTAGAAACAAAGGTCAGCCCAGAACAGAAACATGACTAGAAAGTGCTGGAGACAAACACTTTGTTACACGGACCACAGCCTCCATAGTTGTCAGTAGAAAGAGCTTTGTCCAGTTTTGGTTGCAAGATCTGATCTTACGTATACATGAACAAATCCTAAGTGTTAATTATTCTGACATTGCAAAAGTACAAATGATGACCTTCAAAAGAATGATGAGTCTCAAAAACAAAGATTTTCTAACCCATCCCAGAGCATGATGCTAACTCCTATCATATTATCCACCTCGATACTAAGCAAGCTGTTGAACAAACACATGTGCCTTTCAAGTCCCGTGAGGAAAGACAGACAAGCATGCTGTGTAAGCACCTGACAGCTGCCTGCAATTGAGTCACTCAAACAGATCCACCTGGCAAGATATGACACGAAGTTAAAACCTGCAGGTACCTGAAAGCCGAGGCGCGTCAACACAGACCAAGAGGCAACAAGAAGAGCGAGCCACCAAGGCCACTACAGCTCAGCCTTCAGTATGATGCTCAGAGAAGAATGAGAGCATCAGAAGGGGAGGAAAGGAGTCAGATCCAGGGTCGGAACCTTCCCTACAGTCACATAGAGGAAGGCTACAAAGACCTCCCTTCAGCTGAAGCTGTGCCTGAAATTCTCCATTCTTGCTTAGCCAGCTCCCAGCCAAGCATCCTCTCCAACCATCATTTTCCCCTGTGAGTGATCCACTTTGAACCTCGAGTACTCTGTTCTGTTTTGGGCTTCTCACTACAAGAAAGACATCGAGGCCCTGGAGCACATTCAAAAAAGGGCAACAGAGTTGTGCAGAGTCTGGTGCACAAGTCTTATGGGAAGCAGCTAAGGGAACTGTGATTGTTCTGTCTAAAAGAGGAGGCTCAGGGAATACCTTATGGCTCTCTACAGCTGCCTCAAAGGAGGTTGTGGTGAGGCGGGGATTGGCCTCTTCTCCTGCATAACTAGTGATAGGACAAGAGGAAATAGCCTCAAGCTGCACCACGGGAGATTCAAGTTGAATGTTAAAAAAAGTTTGTTCTCCAGAAGAGTGCAGAAGTGCTGCAATGGGCTGCTCAGGGAGGTGGTTGAGATACTATCACTGGGAGTCTTCAAGGAAAGGGTAGATGTTGTACTGAGAGACACAGTTTAGCGGGAACTAATGGGGATAGCTAGATGGTTGGATTGGATGGTCTCAGAGGTCCTTACCAACCTTGGTGATTCTATGATTCTACGACCATGGAACCTAACATTTCCTAGCCCTGGCACAGCTACACAGGCCCACTTGAGGTGTAAAATAAGGAAGCAGGACATGATCTTGTAGGAGGGATGCAAATGGATTTGTTCTTCCTTGAGCAGAAATGAACCTCCCGCAGAAAACTGCCAGCTCCTCCAGTGAGTCCTACCCAGGCATTCAATTTCTTTGGTGATCCTTCTGGCATTTCTTTCTCATCTTCTTGCCAGATGTTTCCAAGGGAAACATTCTCTAACCAGAAGCATGGGTACCTGGTTGATTTGCACAACTGCAACTAGCAGAAATACACATGGAACAATTGTAGTCATGGTTGTGCTCCTGTAAACAAAAATCTCTTATTTGTTAAAATCTGACCCATAATTCCTGCTTTCTAGAAATACTACTGGGTAATTCTGGAGTAACAACGCATATTACTAGTTCATTAAATTCCTGTATGCTCTGAAATACCCAAATCACAGACAAATCATTAAGCCAGCATTCAAGTGTTGTACTGCTAAGTCAAACTATTGCTGTCAAAAATCAACAGCAACTTGATTTCTGTATATATATATACACACGTGTGTGTTTATATTACACAAAGTAATAGCGTAACATTTATAGCATACAGATGAATGCATACATATCTGTAAAACTGTACCACTGTGAGAAACTAGATACAAGAAGAGAACAGAGCACAGCAGCTTGACTTGTTACGAGAAAAATAAACAGCATATGGATCTGCTAAGAAAACTTGCAAGACAGGTGACCTAAAATTAGCACAAGATGATTCGCATGCAATATGTTCTTTTAAAAGTACAAAGACATTAATAAGTATCACAGTTCAAATCCTTTCCTCCTTTACTGACCTGCCAAAACCTCAGGTCCAGATTGCATGGCTCTCCCCAAAGCAGTGACATCATTAGCACCTGAAGTAACATCAAGAATGCAGCTGGCAGGTTAAACACAGCGCTCTGGGCTCAAATGTTGGCAGGTAAATAGCTTGAGTTCACATTTCAGTCAGAATAGAAAGAAAAAAGAGAGCTAACACTCTGAGAAGGGCTGCAGAAGCCGTGATAGCCAAGAGCAAAACTGCAACAAAGAAAAACTCCTGAGTAACAGCAATAAAGGTAGCATCACTTTACATTGGTTTGCTGCATTCTCACTTGAGCGCATAAAGATTCAGACTGAAGGCAGACAGAAACCAGGCATTACTGAAAAACAACCATCAAAATTCCAGGCAATCTATCCCAAACAGCCTCAAAATACGTCCTTTTACTCAGTGATTAATAAACAGAACAAAGCACAAATACCTTCAGTGTTGTTTTTTGTCCAGCTATTCCACATTTCTGTGCTGAGGGATGAAACAGTGAGAGCCGCCTCCTCACTCAGTGCCCCCATTGCTGTGTAATGCAAACAGATGCTGACTGAAACAGAAAACTCAGCATGGCTATTCAAGGTTCATTTCATCCAGATAACATTTACTCATTTCGTGCACTTCTGATGCAATGCAGAAATACAGTATACGAAATTCTTGCCTCAAACCTCCTTTTGTTACAGAGCTACTATTATGATTGAAGGGAAAACAAACATTTGCAGAATCCCTAAATGCACATCCACTCTGTTCTCTATTCTGTTATCTATGTAACTTATGGCACAGATACCTGCAACGTACTACAAACAATGTTGCACCTATTTAACAAAGAAATTTCTCTAGGCCAGGTCTTGGTTCCATTCCATCCTTCCAAACCTTGCCCAGTTTCAAAAAGTAGTGAAACAAATCTGCTTCACATTGCCATGGTTCCCACCCCTACAGCTGGTTTCAGAAAGACTAAACTCTTCCTTAGGATAGCCCAGTATACCACGACATGGAAAAGACCCTCCAAACCCACCTTTCAGCAAAATGTAGATGAGCATTCCAAATGCCATGGCAAGCAGCTGCTTTAACACCTTTGCAACTCTCCTTCGCCGGTGCTCGTTGGCTCCACTTATCTGTGCTGCTGTGTTTTCTCTTGCACTTATACGCCACGAAGCGTCATTTGCTGCTCTCACCAATCAAAAGAAGGTGCGTCTGGCAGCAAGCTCAGCCCTTAGGGCAACCACACATTTATTTAGGAAACTGCTATTATCTAGCACTGGGATCAGGTTTTCTCTTGAAACCCCAGTTTCCTATTACCCGTGGGCATTGTTGTGCATGCAGAGATGTAGTTTTAGAGAGACCTGGCATCTGACAGAGCAGATCAATGATATATGGCAAAACCAGAAGGTTGCAAAACAAACAATATCGTGAAAAATGAGATCTTTGGTCCCTAGGTGATAAAGCCTTACATTACTTCCAGGGGGGTGGTCAGCATTCAGCCTGTTGCTTCAGGTACCAGGAGCCAGGGTCCAGTCCCTGCTGTGCTCTAGTTCCTCCTGCACTTCAGCTCCTCCTCATCCAGAAAAGGAACGGTGAGAACAGCCGTGCTGAGACTGAGAAGTGATCAGACAGAGATAACGGTGATATTCCCCATCAGTGACTGCCAGCAAAAGGCTTTGATCACAGCTGGAGCTGTGCAAGGGTGGCCACCTGGAGATTTGTACAGACACACGGTGAGAGTGATCATGCTTTTTACATTAAGAACCTGTAGGTCTTTAATACCTGATATACACGTTTCTTAACGCCACTCTCCACAGCCCTAAAAGCTGTCAATTCCTTTGTCACAGGCAGCTCAGAACAAGCAGGACTGCTCCCTCTGCAATGTTGTTACATAGCACTGAGGCACATCACCAGAAATGTCCAGTTCAATAATGGAAAAGCAGATCAACAGCCTCAAAACTCTTCACTCTCACCCCAAGAGAGCTGCTATCTTCACTTCAAGTTTCAGTTTCCCCACTGTGAGCTTCAGAAAATAATAATAAAAAAAACTTTTCACAACTTAATCTTTTCTTTAGCCAAAACCTAGTGACAGATGCTCTAGCAACTCCGGTCAGCTTGAGTTCTCCCTCTGCACCAAGCTCTTTGGTGATGTATGGGATTCAGTGTAACCACTTCATAAGCTCAGGGAAAAAACACAAGCTGGTTATGCACACTTTAATTATGTGTTCTGATGCTCATGGGCTGCTTTCCAGGAGGCTTTTCCCTTCCTTCTGTATCCTGAATGGCTGCATGCCTGCACACTGATCGAGTGCAGCCTGCGCACTCCCCACTTGCCAGGACTGGCGTTTGTGCTACCTGCAGATCCTTTGCTATCAGTCCCAAGCAGAGAGCTTCCTTTCAACATACTTCTACACAATGGGAGTTTAATCCAGTGTGAACGTGAGCAGTGGCTCTGTCGTTGGGCAATGCAGTGGGTGTGGCAAGAAGAGGGCAGCAGATGAGGCTATGGCTGTCCCCACCTGGCCTGATCCAGGCACACGAGCGCTTTGCAGGCTGGAAATAAGAATCATAACCCTTCTGCAGATTGCAATGGAGAACAGATGCATTTGGCAGCTCTGAAAACAGCTTGCCACTAAGTGAAACCTTGGTCCTGCTGGCTTTATGTCATACTAACTCACTCGTGGGAGGTGAAAAGAGAAAAAGCTGAGGATGCACTATAAGCTGCTGGGAGGATATGACAGAGGCAGACTCATTCCAGTGACATAAGCGAAGTGCCTCGAGTTGTTATTCCACCAAAAATGCAGACTCTATTTTTAGCTAAAGCAAAGTAAATGAACACGGATTCGGAAAAGCAATGCAAACAGGTGAATTAAAGGTAATGAATGAACACGCAAAAGGCTCCTGTTGTTACACTCTTTAGATAGAAAGGAAAAAAAATCCAACCCAAACTGTATCAAAGTATCTCACAGAAAGATTAGCAGAATAGGCAAATTTTATTCCATCTGAGCCAATGATGGGTTAAATTATCTGAGCATTACCTGCACATGCACCTGGATACCCCTAGCATTCTCATAACCCCTCATTTTGAACAGATACACGGGTGTCTGCACCATTGGTTCCATACACTTAGTAATGGATCTGTCAAGCGATTCTGCAAAAAATGTATTTATGCAAAACTCTCAGAGCATCAGAAGAAACAAGCAGCACAGAAGCAATTCTCCATCTGTTTCTTTTTTTTTTATTTTGGTATGCACTTTTTTTTTTTTAATAAACAGAAGTTGTATTTAGCCACGCCTTTTTGTATTCTTACTTTGAGTAGTCTTGAATCTACTGGCAATCACTAAAGACTCTTGATTAAAATAAAGTTACCCCAACCAAGATAAAAATATGGAGATAGCAGCCCAAAGTGACTCCCACTGGCTTCAATGGAAACCAGGGTAGGCTCTTCAAGTCAATACAGCATATGCATATTCAAAGTGGCATCCTAGCAGTAACATGACTCTGACTCTTACACTGCATGAGACTATTCTGAATTCACCTTTGGAACACCTTAGGGTACAGAAACGCACTGATAATCATTTCTCTCCCATTTATTTTTATGATTTCTATTTCGTTTTACAGCAAGCATCTTATTATCTCACACAGTCCTCTCTAAGAAGCAAAATATTGTCAACAAATACTCACAGGGCTCAGCCTTATACCAGGAATTAAGAACCCTTCATGTTGCTTCAGAAAATAAGAGAATAAACAAATGGCTTAAATTCCAATACAAGCATTTCTACCAAGGGTAAACTTTTGATTTTCTCTTCCTCTTCCCCTCCATCTTATACAAGAAGTACATACATAGCAGCTTTAACAGCATTCTATCCAACTGAAGTCCAATCCAACCACATCATCTACTCAAAACCTTTTTGTGGTATTATGCATGAAAATACCATCAACCAAATTCAGACATGGAAAGAAAACAATTCTGGCCTCACAACTGCGAGTACTTCATGCAAACCTCTTGCATACATTTCAGAGTAGAGTTTAGCCAATATTGAAGTACACAGGACAGCTTTAAATGTGTACTGAGCATTTGTATTCACTGCCAGAACTATTGTCTAGTAGCTGAAACAAATTCAAGCCTTTCGTTCCTTTCAGACTCCAGATCACTGTTATATAAGCGTTTTCCAACTTCACATTACACCCAGAACATTCCACATTTTCCATAAATATCCACTATGTTGAAACCTACTTTTCATACAGATTGAGCATATCTAATGCTTAAATAATCGCATCAGTAGCATCCCATCTCAAAATATACAAGCATAATTCAAGCTCTGGAATTCAAGTTCAGTTCTTCACTTCCACACACACAGCTGACCAACAACACGGTACCAACAAAGTCTGCACCATTCAATTCAGTGATGCTCACAGTAAGTCAGCAGGAGGTAACATAAAGTATTGTAACATTTTGTAAACCATCAAGTTCAATATAGTTTACATGAAAAAATAAATACAATGTAGAAATAAATATCTTTCTAGTAAAAAATAAAGGTTTTGTATAAACAATAAATAGAACTTGCATTCTTCTTCTGAGACAGCCCACTTCCTCTAGTAAATGAGCTTCTTAGCAACTATCAGCGTGTTCTTCAGAAGCATTGCAACAGTCATAGGTCCCACCCCTCCTGGCACTGGAGTGATGAAGCCAGCCTTCTTCTTCACTTCTAAGAGAAAAGAGAGAAAGGAATTGACTAAGAATGTTTCCAGAAAATTTTTTCTCATTCATTTTTCCAGAAAAGTCCAACTGGCAACAAGCTTAAAGGACCATGATTTGGACAATACTGAAGAATATGTGAAAAGTTACCGCAGAAGTCCTCAAATCCACAGTAGTTCCAGGATGAGTTTGAGGGACACGGTTTAGTGGACATGGTGGTGATGCACTGACAGTTGGACTAGATGGTCTTAGTAATCTTTCCCAATCTTAATGATTCTGTGATAGGATACAATCAGGACCAGAGTTGCAAGGTAGTCCCCTTCTTGTCAATGTCATTATCAAGGCACCAGTTTTGGGCTATGGTTTTCCCACCAGCTTAAAGCAATCTGCCTGCAGAAGGCTGCCTTTTCCTCATGGGAGTACACACCTCCAGCCAGCCTGTAGTCAGCCACCTAAACTGCGTGTGTTTCTGAGGAACTGCAAGAGCAGGAGTCCATCAAAAAGAACAGCTGAGCACAAGCACAGCCTTCTTCCCCCACTGCAACCTGAAGCTTCTAATGAAAATACTCTACCTGTTCTGAAGTTCTGAAGGGAACTTCAGAAAACTACAGTGGGAGAAAGTACAGCTTCCTGGTTGGTTTGTTTTCTGCTTCTCAACATGGGCAAAGAATAAAACAGAGCTGAGTCTGTAGAAAAACAAATTCCCATTGCAACAACAGCCATAAATGCTCTGCTCCTTTAGAGAAGGTGTGGTTTTGTTGTTGTTTAACAAACAAACAAAACCAAAGCAAACCAAACCACAAAACAGCCTTATTATGGTGCCTACATCAAACTTGGACTGGGAGGCACTGGTCTTACTGAAGCGTCAAAGAAAGAATTTTGACAACTGAATTAGCTGCAACTACCCAGGCTATGTGGCTGTCCAAAGTTAGCATGTACCTTGCTAAGAGATAGATACACCTTTTTTCTTATTTTTTTTAAAGCATTTAGTTAGCAATGCACTTTAGTTAACAGTGGCATACTACTGACTGCTGTAGATATTTTCACAAGTGCCACCATGAGTGGTGCATCACACCACCCCTGCTTTTTTTTTTTTTTTCCCCTCCTTCCTCCATCTCCCCCCCCCCCCAGTGTCTGAAGTAAGGCAGGGAAAGTAACTGCAAGCATGTCATATAGACACACTCTATGGTGAGCATTACTATTTGAAAAGCAGCTGAGAAGAGCTGTTAATTACACCAGGGAGGGCTTTGATTACTCTACTAGCTGTACCACCAGATATACTGTTAAAATACTTGGAAAGCTTAACAAATTGCAACTTGCAATGCTTTTTGTTGTTACTTTGTTTTTGTTGTACATGCAAGTTGTAAGAAATAAATTAAGGTCCCATATGACAGTTATTCTTAATATTCTCACACTCTTACTAATTATTCTGAACTACCTGCTCTTTGAGATTGGTGTTTATGGTTAGCAGCTACTGAAAATCCCTAACTCAATGTCATAATTATTGAAATGTACCCACATCTGAAGTGAACACCATCATAATTGCCATACAAATTGTTTCAGCCATTTAAAATTGAAATAAGTCTATTTCCATGGCAATGTTATATGCTTCTCTTTGTGGTGCTATTTGGAATACTCTTATCTTAGTTACCAAATGCTGCAGTTCACAGCTGCACATAAGGAAAGCCTTCCAATGCACATCGTGCACAACATCATTGCCTCTCGTGTTAGGAGCTGTACTGAAGAGCACAGGCACAGAGCACAGTGTGCTGCTCTCACAGGTTGCAGAAGATTTTCTCTCCCCATACTCTATCATTACAGAAATCACTGTGGCTCAACGTGGCAGAAACCACAGTTTATATTTTGCATACAACCACCTGGATACCTTATTCACAAAAGCTGATCCAGATGTATACACAAAGGCTGCTCCAGAAGTAATGCCTCCTGTTTTATTGTGTTGGCCCACAACATAAGAGGTGGATGTCAGTTGTACGGCAGTAGAGGTTGAACCTTCCCACAACTATTCCACATGCAGTTTCTTGTTCATCACTGAACAAAATGCATATCTAACAGTGGTAACTATGTCAAAAAAAAAAAACAACAGTGCTTTGTAGGTAAGAATTTGCTCTATGAAACAGTGTTATTGTACTCCTTGTACCTGTTAGAGTTTCCACGGAAATAAACAGGAGGCATTACTTTTGGAGCAACCTGTGTAAACAAATGACAGTTGTCTATGTTTAGGAACTACCATCTGATACATCTCCACCTAGAAGAGTAAATACAGGTCAGATGAACGCAATTCTCTAAGATGAACATTAGTGAGCAAAGGGGTAAAAACATCAAAAATGCTAACAGACTCTCCTTCTCTTGTGAAGAGTAGAAAGCCAAAGCAGTCCTAAGGCAGCACCTTGGTGTGACCCACCTCACATCAGTAAATCAGGTGCTGCACCTTTGCTTCCTTCGGGAGGTCTCGTTTCTGCTTCCCAGCAACGGTAAATCTCTAACCTAGCTTCTGGAGACCAGCAATTTGTAAAATGTTGGTACACAAATGAGATGTCTATGGGGAAGGAGCTGCTATTTTGCACCTTCTTTAGAATCTTCAAGTCTTCCTTTGATTCTTCAGAAGAAATGAAATGTAGATTATTTCCTTGACAAACAGGCTCTGCTGCTTTGGAAGCAGCCCTTCATTCCTCTGTTCCTTTAAAGCAGGAACATCAGACACGGAATAGGGTTCATCACATAAACCCAGGGCAAGTCTCAACCTGAAGGTGGCTCTGAGTCTGGCGCATCTGCATTGAGTGATGCAGAATAATTCCTGCCTAAGCATTGTTTGCACATGGCTTTATTAGTCCCTGTACAGCTTCTCCAGGATCACTGCATCCGTGCAGCAGTGCACAAGTGTGAATCACGTGCTCAGCAATCATAGTAGATATCCCATGATCTGCTTGCTTTACACAGTCTGGAATTTTCCTCACTGTGCACTGTGGAATAGTAACCTGAAAACAATGATTCCATTTCTCAAAATTCCTTCTGTTTGATATTATCCCCCTAATGCTCCCCAGCAGAAAATTAAGCAGCACAGCTACTTTCAGATGCAGCTAATTAGCACAGACAAGTGGTTGAGATATTGCAACAGCCTTGGGATAAAGAGCAGTAGCAGCAGAAATTAAAGGTCCCAGTGAACATTTCCTTAGACCCCTGCATGAGATGTGGCCTCCTCTGTGAGAAAGAACCTCGACTTCTCCAACCCAAAGCAGAGTGACACTAGGCAGTGGTGCTCCATGGCCTCCTGGCAGCCACCACCCAGAGCTAGCAGTTGCATTTAGCAAACATTCTGTCCACAGCCCTCTTTAGAAGCTCAACTAATCATCCATTGCAGCTGGGATCCTAGTGAACTATGAAAATAGCCTCCAAGCCACCATTTCAGAAGTAAGGAATGATAGAAAGCCTTTAGAATTTGCAAAATAAAATTAAAAAAAAAGAAAAAGAAAAAAAGTCTTGCATTGGCAAAGCATACCAACAGGCAGATCTTCCCCTGAGTTCTACCAGGCAACAACACAGAGACAGTATTACACAGTTTGGACTTCTATTACTTAAACAAAGAATGTCACCTCTTCAAAATGAACTAAAAAAAAAAAAAAAAAGCAGTAATGAAAGCAGTTGGAATACCCATGTTCTGTTTTCAGGACTGCTGTTTGGATAAGCAGCATCAAGAGATTGTTTGGAAAGGATACAGAAGTTTGAGAGGAAAAAAGAAAGCTCACAGCCTGGAAAGTAGTGCATTGAATGTGGAACAGCAGAAAACAACTGTCAGAATGAACTGTTTCCACAACACTTGCACTTCTACATCCCACCAACTCTAGGTAAGACACAATGCCAACACTTAGGTAAAAAATTTGGCTTTGAAGATGATCATGGTACATTTTTTCCACTACCTGAACAAGTTTCAAGGCACTTGTCAGCTCACCCAATGGATTGGTAGGAATTAGTTCTGTAGTTAATCAGAACAGGATACATTTCCCTGGTTCTTAGTAAACTTATGTGCCTTTTGGTACACTTGTTCCATCTAGAAGTGAGCCTGGTCCATTCTGCATACTTCAGCTTCATGAACCTCTCCAGCTCATTTCCAGCAATCAGTAGCCAACTTCATTTCTAACAATATATGTCATGAACACCTAGCACCACGAAGACTTGTGTGTTCCATGAACAGCACACCACAATTCAGCAACAGTGCCACCTTCTCACAGGCTGTGAAGATTGCAGTGACAACTGAAGTGCAAAGCTCCTCCCTTGTTTTAGTACAGCCCTTTAAGACCACGTTGCCAGAAGCCTTAAGAAGGCAAACCTCAGCCAGCTGCTCCCAGCAGCACCCAGGGGTGATGCCAGAGTGTTTGGCCAGCAAACCACAGAAAATGTTTGGGAGTTCTTGGTGCACAGCTTCAGAAGCAGCTCTGTGCTCCTAGAACATGGGCAGATGCACCACTACCACTAGGTAGATAGGGTGGGAGTGGAACGAGGATAGCAGTTCTGCATATTAGAACATGGGCAGGTCCACCACTGTCACTGGGCAGGTCAGGCAGGAGCAGCACAGTAGTGAGCACCTCTGTATCAACGATCAGCTCCAGCAGCGCCGCGCCACCACCCTGCTTTACAGTGACTCCTGGAAACAGTGCTCCGCCCTTAAGAGCTGTTCCAGTTGCATGCTCTCTTCAAGCTACATAGTCAACCTCCAAATGCACAGTGTTTTCCCGTCTTGCTCCTCTGGATATCTTGTAATCTCACATAATAGCACTCTGGGCACCTTTAACCACTTACAGCCAAATGGGACATGGCTCACACTGATGCCCACTTTAGAATACAGATCTCAGAGCTTTAAAACTCATCTTGAATAGCTATTCAATACTCTTGGCCTGTGCTAAGAATATTTTCCACCAGGTATTTCTTACCTTGAGTTTATGAATCAACAGTATTAAAGAGATATGTATTTGAAATGTCATCTTGAAGCTTATTTGCACTCCCAGAGGTTCTCAACCAAATGACCTTGTTAGGTCTGCCATTCCTATCCATTTCTTACAACAAAAGTTTGACATAGGATTGCCCAGTTCAGTCTCTCACACATCCCCTTGCTTCCACTCCAAGTATTTCCCTACTTCAGGAAGGAGATGATGAAAGAACATACACTAGTGGGCTACTTTACATTACACAGCTGATGTATGTCATGCCAGCTTACATATTGCAAAAAACATTTTGACATAGACTTAAGCATAAATTCAGTCAAGTGATCAAAAGGAGGATAAGGATAAAACAATTTGGTACATAAATAGCCTAGCTTGTTCCACTTCCTAACTGGCAAATAGAAGATTTGACACAAGTGATATGGTTTGCATATTTTTTTTTTCAACTCTGTACACAGGGACAGTTTTTTTGTTGTTAGAGATTTAGTGAAACTTTCACCGATACCAATAAACCAACAACAACTTCCCTTTGGCAATGCACAGCAAAATGCTACTTGGAGTTGCAGTGGCATAATCGAGGTTGAAGATCCTCCCTCCTTTTTGGATCTTCCCTCCCCCCAGGTAAAATCATGAGAGCAACCCACAGCAGACATGACAAGACACATACGGTGCATCGCTGAAACTCTGAGTCATGGCACGGCCACTGAATCAAGCCCAGCATTGCATTCAGAAGGTTATGCATTTAAAGAAAACAAACAGAAAGGAGACATTGTCAAGTTTCTGAAAGTCATATTCAAACATGCTAAAACAAACAATCAGAAACAAAAAAATTCCTGGAACTCCTCTCTATACTTCATTTCCATATTCAGAAATTAACTAAAAATCATCTTTTACTTCTGAAGGCACAGGGAAGATAACCACACAAAAATTGTCCTGTAGAAATGTATTTTTACTGGAACTATTTTACAAATGCAGCTATATCTCTCTAAATGCATGCTCAAAGCATCACTGAACTCACGCAGGTCATTCCATAGACTTCAGCAGACAGATATAAAGTTCATTGAAAAAAAAACAGGCAGGAATGAAGCAAATGATATAATTTCAAATACATCTAGTGGGCTAGAAACATTCTGAATATAATTAAGCTCTGAGACATTGTGCCAGCCAAGATGTTAATAACTATTAAAAAAAGCAACAAAAACAGTGGCTGATTTTCATACTTATCAAAATAAGGAACTGTTGAGAACCATTAATAATGTGGGTGAATGCTGTCTAAGCTTCCCACACACAGCTCTGCCAATAAGCTTTAATTTTCAGCTGCAACAATCCTGCTATTCCAGTCTGGAGCTCCTCCAGAGCAGAGAGATTTAATCCAATTACACTATGAACTCGCTCTGCAACACATTCAACATGAAAAGATCAATATGTAACATCATATATTATCTCAGTTGGGCTTGCCTAGACCAAGATTTTCAAGAGCTTGAGATGAACCCACCTTAATCCTCAGCCTAAAGAATACTTCTGAAGCAGAAGTGAATATTTTCAAATACAAATTTGAAGAGGAAGACTGAAAGCAGGCTTGAAAACTTGTGGCATAACAGTATTTGCTACGATCAGTGAGAAACATACATTATGAAAAGGCAAAAACTGGATTGCTTCTGTGTGCACGCACGTGCAAATACTTTTGGGAGGCTTTAGAGATTCTCAGAGTATGAAAGAAGCCTGGAGACAAGCATCTCTAGAACTGTTGCCACCATACTGCCATAAAAGCTCATCGGTAACTCTTAAAGTTTGCTCATTTGCAAACTTTGCAATTTTGCAAAATTACTTAGCACTGCCTTTCCTAAAGAACATATCATTTCTTAAGAGCAGGCATACGAACAAATTGCTTGTTGAGAACAAGCACTTCTGTCAGTGCTGAGACATAGGCTATTCAAAGCATTTATTATCAATGAATCCACTTGGTTCACATAAGGAGTGTTTCACTGACCTTCGAAGTCCACATCCCCAACTAATTTGGTCTTTCCAGTTAGAGGATCATGGATATGATTGATGCCTACATCTATCACAGCTGCACCTTCTTTGACCATATCAGTTGTAATCAACTTCGGGATACCTGCAATCATCAAGATATTTTATTAACATGGCCAAATAATCTTAGGCCATCAGTTCCAAATTATTAAGTTTGCATGCACCCCCATACCTCTCCTCCATCCCTCCCGTGCTGAAAAATAATAATATATATTTCACTTAATAATTAAGCATAGTGAGAGAATCTGATCTATGCCACCAGCTTATTTTTCATTCCTGTAATATATGAATGAGATAGATAACAGGAAAAAAGTATCCAACTCATATCTACCCACAGTGTCAGCCCACTCTGCAAGAGAGAAGCAAAGACTTCCAAGAACAAAATCTTAAAGTTAATTCCTGGACAGATTCAGAAAAACGAAGCAACTCCTCAATTGTTACGGCAAATAAGTATCTGAGTGCAAAGTCACTACATGCTATCAGAGAGTAGGTAACATAAAGCCATCAGCTAACATCTGCATGCTATACAATTTTATCTTAAATGCAACATCTGCAATCTTCTTTGTGCACCTGCTTTAAAAGACTCCTAAATTTATTTTCTTCTATGCAGCCTCCCGCTCTGAAAGACAGGAGATTTGAACTTGGAAACAAATTCAATTTTTGCCTTGCTTCTTGGGCAAGCAGCAAGCTCTATGTTATCTGAGGAACATCTGCCTCAGTAACAGAGCATCTCCAAAGGGGGATTCTGAGCTCACCCTGCTGCCCCCCCCGAGGGAGACTTCTCTGAGGTGGGGGAAAAAAAAAGAAAACAAAACAAACAAAAAAAAAAAACAACAACAACAAAAAACACATTAAAAAAAATAAAGAAAAGGAAAAGAAAGCAAACCTGTATGTTTTGAGACCAGTGTTACTGGAGGCAAGCACTAGCATATGAGTGCTATGACTCCACTTGAAGTGCTGGACCTTGGCCAGCTTGTCATTTGAATCCAGGCAATAGAAGAGCTTTTCTTTGCTCTCCATTTCTCACTCCCCCATAGCACACAGCCTTGAAACTCTGATTTTAATGTTGAGCAAACCAAGACCTCTTTTTTTTTTCCTATTCTGATGATAAGATCTGGATACATCTCCTTCATCACACTCTTGTGCAATCAATTGCAGGCTGACTGCTAACTGGATAATGCCTCCGTCTGATGGGGTTAACGATCTGTGCACGATAGGAATGGGAGCATATTAACGGAAGTTGCACAGTTACACCCTTTGTAAAATGGCTTGATAATAGGCCAAATACTTAAGAGCAACAAATAAACTAACCCCCAAAGCAAATGAACAGATCCATTTACTTAAGCCTGCTTTGCATACCAAGCAGGGAGAGATAAGCATTGGAGTAGCAATTCCTAAAATGCAGCGATTGAACAATGTGAGAATTTTTTTTTCCTTTCTACTTTGTAGAAAACAGCGAAGCATGCTTTAAACAAGCAAGCAAACAAGTCCCATAAGATCCCAGTTTAGGTATAAGGACTGTAAAACAGTAAAATACTAGAAAGCAAACCAGCCACAGGCTGAATCAAGCAGTCCAGGAATTTAGCAGTTTCTATACAGAAGGGCCACAGGTCATATCCAGAGGGATGAGGCAAGAAGGAAACTTTAGCCAAAAAAGCAAAAGCTGTGTGGCACAGAGCTTAGGCAGCTCTGGCTGGAAGCAGAGAACGAGAAGGAAGGAACTACATCAATAGCTACAAAGAAGAAAAGCTGCACAGCCAATTCTCTAGGGTGGAAATAAACAAGAGACAACTTCTGAAGACGGGCATTCTCAAAGCCTAGAGTAAAAATGTGAACATCTGATTTGACTTATTTGACAGCCATGGATGAAAGTGAATAAGAAATTCCTCAGATAGATAATAGGAATCTTCCTACTATACACACAGTACACATAGTTTATGTAGCAAGGTTTTGGTAGTAAGAGGCTTTTCCAATGTATTCTCTCTCACTTCCTTTGAGAAGAGACAGAGTGGCAGTGGGCAGGGCTGCACGCTGTTTGAAAAAAGCCCAGAGCTGGACTGTGTATCACTTCAAGTCTATCTCACATTGCGTAATAACTGTTGTATCATGCTCCTCTTACAAAACACAAAGGGAGAATGAATGAATGAGAAGAATGAATGCAGCTAAATTGCTACTGAAGTGTTTAACTACGAGCCTAACTGATGACAAACTGTTCAGCATGTAAAAAACCTTGAACTATATTAAATCAGCAGCATGAATGTTGATATTACTGCTTTATTCCCAAATAACGCACATGTTATTTTTCATTCACAATGAACCCACAGTTGGCTAATCACATGTGGGAGAACTGAGCCACTTCTTGTTCCTGACCTGGCACAAGAAAGAGATGACAGTGCAGTGAAGCCCTGAAGGAATGGACATCTTGCTTCAACAGGAAGCAAGGAGCTTCAGACATGTGCCTAGCTGTCTTCCTCTGGAAAATAACTTCCCAAGATCACATTTCAAGGATGGTGAGGAGGGAGAGAAGGAGCACAAAAGAGTAAATATGCTCATATTTCTCCCCATTTATGATCCTCCTAAACCATACAAGAGAAGAAAGATATCTCAAGTTGCACGGGATACAGAATTTTATCAAAGACTGGTTTGTTTTTAAGTTTAATTTTACTAATATCTATTGATGGAAATAAAAGTAAAACCAAAGATTGCTCAGAAGTAGCACTGCTTATTTCTTTGTCCTAGAAAACCCAAACAAAGTATTTCACAGGTCTTTCAGAGCCCCTCCTTTTGCCACTTGTCATTTTCTTCCTTTTTACATGATAATTATAAACAAACAAAAAAACCCAGCCATGAATAACACGTCAGTGTTACCAAAATTACTATTTAATTTGCTATGTTTGCCCTTAATTCAAACAGCAAGAGAAAGATACCATTGTCTTTTATGAATGGCACCTCCAGCTGATTTAAAGAAAACTTCCTGCCAAAAATTAGATGACTCATGATTTTTGCACAGTACAGAGAATGTCTTAATTTACATAATTACACCTGTATAAACTACACACCAACTGGTTCCCAATCTGGAGTTCACTCTGGAGTCTCCCTAAGGGAAAGGTGTCACACGTGATGAGAAACATTTTATGAGTCTACAAATACAAAGGACAGGAACAAAGTGCCAGATCACCTGTCCATCTTACAAGAAATCCTGCACACTATGACACCCTTGGCAAGCATGAGCACCATTTATTTGGTAAAATACATGAAATAGCAAGTAGTGCCACCAATTGACTCCAAGCTTTTCTTTTTGGGTTTTAAACATTGTTTTTGGTTGTATTAACCACATTACCTGCAGCTACTATGACAATGTCAGCAAGTTGAGTATGGATCTTGAGCTGTTCCTTTGGTGTGTGCCTATGCGCAATGGTCACTGTAGCATCTCCTGAAGCATAAAGATTGACAATTAATAGATAGAAAGGGCCTATATAGCAATTACTTTCAAGTACAACTGACTCACTTTGGTACATGGAGGACAGTAAAGAAAACCATCAAGTCTGCCTAGTGATGCATCACTTGTTTCAGCATCGGCAGAATGCTCACAACATTTGCATTTTATGTATATGAAAAAGCACTTGCTCTTAAAAATTGACACAGGATTAATTAATGCACACGCTTCGGACTGACATTATTTCTTACTGATATTCCCCCTTACAAGAATGAGCTTGGCTGATAATCTGACCAACAAGAGAAAAATACAACCAAGGCTCTCCTTGGCCTGAACTATGAGGTTAGTAGCTATGACAACAATGAGACTCTAGGGCCAAGAGCCTTCATAGAATTATAGAATCACAGAATGATTTTGGGCTGAAAGTGACCCCTTAAGACTATCTAGCTCCAATCTCCCCTGCTACAGGCAGGAATACCTCCCTCTAGACCAGATTGCTCAAAGCCCCATTCAGCCTGCCCTTGAATGCTTCCAGGAAGGGGGCATCCACAAACTCACTGGGCAACCTGTTCCAATGTCTCACCACCCTCACAGTAAAGAATTTCTTCCTTACATCTAGTGTAAATCTACTCTCTTCCAGTTTAAAACTATTTCCTCTCATCTTATCGCTACCTGCCCTTATAAAAAATCCCTCCCCAGCTTTCCTGTAGGCCTTCTTCAGGTACTGGAAGGCTGCTATAAGGTCCCCCCAGAGCCTTCTCCAGGCTGAAAAGCCCCAGCTCTCTCAACCTGTACTCCTAGGGGAGGTGTTCCAGCCCTCTGATCATATTCGTAGTCCTCCTCTGGACCTGCTCCAACAGCTCCATGTCCCTCTTGTGTTAGGGGTCCCAGAACAGGATGCAGTACTCCAGGTGGGCTCTCACAAGAGCAGAGCAGAGGGCAGAATCACCTCCCTCAACCTGCTGGTCACATTTCTCTTGATGCAACCCAGGATATGGTTGGCCTTCTGGGAAGAGCACAATGCTAGCTCATGTTGAATATCTAATCAATCAACTCTTCCATCTAAACAACGATTGCACACAAGGGTCAGACAGCCAAAGCTTTTTGTCAACTGGAACATCAACAGATTTCATAGAGAAGAAATGTTTTTGAACTCACATGCGTAACACAATCAACATCAGCATCAATATTTACACAATCTGTACAATTTCAGTCGGATATTTTCCCCACACACTCAAAATATTCTAAGTAATCATTTTACTTAGGTCAAATGCAACAACAGGAAAAGACTAAAAAGGTACTGGGATTTTGTAGATGCCTGACCAGCTCTTCTATCTCCTGATAAAGCAAAAACTGCTGAACCTGTACTTTATACCAGAGTAGGAAGTGTTTGAAGTTATCACAAGTGCAAGACCACATCCTTTCGGGTAAACTCAAAAGCTCTGGGGCCTGCTCCTGCATGCACCCACATTGCTTGGCACAAAGCTACAAATAAACCCTGCCAGCAAGACATGAAAAGTCTTGTGCAGATCAATAGAGATGCTGAGGAAAGACCACTACACACGAAACAAAATGTCATCGGATTAGTGACTAAAATAACATATAGAGTCCAGCAGCAGGAGTGGTAGTCTCTCTGAGACTGCTCAAAAAATGCAAAGATAAAAGCTATTGAAAGAGATTGTTCCCAGATTCTGATGCCATTCTCCATCAACTATTTGTTCTACTCAGTGTTCTTGTGTTCATCTCCACCTTCCATCCACCATGAACTCATAAGCCACTTTATTAACCATTAAAGATTTTTGCCATCTCAGACATTAACACCACAGATGCTTCCTCTGGAATGTGTCTGTCTAATCTGTGCCTCTTATCTCATTAACTCTCTTCCCCAAGAATCTCATCTTCAATCTGTCTGCGCTCTGAATTCACTGCTCTTTTCCCTTATCTCTCATCGCTCCTCTCCTTCAGTTATCACCAGTCCCTTTTCAGCCTCTGCAATCATGGAGAGGCAGATGAAGACATTTGCAGTTAATGTCAACAGAGAAGTGCATATGTGCATAAACTATTTCTACTATTTCTATAAACATAAGGGGAATTCCTAGGAGTTAGAAATCTTTCACCAATTTTCTATAACTTCCCCTGCACTTAAGTCCATCGAGAGCTTGGAATAAACAACTGCCTTCAAACTACCTCTGCACTTTCTTAGGGTAAAAACATCCCAAGCAGTACATAACACCTGCATGTCTACTTGCCTTCTTTCTCCCCTCCCCCTTTTCTGCAATATCACCTATTGATATCCAAAGTAACTAATAATAAAAAAATAAAACAACAAAACTCAAGGGGAACAGGACAAAGGAATGGAATAAGGATAGAATAAAAAGGAGAAAGATATCCTGCCTCACATTGCAACCCCTACTACCAAAACTATACATTACGAGGTTCTTTTGATCTCTTAAACTCTATTCAAGGGCTCTGAGAGTAAACAGTGATCCAAAGCTATGTATATTCATAGCTTCTAAGCAGTAAAATCAGTACTATTTTCCTCTCCAGAGCTTAAGGAGTCTGTGGTCAGCTCCTGAAGCCAAAGAATTGCTCTCATCACTATTAAGGAGAGGTGGGGGAAAAAAAAAAAAAAAAAAAAAAAAAGATTGTCCCTACCTTCAAAATAGCAGTTTACCTCAGAAAGAGTGGGTTTTCCATTTAGGTGTGATCATGCCAGAACAAAGAATAAGTAACTTAACTTTGATAATGCTACTTCTGATAGAAAAAAAAAGAGGATATTAGCAAATAAGGCCTAGCACCATATTGCTATGTTAAGTCACTAGTTTATAAAATAAGAAGTGTCTTGATCTGTCTATGGATAATACACTGTTTTGTAAGGAACCCTCCCCTATCTAATCACATATTGCCACCTGCAGGACATTGCAGCTGCAACATAAAAAAAAACATCACAGATTAAGACAGACTGCAGCTTTTCATTTTTGCTTATCATCTCCAAAAAACTGAAAACCTATCTAAAAACATACCCTTTAAAGGAACCTTTAAAGATAATCTAGTTCCAACCTCCTTGCCATACGCAGGGATTCCTTCCACTGAATGCGGTTGTGCAAGGTCCCAATCACAGAATCAATCAGGCTGGAAAACATCTTCAAATTTAAACAGAACTTGTTTCAAAAGGAGGATAAAATGATGACATAACATCAGAAAAAGCCCAGCCCAGAAACTGACCTTTTCTGCTGAGAAACCATCAGCAAATGCATTAGCAATTAATCTCCTTGCTCCAGGTGTTAATGTCATACAAGAGAAAGGCTTTCCCTTTATCCAAATGCTCTGGTGAGCTTTATTTTAACTAGTTCATTAATTGTTAAAATGGAAACATTACAACACCTGACAACACAAACTTACCTCCAGGCCTTTCATGCTCTCCATCAGTATGCAGAAGCATTGAAATGGGCATTCCAACATTCTTAGATCTTCCAGCTACAACAATATTTTTCCCAAATGTTTGTATTCCTTATGAGAAACCAAAACAGAACACAACATTTTATTCTGCTATTTTGAAATACTAAATCCCTTCTTCTCAATGCCAAAATAATAGCAATTATTTGCTATTGTGGACTGCTGACATCAGTGTGACTTGGAAACCCACAAGGCTGAACTTAAAGTATGAACCCACAAAATAACACTCAGCTTTCACAGCAGAGAAACAAAACTGGCAAGTAATTGAGTTTTTCTGAATCATCCTTTGTAGGCTAAAAAATTTTCTTTCCTGACCACAAAGTGAAATGAAAACTCTCTTGTCCATTGGTAGGAGCATACTGTACTCAGAAAATAGCACCTATTTAATTCATCTTTTCCCCTTCTAGTAACCAACTGAATATTCCCATTTCTGTTCTGCACTTTCCCCCTTACCCTACAGGGATTTACGCATTGCAGTCTTTTATTTGATAGCTACACAGGAAGTAAGCACAACTCCTTAAAATTCTATGCAACACTAAACAGTAGAAAATAAGTTACTATTCAAAATGCTCAAAGTCTTTGACATGAACTATAATCTACATGTAATATTTATAACACTGGCAAAATATCCCATCCTCCTTGGCACTTCCTTATTATTTAGACTAATCCTCTAAATACTGGCTCTTCCTTGAGAGCAGTACCTTAAAGACAGCCCACATCTTTTAACCCACACCTGACTCTATCCTTCATTCCTTCTATGCTTAATAAAAAGAATAATTAAATACAGATGAATTTCCTACCTGTCCGCTTTATGATTTCCCAGACAGCAGCAGCAGTGGCAGGTATTACAGATGGCTGATCGAGACACAGACGTCCAATGTTGATAATGTGAAATCCATCCACATCCTTTTCAGGTGCGATAGCATTACAAACTGTCCGCTCATCTATATGGTCTGGGAAACATTGCAGTTTTGCTTTCAGTTTCCACTTTACAACAAAAGTGGCTTTAAGAATTTGTTAATCATTGGGATCCAGTTATGTCCTACTTCAGAAAATTGAGAACACAAATAATTGTTTGAAACTGCTGAGCTCACAACATAAAATATGGCTTAAATGGTGATACCTGATTATGAAAAAGATATGCATTAGCAAGTGTCATCTCTGAAAAGTTACAAAATCAAGTTCAAAGCCTGCACAGATTTGGACACTCCAGGGGAAGAGCGCTGTAAACCATGTCCCCGTATGACCTATAAAGGAAATTCTGTTTGAGAAATATATTTATCTAGTGATATTTCAGTCAATTTTAGTCTGATTCGTTGTTTTACAATTTCCTAAACTTTTATAAGAATTACACTCAAAGTTCAGTATCATCTCAGAATTACTATTTATCTCTTATATGATGACAGAACATCCATTCCAGGCAAGATCTCAACGAATCTCGCATTGAGGAAGGTTCAACCTCTACTATCATATCACCGTTATCTGCCTGTGACATTGTGGGCCAAAACAATAAAAGAGGAGGCATGACTTCTGCAGCAGCTCTTGTTAACCAAACTTGCACGACGACACTGGCCATCACTTGCCTAGCTACTCCAACATGCTCTCCTATTTACACAATAAGCATGTGCTCTCCAGTCTAGACATACTAGAAATGAAGTCCAGCTCTCAAAAGAGAAGATTGATGAAAATAAAAACAGGGAACAAAAAAAGATTCTGAGAAGCGTAGACAGGGAGCAAAGAATAAACCGTTCCAAAGCACAAAGGGACATGATGTTTATCCTAATTTATCCCACAATTCTTTGCTGCTTACAACTAAGAAAATGTCAACTTTTTCACATTCTATCTCAAATCAACATCAAACATGTCTTCCTATCTTCCAGGCAATTTAAAAGATAGAGCAAAGTCTCCACGAAGCCATTACCACATCAGAAGTACAGTGCTCCAGAGGGGCACAGAAAGGAAGTTTTCCTCAGGCAAAGATGGTAATCCTCAAAGTTAAGTTGCTGCAGCTCACAGGACTGAAAGAACAAAGCTATCCTCTGCTTCTATTTTTATTCCAGTGTTGATCAAAAGCCACACCTGTGTGTGGCTTATTGTGAAAAATAAATATCCAACGCTCCACACAACAACCCCCCTATTGTGGGATTAGCAGACACTGCTGATTAGGTTTTCACAACTTCTGGGCTTCGCATCCTTCTGTTACAGGATAAGTCAAAAGGATTTTTGGAAAATTAAGTACATCAGTTTTCTGCCCATCTCTCACTCAAGTTGCATGGAGGGGACACGGTGTTGCCGCAGAAATAATAATTCAGTAATCAAAGTTATATCCAACATCTATTGTAGAAATAATTTCCTGAAGATTTTCAGTTCATGATGGTTTGGATATTTACCTTTACTAGATAAGTATACAAACAATGTAACACTGAAAACATAATACTATTCATCAAATGCCTCTAAGGTTTTAGTAAGGTAGACAGCAGCCAGCCCTAAAACAACAAGTTTCACAGGCTGAATAGACTATTTATTCCTAACGTGGTTATGGTAACAGACATATCACAGTTTGTAGGGAAGTCACTACCTACCTGAGAATTTAAAACATTAAAACATATCAGCAACAGATATCTAAACTGACATAACTAGAATTATGTTCTGATCCTTCCTTGTGAAGCGTTCAACAAGCTTAAAAATGACAAGTTGCAAGGCTCAAGTCCCTTACTAAACTATTAAAGCAGACCGCTCAGGAGGGGATTGCAATGACTTTGTATTATGTCACCAAAAAAAGAAGTACTCCTGTAAATGGTACCCAACCATTTTATGGAGTATCAGTGCAAATAAGATGTATACAATACCTCCCATTCCCGGAGGACACAGCAGTGGATTGGGAATCCAGATGAACTATGAACTATAGTCTGTGAACTACGCAACACACAGAGAGGAAGATTTTTATCCCCAGGTGCTTAACCTTTTGTATAAGTTCTTAATATCGAGGACAAGTCATTAAATCACCTGTTTGCCCTAATCTGTTATTGCAGGGATAGATGTTTCCCAAACCAGCCCACCCTTTAGTTGTTCCCGACTTTGTGCCCAGGATTTCCTCCTCCTTCCTTGTGTTCTACTTCCACCTAGTGGCTAACTCACTGCAGCAGATGGCAAACTTGTCCACAATCATCAGTTTTCTCATGTAATACAAATGACAGAACTTAATAATGAACACTAGTTATTACAAACATGAACAAAGCACATGCTTCAGTTCCTCCATGAACTCAAAAAAAAAAAGACAGTTCCTGCCCTTCAGTGCCCAGAAGCTCCTGCCCAGTGCCCACATATCTAAATATGTGATAAAAGACAAGATTTGAAAATAAAGAAGAGGGGGAAATTCAACACATCACCCAGTCTATTACAATGATTCTCTTAGCTTTGGCAAATCCCTAAGAGAAAGCATACACTGGTTTAATGAAGTTAGAGACTGATATGAAGAGCTACAAATTTTAGCACTAAGTACCATATTGCCACCTGCTGCCAACTGATTCATAAGAGTGAGATTCTTGTACAGAACTGGAGTGGGGAAACAATCGACAGGAGCATGCTAGAGGCTTTCAAGTCTTTGGCACAATGCTTATCTCAAATATTGGTGAAAATACACAACAGGCAAATGAACATTTAGGGCACAAACAAGAACCACTCTGAGAAAGACTGTCCCACTATCTGCTAAGCAGCATATCTTGGCACAATGCAGGGGAGGAAGACATGGCAAAGGTTTTGGTATTCAAGACAAAACACTGCAGTGTGGTAGGAAAAAATAAAATAAAATCAGAGAAGTTAACTTGACAAAGTTGAGAGAAGACTTGCTATTTATACAATAACAGAAAAAGACATCTCTTCATCAAGCCCCTCATTATCTATTTGCTCTCTTTCTGGAGCCTCTGATGTCACTATGATGCACTTGCAACAGCAAAAGTTGTCAAACATTTTCCTCTTACATGGATCATATGTAGGGAGTGAGATAACACCCACCTGGGAGAGGCAGCTGAACTAATACACCACTAACTGTTGAGTCCTTGTTGAGTTTTAATGTCATATCCAACAGTTCTTCCTGAGAAATATATTTAGGCTTCAGTATGACCTCACTAGAAATTCCTGACAGAAAAAGAAAGACACTTATTTGTATCAGGAAACTTAGGGAGAGCTTACTCACGTTGTATAAAAATCTGTTAATGTTCAACAACTGTCTCGAATAAGACTCTCTGGTCTTTAATGCTATATTTCCAGTTATCAAGAGCAATCTCACAACAAAGTTAGTAGTTTGACACAGCAGCTTCAAAATTAAAACAAAGACAAAAAATATTTGGAAATCAATGCATATAATAATTTGTCTATAATGATTTGTCTATAACCACGCTCTTGAGAATTATGAGTAAAACCAAATGGACCTAGCTTTGCTAGTAATGCTGGCACCATCTGATGGCTCTTCTACTTCTGCAGAACCAAACTTACAACAGATTTTTCAAATCACAGGAGAAGATTGCAGCTCCACCAAAAACAACAAAATGCTTTCTGCTTAAGCTGTGATGCTCTTCCATTCTGAGGTGATCGAGTCATATTCCAGGTAATCAGTCCCTCAGCTTTACTATTTGATTTATATCTGAAACTCTGCCACTGACATACACAGTTATGAAACTTTGTTTTTGGATGAGATTGCCTGGCTTTACTGCAGACCTACAGCATCCAACAAGCCAGAAATTCCATGAGATGCACCACATATATATGAAGGTAAATATGATGTTATGAAAAAAAAAAGTTTTTCCCCAGCACTCACATTTCATTTGCAGTTTCTAAAAGTAACAGTGCAAAATACCTCCCAATATCATTTTAAGGTGCACCGTTAAATTTATGCCTTCCATGCACATGACATAAGAATTACTTTATATATCACTGCAACTTTTTCACCTTAGCTAAATCAGAGAAGGTGAGGAAGAAAAAGGTGTGACATGAGATGAAGATCCAAAGGGGGTTCTCTTCCCCACTTTTAGAATATTTTAAAGAACAGTGTCCTGTGCTCACCAAAGGAACGTTTATATTACCTAGTACATACCTACAGCTGCAGCTGCTTTTACCTTATTTCTGACATAGATATGACTAGCTGGGTTGTCTCCTACTAATATGACAGTGAGATGAGGTCTCTTGTTCCCACAGGATATCCATGATTCCACATCCCTTTGAACTTCCTTCAAGACTTGTTTAGCGAGCTTTGTCCCTGAGATAATGGCTGCTTCATCACTAAAAAGACAAAAGTACACACAATAGTCACATCTGGACAGTCCATAACCATGGCACTTCTGAGCACACCATCCACTGCATTAAATACTTGCATATGCTTTGATGCATTAATTTGATAGTAATTCCAATACTACTTGAAAAATACTCATGCAGCTTCCTGCATGAAAGACAGAGGGAAGCTGAAGAAAGAGTCTTGTGCCTCAAGCTTGCCTCAGCACCTGCCACCCACCCCCTTTTCCTCTCTTTCATTGCTGTCATCAAGACCCCAAGCACAGATGTGGAAAGCCCCATGCACCCCATCAGTCTGCAATAACCGAGAAGCCTCCAGCATGCACTGCTTTCAAATGCTACAATCTGCCACTGCTGTATCACGTAATCCAGCCATTAAACACAGACTTTGTTGGATGGGAGACAGAAGCAGGAAGGTATGCAGGAAAGAGACTGGGGCAAGAAGAAATCCTCAAAAGTACCCAAATCCCAAACTGTGGCTTCATTTATGCAAGTCTTCTACATCTGACTGACAGATGAAATCCAGGCTACGCTTGTATTAATTACCACAGAGCAGTTCTATGAAAACTTTGCTGCACAGGAAAAAAAACAAAGTATTCAAAACCACACAGTTCTGGACCAGAACTAAGAGTACCCAACTCTTGGATTTTTCCTACTGCTCACTCTCTTCAAATAACATAACTTTGGAGCAATAAAATGACAATCATACAACACAATAAATGAACACATTGTTGACCTCAATTTTACTCCAGCTTTAGATACATCCAAGGTTATCTTTGGCATTACTTAACTTGATTTTTTTGTTTTTAAAATCAATACATGTGTTTTTATTCTTTTCCTAATGGCATACTCTGTACTTTCTCATTTTCCACTTCTCTCCTTGCTGTTAGTCAGGTTTAGGCCATGTATAGCATTGGCACAAAACATTTGTTTCCACGTACTTCTTTGCCAAATAAGTAGTTAGTGCTTAGCAATGTAGCAATGGCATAAATGTTTAAGGATAGAAAGAGCTAACAACCTTCTGGTGCCAAAAAAAGGTTCTCAATTCACACACAAAAGCCAATAATACTATTTTTGCTCTAAATGCATGGCCAAAGTACTCATTTTCTCAACTTTGGGCAACTGATTTCACGTGTATGCCTCTCTCTTAAAGGTATAACCACATACTCATTTAGTAGGTCTCAAAGATCAATCCAAAGCAAATGAAGAGAACTACAGTACTAAAAAAAACAAACAAACAAAAACACCCCACACAAACAACCAGCCAAAAAAAAACAGCAACCCACAACCATGCATGCACACAAATAGAAAACACTCTCTTGCATCCTACAAGCAAGGATACAATGCACATTCTCCATGAGAGCCAGGAGCCTGTCAGCAGGCTCCCCCATGCTTGGATCTTTCTGAAGATAGCATAGAGCAACTTTTACAAGCCTAAGTGACAGTAAGTTACAAAGGAGAAAAACTTTAACGGAAACTCATACAGGGGTACCCCAGGTACCAGGGACCAAGTCAGTGCCACACATTAGTTCACACATGCAGAAATGAGCAAGCAACATTCCGTCCGACTGTCTGTGAGCTATTCCTTTTTGATGTTAAAATAGAGACACTCAGAAGACACAGAACGAGGTATTAACTTAAAGAATAGTAAATTCTTTAAATAGTAAATAGAATAGTAAAAGAATTGTAACTTAAAGAATAGCTTTATTTTTTTGTATTCCTAACTTTGAGGTGCTTTGGTGTGAGATGCTAATGAGCAGACACATTCACAGCAAACAGCCAGGAGAGCAACTCCCAGTCTCAGAGAGTATCACAGTGAAAATAAAGTACAAAGAAAAGGAATACTTGGCTGAAATACCAAGCTAGCACTTTGGAGACTGCCCACGAACCATGGAGCAAGTGAGACAAATCTTTGGAAAATGGAGTACCTCAGGGAGATACAGATAAGAAGTTCGTCAAGCAATGCATTCTTCTCTCCTCAAAGGAAGGGAAGAGCCAACCTAAGTACAAAGCCATTCATGGACGCTTTTTTTTTTTAGCAGAGCACAGTAGTTCTATAAAGCTTCAGCAAGCCAGTGCTCCATTTGTCATGAGTCACGGGAGATTAGAAGTGCTCCACATACCCACCATTTTGGCCTTCTATTGGTAAATGGCATGACTACACCCAACTTGTCAATATGGCTACCTCGAGAACCATTACATGTAGCACATGCGACCTTTTCATCAGCCTTCCCTGAGTACCACCTCAGTGGCCAAGCACCCAGGAGTTTGGCCTCATCTCAGCCAGTATCTAAATCTTTACAAATCTGATGGCAACAAATGAACAAACAAACAAGCACACAATAAATATTACAATACTTAGAATACAAAGATTATGTTCTTGTACACAGATACGCGCTACCACTCTGTCTATTTGGTTAAATGCAACAGCAAAGACCACCTCACGCTTACCATTAACCATACATATTCCAGTTACACAAACCCAGATCTCTATCAGCACTTAAACAGTCAAATGAGGACCACTGAGAGATGCCCTAAATTTATTGTCAATACAACTAATCTATCTCATCTGATTATCATGACAGCAAGCCAACATACTATTCTTAGGAAAGATTTCAACAAGCAATTAATTCTGGCGATTAAATTTATCTTTACATATTGCACTCAATTACTTTGATATCTGTTACTTGAACTTTGCCTGTCACATCAAACAAGATAAGAACCTGTGCTGGCATTTTGCCTCTGTTTTCTAGGAAGGCAGCAGTATTTATTATTTCTCATCATTATTATTAATTTCTAGCAGGTTCAGAATTTTGTCTAGAGTTCTAAGACAAACACAGAAACTCAAGAGTATGTGGAAATGTGCACTATGTTTTGTCTAACAGAAATGTGTTTTCAGCTCCTAATAAAAATCATTCTGGGAAAAAAAAAAAAGTTGTACAATCATTTGGAAGGTAGCTTGCAAAAGCAATAAAACTTCTTGGTCAGATTAAGAATGGAATGACTTCCCACCTTTACAAGCCTGATCAGTATTTGGTTTCTCTCCTATGTCACATTCTTTGGGGAAAACAAGCCTGCACTTTTGGAACATGCAGAACAAAGTTTTGAGCTCTATATTGCCTTTACTATAAGAAAGTATGAGACCACAGTGCAACAACTTGCAATTAACAACTTGCCACATAATTGCTCACATCTGTATATGTTTAGGAGCACAGCTAAACAAGAAAAAAGGCAATTCCTCAACACATGGCAAGAACATCAGGTCAGACATTTGAAAAAATTTTACTCTTTGAAAGAGCAGTGGTGGATTGGCACCAGCTGCCCAGGAAGGTGGTGGGGTCACAGTCCCAGGGGGCATTCAAAAACCGTGGAGATGTGATGCTGAGGGATATGGTTAGCAGGCATGTTGGTGATGGCCTGATGGTTGGACTTAGAGATCTTTTCCAATCATAACGGTTCTGTGATTCTGTGCCAATGCTTCTCAGGCTTAAAATCTCATTTAGCTCCTTAAACAGAGACAGGACTCCAGAACTACAGCGAATAGTAAGGCATCAGGTGCAGAGGAAGATTGCAGTGCAGCAAGTCAGTCCAGGCACTGCAATCAACATATCCCCACTGAAAACAACCGCGTGTAGCCTCTGAGTGGTGGGACAGCAGCCAGCACCGCCACTGTGCCCTCCACCCCACTGCATCCATGGGTCACGTTCTGCATCCTCCTCGGTTGCGCTGCCGACAATGCGCGGGGCATCACACAGCGGTAAGCTGCTAACTTAGACCTGCGTCTACACGGCAAGTCTGAAAGCAGGAGCTGTCACAACAGGATCTTCTCCAGCCCACTCACACTTTGTTTCCCAACGGAAGCATCCCTAACGCTGAACCGACGCGAGCACCCGCTGGTATCCGCGCTGGAAAACAGCAGCTCCCAGCAGGTGACCACAGCAGCAGCGCGCGTTCATCCAGAAATACCGACACTGTGCCCAAAGTAGAGCCCCATCCGCCCCGGGGAGGGCCCGGCCCGCCCGGGAACACAAGCACCGGCAGGGCAGGGCCGGGCCTCCCCTCCCTTCAGACAGCGCGAGGAGGAGGAGCAGGGAGGACGAGGAGGAGGAAGGCGGCGTGCCGTACCTGGCGGCGCTCCGGGGGACGCTGCCGGCGTGGCGGGACGCGAGGCGAGGGAGGGCGGCCCGCCATCGGCACAGCGGAGCCAGGCCCGGCCGCAGCGCGGAGCACGGGGAGAAGAACGCGGCCGCAGCCATTGCACTGCGCCGAGCGGAAGCGCCGCCGCCCGGAGGGGCCGGGGAGGGCGGTGCCGGTCGCTGTGACGGGCAGCGGGGCTGGGCGGTGCACTCGCTACAAGACGGGCATTGAGGCGGTGGAGCGTGTCCAGAGATGGGCGACGGAGCTGTGAGCGGTCTGAGGCGTAAGTGCTGCGGGGAGCGTGCGAGGGATCCGAAGACTAAGCCCTGAGAGAACGTTACTTCATCACTAAAAAGACAGAAGTACACACGATAGTCACGTCCAGGAAGCCCATAACCATGGCATTTCCTTCCAGTACTGTTTGAAAAATAGTCACGCAGCACAAACCTGGCAGGGGAAATAGGTATTCCCCCTCCCAGACCTGCAGAGCAGTCAAGGCTCTCCAGCACATACAAGAGCATCCTGCCGTCCACTCCCTGCCTTCTCAACGCGCATCACCAGCCTGCTTTGACATCTAACACATGTAGCCTGTCTGGCTGCACACCTGTCAGATCTTTGTAACTGACATGAGAACATTCTGACACCCTTGAGATTTTCTGTCTCAAGGAAGTTTCCTACTCTCATTCTTTCCAGAAATCTCCCTCTGCCCCTCAGCCAGCGTACAAACATCAAACTAAATCCATGATAGGTATAACATAACTACAACCAGCATACAGCCCTAAAGGGAAATGCCTTATTTGTTTTTGCTCTTAAAATGTGCTTCTAATGCCTTCAGATACCTGAATAGAGACTGCAGGCTTCCTTTTGTTCCCTAAAACAGCCTTGCAAGCACATCTTTTTTGTAGGACTAACTTAATGTAAAATGGAAGCTAATTTTAGCTTGAATTGAGCCAGTATTTAACAGGCTTGCAGCCAGTTCTAGACTGTTTACACATAGAAAATGTTCTTTTTCCTGCTGCTTTTAAGAATGGATATAATAAACTCCACAAGCTTAAGAAATACTCAGGGTCCCTAGGACTGAAAGTAGAGCACTGGATGCCTTTTTCCTAACATGTACCTCATCAGGCATTCACAAGTGTCTCTGTGATGATTATTTCTTGCATAAACAGACCATACTCAGTCTTCTATCGAGGCTCAGGCCTTGAATACAATCTGTGCAATTCCTGAAAGGATGACTGCTTTTACCCTTAAAGGACATGTGGTTAAGTTTGCTGAAGTAAAAATGTGAATTCAGATGTGATACTAAATAACTTTGCTCTATGTTACTATGTAAGCAAATAACAGGAACTGTTACTTATCAAATATACTGTATTTTGTGATCAGTGAATTTATAACTGGATGTTTTCCTGCAAACGGCTTCTGCCGTTTGGGTGTTTTAATTCCACAACTAATTTCCAATTAGACATTCCAATGCTAACCATTAAGTAAGGTTCTACCCCTTTCCTGCTCATGAGTGAATTTTAATTAGAGAAGCTGCAATAATTCAACTTTTGTGCACACTTCGTTTTCACTAGAAGCTGAACTCAAGATTTGTGTAAAACATTGTTGGTGAGTTTCATATTAAAGTATCCAATGATAAAGATTTGGGACTTTATGAAAAGCACTTAGGAATGCATTTGAAACAGAAGAGTGGTGGCAGCACGCTGAGAGATACTAGTCTGACAGTTTTCCCAGAATTATGATAAGTATACACATGTTTTTATTTGTTTGCTTCTGTTTTTCAGACCTTGCGCATGAGTACCGATTCCCTGCCTCGCTGTACTTGTTTGTATTGCAGGACATTTGGCATTAAATTTATGTGATTGGTTTGCAAGAGTAGAGCTCCCAGCATCCAAATGCTCAAACTTTGTTTTATGTGCATTTTCTCCCTTAATGCATTATCTTCAGAATTAATGTATTATCTTCAGAACAACGGTACACAGCTTAAATACATTTGTTAAGCTTGCAATTAACAAAGCTTTGAAAATAAGAGACAGTGGTGAGGAGTGTTATTGTGCAGCAAAAATAAACTAATTTAAACGGAATGTAATTTTAAGCCATGCTACCATCAATTTCTCTGAATAGAACTCTTGAAAGAACAGAAAGATATGGAAGATGAACACTCCAAACTCTTGTAACTCCAATGGTCAGAAGGGCATACTATTTTTTTTTTTTTTTTTTTGCTTATATGTTAGAAAATAGACTTCAGAAAAATAAAGATCTGAAAATATGCGGGTGCGTTCAGAAATGTTCATCATAGCATATGAGTTGTAGTGTTTCAAAGCTCTATAACCATAAAAAGCACTAGCCAGTCTCTTTCCTGAATGATTTTTTTTTTCTAAAATACTTTGCCTAAAAAAAACAAAATATGCTTTACAGTTCACAAACAATAGAGAAACATGAAAGAACAATAGGCCAAGACCCTACCTAAATTCAGAAATGAACTGCTTAAAAATTTCATTTTATATAATCAATGAATATAAGGATGCTATAGCTATGAAATAAATAAGAGAGCTTGGCAAAGCATATTACGGTAACAAACGGAAAATAAACAGAAAGCTTACCCCTATGCTAGGCTCACTCACAAAACTCCAGCAGAGCAGAATCCCAAAAGAGACCCTTCCCCCTTGGCAGTCAGCTCTTAAATGGGTCTAGGAGAGGTGCAGCCAGGCTCCACCCCTTCCGGCAGCACAGCTGAATTGCCTTCACCTGTGCTCCTCTGGCTGACTCATTGCTTGCCTCAGATGATAAATCAGAGGTTCAGGCTGTGACTCAGCAGTTCCCATACACATTTAAAAAAAAAAGCCAGTAAATTACTTTATAAATTAGTTTTGAAAATTATAAATTCCTCCAAGGCTGTCATTCCATACCCTGTTAAATCCTCTGGTTTCTTTCAGGTAGTCAGATCGGTCAGCAAAGGTGCCTCTGCCCATTCACAATACCATAATCTGATTTATTGTCATCATTTAACTTCATTTAGACAATTGTTTGGAGATGTTTGACAGCCATGTGGAACTGCCTTAGGACACGAACAGTAGATCTCATTGAAGCTAGATGTTCTTGGAATATATACAGACAATCTACCCAGCAGCTTAAGAGCAGCACTCATAACTACTACATCTCAAGACACTGTTCGGTGCCAGCAAAAGTTTTGTTGTTGGCAGATACTGGCTCTTGCCAAATGAAGTAAAAGTTACTGTATTTTCCTAGAGAAGGAAAGAATGTTTAAAACTTGCAGTAGTTTATTCAAAGAGTAAAACCTTGAAGGTATTTAAGGAAAAGTCCAGCAGTGCCCCTAGGTGCTTGGAGAGAGATAGAAATGTTCTTTATAGTTTTTTTTTTTTTTTTTTTTTTTGCACTGTGTGTATACACATAGTGCTCTGAGGTGTATTCTCTTAGTGTGGACATTTACTTCTAAAAGTAACATCACGAGGAAAGATGAGATAGGAGGAAACAATCACGGGATGAAGAGCTTGCCATCTTCAGATTTATACGTCATACTTTATTGCTATTTTTAAAACATCACAAATATTTGTTTAAAAATTTAGATAGTTTTATGAGGTCCCAAAAGCTTTAAAAACAGAACTAAGCAAGCAAAGATTGTAGCAAAAAGTGCAGAGAGGGATGTAGGGGGGAACAGTTAGGTCATGGCCTGAGCTGTTGATTGAGCATCTGGTGGAGGGTTGGCCCAAGAAGCACAGGTGCAAACAATTTACCTATGCTTCCCACATGACCAGAATAAGCGAACCCAGGGTATGCCTCTCCCCCCTCTCCTCCCCCGGCGTTTCGGGATTTATTTAAAGGTTAGCCTCTGACAGGAGAATGTCTTCTGGAAGAAGGTTACTTCTTGAGGTGGTGTGCTTTGCAGGCAGAGATCCTTATCAAGATCCTTATCACCAACTGGGTGAGTCGCCTTTTCTTTCTCTATGTATGTATGGTAATGTCACAGCCTGAACCATTGATTGAGCACCTGGGGAAGAGAACCGTTTGCCCTGGGAGCACAGGTGAAGGCAATTTAGCTGTATGACCAGAAGGGGTGGAGCCTGGCTGCACCTCTCTTAGATTCTCATTTAAGGGCTGACCCCTACCCTGAAAGAGTCTTTTTCTGGAGGTCCCTTTTTTGTGGAGTTTTCCTTGTGGGCTTAGATCTTCAGTAGGGGGTGAGCAGACCTTTTTTCCTTCCCTTTCTATTGAGTTAGTTTCTCTGTTACTATGTCTCTTGTGTTGGTTTTCCATTGTGTTGATCTTTCTGGTTGTTACAATGTGACTATTGCTGTTCCCTGATACTGTTAAAGAACTTACTGGAAGTAGTTTTGCTCTTCACAGGACGAACAAGAGCTTTCATGGAAGTGCTAGTAGGATATGTATCTAGATTTTTCTTCTGTTATGCCTGTAATGGAATTCCTAATACCTTGTTGCAAGCATTCATCTAATGTCTGTGTATGTGTAGCACTCCATTTTAAATAGCCTTAAGATTTGATGCTTAAAAGGAAGAGTAGTGATCTCTAATTTTTCTCACAATCAATTGTGCTCAGAAAATAAGGAATCAATAAATATGAAGCCACTATTCAATTACAGAGACAAGCAGGAAAAGCAGAAGATAAATTAAGATTTTTCACTTACTCTTTTGGGTCTTCAAAATTACTAAAGTAACCTCTTCAAAAAATCTTTTAGTGAAATGTTGTACTAGCTTTTCATATTGAAGCTTTTTAACTAGCAATGTCTGTAGCATCAGACTAGGTATTTTCCAATTCTTTTTTTTGTCTGTACAGTATTTTGAATATATTTTGAAAGTATTTGTCTAAGCGTAGGTAGCGTTTCTTTTGAAGGACATTTTTGAGAGTGTTTTCTGTTATTTATACTTTTTCAAGAGCAGGAGAGGAAAAAAAAAAAAAACAAAACAAAACCCAGAAACTAACTTTAGGATTGAAATCATTGCTGTTCATGAACTGGTATTAACAACAAAAAAAAATAATGTTGGGGATTATCACTTTAGTAAATTCTGGTTCAACTTCTCAACAGCTGTTGTGTTGGAAGAAAGATCATGCTCTTCTCCATCAGTAATCTGATTAAATTTCTGATATAGTTCATAGATTCTCAGTCATTTAAATTAAACTAGATGCCTTCAGACATTTATTTATTATCATTGCTTTTACCCCATGAGCGAATTAAGTAAGAATACGATAACAGAATCAGATTAACTCATGAAAGTAATGTGAATGTTGCTTCTTATGAACTTCATTTCTGCTTTCATTTTCTGAAGTACTCGCTGTGCTCAAAAGTGGTGTAAAGCTCCTTGATGAAGCTGGGCAAGCCCTCATCCAAAAACCATACACTTGCTGTTTAACTCTTGAAACACTAGTCGAGGGTAAAAGGGAAGAATGAGTTTGATAAAAGCTAAAGAAAGAATTGAAATATAGCAAAGAGCTTTAGGTCTAAAGGAATTTCTTATTTTCCTTATGGAGAGCGAAACAGGTTTTTTTTTTCCTGGCTGGAAGAAAGCAGCCTATCAGGGCTGCAGCAGAGGTTTTCATGTTATTCCTTGTCTGAAAGCTGAAAAGAGCTTTGGAACCAGGAGAAGGACTAACCAGAATTAATTATTTTCCTCTTAAGGGCGAGAAGTAGTAGGAAGCAGAAGGAAAGAAAAAAATGGCCCCCTCAAAGATTAGATGGCTTGGTAGATGTCAGAGTGGGTGGTTGTGGAGTATTTCTCTAGGGTATTTTGTAGTATTGAGAAGACTCAGACAGAAGATTGAGCTTGCAAAGGTGCTACTTTCTGCAAAGTATGTCAGTATGTAAATTTCTGAGCAGCTCTGTGGGGTGGGGTCTGTAGGGGTCACAGAAAGTGAGCCAGCTCCATGTGCTTGTGGCAGGGCCAGTGAACTGCATTTAGTGTTGCATTGGAGGGGAAATAGCCATCAGGTCAAGGGAAATGATTATTTCTCTTTGCCTGGGGGTGCAGAATTTTATCTGGACCATATCTGTGTAGTTCTGGATTTCTCACTGCATGAAGGTATTGACTAATTAGAGAGACCAGCTGAGCTCTACCAGTGCCTTCTCAGGGGGCTGGAGTACACAATGTCCTTGGCTGAGAGCAGGGCTTACTTAGCAGAAGAGAAGGCAAGACTTTACATGCAGCATCAATTGCTGTTTTCACTTAAGGAGAGGAACTTACCAAGGAAGCAGTGGCTCCTTAGAGAGCTGCACAGCAAAAGGGAAAGGGACAACTCTGTGCTCAGCAAGGGAAATTTTGACTGTATTAAGGAAAAAATAATGAACAAGAGCAAGCGCATAAATGAGTTGTCCAGGATATATGTGAAACATCATCAGGAATACTCTTCAAGGATGGAAGATGCTGGGGAACAGCTCTCACTTGCAATTTGGCCTTACTTGGAGCAGGTTGGATGAGCTGAATGCCAGAGGTCTCTTCCAGTCTGTGTGTTTCTATGCATTTGAGATCCACATTACTTGTCAGCTACATTTCTCTGGCTATTTTTGAGTTCTGTGCAAGATTCTTCATGTAACTTAACTGAATTTCAAATTCTGTTTTGCATATGCTTCAGCTCCAATCTTTTTCACCTTCTGATACTGTTATACCTATTTTTAAGAGGTGCTGGCAGAGGAGTAACGATATAGGGTTGCTGATTTGATTGCTTTGGCAGTAGGAGATGGGCTTCTGTGCAATAAACTTTCTCATGATTTGTGGAGAAAATGTTCTTTGGCAGCAAAGTTATTTGGCAGTGTATAAGATGGTGTCAAGTTGTTTGATAAGAGTGCTGGTAAGCTTAAACCTTGCTTTTTGAATACATTTCCTCAATTTAATAGCTGGTAATATTGCAATACAAGGAATTATATATTTCTTTTGCCTTTGGGTGTTTTGAATGTTTTTTTTTTTTTTTTTACTGTTTCAACCTCTGCTTTAAGTTCGCTCATGCAGACTTCACAAATAATTAGAATTTTGTATAGTAGATGTAGTCTGGCCCATCTCAGGCTAAGGAAAGAGCAGTTAAAAAAGCAGTTAACTGTGCCTGTTCTCCTACCTCTCTCCAATAGTATGATTGTAAGTTTAGTCACCATTTTACACAGCTTCTCTTCTCCTTGGACTTAAAGGGTGAGCGCTGTAAAATGTTTTGTACACCAGAGTACTAGGAAAATATTGTTTGCTACTGTTAAGTAGAATTGGGCATGGAAGAAATGAAGAACTGCATAAAATGAATGGAAGTCTTATTTTGTAACTTTCTTTTGTTTGAAGGATGTAAGATCTTTTACTGTTTGGAGGCTGATTTTCTAGGAAAGAAAATTACATCAACAATATATGACAGACTATAGGAACAGAAACAAACCACTGGGGGGATGGGGGAGTGAAGGGGGGGGAGGTTCCACATAAATAAGGACATTACCTGTATAACAATCTGGGGAAGAGAAATATCTTGAGAATCCTTAATATGTAGAAGCATGCTAGTTCAGCTACTTTACCCTCACAGGTACAGAGGAAGTTGACTTCTGATAAGTCAGTTTCAGTTTATGTTCCTGTTTGGGAGCATTAAAAGGAAAATAGCTTGCTTCCCTCTGGAACTTGATTTTTTTCCTTTTTAACTCAGAGTTCATATCTCAGATAATTCAATGTTGCTTCTCTTCAGAAGGTAGGGATCTGATTCTGTGAACTATCTGTTTGCAGAACTGTCTCTTGGGTGTGGAGAACAAAAAGATTTCAAATTCTCCTCTAATACCTTGTCAACATACTCCATTTGCAGCAAGTAATGAAGTCAGTGATTTTCAGTAACTGATGTAATATGCTCCCTATGGTTAACATAGCTAAGTGGGTGGGCAGCCTACTTCTGACTAAAAGCAAAGGCTGGTATTAACAAAACAAATAATTTGGGGGAAAAAGCGCTTTTTCTTTGCATGCAGTCACATATGAATCATTAACTTTATATCACCTGTACATTCAAATTGTTTGTTTTTTCAAGTAAATATTCATCAGCTTGAGAGAAATAACAGCTACACAAGGATTTCCTTGGCTCTAGCTACATATTTTGATTTCTTACTTGGTCAACAAACTTTCTTGATAAGATTTATGGGAGACCATGGTGGTTTTTTCATTAGTTGTACTTTAAATCACTACTGATGTTGTGTCATCAGTTTCATTATTTTTGTTTCTTATCAATCTAGCCACTTACCAGTGTACACTAATTTCCCTTTTAGACTTTTAAAAGAAGAAAAATGGAACTTATATACCTGTTTCTGTACTAGACCATTTAAGGTACACATGTATAGCTATCAGCAGCAGCTCTAAAAATCAAGCATATAAAATCAAACATCCCAGAATACGATCTGCTTGTTTTTTTTCAGAATTTATGAATATACTTTGTGTACTACTCTGTTTAGACTGTATACATGTGGAGTATATTCCCTGCTCATTTCAGTGATACAGACTTGTTCAGGCCACAGTGATCTGGGCTGTATGCCTTTCCTTTATAAATGTCAGTTGGTTTTGTGAATTGAGAGTATACCCATAGCATAACTTATGTTGGAAATAAGTTATGTTTTATGGATATACAAGCATTACAACTCTTGTGGTGTTTGATTGTCTTCTGTAGTTCTATTTATAAGTATAGGAAGCAGTTTATGATGCAGCAGTGCTCTCGGGGGGAAGCTGGCATTATAGCAGAATCTGAATAAGGCAAGAAATAGAGAAGCATTCCTATAAGTGCATCTGTCAAGCCATGAGGTGCAGGATAAAATGAAGTGACAGGTTGCACAGAAAGAAATAGCATAATATGAAATGAGTTAGTGATGCCAGCAATTCTTAGTAGTTGAGAAGATAAGGGCTGTGAAGGTGAGGTGGCACTTCGTGATTTATGTGCAAGAGGCAGGCAAAGTGATATTTTTAAAAATGTATATTTTAAGCTGCTAAGGTGAGTTTGTGTGTTCAATTTCTATGTTGCCCAGAATGAGCACTGTAATTAGAAAATCTGTGTTGCTGGGCTTAAGTAGTTTTTCAGTGGCTTTCTGTCTCTTGTGGTCCAGCTCAAATAGGATGACATGCTGTTTAGAAATATTTATTGAGAATCAAGAGTCTTGCTTTTCTTATGCCAGTTGTATGCTGGCAGGGTCTATTAATTTCAATTAGTAACTCCTGACTTTCATTAGTAGAAGTTTGTAAGTATTTATAATAAAATTAAACTTAATTTTAAGAGAAGATGTTTGTTTTGTCTCAGTATGTTTATTTTCAGCCTAGTCATAAGATACTATGTTGGGTTTCAAAAGCAAATCATACCATGCAAAGTACCTGAATTATTCATATTTGAATTGAGCTGTGGTATTTTCTTTATGAAAATCACTGAGAATGGAAGGAGTATACAATTACAAAAAAGCAAATTTTATACACTGTCAAAGTTGAAGTAAATAGATTCCAACAAATATTGTAACTATTAAATGATAATCATCTTAGAGCACAGCAGTACAAATACTCAATATGTTGGTTGTCAGGTCAACTTACAGTAGTCACTGCTCACTGCAAGGATAATAGCTTATTTATATGCATTTGTTGGAGTATGACTGATACAACCCTCATTGTACTACAGCATTCCTGTGTTCATGACAGCTTTGCTGTACAGGACTCAGGGCCATAAATGTATTTACCAGCTGCTGTGTAGAAGGAAAATCTATTGCAAGAAATCTCTTGTTATAGGAATGCAGAAGAGGTGTTGACCGTTGAATCAAACAATGGGTTCTCAGGATCATTGTAATCAGGGCAGGCAAAATACCTTTTTGATGTTGAATACGCCTGTTAAAGAACTTCGCCTGAATCTCATCAGTAGTTGGCAAACTCGAGTGCTTTAGCAATGTTCTCATTATTGCTGTGTCTATAAAATGGCATAGTATGTTATATTGTTTTTCTGTATTCTCAGTGCAAACTAAGAATATATTTTAATTCTAACCTGTTAGAAGTATAAGCAATGTGCAAGACAAATCTTTGTGATTTTATACAGCACATCCTATACTGGAAACTTCAGTTTCTGTGCTAATTCAAATCACTTCACTGTGCTTGAAAAGAATGTGCTTAATCTGTGAGCTACATATGTACCTTTATTTTAAGACTTTGGGTGTGCAGAAGCAGTCATGTTCTTTACTGTGTTTTTCTAGTAATAGATATGTGAATGTTGTCCGTTAACTGTTAACACAATTATTATTCATGGTGGAGAGCTCAATGTATTAAATGAGCACTTTATAGAATATTCTTTTAACTTCATACATGTTATTTATCAGTTTTAAATGGCTCTTTGCTCTTATATTATGAAAGAAAATAGATTTACCTCAACTTTTTTACCTCAACAATTCCTTTTCAGAAATCATGAGCAATAGCTCATGAACTTAATCTTCTGAAAGATTTTGGAGAAATGCCTTTAAATTATATGCAAGTATATGCCTTCTTGTCTTCCCTACAGCTTATCATGCTTTAGGAGCATGTGTTGATTTATGCATGACCTTGCTGTATGTCAGTATGCTCCCTGATAGTTCCTCTTCTTTTTGAATATACAATCATCTCTAGTTCTATGGTGTTGTACCTAATCTTTATGAAGAATCATGTTAATAAGGCTTTTGTTTCTCTTGAATGCAATTTCATATTGAACATACCTAGTGTCTTAAGTTCATCACAGCTATGCAGTGCCTGCATTACTGTGTTAATAGCATTCCTAAAATTATTACAAATAATTATCCTTGAACTACTGAATAGTATACTGTATCACATATTCTTTTGCTATTCCTGCAACTAAATTGCAATGGCAAGGTCATCAATATGTGTGACTGACGACAAATACAAGCAGTTATCTGTGTATAAATGTGCCTGAATTCTGTAGGCAGGATTACTACTTTGCAAGATTTAACTTCCTTTGTAGCACAACACATACCAATGGAAAAGGATTAGTATTAACACAGGAACCCTAACTTTACCACTAAAGACATAATTGCTGTGAAATAACTGAAAAGTTTTTACTAAATCTCAAATTACAATCTTTTTATTCAAAGAAAGTAGTGATATAGCTATAGAAATTATCAGTATCATAAAGATAGATAAAAACTAGAATGAAAACCCACTACAGACAGGCTGTGGCAGATGTTATTTTTGGAGCTTGAGTATTTCTGTATGACTTGTGAATTTCTCTCATGTATTACTATCAAAGAAAGGAGGAAATAGCTTAACTTCAAGGTAGTGCTTTAGTCCTTTACATCTTTACATCTTTTTCCACCAGAGGGTGGTGACGCACTGGAACAGGTTGCCCAAGGAGGTTGTGGATGCCCCATTCCTGGAGGCATTCAAGGCCAGGCTGGATGCAGCTCTGGGCAGCCTGGTCTTGTGGTTGGTGACCCTGTACATAGCAGGGGGGTTGAAACTGGATGATCATTGTGGTCCTTTTCAACCCAGGTTGTCCTATGATCTAACTCAAAGCACCTGTCTCTCTTCAGAAATAAAAACTATTCATCTGTCATTCTCCAGCTTGGAACTGGATGTTCCCAGGTACTGTTTTCCAGGTATTATAACATCAGTTGCCACAAAACAGTAGGTTCACTATTGAACTATCACTGTTAAATTGAGTTGTAGGGAAGAACTAAAATAACTAATTGAAGTTAGTACATGGTATTTCTTTAAAGGTTAAGGTTAATATAACATACACTGTCAAGAGATTGGTAGCAAAGGTGATAATAAGGAGATTGTTATGATCACAGTCCTTAAGTCCATATATGTTTGCTCTTCAGACAATTGTGATTCAACCTGAATTCAAATGATGCATTGAATTAATCAGTTGATTTCTGAATTGTGTAGAGCTGCATTAGGACAGACAATCCATAAGCCAAAAGGGCAACAGAAATACATATGCGAGCAGCTACCCCATCTCCATATCTCTGGTGAGGGATAATTATTAGCTGAGAAGTGGTTATCTCCATCTGAGCTCTAACAATGTTGACAGATTAATATTTCAGAAAGTATTCTGAGAAAGCAGGATTATAGTGTATAGATGCTGATTTTTAAATAAGAATAAGAGAACCGTTCCAATTTGTTTTCTACAGAGCAGTTAATGCAGTACAGCTAGACTCAAAATTAGTTCAGAGCAGGAAAAATGGAGGTCAAATACTTGTCTGTAATAAGTAGAACCCTAGCTTAACTCCCTTGACTTTATTAGGTTTACAGTAGGGATGAACTTAACTCACTTTCCCTGGCTGAAACTAGCCTCCAGTTGTTGATGTTATGAAGTTAATTGTTTGGCACATCAGTCCATGTCAACAAAGCTTTCAGAGTGCTCAATGGGATTTCAAGTGTCAAGCTGTGAGTTTTTTTTAAAAAATGGTGAATTTACATTCAGGTAAAACAGTGCCCTTCAGCTGTAATAATGAATCACTTCTTTGTTTACAGATGGGTATTCATCATGAGACATAGCGTGTGTAGACACTTTTGAAGGGGCAAAAGAATTAGGACAGTAAATGATCTTTGCAACTAAAGCTGGATACGCAGCAAAATGGGAAGAGGGAGAGCATGTCAAATTATCTTTTCAGAAAGGAATTATGAATGTAAACACACACTGCTGTTGCTTGACCCATATTTAAATAGGAACAAAAGATACAGTTCAATATTAAGATGTCCTTCAGTAAAGACAAATCAGCACAATGTGAGGTTTCATTATCTATCTGAATTGCTTGGTATACAGTTTTGGACTTTGAAGAAAATACTTTATTTTATAGTGAAAGGCTACATTGTCTAATATGCAGCAGCTGCCAATGGTCTACCTCCCTCTGGCAGCCAAGGAAGATTCATCTGTATTTGCTGTTCTTCCCTGTACTTCTACAATTTCTTGGAGAGATTAATGTTGTTTATTAGACCTGACTGATGAAATTACTGATGATATGATCACACAGTTAATTTAGTGAAATTGATTAGTCTCACAAAGGTAGTAAAAATACAGCTGCACAGGCTTAAGCAACCCAAAAATGTGCACAGAATTATCAGAACTTACACTGTAGTTGCCACCAAATTACTAATACTAGTCATATGATATTTATCAGTTGTATGCTCACCTGTCTTGCAGTAATACCTGTCTCATGCCTTACAAGTCTATATTTGGAATCAAATTTCTTAGTTGTGTCATCTCCAGAGTGGTCAGTATTGTGTAGAGAATTATTTTCCATTGTTGCTCTCCTAACATATTAGTTGTCCAGGAAAACCTCAGAAGTAGAAGTGAGTTTTTCAGATGAGCAGTTTAGAGCCGACGTTCTGTAGCGGGGATGTGTAAATGTGAAGAGTTCCACAAAGCTACTTAATAGCATAATCCTAAGACACATACCTCAGTGAACTGCTGACATAAAAAGTGTCATATCCAGATCTTTAATTCTAAAGTTCCAAAATTTCAAACACAGTCCATTCCTCAAGAGAGGAATATGCTTTTAAAAATGCAAGTGTAGAAAGTCTGTAATCAGATCATCCAGTCTGGGTACAATCTCTCTTGGGGTAAATAAATTCTAAGACTCCCAAGTAGCCTTTTCTAGGATATTCTGTGTCTGAAAGTCCTGAGAGTAGTCTTGGAGGATCTCTTCACAGGTTTAGTCTGTTAGTATCTCAATAGCATAGATTGATAACAAAACAATGCCCTGGTCAAAGTGCTGTAAACTTCAGGTGTAGAGACAGTATTTCTCCTAGATAACTAGTGATTTGGAGTTAAGGAATGTTTCTGCTTTCCTCAGAGTATGAGAAAGGAATCTGTGAAGTCAATTGTTTAGACAATGATACTATTCTTAATTTGTAAGGAAATTGTCCTGTTTTTGAGGATTACAGTTTAAGAAAGCAAGGAAGAGCATGTTGCCAAATTCAATGCAGGGATTTTCTTGGGGGGGAAAAAAAAAAACCACAAAAGAGCAGAACTGAAAGTCTGTTATCTCAACAAAATATTTTTTAAAGTTACAACTCAAGTGGAAACTATTTATGTGGTAGCACACCCAATTGCAAAAATAAATAAATAAATAAAATCAATATTTACTGGTGGTTATTAAGAAATGCATGGAAAGCGTGGCAGATATAGTTTGTCCTCATTTAAAAAAAAAATTAAAAATTGTAAAATCAGCTTTTCTCCCCAAACTGTAATTGAATTGAAGAAATAGGAATACCTATGGGAAGATATTTGTAGAATAATTCTGCTAGATTGAGTGTTAGGCTAGGTAGTAGATGAAAGTACTGTTGCTACTGTTATTCAACTTGCCATTTTTATTAGTCATATTGATAATGAATGTAATGTAGTTGTAGAAATGACTTCTTTGCTGCCATTGAAAGACCCAACTAAATCTCTTCATTTGTATGAAGCAGCAAAAAGTGCACTGAAGTAATTTTCTTTATCCTTTCTCAGAATATCTGATATGCTTCTGATGATGCTCCAGCAATATTGGTTTTGAAAAAAAAGAGAGACTTCTAAAATGAATCAAAGATGGTGCAATTACTGGTGGCAACTCAAATTTGATGAAATAATTACATCTTATATCAAGAAAATTTAGGCACAAAAGCTTTTAAAGTGGGTAATGTTATGCAAATCATTGTCAAAGCTGTGAGTTTCATGAAATCCAGGGAGCTGGCATCGTCAATTCCATGAGTATCTTAGAAGTATGGAAGCTGATTATGGGGACGTAATTTTCTTCTCTAAAGTAAGGTGGCTAAGTTAGCATAAAATGCAGAAAATATTTGACCATTTGAGAAACAGAACCAAAGGTAATGGAATCAAAAGGAAAATTTGTGCTAAAGTTTTTGATAAAATTGGCCTCTCATTTAAATGAGTTAAACATCCATCTTTAAGGCAAATGATCAACTTAACTGTATTGCTTTGTACCATAGCAGTATTCAAGATGTTTCTTAATATACAGGAAGCTCAAGTTATGGCAAATAATTTTGTGCCTTTTGATACATTGGCTAAACACACTCCTGTGAACAACAAAAGAAGCACGCAGCCTTGTTTTCTGCTTTGAATTTCAGAAGAGATTTCAGAATTCATAATAATTCATAATTCAGAATGCCTCATTCATGTCATTGATTTTGGCAGTATGTATGTTTGCAAACAACTGTTTTCAAAGGTAAAGTACAGAAATGGAGCAATATCATCAAAAATCTGACAAACACCTTGAGAATGCTCTAAGAATTGCAGGCACTTCAACTGAACCAGATATTAATGCATTCGATTCACAAAAATAGTATCCTACTTCTATGGTTTTGTTACATTTTCTTCAAGTTTTAATAAGAAATACAATTTTAGAAAATGTGGCTCAGGCAAGCCAGAAGGTTGAACATCCATGCTTTAGATAGAGAGACGAGGAAGTCAGCCAAGAATGGTAAAAGTTTTACTGCAGCACTCAGATTTCCTCAGGTGTTTCTTAGTACTTTGGTTTATCTGATATAGAAGAATAGCTGTTTGTGTGTCAAAACCTTGTTTTGAGTCATCTGAAATTTTGGCCTTTTACCTTCTGTGGATCTTTACTATCAACTTATTTAGAATTAGTATGCTTACACTCTTACATTGTAATTATCTCTATAATTCTAATGAAAAAATCAATTTATTACAGAAGAATTTTCTGCATATTTTGCTTATTTTCTTATGTGTGTCACTTACTTGCACAATGATACTTCTAATATCTAAGACTAACATATTTGTAACACAGAATACTGAGAAGTAGTACATCCAGAGCTACATAGAGGGAGCTCTTGCTTTATTTTTCCATGACAGAAGGTCAAAATATTTCTGGGTAATGAATCATTTTGAGTCATGATGAAAATCATTTGTTAGAGGGTAAAGGATCAGATGAGAAAGTCAGCTATTGTATAATAGTTCACTTAAAATGCCAATGCTTTCAGCTGCCATTTCTTTTTTATGTACACATTAAAAGAAACTGTGTGGCACTGAATTTTCATGATACCTCAGTACTCAAAGAAGAAATTTCTTACTCCACTTTGTATAAAATAAGAACAATAATGCTGTGAAATTAACTGTGAAAGAGTTAGTACTTGTCATGAGCCCCGTGTAGCTTGGCTCCCTTCTTTATCTTGAATTTGTAACCCTGGGTTTCGTTCCCATCATTGTTAACCTGTTATGTAATCTGTAGATGCAGTTAAGAACCTTTCATCTGTTCAGTGTGCTTGCTGTGTTTCAATTTGCCTTTTCCTGGAGTTGTTTGCTTTTCATAGAATGTTTGAAGTCTAGCTGCTAAACAAACGCTAGAAAGAATGAGGTTTCCTTCCTTGTTACCTATATGGAAACTCAATTTCATTTTTATCACAGATAATGTGAAAGCATTTTCTTCGGTAGGAATCAGAAAGAACATGCTTTGTAGGCCCTTTGGGTAGCAGACTGAGTTCTGTGTGAGGAAAAATATGAACCCACACCTTAGCCTGCATATAACTAATAGAACAAGTACTCTAATTGGTGTAGTTTTTATGAACCTCTTTCATAACCAATTTTCTATCTATCACTGTATTCATCTTAAAGTTGTTTACAGTCTGCAAGAAAGACAGTATTTTTAAATGGTGTTACATGTACAGTTTTTTTTTAAGAAAATGTTTCACATCAAATACAGCATATTTATGAAACAATGTGGAACATCTATAAGCTTTGATATCTTTTACAGTTCAGCACACTGTGTTTTTGTGTTTAATAAGATAAAATAGTTGTATGAACTGTCTGACTGTCAATCCCAAAGGGCTGAATAGGCTGGCTGCTCAGGCAGGATATTATGCTATGTTACACTAGATGTGTTGTGAGGTACCAGGGGGTAGTATTGCCTCATGTCACCATTCCCCCGAGTTATTCCATTAAATCTGTAAAGCATGAAAGATTTAATAGATATCTAGAAAAAAACTAATTTAAGCAAAGTGAATAGAACTTGCATGGTTTATAGAGATGGAAGACTATTTGTGATGTCTTTCTTTCAAGATGCTTTAGAGAACAAGATTTTTGTCATATTGAGCAGGTTAACTCTCCTGGAATGTGGAGTCACTATATCTGTTTATGTAAGTTTACAGTAAACATGCTTGCGATTAGGTGTTTACTGTAATAGCAACAATCTGAAGCTTTAATGAGTCCTGCACCTGTGTCTAGAATCAGTGTTCTTGTAAGAAAAATGTTGTTCACTGGCAGCCATAGCTGAAGAGTCCTTTTCTTATGTTATTTGTATTAGAGTGCCTTCATTTTCTGGGAGAGGGAGGTCAATACTGCTAAACCACCAAATTGCAGAATGTCTCAGGTTGGAGCAAGAGATAGAATCTCCTTGTTCAGTTCATTGTTTGGCTTTTTGGGGGGAATGCAGTATGTTGTGCCATAAGATGATGAAGAATTTCTTTCCATGTTTCTTTGCAAATAGTGTGTTCTGTTCCCCAGTGGTATTAAGCTTTGTAGAGTCCAGGCTTGTACAAATTTTTGAATGTTCTTGAATTTGCTAATTTGTATGAAAAATGAAAATATATGATGAATGCAATTGTCATTTGCTTCCATCTTATAAGTTGGTGTGTCTGTCATTCATTTAAAAAAAAATCCAAAAGTAGGCTCATGCCTATGAAAGATACTATAAAAATTTGTTATATACCCAATGTCCCAACACTTTCTTATTCAAAACTGAACAATGACTGGAGTCTATCCAAATGCAGACAAATACGAAATGTTGCCAGTATACTGCCAGTATAAAACCAGTCTCTCTTGCTAGTGTTCAGTGTCCCTAAGGGAGTAGTGACCTGTACACTTCCATCCCTAATAGCTACTTTCCCAGGAACAGAAGGGAAGAGAATGTTTGTACAATCAACTTTGGTGAGTTCAATTGCTTTTTCTTCATATTTTGTTGTGGTCTAGTGGCAGCCAAGGACCCCCAAGAAAGGACTGTCTTACTGAATGAGGTTTCATGAGCAAAAGCAGAGGAATCAGAGGAAGTTTTAACTCTCTACTCATCTATTATGATACATTGTTTTCTAGTCTGTTTTTATAAAGTCCAGTAAAAATTGTCTCATTATTCCTTCAATTTTGCTGTAGCCTAAAACTGTTCATCAACTTATTTGGAATACCACAGCACAGTTCAGTTTGAATTTGGTCCTTTTGAGCACTAAAATATGAGAGGCCTTGCAACAACTGCCCAAGAGCCAAGATTGTATATGGGAGACAAAAGGAGTCTAGGAAGTCTTAAATTAGGATTTTCCCCATCTCAGGCAATGTCTACAGGATGAAACCACCCCCATAGTTCTTAACAGAGGAGGATGTTTCTGATAGCAATCATCTGATTCAGACAAATTCTTAAATAAGGATAAGCAACATAACTCATTAGCTAAGCAGTCTTCCCCTTTGACACAAGTTCCACATTCTATCCAGAGTTTATGACCATGGGAAAGGAAGTAAGAATGTTCCCAGATCTTTATGGGCTAGACAGGCAGAATCTGAGCTATTCCAGAGGAGCCTTATCTTCCTCTTCCATGTCGCAGTTCTGTCCTTAAGTTCATGAAGACAGAGAGCTATTCACAGCATGTCTAGAAAGACTCAAGAGCTGAGGAAAGGTCCTATGCACTGTGAGAACACTACTAGATGAGCAGGGCCTCTTTCATTGTAAGCAAGAGTATTGCAAGAGCATTTTTATCTTTAATTAGTTCAATTGAACTGCGTTCATTGATAGTAGCAAATTGTAAGAGTTTGTGTTAGCAGAACAAGATCTCGCTGGTGTTTAAGTTTTTTTCATTTTTGATTAACTGTCATTTAATAAATTCAGACTTGTGTGCATTACCTTTAATAGGGGAAGTTAATTCAAGAGTGTGCAGTAGGTGGTGATTATGAAGTGAGGATAATGACAACAATTTCACACCATGCTGTTTGTTTAGTACTAAATTTTTGTGAGGATTTGCTCAAGTTCCCTACTGTTTGCTCTTGCTTCTGATGGGATTAGCAATGACTGGAGTATGATAAATAGGTGCAAATATTGTGCTCTGGTTACTAATGTTATTGGATAATATTTCCTGAATATCTAAGTATCTATTAACTACTCCGCACCCTATGTTTTGACTTTTCTCTGAAGTTAACTAAAATTTTGAGAACAAGATGAGTAACAAGAAGAGAAGCAGTGGTGGCTCTCTTGACAGTGGTTGTTTGTTCCTGTAAGTGTCTCCTATAGAATTTGATGACAAGTAGGCTAAAATTTTCAGCTGAGATTCCTCTGAACAAAATGAGAAACTTTGATTTGATGCAAGGCACGGTAAGCAGGAAGACTCATGTGAATGGTGTACTGCAGGTCTAAAATAAAACCTTAATGCAGATCTGTGAAGAATACCCTGGTGGTACAGAGACAAGGGGAAATCCAGAGGGTATCAGATCAAGTAGTGATCTCAAAGGATTGCATGCTAAGTAATGTTGCAGACCATGGTTTCCTTCCTTTTGGTATAGGAAGACTGGCTGCATTCCTGCTGTTTATCTCCACAAATGTGGTCATAGCAGGTAAAGTGAAGCTTGGAAGTAAGTTACTGTTGTAGGTGTGTGCTTGATGCGACCTGAAAATGCTTGATAGCTGTGGACAGTGCTTTTTATTATTGTCTGATATAATTTATTACCTTGATCATACAGAAATTAGGGTTTAGTCTAAGAGAATAAGCAGGGTGGTACTTGGTGAGTATATTTAATTGCGATTTTCTTAAATTCAGACATTGCAATTATTTCTGTGGCTGGGGTTTTTTTGTATGAGAATCATTCCTGATGTTTATAATTATGAAGAAGCTGCCCTGTTAAGTGCTGTACAAAAATAACTGAGAGATATGGCTCTGAAAAATAAAATACCAGAATAGCAGAAAAGAAAGAGCAGAAATATCTTACCCTATTTCAGCTGCGGAACAAGGGTGTGAGTGTGTTTCATTAGTGTAGAGGCAATTGACTTCATGTTGCTTTTCTTCCAAATAGAATTGTTCGTTCCCATCTCTGCTGCAATGAGATGGTGCTGGTATCTTGATAGATGATTTTGGTGTATACATTTGGTGTATATGTTTTCGACTTCATTTTTTGCAAAGTAGCTTTATTGTTTTCAAGTATACTCTATTATTGTGATGATTTTCTGACCCTTGTTTTGTTCTGAGAACTACAAAGATAGCTGTTTCTGGTCTGATTCTGTAAAGTAATGAGTCCCATTATCTTTAGTAACTCGCATTAGCTCACTGAAGGATCAGATGTAGTCTAACTGCAAAGTACATGATCTAAATTAAAGACTGTAATGCAACAGTTAAATTACATGTCACTCAGTCAATGAGGTGGCAGTTTGGGAAGTATTCATCAGATTACAATTTCAAGTCTTTATGGATTATAAATGTTGTTGTCCACTCTGCAATACTGTAATTTCATAATCTGCTTTGAGGCCATCCTATCCTTCTCATAATATAATATTTTCAATCTTTATTAATAAAGGAGAAAGTACATCCAAAAATATTTATCTTAGAAGTTGATAAATATGGACTGCAGGTATTGGAAGGTACTGCCAAGTCATTATGATAAGAAGTGGAGAGTAGAGAACTATCAAGAGAAGATGTTTACACAAGTACTCATCGGGAACACCTGGATACATCAGCTGTATTAGTGAAGTTAATTGTTGAGCATGACCCAGTGTCCCTTCAGCCTAATTGCACTGATTCCTAAATGTCTTGAAAAACCAACAGCTGAGCAACATGCAGCTGGGGGAAGGGTTTCAAATGCAGATGTTTTCCCCTTTTTAACAGTGATTTAGAAAGTTGTTATTTGAGAGATCATTATGATAAACAGAAATCTTTTCCTCATGTAAACTGTGGGGACAGTCTGCCTGCACTCTGCTTTCTCATGAGAGTTCAGTGGAAATAAGAACATGCAGATCTTTGCTCTAAAGAACATAAGTCAAAAACTTGCCTGTTACTGATGGTAAAGTAACATCTTTGTGCCTGAGTGTTCATAACTGAATGAATTCACCAGTGTACTAGTGACTCTAGCTGAAAAGCAACTCTATTCCTTTGTCATGTCAGAATATTTCTTCAGAATTTTGTTTGAAAATACTTGCCTTTTTCAAATACTTTATTTTTCAAATGCTTCCTGCAAACTTTGTAATTCTCCGTCAAAATGAAAAAAATATTGGGTAAATATTTCAAAAATATTTCCACTAACTTTGTATATGAGATTCAGGGGTAATAACTTTGAAAACACTTCATGGTCTGATCTGAATCAATTGCAAATGTATTTGTTTGATACAAGTTGATACTAAAGACATTATACCACCTAAGATGGGCAGTATTTTGCTACTTTTTCATGATATATTCAACCAGTATGAGCAATTCGAGCTCACTGGGATTAGCTTTCTCTTCTATATGGAAAAATATGTAAATATGATAAAAATACATTAATCACTTAATATTTTTAGCGGAAGAAAGAGTTCAGTTGCCATGAGGAAAAAATATTAATCTTCTATCTGTCAGCATTTCTTTGTTTTGAGACTACTTTTTTTAGTGTGTAAATACTATGTGTATTGTACAGATATCCGGTACTGAAGTGGAACTGAGTACAGTTCACAAGACTTTTACTCTATTCTTTTGCTGAATATAGAAAAAGTCAAAGAACTAGTGGAAAAATTAACCTGGCTTTTAAATAAAACTCAGTGCTAAATATCTGTAATCAACATAGGAAAATCTGCTAGAGAATTTCAAGCATCTTGTTTTTGCTTGATGTACAGTTTTCAATCCAAACTACTATAGTTTGTAATCTACTTCACATGACTGCATTTGGCAAGGAATTACAGCACCAGTTGAATGTTGCACAAGCTCTGATTTCAGGAGGGAAATCTGAGCATAAATTTTCTTTAACATCCTATGTAAGAATATGCTCTGCATGAGACTTCTCTTTTTTTTTTTTTTTTTTTTTTTTGCTTGATCCCATATTACATTATGGTAGATTGGATTTAACACTGCAAGTTTCTTTGATCCTTACTTCACGCAGTGCAGAATCAGTGCCTCATATCTGTGTTGTAAAATTCAAAGTAAGAAAAGTTAGTTAGTTGCTTTCTTTTTTATGTTGATTTAAATGGATTGTGTCTAAAGAGTGGTGGTATTGTAGTTACCTTTTATTCTCAACATAGTTTTTGTAGCGATTTTGGGTTGCTTTACATTTCCATCGGAGATCAAGCAGAATAATTTAAAAGAAATGCATCTGCTCTAATTCCATATCCTTCCTCTTCTTTTCCTACCTATTTCTGATTGCTTTCCTGGAACGCATAATTAAAAATGCACCATGTTCAGCATGACCTTAAAAATTTCACTGCCTGAAAATTTTTTTGTTATCTGATCCTGTTTTTTAATAAGTACTTTTTTTTGTGATTGTGTGTAACTTTATTCTTGTATAGTTTCTACTCTGGGATACAATTATGATGTAAAAACCAAATTCTTATTCTATCATAATACTGAATTTTGACCAAATGTGTTTTGATGATTTTCATGTATTAAGTGAGTTTAATTCATCATGTACATACATGTGCATGTACTTAATCCACATAACTACATGCTGGTTCTCTTTTAAACATAGCTTTGTATTTCCGTCTTGCTCAAAACTTTGTTGTTAATTCTCATTCTCAACTTGAAATACATCTTAACACATTCCAGGTACAGTCAACTCTTGTAGAGAACTAGAATAAAATGAAAGATTCTTGGTAGCACTATTTCCTATAGTAGTCATGTTAAGTGGATATCTACTGATAACTTTACATTTATGCTTTGGTTACTCTACCATGTTTAAATCTGATTCAGCTAAAAGAGACTTCAAATATATTTCCTTTCTTAGGAAGTGCCACAGTCTAAACATTTGAGACTACCTGTTAAACCTCTTTCTTTTTTTACTAAGTAGTATTGGAATGATGTGAATATCAAGCATCACTTTCACCTTTAATTCATTTTAAGTAGCAACATTGAAATGGAGTACATAATTCTTATTAGAAATGCTTCAGTAGGATGTGCAATGTCATAACAGCACCAACTAATAGAAAGAAGCATTTCTAAAATAGGAATGTTGCTTAGAGTATGATAATTCCATTTACTTGATATATCAAAATTTGATATCCTTGTAGTCCTAAACGAAAGTGTAAAAGCTATCACTTAAAAGGAAAAAGCATCCCTTCTGTGGGACAAAATGTCGGTGATGTTAGAGTTCCTAGAGTCCAGTTTGCTTTAATGCAAACTGTGCACTCCTGCTGATCCTGCAAGACTCTGGGAGACATCACTTTTTTCCTTCCATGTAGTCAGCATATTGACTTATCTGAATCCATGGACTTAAGAAACCTTGCTTTTTTTTGCCAAGATTTAGTAAAGCACAATTTGTATGACTTCAGTTAGAAACTAGAGGCTTCTGAAAAAGTGTGGTTTGGTCTGAAGTTTGTCAAATGGTTCCCCAAGGTGAATATGAAGACTTAAAAAAAAATCTGAAGTAACAGAAGTAAGTCCTAGAAACACTTAAGTTCAAAGAGTGAACTTTGTATGCAGAAGGTTGCATTTTTTTGTAACAGTTATAGCTGACTCACTCTGCTCCCTTGATTACTTTTTTGAGGTCTGTTTTTGAGGTCTATATTTGTTGTTTAAATTGTATTTCTCTGGTTTATCCTATGCAGTAGGTGATAGTGGGAGATGTTCAATCTGTGAGTCCACTTTCAGTCAGGAAATATGATTCAGAATCACAATTTCTCTATGTCATTCGCTTGCTCTGGTGGGGACTGTTTGCAGGGAGCAGTCTGCTCACTGTTATTTAAATGGTCAGGGTTCTTTGGCTAGCAAGTGTCAAAACCTCATACTTCCATGTATGCATGTGGGGAGAGAAAGCACAAATGATGAATATTCAGCTTGAAAAAATACCATAAACAAGTTTATTCAAATCATAGAATGGCCTGTGTTGAAAAAGACCATAATTATAATCTGATTTCAACCCCCCTGCTATGTGCATGGTTATTTTCCCGTGGAGCCAATAAGATGTGTAAAGTAGCATTCCTTATTAGCACTGCAATCTGCTACTGAACTGATATTCCATACTGTTATTCCAATGATCCAACGTTGCAGTTGAAAATCTTTATTGTACTGGAGCTCAAACCTGAAAAATTCTTCTCTTAGAATGACTCCTTTGTGGATAGGAGTGCTATGTGTAAAGAGTGTAGTTTCTTGCTGTCGTGTCACATCAATTTCGATTATGAATAATGTAATTCTTTTTATCTAATTGAGAAATAACACCTTAACACTTGTAAGTGTTCTCCTTTTCTCCATTAATGTATCTCTTCATGTTGAGATTCTCTACAAGCACAGTCAATAAAAAGTCATAGAAATGCATGTATTTCTCCAGTAATACTAAGAAAAAGCATTGCAGACCTGAAGTAGCAAAGGAATGCATTCTATAGAAGACAACCTTCAATTTCTGACAGTTGCTTGCTTTCAAAAAAAAAAATAAATAAATAAAAGGCTTGGCAAGTATTTAAAAAAACACACAGCAGTGAACAAAAACAGTAACAGAACACTGTGTTCAATGGCCATGTTTCAAAATGAAGTGAAATTAGATAGTCCTTTTGCTTTGTTAAATACTGAAAATCATTAAGCCAGTGTGAATCTGTTCAAAAACTCACATGCATTAATGCACGGCACATTGTAGTAGACATGAAAATTATATCTGATTTAGCAAAATAAACAGCTTAAAGGAGCAGATTTCTACCTGCTGGACTTCATTAAATGCTTACTCTCAAAGTGACCTCTGAAGACTTAGCAAATGTGTGTTGGAACAGGCAGAAATTTTCAATTCTACTAATGAATGTGTTGTGACTACAATGCCTGCGTGAGTTTTATAGACACAGTTGAGACTTCCTCAACACAATGCCATTTAAGTGCTTTTTTAGATAAAATATGATCATTACAGCAAATAATGTCATACAGAATTAGCTGTAGGTTTACATAGCCTTGTTTATCTTTATTCATATCCTTGCCTTTATCCGCTACACTGCAATAGTAAGCAGGCTGATTGATTTCAGTGAGAGGAAAATGCCAATTTTTTCATTGTACAGGACATATGTAAGTTCACTGTTATGAATGATATTCAGAAATTAGGATAAGTGAGGTCAAGATCATGAGCTGATGCTGCCATTATGAGGATGCCAAGCAAATTGTAATTTAACAGATTGCCTCCTGCATGTGTTGTAATGGATAAATTGGTCAGCAAGTGTTATATCATATTTCAGAGATTTTAATTGTCCAATAGCAACATACTGAGACAGAGACATCTACGTTCTTTCAATGATTATTTATAATAAAATGTAAAACTAGTCTGAATGAGAAGAAAAATTGTCTAATTACGTGATTTTTAGTAAAGCTTGATTAGTTCTAGTCAATGGAGTCTTTTATTCACTTTGTGAGGGCTGAGAAAGGAACTTTGTCACATCCATCAGAGTTGCATGAAGAAAGAGAGATTATTATCTCTTTGGACTCTGTTTTTGGCTTTTGCTCTTGTTTCCCAAACCTTTGTTTGAAACTAAGATGGAAGAAATAATTGATTTAACTGAACAAAGGGAGGCCAATATTAAATACAGTGAAGTGTCTGACTGCCAGTGTTCCTGGGAGCTTGATTTTTGTAGGTGATGAGAGCACAACTGGACATCTGAGCAGCTACTCCCACAGAGGGGATACTAGTAAGGAGTTTGTTTCACATTCTTGGTAGAAACAACAGATTCTATTCCAGCTTGGAAAGCCCACTGGCATGCAAAGTTCCCTTGCCCAAAGGCCTGCATCTTGCTGTTATTCTTTGTGTGCATATTTCTGGTGAATGCATTTTGATGTAAAAATTCATTTAAGAAGCATTTTTATATTGTGAAAAACAGATTTTGCAATATAAACACTTAAACAAGCATTGCGCTTTAACTTACCTAATAATAACTTATTAGACTCATGAGAGCATAGTGGTTAGTTCTCTTATCATCCACAGAGCTTTCTTCAAAGTACCATCTCTGAGAATTGTAACTAATAATATAACAGCACTCTCCCTAGTTTTTTTTGTCTGAGACCCAATTGTATACATGTTTATGGGCTGGGTGTATTATATGTCACAGATTCCAGAAGCATCCCTGCATTATTTATAAGAGTAAGTCAGACATAATAAAAATTGTGTTTTAAATTGCAGGGCAAAGAAGGGTGTAAGACTTCTTGGAGAAGAGGAAACTGCAGTTATATAAAAATATTTGTATTTCAGTTTTGAAAAGTGTGATAAAACTAAGCATTTTCCTACTGCATATGTTATGTATGAAATATATTCTGAAGGGAAATATTTTTTGTAGAAATACTTTCTTATGAAGTTAGACTATTTTTAGACAGAAATGGTTTTCCTTAACATAGCAAACTTTGTATTAAGTTCTCATAGTTCTGGCAATCCAGGAATGAGAGCATCTGCCCTCCAACTGTTTGGAGACTGAATGGCACAAAGGTTATTGATAGACCATAGGCACTTTTATTTAAACAACAGTAAAAAAAAAAAAAAAAATCTTTTTTTTTTTGCCTGCATCCTATGAAATACAGGCTTTGAGCAATCTTGTCATATATGTCCCAAATGAGGTTACCTCTGTTGCTTGTAGCTGTATGTGTATATATATGTACTTGTATGTATTTCAATTTAAAATTTGCTTTTCTTTTAAGAATAGGAAAGGTGGTTTTCAAACCCCAAATAGTAACTACATGTATAAAGCTAATTGTAATGATGTGTGAGAATGTGAACTTATATTTCTTATACTATAATTAAAAATAACTTACAGCATTTTTTTTTTATTTACTTAATTCAGCTCAAAATCATGAAGCACTACAAATACTACATATTATTTAGGTACTGTTGCATCTAGCTTGGTTTCCATATGTGATAAATACTTTGGTATTCTCATCATTGATACTGTACATATTTCTTAATATTTTCTAATATAAATAATTGATAGCTTTATGAAATTTTTACTTCAGATTCTTCATGCAAATCTTTGAAAAATGAACACTATTCAATTATTATAAGTAACCAAAATTCATCCAAAACACAGAATGTGATGGGACTGCAGATAATTGTAAGGTCACAGGAGAAATATTTTTAAAGTAAATTAGTTTCACTCGTCTCACTGGGTGGGAAACCTGATAGGACTTTGATTTCCTAGGTATTCACACGGTAGATTCATTTGATTTAGGTTTCTAATTTTCTAGCTGCTAATTTTAATTTGTGAGTTATAAAGTAAATAGGCTGAATATAGAGTGTACAATTACTCAGAGTAACAAAAGAAGAACAGAAGTATTAACAAGCAGACTATCCTGTTAAATTCTTTTCTTTTTGGAATTAATATATCTAGGAAAACATTGTGTTGAAGATTACCATATGTTTGACTGGTATGAACTTTCCCAGTTCTTTTTTTTTTTAATTATAGAAAATAAGATTGAGGATACTGTGCATGAAATCTAGGAGAGTATGTCCTGCAGAATTCAGCTGTAGCACAAAACATATCTTTTATTAGGTGCAATAAGTAAATTAAAGTCAATGTCCATTCAGAAGCAAGAGATATTTCATTTACCTCGATAGAGATATAATGACTTAGGATTATAGGCTGTTTACTAACATTGTCAAATGTTAGAGCCAGACTGTGTATGGTTCTAGGCAGCCTAGGCTAGCGGTTGGTGTGACTCTGAACATAGCAGGTGATTTGAAACTAGTTGATCATTGTGGTCCTTTTCAACCCAGGCCGTTTTATAATTGTCAATACAACAAATGTCAGAATACTGCAGTGTTTCTATGCTGGCTCTGAGTGATGAGCTGTTTATGTTTCAGGCTGCAAATGAGAGAAAAAAAAAAAAAAAAACACCCCATGAAGCTGCGCTCAGTTATTTGTGAATTCAATTTGCTGGAGAATGGTGATTATTGAGGGACTCTTTCAATCTAATTCGGAAGAATTTATTTGTCCGTTTCCCAGTATTTTACAGCAAAACATCAAGTAACTAGAATCTGTAGTATCTGATAATAGTAGATGTGATATATGACTGGTGAGAGGGGCTGCAAGCACAGTTACCTGTTTTCCTGCCGCTTAAAGCTTGATCAGTAATGAAAGGAAGTAAGAGGAAAAAAACAAAAACAAAAAAATTCCCATCTTTGTGTCTTCCACATTGCAGGAGGTCAGCTGCTTGCAAAGTCTACTGAAACCAAATTTTTGTGGTATTTTTTGAATGCAAACAAGTTTTTTGAATCATCTGTACATTTTATAATGATGTATTGTTTTTGCACTCTGAAAAGGTTTAGATAAAAGATCTTAATAGCATGCTTTCCCACTGAAGAAAAGTTAGCAAATTTATAATAAACACTGAGAAGAGATCACTGAACAATATTACAGACTGTACTGAAATATAAATTATCTAACCTGTTTCTCCATGCTTGAATTCTGTGATGACTTTGCTGTTGGCCACCTTTTAAAATTCACTTAAAACTATGCAGAACAGATGCAGGCACTAGAGGGAGATGTGAGCACACGATCTTAACCGGCGTATTGACATTGTGATTTTTGTGTTGTGAGAAATTGCTGAATAGAACAGGTGAAATGTTAGCTCTGAAGGAGGACTTTAGATAACTATAAAGGTTAAATATATGATCAGTAATTTTGGGAGCTCTAACTAGCCTTTTTAGATTCCTCCTAAATTCGAGTCCAATTGCACATCAACTGACTTGTTTTCAGTAACATATCAACAGTTAGAAATACCCTTTCAAATATACTTAAGTGCAATATGTGTCATCTAAAACTTACAAAAGTGCAAAGCAAAAAAAAAAAGGAACTATTACAAGGTTCTTTACAACTTTACCTGTACACTTCTGCCAGTATTTCTGTATTAAGACTTATTTTGGGGCAAGCATTTTTGGGGAGTGATACGCTTGTCTAGAAGGTTGTTAGACAAATACACAACATTCTCTCTGAGAGGCACAGATTATTCAACAGTCTCCCTATTGAATTAAAGGAGTTTGTTTTCTTTAACTCCATTCACTGTGGTGGTTTGTGCATATAGAACATTATTCTTACACAACAGTTTAAAAACACAGTATGTTTATTTGACATCTTTAATAATTTTGACAATAGTTACTCAATGTTTTTTCAGAGTGACAAAATATATTTTGCTGAGATATTACACATTTTTTGAAAATAGAAAATGGAGGCAACATTGCCCAATGAAACACTGTGGTTTGGGAGCTACTGTTGTAAAGAGAAATTTAACTCTTCCTGCTAGCTCTAACTTTGGGTAAATTCTTAATGATCTGTCAGAAAATAAATATTATAATACAGCTAACTTTTCTAAGACAGTAAGTTTTGTTCTCTCTGGATAATGCTGGTTTACCTCTTGAGATAATACTCCTGAAGCCTAAAAGTTATTACCTATGGAAAGTAAAAGTTTAGTCACTTCATGTGATAATTTTCATTAAGTAAAATAATAAAACAAAAAAATAAGAAGGGGGGGGAGGAGGGAAAGTGTGTATAGGTAGTCAGAAGATGTGCTTTTCCCAACTATAATGCTTTCTTTTATCTGTAGGCATGTGACATTTTCATGTTTTGTTAATATGGTTATGGAAAGGCATTTGTTAATATATTATGAGAAAGCTGTGGGTTTCTTCAACAAATAAGAAAAATGATTAGATTCCCACTTCTATTCTGTCTCCCCCCTGCATGCACTACTTGCTGTGTGTCAGGGAAGAAATTTTCAAGGACTCACAATACAATACTGCTAACACCTCTTGACTCTTTCTGTAATGGTAAAGTGTAGCTAATAGTGGCCCTGGCCACTGAAGTTATAGGTGAATTGAAAAATAGGCTAGAATGACATATATTATAAATTTTTTACATTGAGAAAACTCAATGACATAGAAAAATCATTTTTTAAATTCAAAATATAAATGGGTACATTTATGTAAACGTTTTTATGTAAAGTAATTGCTGGAAAGGTAATAATCTGAAGTTGAGATGTTTTTAAAGTCCATTTGGTGGTAGAGTAGTATTTTTTTTTTTTTAATGTATCCCTACATTGTGTTTTCAATTATACAATTACAAAGCAAGGGCCACAAGGAAAGGCCCAGAATGAGGTAATGTTCTAAAGGCACTAAAAATAAGTAGAATACAATTTCTGTTGTATTTTATTAGAGACAGTCTACGTGACTGGGGAGAAAGATCATATGAATATTTGTGAAGCTATCATGTGGTTGGGTTTAGTCCAGATGTTGTCTGCAAAACTAGCTTGCAAAGGGCATAAATGTGAGATCTGCTTCATGTTCTTTGTAGAAATGAGCTTTTTGAAAAGACCCACTCTTTGCTCTCAGAATATAGGTACATTCTTAAGAAAGAATAGGAAAATGAACAAATAAAAACATACACGTATGATTTCCAGCATCCTAGGCGAGCTGAGACATTCCTTCACTTGTCCTGCTCCTGCCCCCCCCCCCCCCCCCCCCAATGACTGTTGAAGTATTTAGAAATTTTAACATTGTCAAGGGGAGAGCCTTTGCTACTGATGACCTTCTCCCTTCAGTTAATGGACAGTCAGTCTTCTCCTTTAGTGTAGCAGTTCAAATTACTGCTCTGTGTCATACAAAGCAGTGGTATTAATGAACAGCTTTGAAGCTGTTGTGCCCCATCCAGACAAGTTTTCTAGTTCTGTGGTTTGGTTCTTTGTTTTCCCTACTATTTTTTTTTATTTAAAAAAGCCTTCATAAATCAATGAACTTCATTAGGAAACCAAATTTGGCATGGTTTTGGTCACATCTGAAGGGAATCATTATTTCCAGAGAGGCTGTATAACTAAGCCTTACTCTTCAGTACTATTTATTCCTGGTTACTCATCAGCGTCTAATGGTCTTTCCATGCATTCTGAAATTATGCTGTAGTCAGATGAGGAGCTCAAATATCTATTCTGGGATTCAGAACTTAATCACCATGTGTTTCCATTGTTGTTGTTGTTGTTGTTATTATTATTATTATTTTGCCTAGTATCTTCCATATAGTTTTTAATTCCCTGTATTTTCTTAATCAAATTATTCAACTATCAGAGTAAGCATCTCAGGTAGTATTTTCTATAATAGTTCTAGTATCATTCTAGAATTATTCATTAAAATGCATTTAATAGAATCCTCTTTATCAGATGTGGCTTAAAAAAAAATTTCCATTGGTATTGTGCTTAACTTTTGTATCAGCAGAAGAAAACATCATTCATCTTTGAAAGATTGTATTTGCTGTTAATGTAATGTTACACAGCTGAAGGCCTCAGAAGAGCAGTTAAGGTTTAGGCTGGCTTTTTTTCCAATTCCTTCTTACTTTTTCTGAAAAGACATTTGAAAATGTGAAATTTCCTTAACAAAAACATTAATTATGCTGCTGATTAAAGTAAATGGGCAGTTTATCTGTCCTTCCTGAGTTAGAAACTTTTATAGCATCAACAGTTCTTCCCATGACAGTTTTTGTTGTAGGCTAAATACTAGGATCCTAGTATTTTTGTTAGAAGATGCATACACGTTGAAGTTACAAACGCCCTGTTACTAACAACTTCACTTGATTAATGCAATTAAGAATGCTCTATGCACTAATGTGGTGTGGATCTCACTAATGTGCCCTAGAAGTCCTGTGAAATTCTGTTAACATAGCATATATATCTTGCCCAGCTGCCTCTGAGCACTCACTGGTGGTTCAAGTGACTTGGTTTTCGTCTGTGGTTAACTAACTAGACTTAAGATATTCCTTTATGTGGTTAAAATGACTGGAAAGGTGCATCATAATTACAGTATCTCATTCCAGAATAGAACTATTTATCGCTTAAGTATCACTGAAATGGTGCTGGGAACCTTATGCACAATTAAACAATTTTAATGTAGCTCATGCTATTTAGTTTAACATGGATCCCTTACAAACTCATCTAATGCCAGAAAAACTAGAAGTTTAACTTGCCTTACAATATAGCTCTATGTAGGGGCAATTTAAAGTCACAAGGACTGACCCAATTAGGTAAACTCTTGGAAGGATTACGTGCATATTCTGGACACTTCTTAACCAGAAGAAAAACGCTTTGAAGTCTGAGATCTCTGAAGCTGAAGACAAGCCAAATACAGGCTTTCGTATATCTTCAGCAGGTTGGATAGATTAGTCCTACTAAAACACTTTATTTTTTTAGGGCTATTTTGGAGCATTTGTTTAAAATGCTAATCAGCTTGGAGTTGCCTAAGCTGCTATTTGGGCCTTTTAGGTTTTGTTTTGAAAACTGTTTAAAAATCAGGTTGTGTATCGCATCCAGGGAGTTGTATTAAGTGATGTAGGTATAATGAAAAGGTATTTCAATCTTATGAAATGAGTACAGTTGTTGTCAATGTACTCAAATAAGAACCACCACTAATGTCTATTCCTTCTGATACAGTGCCTGTGTAATTACATGGCAAGTTAATAAATTCAGAGTGTATTTTTAGAAGGCAAGATAAATGAAGACTGCAGCAATGGAGATTTTTGTTCGTAGAAATCTAACTTTCAGAAATAAATCTTTCATGTTTTTAAAATCAGCATTTTAAACAGAAGAAGCATTTTGTAAGGATAATCAGTCAAAAGCTGAACATTCATACTTGATTCATTTTGTAACTGTCTAGTTAGTATCAAAATTCTCAATAGTATTTGCCATCTTTAGGAACATTAAAACAAAGACAGGTCTTCCAGAATTCTGAGATCATCTTTGAGATGTCTTTTTAATGTTTTGCTTATCCATGGTGACTTTGAACTTCAAAGAATCAAGTTTAGCTCTGTAATAATACGTATGAAGTTAAAAACAGGCTACTTTTAAGATGTTTTTTTCTTTTTTTTTTCTAATTATGGAAGAAAATGATTATTTCAAGATGGTTAACAGCCTTTGTCTCTACTAACTTTTCAGGAGTGCTTTTGAAAATCTGTGACATACTGTGTTTAGATGTAGGGGAAAAAAGCTTGATTTTTATCTCTTACAGTCCAGGTCAAGTATTTGTTTGAGAGTACAAGGCTGATTATCGGTAAGCCAAATTTAGTTGCTGTGTCACAGTGCAATTATGGAGTTATGTAACACACACACACAAAAAATTGTTTAGAAGTGTGAGAAATGAAGTAAAAGATCAGATTGCCAGTATATGCTATAGTGTTGTCATACCTACTGATGAAGAGTGATGATAAGGCCCGTTTCAGTTAATCACTTGGCTATCAAAGTCAGTTCATTTTCTCAGAAAATTCAGTTTTCTTTGAGCTTGGTGATGGGCGATTTTGTGACATTTAATTTCTGTACTCAAAACAGAAGTTAGACAAAGGAAAATTACAATATTTTAAAATATTTGCTATTATCTGATGTCGTTGGCCTTCTTCAATGCCAGGTTAGTTTTTCTAGCCAGAAGAGACTCATTTATTTAAAACATATGTTCATTGTTTCAGCCAGGCAGTCAAAGAGCAATGTTTATCTAAAAATTCTACTGAGAGCTCATATTGGCATGGACAAGCCATTACCAATAGTCTGGCTGTGAATATGTTGGGCCATCTCACTGAAGCAGAAATCAGAACTGGACGCGGAGAATATTTACACAGCTAAGTGGCAAGTACACTTGTTGTTTCTCTGTGGATGAAAGACTCTTGCTCAAAAAATGTGTAGCTAGCATGTGAGATACGAAGTTCAAACTAATGAGGAGTACTATCTGGTGGTGGTAAAAAGTAATATTCATGTTATTTATTGGGTTTCTACATGTCAAAGTATTATAACTGCATATGTTGTTGCAGAAATGTTTGTATGCCATGTGGTTTATACATCATGTGATTTATCACATCGTAGTTTAAACTGAAATGTTATTTGATTATAACTGCAATTCTTCAATATGTGGGAAATATCAGTTGGACAGTATAATTCTGGTCATTTTAGTGCTCCTCAGGAGATACAATTCATGTGATGCCTAGAATAATGTAACCTCATATAGATGTGCATTATAGTTTACTCTGAAAGTAATGCATCCTTCTTATTTCTGTGGAAACTACAATGAATGAACAAATTTTTATAATCAAGAGCTACTCCACTGTCTCAGTCAATTGGATTTCTTCCAGTGAAATGTGTATTTTTAGTACCATCTGAACCATACTGCTTTATTTTGTGTGGTTTAATGACTGTAACTTTGTAAAACAAGTACTGAAGAAATGAAGTAGAATACAGTTGTATCCCTTTAGAGTTTCTACTTGTTTGCGTATTGTCTTGTTAACAAGATGATGCTGTGTACTATAAAAAAAAAAAAGCTCAATTTGTTTCCATGTCTTTGCATGAAGAGGTAGATGTTCAATTTTGAGGAAGGGAAACTGCAGATGACTGAAATGTATCTCGCTGAATTAAAGGAATCTGCAGCTGTCATGAAGTCTCCAGTTGATACAATGATTGTACTTTCTGTACCTCAAGAAAGACATTTAAAATTAAGCTAGAGTAGAAATAGAAAGTTTGGGCTTTTTCCCCCCATCTGCAGTAAAGTTAAAGCTTATGCTAGTGAAGTTACTGTGTGCTTTAGCAACTTTGGCATCAGGCACATTGTTATTTTTGTTTTAGCACAGATTTGTGGCGCTTCACATTTCTTTGATAGTCTTAGAATGCACAATGCTTTTTCTTCTGTACAGTTCTATATAAAGATGCCAATAATCTTTGGCATACATTATGTGATATCATCCATTTAATATTGATCTTCTATACAACATCTGTCACTCACTGAGAGTCTGACCAACTGTGCTAACAGTTTTATTGACTTTGAGTTCTGGATGGTCAAACAGGGATGAGCACTTCACTTCCTAAGTTCCCTTAACAATTTATAGTTTAAAACTTGCTGGATCACAGCACTACCACCTAAATTAAATTAAGAAATGTTACCTGATAATTTCTGTTAACTACTGGTAAGATTAATTTAAAAACTTACTTACTACACCTTACTTACTTACTTACTTACTTACTACACCTGCGGGACTTAAAAAAAAAAAAAAAAAAAAAAAAAAATTAAAGAATAAGAATTTGAAGAATTTGAGGGAATTCATCCATAATACAGCACTAGATGAAGAACTTGTTATCTGATTCCTCTTTGCCTATGTTATAATATTTGTTTTTCAATTAATTGAAAAATTACATTGATAGATGGGTGTCTGAAAAATCACAGAATCACAGAATTGTTGGGGTTGGAAGGGACCTAGAGATCATTGAGACCAACTCCTAATGTTGCACAACTTCTTTTGCAGCTCTTCTCCCTAAATCCCTGTTATGTGATGTACGGATTTTCTGAACTTAAAGACAAATACTTGCTTAATGTTCTAGTGACTGTAGCCAATAAACACATTTCATCACTATGGTTGCAAAAAAAAAAAAAACAAAAAAAAACACCCACTATTGCAATGCATCTGATAGGCACAAAAGAATTAATTGACATGAGAAAATTTGATCTCTGATACTATGTTAAAAACCAAATTCTTGGAGGAAAGAAAATGAAGTAGAGCAAACAGATTAGATCAGATCTTAGACAATATTTTATTCTTTGTGTAGGTCTGTACTAGGTCAGGTTAGATATGTTCCTTCAAGAAAAATCTGTTCCTCGTCCCTTCTTTGAGTAAATGATCAGTGCTTCTACAATGGCAGGTAATCTATTTCATGACATTTATGACTGGCAATATGAAGAAGAAAAGCATGTATGGTAGAGTAAAAAGATGTGATCTGTAATTGTCATCATTAAGAATATCATGAGGGAGTTGCTGAGAGAGGTTAATCTGATAATTTGAAAATCAGAACAATAGAGATATTCACATTTCAAAGCCAAGAATTTGAAGTCTACATTTGAGTTTATTATGCAATGCTGATTGAACTGCTTATACATTATGGTACAGATTTTAGGGAAAGTAGCCTAAGTTTCTATAATTAAAAGCAAAATCCCATATCTCATTCAGTATACAAATATTATTCGTTTAAACCTTGTCAGCAGAAATGGTCCGCAGTGCCTTATTTGATAAACTCATTTATACTCCCCAGGCCACCTTAGGTAAGGTGATACACTGTTCCCATTTCATGGAAATTGAGTTGCAGAATCAGTTTGCAGAATTGCAATAGAAAGTACCCACTGATACTTGTTGCCAAATTAGAAACATCAGAGAGCTGAATAAGCAGTACATGTAGCAGTATGTACTCTGTTTCCAGAAGACAAAATACTTCTTAAGTACAGTTTTATTGAAAGCTATTTTGTTTGAAACTTCTTTGCCCTTCTGAAGTACTAGGTATGGAAGTGTACCAGGAGACCTATTCTAGATCTATCCTCTGATTTTCCTCCAGTCTTCCACTATAACTTCTGTGCAGAAGTTTCAGTAATTTAGTAAATTAGTGAAGAAGTAACTTTTCAGTTTTATTACCTGAAATAGCATTTCTTATAGGTACTGTTACTTATACCTCTGTTTACTTAATGTTCTCTAATCTTCTTCATTTTTGTTTGTCTGTGGAAAAGAGACAGTCAGCATAACTGGATTGAATTTTTTTTTTTTTTTTTTTTTAATAAAAGGAGCATGGAGTGAAGACTGAAACCTGCAAAGACTTTCTTGGTTACAATAGAAAAAAAAAAAAGTAGTACTAAATTATATGCAAGGATGAGTACTTGTCTATACAATTATTCACTTCCTTTTACTTAAGCTAGTGCAGAAGTCATAAATGCTTACTAAATATCTATATGTTTGTCATTATATTACTTTCCAAATCAGTGCAGTCATTAGATAGTTCAAATGCCTAGAATAGAATAGAGCAGAATATTATTTGGGCTTCCCTCACATCTCGCCCCTGCCACTGTCTTTCTGCTCCTTTGTTAGCATGTGGATGAGCTTTTATCATAACGATGCCCAGAACAGATGTTAGCAGTCTTGTTCATGATCAGAGTTTTACTTCGAATTATGAATTGTTGCTGCAGACAGAAAACATTTGTCTGATTAGGTGCAAGTCTGCGTCAAGCATTCCAGTTTTGTTGGTACTCACACCTGTCTGTAGGGGGTGGAGAAGGCAGTCCAGAAGCATTTACTGTGAGTGATATTTTTCTTGGCTTAGGTTAGGGGTACCAGATTCTAGAACTCTTCAGCATGTATGTGCCAGCATTTTCTAGAGGCTATGCTCTTTATTGTATTTCCAGTGCTACTGAGTTGCACTTGTTGAGACAAGTTTGAATGTATGTATTTTTAAGTGATATCTATTTTTTGGACAGACTAAGCAGACACTTAAATTTTTTATTTATTTTCTGGCTACTGGAATCATCTTTTAAGGTTTGATTCTTGTTTCACCCATTGAAAATGCATAAGTAACATTAAAATTCATTTAATGAAAGAATCATCCTTTTGAAAACTGGTTATTTTATATACAAATAGAGTTTAAACAAGGCAGCATTGGTTGAAGATAGAGGCAAGTGGGAGAATTAACTGCATAATAAACATGAAATATCTACTCAAATAATGTGTTGTTAATGAAAACGTGCTATGAGAAGCAGGGGCATAATGCATGCAGCATGTGAAATGAACTTCCAGGTAAGTAAACTTGCAAAATTATGGTTCCACACACAAAGCAGGGACAGAGGTACTGTGTTTAGAGGACTTTGTCATCTTAACAGCAAGAGGAAGGCTGCGTAACTATCTAATTCTAGAAACAGAGTGTGAAAACAGTTTTTCCAATTTGTGGTACAGATGAATGTACCTCAGATGGTCTTCGCTACTAGGTTGTCTTCACTCATGACAGCACTTCAGCTGCTGCATGTTTTTTTTTTTTTTTTTTTAAAGAAAACAACTTCTGCGTCTACTGTGCTGTAGATACACAGAATAATCTAAAGGATGTAGTCAATCTGCTAATGTTTCATTTTTCAAATTAATGACTGACAACTGATAATAAATTTTAAGTCATGGCATCAAATTTAGGGTTGCGTAGCAGGAATATAAAGGAGATGTGGAGAGTATAGCTTGTGATAGCAAGGCAGAATGTGCATCAAAAAAGGAAGATGACTGAATGGCAACTAACACATAGCTGTATCCCATTCTACTTTTTGCTGCTTTTTTTCTATTTTAAAGCCAAGTAGTTCTCATTCTGAACCAAGAGATTTATTAATCAAGTATACAAACAGTCCATACAAGCCTTCAGTCTTCCCAATTCATCTCCTATAGTGTCAAGTAGTCTACAAAACACCACAGTCTCTAAGAGAAATAATTCTCCTAAGAACAGCATAGGAGCATGCTGTTTGCCTTGTTGCCAGCCAGTCCGTAGTACCAGGGGCAGGCAAGTGAAAGTTGACCCAGTATGCTATGTAGTCCTGGATGTTTTTCCACCTTACTCACTTGACTGCAACATCTTATTCAATTTAAACTGCTGTTATCTTTAAGCTGCTGTCTGAACAGTACCATCCAGGATACCACTGATAGCTATGACAAAGAAAGTAGGATAGTGACAAAGTCTGTCTACAAGACAGAGCTCTGAAGATGATAAAAAAAAAAAAAAAAAAAAAAAAAACCTAAGTGCCTGAAAAGTAAATCTTTAGAAACCTTTTTTCCTTCAAGAAATTAATGTAAATTTACATGTAATATTTGCTAGCTGGAGAAATTGCATTGTTGAAGAAACTATGCTCTGTGTTCTGCTCAGAGTGAAAGTATCTGTTATGCATTTAGGTGGCAATTAGAAGTCTAAAATTAAGAACAAATAGGCCACTTTACTGTTTCTAAGCAATGGTAGTTACTGTCTGGGAATATAAGATAAATGATAATGCCTGCAAGAGTGGTGGAAGTGTTGTCAAGAAGGCAGGTAGCCACATTCTGGTGGAAGGCAAATCTCATAGACCAGGTAAATAGTGGGTCACATCCCTATCTTAATTCTGTTTAGGGTTGTTTTTTGAAAAAAATGTATACCTAAAGCATTGGAAAATGACAAAGAAGGAAGGACAGGCAATTTGCCAAGATTATGAAAGATTTGTAATTTACCAGTTACAACTGCATCTCTGTTAGTTCCCCCACTAACTAGCTCATCTTTTGACAAGTGAATACACTAAGATGAAAGCAAGATCATACTGCTGCCCTACCTGGACTGTCTGTTTGAGTGAATAGCACAGGTACCTTTCTAAAAGTGTGAACTTCTTGAGTGCCAAGAAGAATAAGAATTCCCTCTTCCTGAAGCACAGTAACACACGGGTTGATTCTCTAAGTTGTCAGTTGATTGATTCCTTTTAATCAGTTCAGTTTTATTTTGTCAAAACTGTGTATGGATATGTCTATGTGGAAGATATTGCTAGAAAAGCCTTAACCAGATATCGATTATCTACCTTCTCCTCCCCCCCCTCCCTGTTAAGATTTCACTAATCTCTCCCGGTTAGTTATTATTTCATGATTCTCTTTATATGTGCAGATATTTAGAGTCTGAAAACACTTATTAATGTTGCTATTTCTAGCCTGTAAATTCTTGGAAATAAGCCCATTTGCAACCAACTTTTTTTCTCCCTTAATTTATACAATTATAAAGGGTAACAACTGTAGTAGTTTATTGCTTTGATGCTTGTAGTCATTTCAAAAATCCCTAGTTTTGTGATTACAATTTTGTAGTGTGAGAAGTTAAGCAAAAGTAAAGATACTTTGGATTGATGGGAAACCTCTGATAAAGCAATATGCTTCTTATCTATTGATTTAAAAGATCAAATGAGTTACTCAAATTACATTTCTGTTTTTGGTTAAGTGAGGTCAAATAACCTTCACCTCTGTATTCTCACCTTACAATTTTTGAATGATTGTGATAAATTAGTTGTTGATGGAGATGAGTCTTACTGAAAGTGTAACTTTAAATCTTCCAGACCATGTAGATAATCTTGTTGTTTCTATTTACTATCAATTTCAGTGAAAAAGGGGCACATTTATTGTGTAAATACACATACAAATCATCCAAAAATTGAATTGCCAGTAGTCACATTAAATTTATGCCACATATTTGGTGTATACCTGACTGTCTCAGGATCATGATCTTGGTTTGGATCATCAGGAATGAATGTGCAGTCGTGTAACTTTTCCACCATGACACCCTTTCCGAATAATAGGTGTCCATTTCTTTATCTAAGGCAACAGATCATCTTCAAAGGGGTGTTTTTCCTTTACAACTAACAGCATCTGCTTCCAGAGGGCGAAGACCTCATCATGATGTCCACTAATACCTCTGCTAATGTGTAAGTCCCTAGTAATGCTACCCAATTGGTGAGCTTCTATCTAGCAATATGCTGTTGGCCCCATTGTCGCAACACTGAAGTAACCAGGTGACAATGGGTTCATTCAGTTGCGGTGAAAAATCTTTTCTCAAACCTCAAATTTCAGTCATTCTTAGAGTAGTACAGGTGATATTGTTTTCCCCGCTTTCTACTCTTTCAGGGCTTATTGTTAAACCCTCCTGGGCACTTAGGGTCTAAGCCCTCTCTCTGGACCCTTTGGATGATGGAGCCATTCCTCTGGACCTCTTTCCTCCTCTTCTCTTATAATTTCTGCTGCTTCTATTTTCTCCTCCTCCTCCCCTTTCTTCTGTTCTGAATGAGGTGATACTTGTTTTATTTTCTGTTCTTTTACAGAGGCAAATGACATTGATTCTAGTGCCTCCTGCTACTGACAGGTTTGGTCAGTTTTGATGCTCTTACTCTCCAGCTCAGCTCACAGTCTGTCTTAGTTAGGAGGAGGTCTCATTCAGCTGGGAGGTATATCGTTGAGATTGAAGCTTGACTTGTTTGGTTTGGATTGGAGGGTGTTTGTTTGATTTAGAGGTTATCAAACTTGGACTTGAAGGTGTCTTGCTTGGTTTGGAGGGTCTTATTCAGATTAGAGACTGTCTAGTTTCTATTAAAGGCTGTCTCGTTCTGCTTGGTGGCTATTGAATTTCTATTGCAGAGTGTCTTGCTTGGCTTGGAGAGTATCTTGCTCAGATTGGAAGGTGTCTTGTTCATTTTCAAGGGTGTCTCATTCAGATCGGAAGTCTTTCTCGATTGGAGTTTCTCTCAGACTGGAGATTCTCTCTTAGACTAGGGACTTTCCGTTTCAACTCAGAGACTCTCTCGCTCAGATCTGGAGAATTTCATTCTTGCCTAGGAGTCTTTATTGCCTAGGATAGTATTGACTAAGGCCCAAAAATCGTAAGGCAGGCTCCAAATAATTTGTCTCCTCAGATCTGCCTGAGCCAGAGCATCCCCGTTTCAAATATCTGCTTAGGCTCTCAGGATCTTACACGTGTTCAGGAGTGTGGTTTCTTGACTCTGAGGATGTCACTCTCTTTAAAGCTTCTCCCAAGTCCTTCCACAATGCCTGCCAGTTTGTATCCTCTGTCTCTGAGGAAAGCTTGTTCATAATACCACAAATAAAGAGACAGAGTGAAATTATTAAAATGACTATCAGTAGTTCAATCAGAGTGATAAAACACGTGACCAGAGAAGCATAACATATCATCACACAAGCACTTAAACTATGCATTAAGGTTACAAGGGAGAGAATAAAAGTCTGTTCAAAAATCAAAAGTTCTTCAAGTTCTGTAGAATTAGCAGCTAACTCTGGGAACTGTTCTAAAAGAGAAGGTGGGATCATTTTTTTCTTTTTTTTTTCCTCTTTACAGAAGCAAGCTAGCAGTACTAGAAAGTTTACAAGTATCCCAGAATATTGGCAATCCGCCTGAACTTTCAAGGTTGTGTTTTCAGTAAGAACTGATAATCTTTTCGAATGAAGCTCTCTGAGAGCAGAGAGAGATTTGTTCTAAAAGCCAAAAAGCGGCCTACGCCTGCATTCTCCACCAAGAATGTCAATGGTTTATGGGCTGTTTTGGCCCAGTTCTATGACTAGCAGGGTGAGGGGACCCACAGATCTGCACCCTGGGAGAAGGAAAAGAGGGAAAGGATAGAGAGATGGGCCTGAAAACAAAACAGCAGCAATGATCTGAAGAGAAACAAACTGATTTACTAAATAAAGTATCAGAATGCGAAATAACGCGCTATAATACAATATAATACAGTATGATTAGAATTGAAGCTAATAAATCAAATAAAATGAGAGAGAGTATCTGAAAACTGAAAGCCTTACTCTAATGTTGCAAGATGTGCAGTTGGGTCGAGCAGAAGGGGAAAGAGAGGGCAGTCTCACGACTTGCCAGGAATTTTATGTTCCCTCTGAATGCAAAGTCCTCTGGGATATGTAGTTCTCTTCTGAGAGCCAGGTACCCTGAACTGGAACATTAGCTCCTTAACTCCTAATGTACTGCATGATGTTATGATTATTATTAGTATTATGTGGAATGCTGATAATGAAAAATCATAAAGTCATAAAGCCGTGACAGTCTCCTAGTAAGCAGTGACTAGCTAGTGTAGGATAGATAAACTCACTTTCAGGAAAAGAGACGGCCAAGGTTTCCAAGACCATCTCCTAAATTCCCCCTTGTTAAATAATATGATTAGGTGAAACTGACACTAAGGTATTCAGCACTACGTAAACAGCAAAGATTCCATTGTAAAAGTCCAGCTTCTATAACTGAAACCTGTAATGTCTCAGCTACGTTTTCTTTTTGTGCAGGAACAGGGGCATTTGCTAACTGTTAAGGCAGAGTCAAGCACTCTCTCTTGCAAAATTTGATTTTTGGCCCCATTAATCCTGCTGTGGAAAAGGGAATACTGTACCATTAACCTGATGAGCCAGAGTGTTGTTTTCTGGAAGGTAGAATTCCCAAGTATACACACTTTTCTCTGTGAACTGGTGGTGATGGCACTTTGCAGTCTGCAGAGCTTAACAATTAAGGTAGTAGATGTGAAAATGTGATAGTACTTAGAAAAAGATATCCAGAACTGCATTTGTGACTTGGTATTTCCAACTGATTTTCAAAATCTGAAATTTTTTCTTTGTAAAAAATCTACCTTCCACTCAGCTATGAAATCCCAATCAAATTCAATTCTAGCATCTTGTATTTCTATATTTCTTGGCTAATTTCAGCTTTACTTGACATTTCTGCTTTATGATTTATTTCAAACACAGTTTCCATTATGAATTCTGAAATGTGACAAGTCTACTACTCTTTTTGGATTTAAGTCTACATCCATTTACTTCTTCCAACTCTTTATTCATATTCTAGCATCAGCATCGATGTATTATGACAATGTGAACTGCTTATTTTTTTTCTGGAGATTTCTTTCTTTTCTTCATTGGGAAAAATAACCCCTTTACCTCTTCTGAGACTGTCATCTCATTGTTTCACTTGAATATTTATCCTTAAATCTGAATTCATACAGGTTATTTTCTTTGCAAGGTTAGGTTTCTTGCTTTACGAAACAAATGCATTAATAGTTTTCTACTGCCAAAATGTAACCATTGTATGTAACCATGTAACCATACTAACCAAAATGTAACCAGTGAGCAATCACTTGAAGTCTTTATTTTGCCCACTGCTATGCTATTTGGTGCACAAACTACATAAAATAATTTCAGTCATGCTTTTATTCCTTGAACATAAATGATTCCTTGTAACTTCTTTGTGGCAGCTCTTATTGAACACAAATATTTTGCCAACTGTTGAATATAGATCTGTATTTCTCATATTTGAGGTAAAAATGATCTTTTTTTTTTTTTTCTTTTCTGTAAGGCAAAGGGATGTCCCCTGCTATTTGGTATTACAACTACATCCACCTCTTGACAATGGATACATTACACAATATCAAACCTATGAAAATTCAGACATTCCCATTTTCAACATTATTCAAGTTGTCCACATAAAATTAAAACTGTACTGTGCAATTGCTGAGACTTTTCTGTATGTTTCTGACTGGAGCATTTAGACAACTGATACTAAACATCAGCGTATTTCATTGTGCTATTAAAATTTGCTTTGTCAAAGATAGATTTTTGTAGTCTGTGTAGGGCAAAAATACTGTTATCTCAAAATGTTTAGTTAACCTGAAAAACAAATAGGATCACTTACTCAATATCCCGTCAAAATTGTCTGATGCAGGAACTGGAGGACTTTCCAGGACATAGTTTGTCAGTCAAGGTCTGACTCCTGATTCTTGTTTAAACTGTGTTGGTGTCCTAGAAAAATTTCTGATTTTTTTCATCTGTAAAGTGAGAATAAACATAACGCTTTTTTGTGAAATAATACATGGTCTACAGGTGGAGAGTAGAGCATGAAAGCTGCATAACTGCTAGTTAGATTACATACAATCTAAGAGGAGTCATTGTATGCTGTGCCTCACATTCTTTTGCATTCAAACTAACAGCACAAACTCTCTGCCTAGTTTGCAGGACAGCAGTAGTCCCACAATCTTTCTGCTTGTTTTTTGCTCAGAAGAGGAGTAAAAGTTCACAGCTAAAGCAAGAAAACAGGCTGGAGGGCAGTGTGTGCTGCAAAGGAAAAGTCCTGTGATCAGTGGCCCCCCAAAGGGCTCTGGATGCTGTGGCAAAGTGAAGGTCATGGAGCCCTAGAAAGATTTCCCAACACAGAGTGGAAATTGCAGAAATCGTTGTCGTCTGCTGACAATAAATTACACTTTGCTACAGGTCTGCCTGTGAGGAAGCACTGAATAAAGGAATTCCAAATAATTTTTTTCACCTGTGTCTGTAGCATGCAATTAAGCTCCATGCTTTTGATTTGGCCTCAGAAGAAACTATGGGTGCAGGCTGCCTTCTTCCTTATGATAGCTGGTAAATAGAACACAGGGACCTCACTAGCCAATTTTACTTTATGTGCTTGGTGTTCCAGTGAGCCTCTACAGTGTTTTTCAAAGCAGCTGCTAAAAATGATGGACATACAAAACTTCTTGTTAGCAGATTTTATTCTTTATTTTTTAAAAATAAATTACAACTTATTTTTAGGAGTCAGTCATTTGATTCTGAGTCAAGGACTGCATCTTAGATGTTGTCCTCAGATATACTGGATTTTATTGACATCTAATCAACATAAAAATGTGATGAGTGGTAATGTCATTACTGCTGTGCATGGCACTGGGCAGACAGGAGTGGTGGATGCTGCTGAATAGCAAATGTTCCACTGTACAGCACTGTCAGGCAAGTCTATTTCTATTGTGTGAACAAACTACATAATACTTTGAACATTTTGTGACATATGCCATATTTCAACATGTTCATACATGCTCCCGTGATTTATAATTAGATTTTAAAAAATCCAACACTTTGGTTTTAGCTTTCTTGTAGCAGAATGGGTTAATGAAACATGTCATTTGTTTCAGTGTTAGAGCAAGTGTGAGTGATAGATTTGGTTGTCTGCTTTCATTTGTTTTGAAATGGCAGCAAGTGTGGGTTGCCTGGATAATATATCAAAACCAAATCCCTAACAACAAATGTTCTCATCCTGTTCACTGCAATGTTGCTGGCACTGTATTTCAAGCAGCTTAAATCACTTAGAAAAATCCCTATGAGATGAATTAGCTCTTTCTAAACTGTCTGTTGTTGTTGTTGCTCTTGTTGTTCCTATTTATCATTCATTATCTGTATTTATTCCTTGTGTTTTAGGCAATTCTTTTTCTTTACTGTGTTGACAATGACACATGATAATTTAATTCATTGTAAATGCTCTCCAGTAACACTTTTTGCCTCTTTCTTTTGTATTTCATTATGCGTCACTCACAACAATATCTAGTTACCCTTTGCAGTATAAGCCACTGAAGTCCATGAGAGTATATAGATAAGATATTTCTCCTGTTTACAGCAGTTTCAGATGTTATCCAAGATCTAGTTAGGGCTCTGATTTTTCATTCCAGGTTATAAGGTTATAACAACCTAGCTAGCTCTAGGGGCTAGCTCTAAGTGTCTAGTGAAGGCGTATCTCATACCTTCTTCCATGAGTCCTGACATAGCTCTTCTATGCTCATGTCCAAACCATGCAAATGTGGAAGCATAAGAAGGCAAAGTCGGAGTTAATCAAATATTTCCAGAACGTGATTAAAGAAATCTAATGTGCACTCTACAATGTCACAGCTGGCATTTTGTACTGGGGTAATGAGTCTGAATGACTGGAAGAAAAAAAGATATGCAGAACTGCCTGAATATTAATACAGGATTATTTGTGCAGCCCACAATAGTGTATTTATTTATCATTCCTGTCAGTTAATCAAATCAACTGAATATTACATTATGCAACAAAATTAGGGCTGAGTAGATGATTAAAGATCTTAATGTCTAAATGGAAAAGAGTGGCATGAGTTAATGCGTGCATTTAATGTGTGCTTAGGTCACTTTTCAGCCTGCAGAACTTTCTGCACAAAGATCAAATATACGTGATTTCATATCATGTCAGATTATCAAAACAACCTCTTTTCTGTAGCCATTATATCCCTAAACATGTCAAGTTTAGGGTTCTATTACTCAAACAAAATTCCCCTAATTTACTCAAAAATTAGCATTGTATTAAGAGAAGGCTGATTAAGAAAAATGAACTTTCACAAGTTCTACATCCAAAATCAGGAAGCATTTCCCTATTACACTGTTCTTATAGATAAAAACTGCCTATTTAAATATTTTTGTGTGTGAAACCATGTGGTTTCTATCTGTAACCAATACACAGATAAATCAACCTTATAATTGCAATTATATATATATATATACAGAAGAAATAGGTCTAAAAATGAAGAACTAAACTGAATACCTAGGTGCATATAGACTATCTGTGAATTCTGAGTATAGTTTCCTGAAAAGAAACCATCCAGAATGCCTTCTGAATAAAAACATCAGATCCAAATATAGATGTGGAGATGGAACTGAAAAAAACTGCACGTACAAAGGAGCATTTATAGCTCATGGAACCTTAAGATGAGCATTTGAATGATTTTCCTCAGGTGATACCAGGTAAATGAGATACATTATGTGAAACAGCATGCAGTTACTGTATCTCTAGATACAAAAGTATCAGTTCCAGCCAGTCATGCGTACCTCTTTTTATTGCCAATTGCTGGTAGTCAACACAGTCAGAAGAATCTGAGTCCACTTGACTTTACCATGAGTTGTCATCTTTATCTGTGTAGGTGAATCATATCTCAAAAGTACTCATTTCCCTTGGCACGCAAAACAAGTTGTGACTGATGAGAACAAATGTCTTCTGCGCTGTAGATGCCTGTGCTTCAGGGAGCAAATATCTCTTTTGGCCCAAATCACAGCTTTACTGAATACATGCTAAGTGTTGACACAGCAGAGGTTCTACAAAACTTATGTGTTTTAAATGTACGGCATGTGTCCTGTCCTATCCAAGTAATCGGAGCATTTTCAGTATCTTAAGCTATCCAGAACAAGTAGAGGTTGTGATTATAATCCTCTTAGAGATAAAAGGTGTTAGCTATTGCTGTCACTACCTCATAGTCTTCAGAGTCATCTCTTGAGTATAAAAAACATTTGGATCTTGAGTATGAAAACTGCTTGGATTTGTTTGAGCAGTTTGTTACATGGAACCAAGACATTTAGAAAGAGAATAAAGGAAACCTTTATTTTTTATTTTTGTTACCTTTTCTTTTATATGCTAAAAAAAAAAAAAAAAAACAAAAAAAAAAACAAAAAAAAAAAAAAAACACCAAAACATAAGATACCTAAAATTTTCCTCTGAATGCTATTTGCAGTTGTTTTGGTCAAAATATACATTCACTACATCTAGTTTATTGCATCCCAGGAAGCTTTGAACTGTACGTGAAATACTAAAATTTATATGTGAAATACTAAATAGAGCATAAATGATGAGGAAATGCAGATTTCAGTCAGGATTCCAGTTTATTATTTTTTTTTCTTTACCAAATTCCTACCTATCTGTTACACTTTATGCTAATCCTAGTTAAATCCAAGGTCTTTGAAAATTGTTAGATGAACCAGTATCCAAATTTTGCTGATCTAGTGCTTGTAACTTTCCTGATACATGCTTCACATCGACTCAACTGCACTGTTGAGTGTCAGCAGGACAATGTCACCAGCACTGAATGCTGTAGATGAATTAATTTATTTTATTAATTTATTTTTATTAATGTGGATGAATTAATTAATTTTGTTTTATCTAGAATTCTCCTTTACATGCATAACACAAGTCTTAAAAGCCTGGGGGAGAATACTTCTGTCGTATGTCCCACTTAGAGTTCGTGTGACTAGATCCTGAATTTCTTTGTTAGTTCTGTTGAGCAAGATAGTATTGTACCTCGCATATATTGTATACATATAGACAAACCTAGGCTTGCTCATACACATGTATGCATATATGGTAAGCGTGCCAGGAAAAATGCTGAAAGTTAATTGAAAACAAATAATAACCAATGCAGACTTTAAGATTTTAAAAGATTGAGGAATGTAATGTGTTTGTCCCTTTTTGCTGCATTTTTACTTTATGTAGATTACTTCAAATAAATGTTGTCAACAGTTGCTATTACAGGGAATTATCCTTCTCAGCAATAGCTACAGCACTCAGTGCATTCCATTCCTTACTATCAACCTCAAGCCAAGAGTTTGGAATTGACGATAAACTGCTCATAAAAAGCAGGAAGGTTTTCTCTTTATTAGGTATGAAAGTAATGATTAGTGGTAATACAAGGATGAAACCAATCTAAGCGTGGCAGTTCTGTTGTTCTTTGTTTAGGCTTTCTGGAAATTTCTTATGCCTATAAGACTGTTCATCACCACCCGCCACACCCCCCAAAGGATTCTTGATCATCATAGTTTCATTTTGCCAATTAAATTAAAATTATGAATTGTATGGTCCATGCACAGGACTGTCTGACTTTGAGTCTGCTTGTGCATGCACAAAAATGCAAGGTATAATGCTGCAAAATGCAAGGTATAATGCTGCAGATTAAGTTACAGATTTCACTGGACATTAAATTGCCTTTGAAGGCTTGTTGAAGTACTCAGAAAGACTTTATTTAGTTGCCCTTATGTCAGGTGGAATAAAATTTAGAGGATCATACTCTGCCTTCATAGAAGTAATAACATTTAAATATAGGAAGAAAGATCAGCACTGTGAAAATTTCACTACCGCGCTAGGAGGTTCAAAGGAGAAGAGATATGGGGAGCCAAGTCCCAGCATTATACTGCCTCAAGAACAATATGGAATGTTTCATAGAAGGTATGTAGGAAATAGGAATATTTACAGGTGTATATGTATATATTTCTTCAAATAGCAAAGATCTTTCTGTTCTTTTTTTTTTTTTTTTTTTTTTTTTTTAAGAGAAATCTGTTAATGCCAAATCTGGAAACATTTGTGTCATGAAGTCTAGTTGAGATACATTGTCAAAGAAACAAACAATCTTGTGTTAGAATAGAAAATGTTGTCTTTAAATGACTGGGTAAATAGGAGCCAAAGATCTACCAGAATGATGTGTAATTGCTGAGTCTTTCACAACAAAACAAAACAGCGTGGATACCCTTAGGCAAATGAGATCCTCAAAACTTAGCAGGTTTTTTATACAGGGCCTGCAATCCAGAGGGGAACCCCACCAATTTTCAGATATTGACCCTCCAGACCAAGTGTTCTGACCTTATGTTTTGCTGTCATTCCAAAGACTTGAGAAAGACAATGTGATGATACCTGGATACTTCATGTACCCCTGCATTCAACCCACCCTTTTAAATCTACCCAGTCACAAGCCTAATAGCTGGTGTTGCCAGGAAAGTGGTTACACAATGTTAGCAACTTCAGAGCTTTCATTTGTCAGCTGTCTAGAATTAGCTAAAAGCCTCAAGATCCTGATGGTTCACAGTTCAGGTTCTCATCTTTGCGGAAGTTTTCATATGGGATGTAAGTAAATAAACAGTCTGTGGGAGAAACTTTGCCTTTTGGTCTTTTGTGGAATTGTAGGTACTCATTTAATGCCAAAGAGGAAGACTGGAGTACCAGAAAATTTTGCATCAATGAGTTCTTTTCTCTTACTATCAGTGCAGTAGAACTAGCATTAGTTTTGGTATAGCACTGTAATGGTTTGTCACTGGTTATTGCCTCCTGTTTCACCACCTCCCCCTTAAATTGTAGCATATTTAGAAAAAGTATATAATCAAGAAGCCACTAGGAGGGGAGCATGATCCCTCTAAAAGCTGTTGTGCCAGTTGCCACAGCTTGATCAGAGAAACAAGCGTTTACTAGAATCTAGCTGTAGTATCAGGCTAAACCAGGTCTTATCTGTATGCGGGTTTGTTCATTACATAATAGCTTTGCTAACTTGTTCTTATTGTTGGTAACTGTGCATTTTCAGTTTTTCTTTAATTTGGAAGATAGAGCTAAGAGCTCTATGAAGGTGATATTCTTGCTTGAGGACACTGACTTTGCTCATACTCAATCAGCTAAAAAGCTGCTTTTCTTTTCTTTTTTAATCTAGTTAAAAAAAAAGAAAAAGAAAAAAGAAAAGTGTTGACATCTCTTATTAACAATGCAGATAGAAACTCAGAATGAACAGCTGTTTGGACAATCTTGCATGGAAGCCTTTCCCTAGGCAAATGCAGTAGTTGCACAGGCATAGGCAAGGGCGTATTACAGCTATACGGATGCCTTTCTGTTAGGCTGGCAAGGTGCCATGCAGAAGCTGAGACTAAAGCAAGGTATTCAGGATACAGACTTGCTCTTCTATGACAGTAAGGCTACCTGAGTGCCAAAAGGCTTTTCACAATGACTTCCATTTTTAGGTAAAAATAGAATTTAGAAGTAGAATATGAATGTAATCAAATGACAAACTTATTTTACTTATTTTACACATCTGGTGTAATGACATAGCTTATATATATATTATATATTTATATATAAACTTATACATAAAACCACTGTTGTTTCCTGTTGTGGTGTCTGCAATTCATCTTCAAGAAGACTTGAAGAATTTGGATTTAAAGAGGCAAATAATCTATAGATTTCACACTGGAATAAAGAAAGGAATAATTCAAAAGACTTAACAGTAACACTTGAGACAAGATTACTTAGAGAATAACTTTGAAGTGTGTGAATAGACTGACTCTTTCTGTCCCAAGATACTCCTTGAAAAATCCAAGTGACCAAGTAAGAGGTATTTGATTCCAAACTCTTCGGATATATCCATCCCTTACTTAGTATTTACAATAGAAACCAAAATCTCACCAAAAGCTTGGCTGTAATCTTTTATAGGCAATCAATTGAATTCAAGCTAATTCCCACTGCAATTCAAAATTCTCCTCAAGCAGTTAATGTGACCTCAGCTGCTGTATACAGAATTATAGCTGCCATGTTTTGTATTCTGCCAAAACTCCACTTATTTTTTACAGATAGTATTCTATTTGATTGTGTTTTCTTCAATAGAACTATTCCTCCTTTTATTTTACTGTGGTCTGGTAAATGAGGTACTAAGTTTTATGAAGTGTGCAATAGTACTAAATAAAAATATGGGTAAGTTTAAAATTTCTTTCTGATATGACCTTAAAGGTGAAAGTAACTGTGTGTGTTTGGAACCCAGGCCTATTGCTGGTCTGTCTTGAAAATCTCACTGATAATATTAAAAGAATGTAAGAATATTCTAGATTTTCCTTTTTAACAGAATTGATAGAAATTTGTTTCAAAGTAGAAATATTGCAAAAAAAAGTTTCACCAGAGGGCAGTGTTACATAAATCTCCCAAGTTCGTTAAGGTCTAAGTGTATAGTGAGTTTTAGGAAGATATCTTTGCTTTAGCCTGTTTTATGCAAGGCTCTGAAACTGTAGCGGGTGAGTAGCAGAAATATAACATCTCCTCAATCTGTGATTGAAATTCATCATTGTGGCAGACCTAGATACTAATGGCTAAAGTTTTCTTAACTGTGTGAATGGCAAACTTGTGTTACTCTCCACATGTTATTTGAGTTACACAACACAGTTTTAACACTTTCAAGAGACCTCCTAACTGGATTGATGGAATGAATTTCTCTGAGGTAGAAAAACTCTTAATATAGGGATAGTTTTACTTGCATGAAGAGATTTTCAGAACCTAAAGAAAAGATTAGGTCTCTACATTACAATAGGGCTACTTCAAAAGATAAAGGCAATATTGGAGGATGTTCTAATTGCTTTTTGCCAGAAGCTGATAGCAACAATACCAGCTTGCAGCAGCAAGAAGAATGAATGTTAGTGTTTCATGTTCCCAGTGGGAAAAGGCTGTTCAAATAACTTAAAGTAAGAAGGACATACCCCACACTTGACCAAGAAAGCCTATCAGCCATCCCTGCCCTGTGAATTATGGTTATTTATTGGATCTGTGCAGGATATTTATGATACAAGGAATAAACCTTTGGGTTGTTTTTTTTTTTTTCTTCATTTAACTAATTGGAAAACGTATCTGAAACTGTTATGTTTCCTTAATGGTATGAAGCAGAAGCAAGAAATATTCAATGTCTGTCTTCATCCAAGAATTTAAGCTACATCTTGCATTTCTAAAGTGGCTATTACTTTAGCTTTAACGTATGAAATAATGAAAACCACCACAGTGTGCTAGATTTTAAAAATGGATTCTGTGTCCAATGGAGTGCAGATATTTCCAGTTATTTTCAGCCCATTTTCAATTTTTTTTTTTATTCTTCAAATGTCATTGAGCAGTTCACATGGAAAGTAATACTAATTATGTTGTAGGCCTTATATCAAAGCATTCTCAAATGGTTTTGAAAATGGCAGCATAGGAAAAAATGCTCTAATCTAACATCAGTTCTTGGGGAATATGGATGGTAGTAAACTGGCTCTGAATGTATTTATAAGCAGTTTGTGAAGAAAAAGAAGAAAGGATGCTGTAATAGAATATAACAATGAATAGAATATAACAATGAATACTTGATTAGCATAGGAAAAGGCAGATCACCCTTAGTTGCTCCTTTTGAGAGGCATTTTTATGTTTAAGCTAATATGTGGAGCTATAAAAAATATGGATTTTTTTTTTTTTAATACCAAAGCTTTATTATTGCTTGAAATATTACAATACAGCTTCCTCCTCCCCCCCCCCCTCCCCCCCCCCCCCAAATAATAGTAAAATTGTCATTTTAATACCAAAGCTTCAGTGTTACATAATAAACATAGTAGGACAGCTTGCATACAACAAGTTTTTTCCTATTTTACTGGATCTTTTGACTTTTTCTGCTTTTTCTATGTTCCTGGTGCTTTGAATTTTTTTTTTTTTTTTTTTTTTTTTTTCCTCCCCGTTCAGGAAATAAACTGAATTATTTCATTTTAATCACAGAAACACAGTTCTACACTGTTTAGTTTAATTAGCTGCAGTGAATGTACTGTTGCCACATATTCTTATTTACTTATGCTCCTGAATGAGCTGTGACAATTGTTATTCTGTCTGTATTGAGCCTGGAATTGTTTACTCAAACTACACCTGTTAATGTGGCAGTCTGTTCTCCAAAAGCAAGGCAGTTGCAGGAGGACATGGGGTATTGCAACCCATCAAAACAGTGCAACTGAGTCATTGTATTTTGCTGGATTGGTCAAAATAAGATTTTCTCTTATTTTATTTATTATTCTCTTTCAATAACTCCTTGTGCTTACTGGGATTTCTCTAATATTTCCACTGGCAAATTTTTTTTTTAATCCTGAAGAGACAATTCGCATTATCAGAACAAAACTTCTGTGTTCACAGGCAAACACAACTGACTTCGCACTCAGCAAAATGTCAGCATGTTTTGATAACTGTTATTGATCTGAAAGCCACCTCCTGTGTTATAATCTTTCCACCAGTTTCCAAGGTGACCTGTGTAACATATTCACTATTATCAAGATTCTGATATAGAAAAATAAGTGAAAGTTTAACGTAGTCTCATAAGAGCCATGAATTTAATTTAACTGAGCACTTGACTGAGAAAGAACTAGTGTAAACATTTGGATAAAATATTTGGATAAATATGTATGGGCATATTTTTAATAGAAAAAATACAAGAGTACTAAATGATGATAACTTAGAACAAAATAATATTATCTGGTGTTTTATGTTTCTGTTTACAGTTTTATAATGGTAAACACGATCAGAATAGCTGTGCTTTGCATTCAGTTCAGAGAAGGACAAATTCTCTCCCACTCTCTCATTATAAATTATGCAGAGTGGGAGTGAAATTGATCCACTATTATTAGACCAGCTAAGCATAAGTCTAAAATGCTCTTTACTTATTTTGCCCTTAGAAGAATCACATAGAAAATACTGTTACTGAAGTTTCAGGAACTGAAACATATCTGTTTAGTTACAACTGATATCTACATACATACATACACAAATTGCTATATTAAGTTCTGTTCCTAACTTGCCAAAAATATGATTAAAGTTTTACTTCCTAAAATTTTTCTTGGACACCATGCAAAGGAGAGCAAATATTATTGGTAATGAATTGTATTAGTAAGTCTTTAAAGAGCTGTCAAAGCTGGAACAACAGTTAACTGCCTCTGACCTTGGCACAAGGAAGAAATTAAAGTGCACATTTGTCACAATATGTAAAAAGTATGCACTGGAAAACTGGCAGAATAAAGATTTCTGCCAAAAAAACAATGATAGATATAGCAGTACATGGCAGAGATCCCAAGGTTAAGAAACCAGATGTGAGTTATATAATCTGGGAGAAGAAAGATGTTTAATGCGACTGCACAGTCAGTGCAAAGTAGTGCTTGAACAAATCAACTGTTGTTTATATAGGAGACTAAAAAGTGATAGCATTAAGCATGTATACTTCATTGCAAAATATTTATTACTCTCTGTGGTAGACTGAAGTGAATAAATTTGGTACAAATCACTATGCTCTTGGGAATAATACCAAACAGATCTTAAAGACAGCAGGAGAGCACAGAGTTGATTTCTCGATAACTCGTACAGTGCTTGTCTCAACTGCAGGGAGGCATGTTTTCAGTTAGCCAAGAACCAAGTGCAATTAGAATTGTGAGATAACCTGTAACAGAAGGAAACTTCTGCCAAGCAACCCATTCCCTGTTAAACTAAGCAAGAGCGAAGAAATAAACAAAGTTTAAGAAGTGAAAAACCAGTTTATTAAGTATGAAATCAATATTTTGTGAAAAATTAAAAAAAGTGTAGGCAACCATCTGATTATATTCACTTATTCAGCTTGCATTTTTCTGTTTCACTTTTGTTATTTGTGCTTCCTTGTTGTAACGTTATGTTTTAGGCATTTACAAACCACACGTAAGGAGGCAAATTATTTTATTGTCTGTTTCATAAAGAAACTCAGTGAAATATTATTAGTCCACTGCCAAGAAATAATTTTTGGTTCCCCAAAGAATGCTCATTAAATTGTAACTAGCAGGTTCTCCAATGGATGTCTACAAAGGATTTAAATAATTTTTAAGCACATAAATACAGAAATGTAAAATAACATTAAAGCATTTTAATCACTACATAGATGAGGAACACACAGATGTAATAACATGAGGAGAGCAATTCATTATCATGAAGAGAACTTGTTAATTCCTTTTTATTCATGATTCTTTTCTCCTCCACAGAATACAGAATTTTGAAATTAAACCAAACAGTGTTTAGAAAAATGAAGAGTTTCAAATGTCTGTATCTGCATATAGTATATACAAATGGAAGATGCCTTGGAAATGCCACTGGGAATCTGCTGCCCAATGTGCAAAGGGAAAATCTTTGTAGACTAGTTCTAAGACTTTCTAATTCCATACTCTTTCACAGTTTTGAACTTTGAGCCATTTCTTGGGAGTTAGAAAAGAAACGTTTTAGCTTTTAGTGATACAGGAATTCTGTGAAGCTTGGCTTCAGAATTAATGGGCTGGAGGGAACAACGTACTGGATGCTGATGCTCATCTGAGTAAGATGGTGAACTTACCATTAATTTCCATCACATTAATATCTTGTAGCTGCTCTTCCTGGCTTAGTATCCTCCAAATTCTCTGGTTATTCCTCATGATACTCCAATTCTTTGTACTCTCATTAAATTCTGGTAGCTCTACCTTCTTTCTTTATTATTACTTTTTAAGTTAAATGGAAAAACAACACACAGCAATTAACAGGAGCAACTTAGCCAAGCATAATAGCACCAGCAAGTTTCCCTGAAAGTCAAGAGGGTAAATAGCATTTTGGGGTGCTTTAAGCACTGCACAGGCAGCTGGTCAAAAGACTAGATTCCTGCACTGTATTCAGTATTGGTGAATCCAATCCTGGAGAATTTCATACAGCTATGTGCTTCACAACGCAAAGGAATATGAAGATGCTTGAGGCGCACAAGAACTCTTTAAAGGGCTGAAAGTCATATTCTGTGAGGTGAGGTCGAGTTTGTTACACTTGAAAAGGTTGCTTTCTGCTAATTCTTGGGAAGAGGAAGTGGAGAGGGAGGTGCTTTTTTTTTTTTTTTTCCCCTGTTAAGTATCACAGAACACATGCCAATAGCTCCAAGCTGTGTCAGGGAATGTTCAGACTAGATATTAAGAACAATGCGTTTATCAAAAAAGTAGTTGAACATTAAAACAAGCTTCTTAGAGAGGTGGTTGATGTCTCATGTCTGTCTGTGTTTAAAAGGCATTTGAATATACTCATAAGGATGTGTTTAACATTCAATCAGATTTGAATGTTAGTCTGATAGTTAATACTTGACAATCTTTGTGGGTCCCTTCCAACTGGAACTATTCCATCCCATTCTACTCTAGGTGTGTGCTTATATTTACAAAACTATGTTTCTCTAGACTGTGAATTTAATAAATACTAGTAGACATGAGGAGTTGATGAGATTCTGGAATGCTAGCTACTTATGCCACCTTTTAGTCATCAGACTGTTTACTCTGGTCTTGATCATCCTTCCGTGTAATTTCCTTCAATTTTCTATAGGGCTGATGCTTTGAACTAACTGTTCTAATCCTGTTGTTTCCTATTTAGATTATTAAAAAAAAAAAAAAATCCCTTTATCCCAGGTTGTTTTCCACAGTTGTTGTATTTAATCTTGCTATCCCAGCTCTTCTCAAAGGTCAGTCAGGATGGAGCTCTGACCAACCTGAACTAGCTGTAGATGTCACTGTTTATTGAAGGGGAGCTGGACTAGATGATCTTCAAAGGTTCTTTCCAACTCAAATGATTCTATGATTTCTATTTAGCAGTAATACCTCTTATTCACATATATGCTTGAGCTCCTTCTTCATCTTCTGTTCCCACTTTCTTACCTTCTTGCTAAGATCAGTTCACCTAGCTATCTTCAAATTCCTGTACTGCTCACTGATTCCTTGTCAAATATATTTCATTTTGCCACTGTTTCCATAACATCCCCAAACAACATTTTTAATCCAACTCATATCTTCCATCTCAGTCTGCAAACAAATTCAAACAAGATCTTTCAACTGGATAAGATTTTATATGCTTTCAAAAATGTACAGATTTTCTGTTCCTGCATGTAGAATCTGCCAGAGTAATCTGAAAAACTTTACAGGTTATTTAAACCTCTTCAGTTTTTCAGTAAAGAAATGCAGCACATGTCATGCTGGTAGATCCCACATCATAGTCTGGGCAAAGTCTACAACAGAGAACTTAGGCATTCCCCCCTGCAACAAGTCTCCTCTCTTCCTGGCTTAACAGTATACTTTCCTTTGTAGGAAACAGCAATGATTCTGTCATTGGAGAAATTTGCAGTACAGCAAAATTATTATGGTAAAATTCACTAATTTGTAGCTGGCAGTGAAAGATATTTTAGAGTTGAAAGAATGCTATTAATATTGAAGTTACACAGCCAGTGCTTTCAGTGCTCTTCTAATCAAGGCAGTTTACCAGAAATGAACTAAATTTTCTATATAAAATATTTATATAGTGATACAGTGCAAAGTCCAAGATGCTACACTTAATATTTCATAGAATAGTTATTGTCTTAATGGATTTTATTTGGTAGAAGATGTACTCGGTGTCATATAAAACTTAAATTAAGGTTATTTTACAATTTGTACATGAAAAAATGTCCAGAAGGAGTATTTTCGTATATTGCCATTGAAAGACAATCATTTTGCATACTCAGTGCAAGATTCATAAGTGCACAACCCTTTATCATTTACCATTATCATATTTACAGCCTGCAGAAGAACAGTACTGTGCTGGTCATATGGTCAGGCCATTTGTTGAAGTGCTAGTGGTGTTCAGTAACAGCTTTCCAATAAAATAATTTAATAGAAATAAAACTGTTTAGCTATTATTCTGACCCAGGGCTTCTTCCTTAGAGACTCTGTACATTCAACAGTGACTCTCCACTAATTATGAATTTGAATATTTACATCTGATTATCAAACAACCATAGGATTCCCAGTATTTCTGAAAACAATCTTTTCCTAGAAGGATAATACACACGTAAGGAAGAGATGACTACTTTATCTACCTATGCATTCTGAGGTCAATCTGAGTAATATGTAATGCAAAATTACCATCAAAGAAGTTCATTAACTTCTCTTCCTCTCATACAACAGCAAAAGATGAATTATACCAGTAAAGAAAAAATGCTGAAAGCAAAATGATTTGAAATCCAGTGACAGAGTCACTGAGGTGGTAAGATGTTAGTTCTTAGTTCCCCGTTGTCTGGGCAAATGCTTTCAACAGCACATTGTTAACTAAAATTTCCTGCTGAGGCCAGTTTGTACATAAAGAATGCATGACTACATTTACATTGGAACCACATCAGGCATCCCCAGAAATACACCACATTCTACTTGCTGTGTCCCAGACAGGCTCAAGTGGGATAAAAGTGTCTAGATGCTTAGTCAAGTTTGGTATTTTAGACTACATTTTTTTGACATAGATTTTAGATGTCAAAATCCTTTATCAGATATGGCCTCTGAACTCATCATATGTGATTGAACTTATCCACAATTGGCAGTCATACAGCTAAATAAATTGTGGTTCTAATTTAAAGTGACCAGGCTGAATTCCTGCACTTTTCTGTGAGTAGAAGCCTCTGAAGTGGTCTATGACTTGTGCCAAATGCTTTTGGTTGTTAAAGACCGAAAGCTGCAAACAATTGTTTCTGCATCTTTTTAGTGGGTCCTTAAATTGAACTTCTTTCTATTGTCTTTCATTGAAATTCACAGTATTCATCAGATGACAAAATTCATAAACAATCTGCCTAGTGTCTGTTGGTGAGTGATACTACTGTTGTAGAGTCTACTAGATGTATTTGTTTGAGGAATACTATATTCATATATACAGTATTCATTGCACAAAATACAGAGCATTTTCAAATACGTCTTTTCAAGAATTGTGACAAAAAATACTCTTCTGTTATAACATCCGCACATTCCTTCACTCCTCACAATGTACAGTGGAATCTCAGAGGTGCTTATAATTATTGATACTTTCTGAAAATCTAGCCAAACGTGCTTATAATGGCACCACACTCCAAGAAAAGACAAGAAAATGGTCCTGTTTTCTACAAGGAAACATAGAGGCAAGTAACCCATCCATTAAGACAAATAACAAAGTCTATTTGCCTCAAACAAGTCTTATTTCCTCCTAACCAAATGCTTGCTGTATACAGTTTCCCTAGATGTCACCCAAACAGACTATATTGTAGATACTAGATTTGCACTCTTGCATATTTCTGGAACATGCTTCCATTCTGTGTTCTTTAAGTTTGTTAATGCCCTTCATAACCTTATTGCCCAAAGAATTTAGACAGTACGTACTACAGTTTTTCAGGAATATTTTGATTATTTTTGTTTTGTTTATTCTGGATGTAGGTAATTGTTTTCAAAAACATTTAATAATTTTAGATACTTGCATTTCTTCAGAACTAACTTGAAAGAGTTTCACTGGACATGAATCCAGCCTGCTGGAGATGATTCAGCTAATGTTCAGAAACAAAAACAACCACAGTCAGCCTCAAATTGTAGAATCATAATACCATAGAATGGCTTGGAAGGGACCCAAGGATCATCAAGTTCCAACCTTCCTGCCACAGGCGGGGCCACCAACCTCCACATTTAATACTAGGCTGCCCAGGGCCCCATCCAACCTGCTCATGAACACTCCAGGGATGGTGTTCTCTGCAACCTGTTCTAACATCCCACCACTCTATAAAGAACTTCACCCTGACATCCAAGAAATCCCCCCCAAAAATCTTGAATTATACAATTATCTACAGCATCTGTTACAAGCATATTGTAGCTGTAGTAGACAAGAACATCTGGTCAGAAACAATGAGACTGAAAGATGAATAACAAAATACAACCAAAATAAAAATGGCTAGAAACCTCTTACTTTTTGCCCCTCTCTCTATAGTCACTGGAGTTTAGAGGTCTTAGATAAGCCATATAGTCTTGATAAATTGAGCAGATTAGAACACTAATTTCTTATCTGTGATTTTCTATGTGATTAGAATTTGCCAATATAGGAAATAACAACCTAATGTTTATAATTCTACAGGGTAAAACGGTAATGATTTTTGAAGTAATGATTGAGAGAAAAATAATAGCAGTGGTAGTACAGCTAAAAGAATAAAAATACCTAATGATACAGGAGTCTCTTCTTAGGCTTTTGGGAGTAATAACTAGCAAGGACAAGACTTTTGACACAATGTAGAATAGCAATTATAATCCATGCTTCATATAGCACTGTGACAGTGAAAATGAATTAAGCTGTACTCCCAAACTACAGATTGGCACGTGCCTGAGTTGCCGAAAAAGATCAAAATATTTTTGAACTGAATTTACCAACTTTGGGAAACACGAGGTGTTAAGCTGTGCATCACACTGAACTGATATTTCTGAACTAACTTAAAGAATGGGATTTAAGTTGGTAGAGTCATTCTTCTTTGCTTTAAGAGCTGGTCATCCAAGAAAGCATCAGGATTCTGAGCACCCTAATAGGCCTTCATGGCCCTGGCCAGCCTCACACAATTCCCTGACTCGTTGGCAGAGGAGAACCACTTAGGTCAGCCCTGAGTCTGCTCTTCCTGTTTACTGCCCTTGCAGTATGCTACAAGAAAAAGCATTTTCTGTACCTCCGTGAGTGCTCGTCAACTTCTTTTTTTTTTTTTTTTTTTTTTTTTTTTCTATTTTGTAATGTATTCCCTAATACAATTTAACTGCACTTATTACTTCAGTTTCTTTTAATGGCATTATAAGCATTTTTCCTATATGTTGAAGTTCCTTACTCGTGGAGTCCTTCCTAGAATTTATTCAAACTGTTTTTCTGCGAGACCTAGAGTGAGAATTAGCTTTAATCTTAATAAGGCTATTTTTTTGTTTGTTTGTTGTGCTTACAGTGCCTAACAATCTAGCATGTGATATGTTTTTGTATGTGATTGTATTTCCTATTTCAGTTTAATCTTACTTGAGTAATCTCCTTATGTCCACAGATTGAATTTTGCTGAACAAAGAGTTCAGAATCATTATCTCTGGCACAAAGTTCAGTAGAGCTGGACAGACACCAACACCAATGACATGCAGTGCTTTTGAAAATAAACTTCATTCTTCCAATAGACCCTTTCTGTTTCTTTTGTTTTTTGTTTTTTGTTTTTTTCCTGTAACGTCAAGATAAATTAGTCAATACATGATAATTTGAATTCCTTGATGGCTTTGAAAGGTGATCAAAAGTAAGTTAGCTCAGGTACAGCTATATATTGTGCTCTGGGCTATAACAGCTAAGTTCCAGCTGTGCTTCAGTTGCTCAGCTGAAAGACAGTGCAGGTACCTCACACATACCTCAGCCACACAAATAGCCTCTGGGAAATGAGGTGGCATGTGCCAGTTCAGTAATAACTGCTGTAAATATAAAACAAGATTTCCATTTTCAGAGTTGTAAAGGAATTCAAAATAATTCACTTGTGTCTCTAGTCAGCTGTTTGTGGAATATGAATGTTGTGCAATCCAGACCAGTGTGCTTAATATTCCTGTGCTGAAATTGAGTAAGATGAAGCAGGCAGGATGGGAAGGGACATGACTCCCTTTTCCCTGGTAGCTCAGGCATTCTGACCAGCTTTAAGCTTATATGTTGGATATCTTCCCACTGTAAATTCTAGTGTTTCTTCAGATGGATTATATCCAATTTGGTGTCATTTTTCATCAAATATGCTGTGCTGTTCTAACATCTGATTCATGCACAACTTTAAACAGATTGTCTGCTATCTTTAGGACTTCTACACCTACCCCAGTGCTAAAGAGAAAGTGTAAGCTTATCTACCAGAGTTGTTATGCCTGTTCAAGCTTTCATCTCTTAGTTTTATTAGATGCTCTGAAATTTCTCAAGTAACGGAAGTTAGAATTATCTTTAGATGGTCTGTGTTTAGACAAATGTTTTGGTCTGCTGATGTATTTAAGACTATATCTTATGTCTAGAGATAAAACATTCACTTTTAATAAATTTATTTAAAAATTCTGTTAATTATAAATCATTGAAGAACTGTTCCTCAGGAATTAGTATTCTAAAATAATTTATCAGGGGACCAAATTTGCATCATAAATACATATTTTCTTTTGCTGTAACTTCATGGTTGGGACCATGAAAGCTTATTACGCTGTTTGTTGCATAAGTTCTTGGATGTTTTCTCCATTACTGATATTATCATACCATTATTCTCAGCAGTTATGGTTTGCAAAATTAGGTGCAAAGCTTGTATAATCAATAAATTACATATGTTATAATTAAGAAATATACAAGAGAGTTTGGCTAAGTAGGTTATTACACCAAGAAAAGATAGAGGTCTTTCCCTTGTCCTGGACTCACTGGAAAACACGAAAAGGAGGGATCTCCAGAAAGAGAGCCTTCCCCACTGGTAGTCAGCTCTTAAATGGGGTCTAGGAGAGGTGGAGCCAAGCTCCATCCCTTCTAGCGGCACAGGTGAATTGCCTTCACCTGTGCTCCCAAGGCTGACCACAGAAATCAGCTTACAGGAAACTTAAGTATTTTAGGTAAGAAAACATGAAAGTTTTGAAGCTGGGGAGAAAGGAAAACATGCACCCATACCTTCGGGGCACTGACAATTGGGCTGCATTAGAAGGGAGCAGCTGGTAAAGCGAGGTGATCCTTCCCCTCTATACAGCAGTGGTAATGACACAACTGGAGTAATGTGTTGATTTCTGGAATTACCAGTACAAGAGAGGCATAGACAGACTGGAAAGAGTCCAGCAGATGGGCCACAGAGATACGCACCTCTCCTTTGAAGATAGGCTGGGAGAGCTGAGACTGTCTAGCATAGAAAAGGGTTCAGGGAGATCTTATGGGCATACAGAAATACCTGAAAGGAGGATATAAAGAGGACTGAGCCAGACTCCTCCCAGTGGTGCCCAGTGCCAGGACAAGAGGCAGTAGGCACTGACTGAAACACTGAAAGCACTACTTTACCACAAGGGTAATTGAGCACTGGCACTGGTTGCCCAGATAGACTGTGGTGTCTCCTCCTCGGAGTTATTTAAAAGCTGTCTGGACATGGTCCTGTACAATTGACAGCCCTGCATAAGCAGTTTGAACCAGATAGCCTCCTGACCATTCTGTGATTCACAGAATCACCAACCCAGATGTGTGAAATTTCTCATAGGATGAGCTGTCTGTGGCTCAGTGAATCACATTACTTTTTTTTCTACACAGTATTCAAGTTTGATGAACTGCCATTTTCCATTCAAATTATATTTCCTCAGAAATGTTTAAGCCAGATTTGCTGGTGAGCTAAGATAATGGGGAAGCCTTGAAATCACGCTATTGAAGTTATCTTTTCAGCAGTTCTAAAAGTACTGTCTGGACTGCTCACACCTTGGGAGCTGGTAGACAAAGGATACAGATGTAAGACATGGGGACACAAATAAGCAAGATCTAGGAAACCTGGCACATAACTGCTAGAAAGCTCTAATGCTGTCAAAGTTTTATCATAAACAATTCTGGTATCTGCTGACTTTAAGAAAAAAGTTCCAGTTTTTCACGGACTCCTTTAATCTCATACCATGAAAGTACTGTACATCTCAGCACTATGTATTCCCTGCGGAGTGTCTTTCATGAACTGGAAACCTTTCCTCAGTATTTTCTCTCCTCAGACATACATTTCTACTACAGAAATCACATCTTGTTCCACGTCTCTCCTATAAATATTTAGAAAAGTTTTTCATTTTCGATGTATACCAAAACAAACAGAAGTATTCTGCTGTGTTGGAAAATGAAACCACAATAACATTCTCTGGATAACGTGTAGCCAAATGAAGCAACAGCTGGATGAAGTGGAGAGCTATGGCTTCCTGTTGAATGGAAGGAATTTAAATTAGAATTTGTAAAAATTATTGCAGTATTGGACAGGGTCATAGGAGTGAGAGAAAGCCAAATACAAGCAAAAATATGTATAATTTAAAATATTTCCTGAAGACAAGATCCGAACTCTACAACTCTCCTGTAGGAAATTATTCCCCCCAGTCCAAGATGGCCCATAGAATTATGTTTCAGTGCTGGAGGAAGCCTGCCAAAGGTCAGTTCAGAAGAAAAAAAAATAGGGAATGCAATTCTTGCTACAACTTAAGATTGCAGAAACAGAAAGAGATGCTTAGCAGCAGCCAGGAACAAAAAGACACAATACTGGAAGAAAACATTGTTCCATAATGCTCCTAAATATTGGTCCAGTCTTATTATGCTGTGAAATGAATTACAACAGAAATGAGAACTTTCCAAATGTAGATAATAGTCATTGTTTGTTCTTCCCTCAAAAGATCATATAAAATTTATTGTAACTGACATTTTGAGGAAGATTAAAAATGAACATCTTAACCAAAAGTGGACGATAATTCATGAATTTTGAAGTAATCAGATATCCAAGGGAAAACCAGAATTTCATATAAATGCTTACAATTTTTACAACACCTCCACATAGGAATTTTTTCTGACTGAATGTATTCTGGCTCTAATTCCAGAAATAAATATAAATGCATATCTAGGTCTGTGATATAATGTGAGAACTGCCCAATTAACCAATGAACATATAAATCTGAATGAAGCATCATATTAATAATAAATAAGGATATACTGGAACAGAGGCTATTTATTAGAAGAAATATTTTGATTGGTATCTCTACCACTTAACAGTTTTGCTCTTTTAGAACTAATCAATCAATATTTTTATTTTGTCTTTTCTTCAGTTTATGAGACTATTTATAAGAATAGAAAATAGGATAAGGGCGGATATAACATGTTGTGAATATAAAGGACACACAAACAAGCACAGAAGTGGCATTAATCTTGAATTTGTTGTGCACCTTTCAATTTAAAGAAAGATCATAGGTACATTCTTTTAACTCCATTAGCAGTGAGAATTATCCATTCATCGTGCAGGATTCATTGCAATTAAAGCAACTGGATTCATCTTCAATAAGAAGCCCCCTTCCCAAAACAGAGTGATAGCAGATAAGTGTATGTAATGTATATTTAACAGACAGCTGTTAGTGCCAGTGGCAGGCAAGTTAAGACAGATGCATGAAAATATGTCTTTATTTATTTATTTTAACCATTTATCTATTTTGTAGATGTAAGAATCAGATAGCTTCAAAATATCAAACTCTATTTTGTTTGAAACACAGAACATGTGGATTAGGAGAAACCTGTTACGAGAAAAATACAGCTTTTGTAGTGGTGAAAGAGTAGCTTTTCTTGGGAATTAGCTGCAGTCAAAAACCTTTTAACTGTATCTTTAACAATTTGCTAGATATTAGAATTTTTTACTAATTAACAATTTATTACCTTGGAAATCTTGGAAACTTGTAGAAGTATAAATCACGTGCAGTTTATCTTCTCTGGAAGTTTCTTTGTGAAAACTGATTTAAGATTCTGACTAGGAAAATTGTTTATACTTCTATGTAGAGATGATAAATTTAATATAGTATGATATTTTCTAGGCAACAAAGAAAACAAAGACTTTAAGGCAGCATCCTGAGTTATCTGGAGCAGCACTATTTAATTTACTTATTGATACAAGATGCGCTGTTTTCTTCTTTGACCATTCTATCTGATTTGTGAAACACAGCTATTTTTTTTTATAAACTCTGTGGATTGTAACATCTCCCCAGGTACAGTGAAGGAAATATATATCCTACAGTGGCCAAGTTGTACATCTTATTTATCATTTGTTGAAGTGAAGCTGTAATCTTGGATTATACAAAAATGGGATCTCCATGTGAGACAAAGGAGTGGCTCATAGCATAATACAAATACTGACCTGGTAAAGTAATTGCACTGTGATAAACTTCAACCATGCTGACAATTATATGGATTCCACAGAGAGTTTCCATATATTTGGATATAAGGGCCAAATGGATCATTGCCGTAAATCTAACTGGCTACATAAGCTACTAAAATAATACACTGTACATACAGTTACCATTTTTCATAATTAATATAAATACAATTCAGATTTTGTTACTCATATCTTACACACATAGTCTGCAACTGAATGTAAATAATTCATATTCAGCAGTGAAAGGAGTCTATAATTCTCCTTTTGCTTCTAGAAGAATGCAACACAATCTCATAAAATCAGTAAAATAATTTACATGCCTCAGTTGTGTCATTATGGATTACAATAGATTTATTAAGAAAACAAATAACATAGTGAAGCCATGAGAGATAGCCAGTAATGGAAAACTTTCAATTTCAGCACAACATCTATTCATTATTTATTTGGCGTTGGTTAGTAGTTTCTTCAATGAGAATTAATGCTCTAAATATTCTTGGTATGAAGCCACTAAGAGACTTATATTAAAATTAAGGGAAAAAAAAACAACCATGGAAAGTTTGTTAAGAGTCAGTTTTATGATACTTAGTGTGATTCTTCTTTTGCAATTTGCACTTGTGGCATCACAAATTGAAAATGTTCCTGCCAAAGTAATAATGCTCCAACAAATTGTAAAAAAATCTTTACATTTATTATAAAAGATGATAAAAAATGAAAAAAATAAACTAAAAATATGAAACATTTGTAACCCAGTAAATTGGGAATATATATATTTTAACATAGTATCTAAAAAATAGCTTTTTTTTTTTTTCCCAGAAGCTCAGAGATGAGTTATGTGCTACAACTTAAAGCAAAAGAAATGTGTTCTAAAATGATGTTTAGAAACAGAATTCCTAGTTCTCTTAAGGAAATATTATACTTATATTCTTGTGTATACTCAACTTTTACCTAAACCTGATACAGTGTTTTAATAGAAGCCCCATTTATGTGAACTTCTTGGTAGTTTAAGACTTTCTAGGAATCCTTTCAGCCTACTTGGCAATCTTTCTAATTGTTTAAATGCCTAAATGTGCAGTATAAAACAGTAATTCCTTAAGAGGGTACATAAGTGGGCTAAAGAAGTTGGAGATAAACTGGTTTGAGCTGTACAACTTTTTCTTGCTGCAATGTCAATATTTGCGGTTTTTTGTTTGTTTGATTGCTTTTCCAGATAATGTTGTATTTTAGTGGAACTGTATTTTGCACAGAGGGGAATTTTCTGCTCTGTACTGTGACTACTACAAATTTGTAAGACACAGTTCTCTTGAGGTTTCTCACTAAACTGGTAGTTTCTTGTCTCCTTAACTTCAAGCTTTTGAAACAACTCTATCTACATTTTTAGCTACTCCAAACCACTTAATAATTTGGAATCTTCAAGCTTTAAAAGAGAGCCTTTTTATCTCAACACTGTAATACAAATCTAGGTGTATGTATGAATAAGTAATGTAAATCTATAATAATTTATTCACTAAAGCTGAATCGGAAAAGTCCCCAGCTATTTCAGTGGTGGTAAGGGTGAACTTTACTTTTTACTGTCCCTGTTTTTTTCCACAGCTTCTATTCAATTGGTGTTTAAATCATGACATATATTTTGAAATGAACTGTAATAGTTAAGCATAATAGAAATAAGATTTTTTTTATTTTGTATTATTAAGTGCTTCTCACTGTCACTGACATTAAAATACATCTTCTTCCCATTTTCAGAAATGAATTTCTTAATACACCAAAACTTGACTAAGACATTTCTGCCCTGACCGTGTGTGTAATATATTCATGTTTTGTGCTGCTACAGCATGGAAAGATGCATGGAAATTTTTATATTAATGTCCTTTGCTCTTTGATAGTTTGATTTATCCACGTTTTATTAAAGTATTTGAATCTTATAATTCACCTCTAGAATTTATTTTCATATGTTTCACTCTTGCAATTTATATGCTATATAATCTAATTTTTATTACTTACATAACATTTAAATTGCCCTACAAAATTCCTGATCACACACAACTTCTCAGAATAACTGCTAAATAGATAAAAATTTTTTTAATAATGTTTGCATAAGTCTAGAGGAAAGGAAAAGGGAACTTTTTGTGTTGGGTATATCTATATTGGGAACAGTACAAATAGCTGTTTTCTCACATTCCATTTTGGATTATGTTAAGAAACAAAAAAATGTATTTTAAAATCTTATAAAAATATTTAACTATAGGATTTCCAAATGCCAACTTATGCTGTTTACTCATACAAGCTTTTCTGATAACTACAAGGACGTGTGACATAGCTGTATCCAACACATTGCTCAAGCACTAAGAAAATAAAATAAGCAATAAAATTATATTTAACATTGTGCTTCAAAATTCATTCTTAATGAGACAGAGGCAGAAGAAGGATCAAATCTTTGATATGAGGGCTGCACTGAAAGTATTGCCTCTATTTTTTATTTTTTTATGTTGGCCCACAACATCAGAGGCAGATGTTGGTGTACGGCAGTAGAGGCTGAACCTTCCCACCAATATTCCATTACATTTTGCTGCCGCATGACAGATAGCAGCAGAGGGGTAGTCTGACAGAATAGTATCTGGCATGGAAGTGCATATGAAGCAAAGATGTGTCATTGGATATGACATTTCCTCATTTCCTCCATGTGGAAAAAATGCAACCTATTGACATTCATTGCTTGCTGAACGTTTATTGAAACCAAACAGTGGATGTGAATGCACTAAGATGTGAGTGGATGGTGTGTTTCAGCAGTCAAGACAGTGCGTCAACAGTGGGTCAACTCCAGTAGTGCAGATTTTTATAAGCGTAGCACACAAACTCTTGTTCATTGCTGGCAAAAATGCAAAATAATGATCGTGTTTATGTTAAAAAATAGGGTTTAGCAGCTGAGAATGCATTCCATCAAATAGCATTATTGCACTCTTTGTATCTTTGGTAGTTTCCTTGGAAATAAAGAGGAGGCGTTACTTTTGGAGCAACCATCTTCAGTCAGATTATTTCCATGGTTTTTCACTGATGAGTACAGCTGAAGTGCTGACCAGGTAAGACAGTTTTCAAAATTACAGCTGGCTTATTAAAATGCTTTATTTTTTCTTATTCATCCAATTTTAGCTGTTCTGTATTTAATTGATGATGAAATTCAGTGGCATCTTCTCACGTTTCACCATTTCTAATTTAGACGTCTAACCAGATAAGTGCAAAACTCATCACAGCAAAGAAAATCCAAATAATAAGTAAAATAAAGTTTCATCATGGTAGAGTTTACAGTGCATCACTAGTGTTTATCTGAAACTGGCATACTATTCGAGTGTGCCAGAAGAACATATATGGACAACCTCATTAGAGGTCACCTCAGTTTTGTTATTTAGAACGTGTATATCATATTCTGTAAGGTCATAGTGGCTACAGAAAATAATAATTAAACTACAGTATCACAGAATAAAAGTCATTTTTACTCAAAATTATACAAAAAAATCACTCTCCGACCCCTGTGCACAAAATATGTATTTATTATATATTATTAACTGGAGTTTTAGAAGCCTGTGGGAGGTCTCCTATTAATTTGAGTGACACCAAAATTTCATCCCAGTATCAATGACTTATCAGAATGCCTGAAAATATATCTCTGTGCCAGAATAAAATGGCTCTGTGCCTAAAAGGTGTATGAGGTTTGTTCAGGAATGATTGACTATGCTAAATAAATATTATATATGTATTATGAGTTAATCTTAGTCAAAGTCTCAGGCTAATGGAAGTCAAGTTGAGAATACATGCAGAAATTATACATACAGTGTAAATACATTTGGGGGTGATTGGTGTCTATTTGAACATTGTTCAGTAGCCCTGAAATACCAGTTCCCAAACCACATTATACTTCATTAGCTGTCCCTTTCCTTAATACAGATTTTCTTATCATATTTCTCACCTTCTTTTACTTCCTTCTTCTAAAATTCCTCTGGCACAGCCAGAAACAAAGTCAGTTTTTTCCAAGTCTTATATTACTTTTAATTGTTAAAGAAGTTATATGCATAGTCCTGGTTTTGTTCATTTTTATCCACTTTGTCAGAGCCCCAGGAGTTCACTGTCAGAAGCTGTATATGGTAGAACAATCCAAAAGGAGGGTAGTCTGCTAGTTGGTGATTTTCATTCAATATTGTTTCATGATGGAAAGAAATATTGTGTCAGTCTCTAAATATTTCTGAAATAACAGTTTTCAACATTCATCTGCTCAAGTAAGTTAAGAACTCATGTTTATCTTGCAGTGTAAGTGCAGCTTATTGCCATGAATCATCTACAAAATTTTTGGGAATTTGTTCATATTTTTCCCTTAAGAAAAAGTTATTTTGGCAGAAATAAAACCTTTTGGAGGAACATTTTCATTGGAAAAATGTTTCTTAGATCCAGACTACAATTTCTAGCCAAATCTGCAGAGAAGTAGGCATACTTCCTAATTCTCTATAAGACTAAAATAAATCTGTTAAAATGCTAAGCTCTTGTATGGCAAAAGCTACAAAAGCTGGTCTTGCTGCTGTTTGGGAATGTCTTCTTTCTGTTGTCATTGTTTGTAACATACTGTGAATAATTATTTGTTCATCGGCCCAAGGTAACACGGTAACATGACTATAAGGCTCATGACCAGATTACTCATATACAACTTTCCTATGTTACTCAGTTTATGGAATACACAAAAGATGATCCTTAGACACTAAGAATATATTTAATTTTGATTCTAAATATACATTTAAATGATTTAACAGATTTCCAAACACCTTTTGAACAAGGCAGGATATTCCTACTAACAACAAATTAGAAGCTTAATGAACTTCCAAGGACACCTATTTGCTATTGATGACTCTTGGTAGATAAGACAGGAATATCAAGCAGTTTTTCTGCTTTCTGACTTGGTGACAAATTCTCTTTAAGCACCTATACATTCCACTGAATTTTCAGTTTGCATTCATTCTACCCCATAAACATTTGAGCATGTCAGGCACATTGCAAATATTTACCAGTAATAATCAAAGTAGTAAGGCGATAAAATACTTTCCACCTCTTTTTCCTTTAGTATGCGAATGAGGATTGTTCCTATTACTCTGTTTGTTAGAAATCCATGATTTGTTCACCAATCATGGATCTAGAAAAATGTTTGGCTATTGTTACTACACAGATGTCAAAATACTACTAAATATTGACAGGAAGTTTTAGACTTAGCTACAAAAATTTGATTTGATCCTGTTAGAATTCCTGTTAGAAGTTGCCTGCATATCACTCACCCAAGTACTAATGTCAGCTACATTCCAAGTAAGTTGTGACTGCACCATATAGATCTCCAGGAAGAAATATTTACAATGATGTAGATGATATGATTTCTTTTTCTTTATCAGCTACATGTCAACAAAATCATAGAATTGTAAACTACAGCTTGCTGGAAAACAAGATTTCTGTTATTTGCATTAATGAAATCAAAAATTCAACTTTCTGGATGTAGTAACTAAGACAAATATTTCTCATCTCATGGCTGTTTAGTAGGTGATGGAAAAATGTAGTTGCCTTTTTCTTCTCTAAATGTGGGCTCTCTAGCAAGATAATTTCCATTTTGATTCATTGTGGCTTTCTCTAGTAAAGAGATTTTTCCCTAAAGTATCTTGGTACATAAAGGAAAATGAAAAAGAAGAAATTAAATTACATCTTTTACCACAGAGTACAATAGTATATTGTACATAAAATACTTTGTAATTTGGTTTGTGTGCATTTATTTTTAACAAAGTAAAGGCTATGTTTTTCAACAATGCTAGGTCACCATGGAGAAAAGAAACTTTAGGAAATAATTTCAATATTGTGTTTTCCATCAAAACACAATGATGATAAAAATATATTTTTTCTAAAAATAATTCTAGATTAAATGTCAGTTTTTCCAATTTATTGCTATCTCTTTTCTATAAAGATCATAGTTTCAAAACATGAAAAGTTTCTGTCCTGGGTCAAAATTTCTGCTTAGACAAGGGGCATCTCCAGGCCTGATGTCTACATCAGATACCAAAGAGGACTTGCCAAAGTGATGTAACTAGTATCGCCTTCGGAATAAAAATCGAGACTTGTATTACAGACTCTTAGGTCTCTTAGTGTATCAATTACTTGTGGGGTTACCACTCTCCCTTCTTCTAATAGCATCTCCCATGGTCCAAATAGACTACAGCAATTTGGTCCCACTTGCACTTCCCAAGGCCACTTTACCTTGTGGATTACTGGCTCTAGGTTCTCATGGGAAGGGAGCAAAAGATTATTTACTGTCCCAACTTGGGGTTCCCTCACTTAGGATTCAAATTAAAGGAAATAATAATTTATTTATTACAAACCCAAGTGGTTTGTAATAGACAGGACACTGGGTTGGTCATTTCTGGGTCTTTCATTTAAGTCTCTCATGATCTCATGCAGTCTCTATAACACCTGTTCCTGTTAGATTATAGGGCAGATGAAACTGCCTTCAAAGTTGTTTTCTTCATAAAATGCACTCACAAAAGGTGTTCCTTGATTGCTTTCAATGATCTGAGGAGTACCATATGTCACCATCAGTTTGGTGAGTGCTTTGATGATATAGAATTGATTTCCCTGTGGTACTGGATAGGCCTGCATTAGTTTGCTTGCTGTATTGATCATATTGATATTGATCAAGGCATACATGGCCCCTTCAGACTAAGGGAGGGGACCTATGCAATTGACCTGCCATCTCTGTAGGGGGTTGTGTCCTCATTTGAGGTGGACCTAACAAAGCCCACAGTGGATTGTTGTAAAGTATGAACATTTTGGCTCTGTTGTCAACCATAGCCATGACTCACAGTATATTTTTCATGGACTAGTATATTTTAAGTTCCTCATATGGCCTCTTGTCCCCCAAGGAGATTCTGGGTCTCAGAGGACTTTTGTCCTCCTTTCATGCCATTAATGTAGCTAGGCCTAGATCCTGTTCCACAGAATATCTATTAGTAGCCAACTGTGCTGCCTGAGATAGTGGCTTTGGAATGTTGGGCTCAAGAACATTATCCTAATTCCATGGTTGAGCATTTCCATTATTCTTATACCCTCCTTTCTCATTGGTAAGGGCTTAGAATGTTGATTGTTAATAAATTGTTGCCATAAATTTAGTAAAATGTGATTTGGTTATTTATCAGTTTTGTTATATTGGACCCTTGTTTTTATTAGGTCATTCCATAGATATCCTCACTGGCCCTGACTGTGAAGCCCTTTGGATTGGTTTGCAAGGGTGAATTTCTCTAGATTCTACAAAGCATGGATTTTGGCCAGATCTTAAGCATTCTGTTTCTCCTAAGTCAGCTACTATTTGTGCTGACTGTTGGATTATTGCATCTGCAGCCACCAAAGGGATGAAAATAGCTACTAGAACAAAACTGCTTCTGACAAGTTCTTCATGATTGCAGGGGTGGGAATGGGGTTAGGGTGTCTTTGGACACATGGGAAGCACAGTTAAATTGTTTGCACCTGTGCTCCCTGGACCAGCCATACCCCTTTACTATGAGCTCAATCATCAGTTCAGATTGAGACTTAGCAGATCTCCTATGTGGTTTAACAGAGATACCCTTAATTTCCCCTAGATCTGTCTAGAAGTTCTATCTGTAGAGCATCACCTATTTCTTGATTGTTCTTTAGCATTTCAAACTTTTTAGTCATTTCCTTGGATGATTGTCCAGGAAGTTTCTATTCTTAATATGTGCTCTAACAATCAGTTAGCACAGTATGAGCACCTACGTTCTACCATAATTTTCAATTCACTTAATTATCTTATTACAGACTTTCAATACTAAATAGAAATGTTCAGTTTGGCCTTGAACCTGCTTGCTTACTATCTGCAATTTTTTTTTCATATGATGTAAAAAATCATAAAGGACAAAAATTGATCAGGATTTTTAGTGATTAGGCAGTTAGGTCTTACTGTGTAAGCACAATTCAGTCTGTGAATTCAATGAATTCCAAGCACAATATGACTGTAAATAATAATCAGAAAGGATATATCTTTTTCTGGCATTCTTGTCAAGGACACCATTTAATTTCTTCCTTATTGTATCTTTAATTCCAACAACCAAATAATAATCTAGGAATAATTATAGATAGTATTTAGCACTGTTAAAGAACAGATCACTCATGTTTGCCAATGGGAAGTTAGAAAAGTAATATATATGTGAACAGTTCCATATAAAATATATCAAAAAATAAACTGTTGTCATGACAATCTTTTTTCCATTGTGACAGGAAGGAAATATGGGGATGAGAAACATATGCAATAAGAAATGCAAAACTTAAAGAAGGCACAAGAGAAATTTAAGAATACTATGAGCAGTATACCCTGCTCAGCTAATCAAATGAATTGCCAGATTAGTCTTTCTTTCTGTCTTGGTCCTTTAATGAAATCTCATGGGTTTTGAGAGAAAACTTTTTTGTAAAATTGTTTCCTATACAGCTTGAAACAAAAAAAAGGGTGAATAAAAGCTTCAGACATGAAGAACAAATGAAGCGAGGTTCCATTTTACAAATTTCAGCCAATATCAATCTTGCCAACTCCTTCCCTTCAGTCTTGAAAAACAACATTTTGTATTTATTCATGATGTTCATACTAAGTCATAGTGTTAGCACACATCTGTTGTAGAAGTGAGACACATTGAGACATTTCTATCTTCTTGATAGAGTTTTGGATGATATTTGTGTACACAAAAATTGAGAAATCTATGTTTTTATGCTTTTCCAGTTTCAGCGTTTCACTTCAATTAACTTCCACATATACCTCAGAAGTTCAAAATCACTTATATTGTTCCAGTGCACTTGCTAGTAAATCAGACCACACAAGCCAAATTTATTCTATAAATTCTATAAATATTATATAAATTTATTACATAAATAAGTACAATCACCTCCCCTACAAAGACAGGCTGAGGGAGCTGGGCTTGTTCAGCCTGGATAAAAGAAGGCTGCAGGGTGACCTCATTGCAGCCTTTCAGTACCTAAATAGAGCCTACAATCAGGACCGGAGTCAACTGTTAGAAAGGGTAGATAACAGAAGGACAAGGAGAAATGGTTTTAAGTTGAGGGAGGGAAGATTCAGGTTGGATGTCAGGGGGAAGTTCTTTACAGAGAGAATGGTGAGTTGCTGGAACAGGCTGCCCAGAGAGGTTGTGGATGCTCCGTCCCTACAGGTGTTCAAGGCCAGATTGGATGGGGCCCTGGGCAACCTGGTGTAGTATTAAATAGGGAGGTTGGTGGCCCTGCATGTGGCGGGGGGGTTGGAAATTCATGATCCTTGAGGTCCCTTCCAACCCGGGCCATTCTGTGATTCTGCGAAGCAGTTTGGGATAAACAGCTTGGTAGCTGTTATGAGTAGGCACAAGTTCATCTTGTTATTTTTCAGGTGGTTTTCCAAAGGTTAAAGTACACATATGTACATATATATCTCTTTTACATTTCCTGACTTGTTTGGTGAGGGATGCCTAGAAGGAACTGCAGTGCTATTATTATTAAAATGATAAAAAAAAATTGCAAACTGTTGACCTCCTCTGCTTGATTTTTTCTCACTGTCAAAAAGCTCAAGAGAAATGCCAGAAACCAAGAATTCCTAATCCTGTGCTCAATTATTGCAAAGTGTAATGGCAGTGCTGGAACATGAATAAGACAGAAATAGAAGTTATATAAACAACACAGCTGACCTCTTTTTTTATCAGAGTTTACTAGTACAAATACTGTGCCTGAGAAGAGAACAGATAAAGTCAAAATGTGACCAAAATAAAACTGCCATGAATTAATGGTTCAGTTAGAAGATACCTGGAGATAGATGTATAGCTGGGTTTTCACCGAGCTGATTTTCTCAAAAGTACTTTAGTGATAATGTGCACCACTTTAGGCACTTAACTGCCCGTTTAGGCAACACTGATATCTTTAGCTGCCACCTCTCTCCAGAGGCAGGTTTATTCTATAGGTATTTTAGTTTCTGCCTATGACTTTGTGTTCATCGGCATAAGTTTAGATTCCAGACCACCATTAGTTGATGTCTTACCTGAAGCTCAGTCCCAAAGGAAGACTCTCAGCCTAAGCACCTTCTTTCTCAGTTGAATCAATTTCATAGGTATGCTGGGACCACAAATATGAAGATAGATTAAAATAAAATTGCTCCAGTTATTGGTCATTTATAATTTTAACCACATTCTAAGACCAGTGCATTAGTATGTCTGACAGTAAGAATTTCTGCAGAATAAGTGACTTCAGATAATATTCCTATGGTCATGACAGGTAAAATATGGATTTGGAACTACATCCTAAGGCGTTTTAAACTGACCTTTAAGCCACTGAGCTATTTGTTCTACAAGAGCTGTATGTTTCTGCTTATTCCTTCTGTCTTGGATTCTGCCTGTGCCCTTACAGATACAAATGAGGAAAGCTGGAATTTATTATCTTGCTCCAAGAAAAAAAAGTGTATATGTTTGGGATTGCATCCCATCTCCAGGCCAGTTTAAGAGACTACCTATTCAGATAGTTTTGGTGATCCTTCTTAATGCATTTACTACTGTGAAATGCTACAGCTATTGATTTCACTAGGTGACAATATCTGCATCAAAATCAGTGAACAAGTATAAAATAATTTAACATGGAAATATTGTTTGGTTTGTTATTCTGAAAATCAGATATCTTCCATCAAAGGTGGGAATAGGAATGGGGGATTGTGGAATATGGTCAATCACCTTGAACACAATCAGGAATTGAAATTATAATTACCTGCAGTGTATTTTGATGGACGCCTCTCCTGATAGAAAAGATTGAGAAGATAATGTCTGTGTTTTCAAAAACAATTTAATGCTTTCAAATTATATTGTTTAAAATAGAATGGAAGTTATCTGAGTCTTTACTATTGTTGTCTTACCCTTGTCTATAAGGACAGTCACAACTTGGCTAGAATCTCAATACCAAAATAACTAATCTTTTTTAGACTCCAGTTTCCCAAAGTGAATAATGTCAACTTTAATAAATTATATGTCCATTTTTCCTTTAATTATCTCAGTGCTTTTAACATCTCACTACAATGCCACTCCCTGCCACTCACCCATTCTACATTTCAACTTACCTGTTTTTGAGTGGGAACCTTTTTTTCTTTTTTTTCTTTTTTCTTTTTAGTAAAATCTTATTACCTCTCTGTCCAGTGTATTCTACACTGGAGCCTTCATCCACAAATAAATATTTTGGTCTTAGTCTTGTAATAAATAGCCATGGAATCCATCCATAGTGCTGCCAGGCTTAGCCTCCAATGTAATAGTATTGCCTTAAATACTGAAGAATAATTTCATTAAACACATTCTGGAACTGTTCTAAACAAGAATTTCAGATGTTATCATGAACTGAAAGGAAAAAAAAAAAACACTCATACAAGTGGGTAGCATCTGATACCAGCATTTGCCAAGTGTATAACATAGTTAGAATCCACCAAAAGTCCAGCTACATGGTTCACTCTATATATGAGTTTCCTTTCATCTAATTATTTTCTTGTTTAATCCACCCTCCTTTCTTCAGGAAAAAAAAGCAAAATAAAATAAAATACTTCTAAAATAGCTTCTTAAAACAGGTTTCACAGAGAATTGCTGTTTGTAGTCCTAGTTTTGGAGTTTACCAGTAATCACTGGAGATAAAGTGGTGTGAAATGTTTTTCTGTTCAGAAAAGAATTAGAAAAGCTCCTAAATCTGTAGGGGAAGATCCTGCAACATTGGCTGAACTATTGAAAAAGTCTGGCTTTGTATGTATGACCCAGAGAGAAAGCAAAAAATTAAAAAAGAATATAATTCTGAGTAAATAATTTATGTGCTTCATATTTCTACCACTGACATTCATGCCATTTCTGCTATTGTTCCATCCTAATAACGTGCTTAATATCTCCTAGCACTGACTGAGGTTTAGTATGTCTGCATTTCCCAGCTGATAACTGAATTCCATACTGGTGTACTGGTAAGAGTCAGATATGGATGTGACAGGAAATTATTTAGTTGTCTTTGAAAATATCTTATTTTAGAAACAACTGATGCTTTGGAAGTAGTATGGAAACAATGTAGACTATAGCAAAGGATTTGTCTTGTCTAAAATCACTAAATATTTAGATACTTAGACATGCTAAGTAGAGGAATGTTTAAGACAGCACTAACTAGTTAAAATCATTTGCTCCTGCATGTGTTCCAAGAAGTGAAATGGAAATGCCATCCTCTAAAGGTGAATACAAAAACACTCATTTGTGTTGTATGAAGAAGCAGGGAAACTGTGAAAACTGCGAAGTGCCACGTGTTGCTATTTATATTTTAAAGAAATGGTTGAATTGTAAAAAATATTTTCCTTTTTTTTGGGGGGGGCTTTGCTTATATTTTCCTTTTTAAAGATATAAAAAAAATCTTGTTTTGTACATTAATATTGATACGATTTCAGCACAACTCGTAATTTCTTAGTGTGTAGGATACAAGTATTCTTCCAACACATTTCAAATATTACATTATTTCAGAGAACCCTGACATAATATTTTAGTATTATAGTAATGATTCAGTGATACCTGCTGGAGATAATGGTAATCTCATATTCTGGCCATTTTTTATTGCCTATGCACAAACAGTGAGGAGATTGGCTAATCTGGCTTGCTCTATTCCAGATTCAGGTACCTTTGGTAAAGGAATTATTTTCCATTTTTACCTCTATTTTGTATAAATTGATTATTTTCCATTTACCATACAAATTGATTATCACAATAATGGGAACACTCACACACTGTTGTTGTCTGATGTTTCCTAAGTTTTAGATCTGCCTTCTACACAAGAGAAAAACAGTAAATTAAACAAAATACCTAAAAATAAATATGTAGATATCAAATTCTCCAGGCAGAGAATTTTAGATCAAAACTTTACATTAGATTAACAGCTCTTTACAGTGTTTTTTATGCACAAATTCTCTCAGTTAGTATTTGTAGAAGCAAAGTGGCTACTGTAAAATGCTGCTGAAGGCTACATATTGCAGAAGTTTGTTTGAAATTCAAAGCAGGAAATTAAATAAAAAACAAATCTTTGAAACATGCCAAGTACTTGCACAACAAGTTTTATTTGTTAAATTTAAACTGCAAGCCCTAAAGAATCAGGTCTTTTAAAGTAAAGAAATTGAAAATGATAAAAAGAAACCAAAATTTAATAAGATACAAGTTCCAAATCTAATCATAATTTGTTCATTTCCTCCACTGGTAGTATAGATTGTTCTGTGAGAAATGTTCCAAGATCAAATGCTTTGTTTAGATTATTCCTGGTCTTTTCTATTAAAGATTTTGTTAGAAAACAGCACAACAAAATATTAGACCAAACATCTGATAAATGTAAAATTAAAGTATCTTCTGAATTGTAAATACGTTTTTCTAATCCAGCTTCTCCACCACAAAATGAAATGTATGAAATACAAAAAAGATTATTTTATGTTTAAAGAAATTATCCAGTGTTTTAATAAAAACTTTGAAGGATTGCTTTTTTAAAATCTGGAAACCAAATCTATTCCATTAATGGCATAAGTTTTGTGACTTTGCTAAAACTTGATATCATGATTATGATAAAGTAGATTTTGAGCAAAGTGACAGAAATTCCATCCTTAAGATATTTAAGCCAGGTCAGTAGAAGTCTTGGTTAATTTATTCTGTCTATCACATAATTTTTGTGACACCCTGCTCAGAGGTGAGGTTGGGTTTTTTTTTCTCTCTATGAAAAGCGAGGGCTTCTATCTGGGAGCTAGCTATTTTTCTAAATGAGATGCTGTTATGAAATATATAGTCTGTTAACACTGTATTTCACACTTAGATTTGGATTTCTGTGCAGTTAGTTGGGAGTACGTCTGCCTCGTTTCTCTCTCTTCCCCCTACCATCTCACTGTCTTGTAAAGCATTTCAGTGTTGGATAAGCCTAACTCTGCCTAACAGTTAACATACAGATAATCCCTCTGCATTGGATCATTTAATCAATTGTCTAAAAATCACATCTAGCTATATTCTTTTGCTATAGAATGGTTTCACTTCACTTTAGAAAACTACTATCCAAAAGCTCGACTTTTGTACACTCCTCTGAAAACTGGAGAACTTGCAGCAATGTGCATCCAGGAAAACCTCCATACTTACAGAACAAATAAGGGTAGTTGAAAACAAAACATATGTATATGTATGCATATAAATATGTGTGTGCATCCGAGTATGTGCGCATATAAGGCATGCAAGTTAATTTACTATCTGGAGAGTCAGGTTGCCTTTTCCTTTTCTTTACTGGTTTTCTGCAAGCAAAACACAAAAAATGCTTTAAGTAGGTGAATATTAGCTGTATATGGGCCATTAAATTCTATTATGTGCACACATGTGCTATGTATTTTAAACTCAAAGTATATATAGGTTACTGTAATGACATATAGGTATATATTTCTAGGTAATTGGTCTATATTCTGGAGTTTGTGTATGATCAAACAGAACAGATGCTCATCATATCTTGCCCACAGAGGAGAACAAAATCTGGTATAATAATTTTAATTAGCACAAAATATGTTGTGATACCTCATTATTGTAGCTTCTATTAATACCAATTAGGGCACATGTGCAGAAGGATACTCTAACCCATTTCCTGAGAAAACAACAATGTAAACAACCAGAAATTCATACAGCTTTGGGAGAAAAAGCAAATGCCAACTTCCCATTGAATGCTTGGTGTGAACTTCCAGAAGCAATGTCACTAGGGCTTCTAAAATTAGCTTTCAAAACATCTCAGAAACATCTCTGATATACTCTAAACTTTAGAATTTCCAATGATGGATTCCAAATCTAGAATTAGACTCTTATTCTATATCTGGTACAAACATAAATTAAAAAATGACTTGACCGGGCTGCCAGATGAAGAAAATCTTAGGCTTCAGTACAGAGAGATATATGTTTACTCACATCCATTATTTCATGTTCAAGACTGTCAAGTCTCATTGGACAACTCTTGAAACTCCTTTAAAACTCTTAAAATTCTTCCCAAAAATAGGTTTTCATTTTTATTTTGTACAGAAGTATTTAAATAGGAAACTTCTGATAAATGAATTAAAACAATTGTGACTATAATTGAAGAGATAATAAATATTCCTGTTCACTCATTGAAATAAAAGAAAAGTTGTCTTAGAAACAATGACACCATTATAAATTAATTGCTGTATAATCAATGAATGCACAGATGTTATAATTATGAAATAAACAAGAGAGTTTGGCTAAGCAGGTTGTTACACCAAAAAAAGGGTAGATAGAGGGCTTACCTGTGTCCTGAGCTCACTGTAAAACTCCAAAAGAGCTCTGCCTAAACAGCAGATCGCATATTGTGCAAAAAAAAACTAAAATGGATTGTGTATGCACTCCTTTTTTAACAGACACCTTGAGCTAACAGAATTACTCTAATTTTCACTTAAAGAAAATCCTACTTCCTAGACAGTTTTCTTAGGTGGAAAGCGTCTAGTTATTTGTTTAGGGAAAGCTGGTTCCTCAGATCATTTTGCCATATCCATTTTCTTTATCGCTCATAAGGAAACAAGCTGCCAAATTTTATAAATAAACTTGTTGATTATTTCTAGATTCTGAGTGAATGCTGTATGGGAACTGCTGAATCACAGCCTGAACCTCTGATTGATCACCTGAGGCAAGCAATGAGTCAGCCAGGGGAGCACAGGTGATGGCAATTCAGCTGTGCTGATGGAAGGGGTGGAGCCTGGCTCCACCTCTCCTAGACCTATTTAAGAGCTGATGACTAGTAGGGAAGCCTCTTTTTCTGGAGATCCCTCCTTTGGAGTTTTACAGTATGCCCAGGGCAAGGGTAAGCACTCTGTGTTCTCTTTTTTGGTGTAATAACCTGCTTAGCCATGCTCTCTGGTATGTTTCTTAATTATTGCATCAGCATATTCATTGATTACAGATATGTCAAATCTAATGCATTCAGTCATTAAAATGTTTCATGGGGAAAAAAAAAACACGTAAGAAATACTAGAAGTAATTAAAGAATGCGCTAGTTTTCAGTATATGTGAAAAATACCCTGCCTATGGAGGTTGATGTTTTCAGGAACAAATGATTAAAAAATGTTAGTCTTCAATAATGACAACACTTGGCCAAGGCATTTTTCTGCATATGAAATCTATTTTGCAAATTTGTTTTGGAAGCCTTACTTTCAGACGTGTTTTATTTTATATGTATTTACATGTCACGTCAAGGATGAATTGAATAACCATTTGTAAATACCTTAAGGGAGTGATTAATTTTTTTTTTTTTTTTTTTTTAATACAGATTAAGATTTCCAAACAGGCCTGTGGCTAGTCATATGGGACGTTTATCATATAACTATCTTAAGCTCATGGATTTGGCACACCAATAGTCATGGTCTCAAGTATGCCCATTTCTCTTTCAGGAACATAATAATTTTGATAAATTTTGTCTAGATCCAAAGTCTCATAGTTTATCCACCGTTATCAACAAAATAACTCAGTTGGCTTAACTGTCTGTATATCATGTTGTTAAGTTAAAACTTGCATTACAGGATTAAAAACAAATTTACCCTATGAAACATTTTATTTGATCTGTTCATCAACATATATGCCCTGAAATAATAGGAGATGCTTGACTTTCTTCAAGAAATTTTTATTTGTTGGAGAGTGCAGAAAGAGAGATACCTTGAGAAAGAATGAAATACTGTGAATTCCTTCTGACTTGACACATCTGGATTTGAGGCAGAAACAAACATCATTTGGGACTCCTCCCACAGAATATTTGTGTTGAGATGCAGAAGAAAAGACATAACTATCATGACTGATGTTATACCAAGCCAGTTAATGTTTACAAGAAATAATGATTCCTTTTTATAATAGGAAAAGGTCATATTTATAACTGTGAAATTTAAGGGAATTATTTTCAGGGACTTCCTTATCAGCAAGTAATAATTTAGATTTTGCTCTCCCCCTTTTTACTTGTGACTTCATCTAGTAAAATTCGGATTGAGTGTCAAGTTTGACCTACATAGCTGTTTTATTTTTTTAAGTTGTTGAAATTTTGGCCACCCACTCATAAACAACAAGAAAAATGAAGAGAGTACTTATGTAGATAAAAAAAAAAAAAACCTGAAAGTTTTGTAAATCACCCAATATTAGTCTGTATCTTAAATCTTGGTAGTCCAGAAGCCTTTCTCAGTCAGACAAGTTGTTTTCTTGCTATCAAGATAAATTTAAAAATTCTTCTAAGAATGTTCTCCAGTCATTATCTAAAAAGCACAGACTGTAATGAAATTCAGAGGACCAAGAAATTGCATGTCATCAAATTGCTGAAGATACTAAACATCTGTGTTAGTTATGCAACATTTATCACAGAGCAGTCTCCCAGTACAAAAAAGAAACTGGTCAGATTCAGGAGAATGTTCTTACTTCATAGCAATATCTTCAGTAAAAAAATAATGGTCCCTTGAACTGTGAGATAGTGGTGCATCTGATACAAAATCACATTAGATTATATCAGGACATTCTTTAAATCAGCTTTACATAGACACAGAATCAATTATCAGGTATGTTCTGAGAAGTATGAATTGATGGATTCTTTTTGAGTTATTGTCTACAAGAAAAAGTGCCTGTAATGACTTACAGCCCCCTATAACAATTTCCAGGTTTCACTTGGTGCCAAACAAAGCATATGAGGGTAGTTATCTTTCCATGATCTCCCCCTCAAATGATGAAAAAAAAAAAATCCATAAACTAATATGGTTATTGTATGCATTTAAGTTTTATCGCTTGAAATGAGCCAGCAGTGTGCTCTTGCAGCCTGGGAGGCCAAGAGATACAGCCAGCAGAAAGAGGGAGGTGATTGTCCCCCTCTACCCTGCCCTTGTGAGGCCCTATCTGGAGTAGTGCATTCAAGTCTGGGGTCCCCAGTACAGAAAGATTGCAGAGCTGCTGGAGTGGATTCAGAGTAGGGCTATGAGGATGAGCTATGAAGATGACTGTGGTTGGCTGGAGCATCACTTCTGTGAAGAAAGTTTGAGAGAGTTGAGCCGGTTTAGAGTGCAGTACAGAAGACTCTGAGGAGATCTCATTACTGCCTTCTAGTACTTGAAATAAAAAAGTGCTTATGAGCAGGAGAGAGGCTGACTCTTTACACAGTGATAAGGCAAGGTGAAATGGCTTTAACCTGAAAGATGAGAGATTTGGTTTAGATGTTACGAGGAGATTCTTTTCCCAGAGGGGAGTGATGCACTGGCACAGGCTGCTCACAGATGCTGTGAATGATCCATCCTTGGAGGTGCTCAAGGCCTGACCACCAGGTTGGATGGGACCCTGGGCAGCCTGAGGTAGTGTGGAGCAGTTCCGCCCACTGAAGGGGGTTGGAGCCAGATGATCTCTATGGTACATCCCAATGTAAATGATTCAGTGATTCCATGATGATTCTATGATTATAAGTGATCATCTTTTTGAAATGGTCATTATGGAATGCTTTCTGAATGCTCTTAAGAAAAAGGTAGTTGTTAAGTGCTAAAAGAATGAAACCTTCCTTTAACTTTGCATATCAGAAGAATATTTCATGTAGGATTTATTTTTTAACAATGGAAAAATGACACAAAATTTTTAAAGCTTATCTCTTTCAGTAAGATGCAGAGATATAGCTAAGTACATTGTCAAGGAAGGAATTATGTGCTTGGATAAGATTTGGGTACCTAAGCAATTCTGAAGATTTGGATATTCTTCTGTGCAAATTATGGAAAGTTTTTACATTAAAAGATTAAAATTCCATGCCATTTTAAGTTAAATGGTTCTACGTGCTGCTTTTGGGGCCTTGGTAAAATATTATAATAATTTTGGGCACTATCAGTCTGGCAACTATGGCAAGGCTTAAATAAAATTAGTACATATCTTTTGGAAATAAATTTAGATTTTTTTCCTTCATTCCTCCATCTCTTTTTACAGCTTATTAGTACACTGCATTCCTGATGTTCATTGAGCTGAAGCAAACTTTAGTGCTAGATCTTATGCATCTTTCCACAACTACAGAATGTTTTCTTTTCACATGATGAAGAAATCTGTACTTACATATTTGTCAAAGGCCGCTCTGTTTTCCATCACTACATTGGTCTAGCTGACTGTTCCGTTTTTACGTGTGGAGCGCTCACTGCTCTTAGTGCCTGTTTTTGTTTTATCAGAAATCACAGTCCCCACAGAATAGGAAGATATTTATTCACATTACTTCTGTTTTTAAGTAGGAACATGAAGTTCAGATATGTTTGAAAAAAAGTCAGGGCTGCTGTTATTAGAATGAGTTCAAACATCTTGAAGCACTGTCATGAAACATTGTACTCATGGTTATAGGATAAGGGCAGCAGCTCAGATAGAATCTATATTACAAGTAATCTCAAAAACAAAACTGAAGAAATACTGAAAAGCATTTTAAAGCCCATTTCTCCATGCTCAGTTGTTATTCATGAAAGTGTAGTGGCCTTGTAGCAAAGACACAGCAAAAGCACAACTGATTTGTATGACAGCCTTATCACTACATGTATTAAAGAGTTGAAGGAAAATGTATCTCTGAGATTTTACAGTCATTTCTATTCGTTTTGGCCTGTTTTTACAGAGCTGTGTATAACAGTGTTGCTAATGGAGTTGTATTTCCTTTAAAGGCTAAGATCCTACCAGTAGACAATGTTTCTCTTACAGAAAAACATTCAAGAACTGCAGACTAAATTGTCTCACGTTCCTAGGAACAAGAGAGCATGCAGTATCAGTGCAAGGCTTGAATTACAAACAAATTGATCATGTTTCAAATACTAAAATACATTAATGATGTCTCAATTGGCCATTCCTAGGGAAACCAAACAACTGTAGAAGATTGCCCTAATCCTTCAACCAACACAGACTATTTTGGCTTCTCATTCTAAAATGTTGTCTGAGTTCTTGAATAATTGTATTAAATGTTTCTCTTCGTATTTGGTAGGGAATTGTTCTGAACGTGTACAACTCTCACATTTCATTAATTTATATTGCAGTGTGCTGAAGACAGGCAACTGCTCTAATGGTTTGCTGATTTAGGGTGCTCATCCTATATCACAATCATAATGTTTGATTAAAAAAAAAAAAATAATAGTGTTGAGACAGGTTTTCTAAGCAGCTGAGCCAACCAGCTGGTGTTTGCTTATCTAATGTTGTGACATGACAACACACCACATGGACTGCTCTCCTGTGGGTGTGGAATGCTATGGTACAATGCTATGGCATTGCGTTGCCAGTTCTTCAAGTATCATCAGGTCACCTCCTCTTGGCAGAAAATGGTTGCTTTTTCTTAGGTCGAAGAGTAAAAGTATGTACGTATTTGGAAAAAAAATTACAAAATTGTATTTACTTTTATAAGTACTACTATTTATATCAGCAAGCAAATTCATGCAGGCATTTCTTTGAGATAATTAGTTGAAAACCATGACTAAGATAATTTTAGCAGCAACTAGAAAGTCTTACTAATGACTCAAAAGGTCTGAGATATTGATACCATGAGCATGAGATTAATTTCACCATGTTCCAAGATTATTGTACAAGAAAGACTATCGCTTGCATTCTTCACAGCTCTACCACAAAAATTTAACCCTGCTAGCAGCTGCACAATTGCTGGTCACCAGTACACTCAAATATTCCCTTCTGTATAGTAACTGTTGAATATTCTTACTGATTAAATACATTATTTGTAATTTGTCAGCATTTCTCATTATTTTTATTAATTGACTTCTGTCAAGTGAACAAAACAATGAGCTACAACAAAAATATTCAAAATATTATTTAAAACTGTGGTAGTGATTAGTCACCACTGTGGCTGGTCAGTGATTGGTTTTGTCTTGAAGTTGCTGGAATCCAAGTTATACTCTGCTGCCAAACACAAATTGTTTGAGCTTCCATGCAGCTTGAAGTATTGCACTCAGTCCATCAGTAACACACAGAGCTAGGATGAGATCCACAAAAGTACAAGTATTGCATCTCTTTCTGTCAAAATACTCCATTATTCTTAAATGAAGGAAAGCATCAAAGGATTGAAAATCCCTAAGATTTCATGCATCTGGGTTTTTGGGTTAGAGACTCTAGTTGTTGAAGCAATTTTCAGTGTTACACATAGTAACATTGTTATATGTATTCTAGCTTTTGTCAGGACATTACCATCTGAATATTAGATACTGAGGGCAAAAAAGGAGTCACATTAACAATTGTTGTGCCTGGAAATTTGCTAATAATAAAATATTAACAATTTCTTTCATCTCTAAAGTGCTTTGAGAGATGGTTATTACAGCTCCAGAATTGTTTATTTTCCACAACAAAGCTACACTAAAAGCAGAGGATGTAAACTTATTATGACAGGCTGTATTAAATAAGTGGAAGTGATATTTTTATTAACTACTTACTTTTTATTAACTTACTACTGAAAATGTAGTAGATCTACATGAGACTTTGAGAGTGATCATAATGTGTTACAGTCCCTACAGGGATGAAGAGCTGATTCTTAGTGTATTGCAAATATATGTTGCTACATTTACTTGTTGAATCTTTTCTGTATCAAATGCAAAGACTTTTTCACAGTACGATTTGCTTTCCGTTACACTTAAATTTTCTCAGAACCCAGTGTCAGACATCTGTGGATGAGATCTGAAATTGGTTACAAATATGTAGGATATTAATTGACTGTTTTTGAAAGATACTGCATGATCTGTCTAATAAGTCTTTGGAAGGTTACATTTGAGCTGCAAATTTGTTTTCTGTTGACACAGAACTCTGGCCAGTAGAGGTCATACTGAGTCAATGGGATTTCATCCTCTCATATTTCTCATGGTTTCTTCAAATGCAGCTTCAACTGAAATACAAAATAATGCCTCCAATAAATAAGTCCTACAGTTATAACAATCATAGAATCATTACGGTTGGAAAAGATCTCTAAGATTATCTAGTCCAATTGTCCACCAGCCTCCAGTATTGCCCAGTAATCCGTGTTTCTTAGTGCCGCATCTATGTTTATTGAACACCTCCAGCAATGATGATTCTTCCACCTCCCAGAGCAGCCCATTACCGTGTCTGATCACCCTTACAGAGAAGTTTTTCCTAGAAGTTTCCACCTTCTCTAGTGCAAGTTGAGTTCATTGCCTCAAGTCATAGCACTATTAGCTGGGAGAAGAGGCTAACACCCACCTCACCACAGCCTCCCTTCAAGAAATTGCATTGAGAGATAAGGTCTATCCTGGGCCTCCTTTTCTTCAGACTGAGTTCTCCCAGTTCCCTCAGCCACTCCTCATAAGAATGTAGCTGGTTCTCACTGTGCTTGCTAGAACACAGATAAGGAGATAAACTACCCCTCAAATTTCTGAAAAATTATGTGTATATATACACACTTATATTTTTAAGTAATGTTTACTGAATGTAAGGATACCTGTTTGATTTCATGCATTTGCTGTTGGCTAGTAGTTCATAAATTTTTTTGCTCTCTATGCTTGGTCATCACAGCAGAGCTACAGCCTGTCCAAAATATTTCTCAGATTTTGATCAATATAAGATACATGCAGATCAAAAATTGTTGTCTTTGGTTGTGGTTTATTCTTATACTGATTGGTTGGAGCCCATGCCAGTATCAAGGTGTATTTCTGATAAAGGAATATTCATTTTCTTTCATTTATTTACCCCATGAAACCCTATGCACCATTCATGATTTATTTAAATAAACCTAGAATAAAGCTTATTCAAGGAAACTTAATTTAGGAACTATTCATTTTGATAGGTTTGGACGAATCTTTATCACATCCATCCATACTACTAATATATTCTGTATACTGTATAATTTATATATTATATGTCATATTTATCATATATGATAAGTATATACCACATACGATCTATGATTCATTGGATATGCAGTATCAATGATTAACATAAAATTTCTTAATCACTGATTTTTCTATATTCCTACTACATAGATACATGCAGATTTGCTTGAATGCAAATGGCTTTCATTGAGTGCTATGATTTTTACAGAAGCTTTATGGGGATAAACTTGTACAGCAAACAATTTCCTATTCTTTATGGAAAGCAATCAGAAATAGTCTAGAATGTTATATAATACTTAGTGGTATTAACTCATAATCTGATATTTTTCATTCTATATGACTTACCGCATAATTGCATGAAAATATATTATATATAAAATACTAACTTAGATTTAAAGGAAATAAGTCTGTAGTTAGATAAGAAACAATTAATTCAACAAACAATAGCCCAGTAAAGGTTTTGTTTTTTTTCTCATGCTTGGTGTAGAGGCAAAAATATTCTGAAACATGTAAATTATTTTTGGCAAAGCCTGAATTCATCTTGGATCATGCGGCTGGTTACTTTCTTGTTTCACTGTTCAGCATTAGCTGCAGAATATATTGAATATAAAGGATAACATAGTGGACTACAAACTCTATTGCTTATTTTTATCCCTGCTAGAGACGAGAGCATTTGAGAGCTCTTGGAATGTATGGGGTTTAAACTTGTTAGTCATTTTTGAGCTGTGTTGGTTTTTGTGGTATTCTGGAACGTTTTAGGATGGAATAAACAGGAGTCTTCTTGTTTTTCACTTCTAGTATAGTGTAGAAGCACAGCACTACCTAAATAAAACTTAAGAGCTTAGTATAAAAATTAGCAATTTCACAGTCAAATGACACAAACATTGGGGAATAGTAAGAAAAGGAAAGGATACTGAATGTAGAGAACAACTTCAAGAAGCCTGTTTATGTATTATGGAAATGTTTTGGGTTTTACTCTACGCAGTTGTCATTAACAGTCTTCTAGCTTAAGCAGCAATTGAAGTGTTTATTACTCAGGATAGTAACATTCTAATTATAGAAACTATATATAATTCTACAGATTGCATTATCTGCATGCATTGCAGACTTACTCAATGTGGACCTGCAAAATATTTCTAAAATGAAAATAAGTAACAGAGGTGAGTTCTAACTTTTGAGAAAATATTTCTCTTTAAACAGTCTTTAGGATTTCCTCCTTGAAAAATAGGCTTGTACTCATAGCCTGAAACAAATGCTTGGATGGATTTCTATAATTCTGCTAACCACACTTGACAGGACTTTTTCTTTTTGCTAGAAGAAATGATGAGTGATTTGAGAGCAATCTGTAAATTGATTTTTAAAATGTCCCAGAATATCCTTTGACCTATCACAGCTTTTAGTATCATTAGTTGGTAATGGTTCTAAAGCAATCAGGTACAAAGAGGGCAAAAAGACAGTCTTCTCCAGCACTTCTTGTAGACTACGCAGCTGTGAAGACATTCTATTGAAAATTACTGGTAATATGGGAGAGAAATATAAAAATTCTTGCTTTGGTTAGCAAGAGTTAGTGGTGTTTGCTTACTGGACAAGGCAATTAACTCAGAATATATTTTCACTGTGGTCTAAAACCAGCGATGCTTTTATTCTGTTAAAAGTGCCTAGTGGTCAGCTGTCTTTTAAAGTAAAAAAAAAAAAAAAAATTCCCAACAGTTATCACAGTGGGTTTTAAGATAATGCCTCTTAGACTTCTATTATTTCAACTACCACTGTGTATTGACTTAGAAAACGGAGACTTTTAGCGGTCATCTGAGCTGTCCAAACATTTAACTGATCAAAAATTCAGTTGCTTTCTTACTTTCATGGGTTGTTTTAGTTGTATTTATGTAGCACTAACAGATGAGCATCTATGAAAATTCTGTATGCTCTGTATTTGGAAAACTGGCCATCTTTGAAATAGGAAGAAAAATGACAAATTATAGAGCATACACAACAGTAAATGAGCGACAAAATGTTTATTAATTTCTGGTCATAGCTTCTTGCCTAAATAGCAAGATGCAACCTTTAGAAGTCACTGGATGTTGACAAATTTTATGCATATGCTCAATGTTTGGTTTATAAAGATTTAAAAATGTTATTTCAGTTAAAAGCTACTTGCTGGTAAGTAATAGTGTAATAGTTGCTTTATGTAATAGTGGTAATATTTGAGGTAGCATAATGATGAAGTTTAAGCGTTAACATAATGTGAGAAACTGTGTTGTTTATTTCCAGATGTACTGTATACAATTTATAGGAAATATTTTTCCTTTGAAACAGAACTTCTCCAGCAGCTGCTCTGAAATAAACAATATGAGGGAAAAAATTCATAAGCCGAGTAGAAACCAGTGTTCATAAGTACAAATTAACATAAGTTAATGTGACAATTATTAAATTAGAAGGTAAAACATTACTTTGCAGAACCACAACCACAGTGACTCATGTCTGTTGTAGCTCCTCATTAGGAATGTTGGCCTTGTGGTTATGGCAGAGAGCTGTGACTTGGCAGATACACATTCAGCCTCTGGTTCCACTAGTTTTCCTGTGCAATATTTAGAAAGAAACTTAAGGCCAGATTAAAAATAACAAACAAGCTTGGTGATACAGTTCTGAGCAGCTCTGTGCTTGAGTCTCACTTCATTCCCTCACCACAATTCCTATGTTGTGCAGAGGAAATAACAACACTTGGAGCAGAGTGCTACTTTCTCGTGGCCTAACATAAACCTGAAAAGGGGAATGTGGTTTAAATCAAACTGTTGTCCTTTTCTTAGGCACTTTTCTCAGCATTGCAGGGATGTGCCTTCTCCCATTCAAGTTTCACCGCCTAAATCCTTCTCTTCAGATAGCTGTCTGTATCCTTTCTTTCCAAACCTGTCTGCAATAGGTGATAATGATGTCCTCTCATTTCTGCTTTTATACAGAATCTTACTGGTTAAAGCACAGTCCTAAGATAAGACTCATCCAGATTCAATGCATTATTTACACTGGGAAAACTGAAACTGTTTTTTGTTTTTTGACTCTTAATTCCTGTCCAGATGACCAGCCTATAAGTCATGAAGAGAAAACTACAGTTTCAATCCTACCTATTTAAACTGTTCTGTTTCTGAAAAACAATGGATTTATTAAACCAGAGAAATGTCACAAAAATAAGCAGGCCTTGCAGCCTTGTGGTAAAGATCTTCCGCTAAGGGCAACAAGGTAATAACATTTAGCTGTAACTTAGTACTGTTGTTTTTAGAATTGTTTCTTTCCCCATTTCCACTAAGCTGACCATTCTTGGTTGGTTTGATCATGGAAAAAGTTAGCACAGAGGCTACAGCAGTGCACAATGCAAGATAACAATGGTTTCGTCATGGACTTACATTTCTCAATCACAAGTACCCATACAGAATACAGTGGGAAGAACAGGTGGAAACCAGATTTGGAGTAGAAAATAAACCAATTCATCAATCTTGCTGTGTACAAACTCTTTACGCTCTAGTGGCAATGCTTTGTAATTTAGTTTAGGGTTTCTTACGTTTATGCTACAAAAAGTATGGTATGTTCATCAGTGAGGAGCTTAAGGAAAAAGAGAATGAATGTTTTTCTAGTAGCTGTCTTAGGATAAAATGAAAAGAGCTTCATCAGTTGGTGACTCTTTAAGTAGAACTTTTTTCTGCAAAATTGTGAGTTTTTAAATATTTCTTAAAAGGCTTGCAAAATATCTAGTCACAGTTCATGCTGTCTTTAGAATTACGCAGTGTTTAGACTGCTGTATTTTTTTCCTCTCTCAGCAACAAGTATTGTCAAATGAATGGTCATTTGCTTTATGCTGACAACTAATAATCTCCAGGTGAGCACAGCTTTACTTCTGGGAGCAGCAGACTAATCTGACAGATAAAACATTGTGATCGATAATAGCACTGAATTTGTCTTAAATGCATGTGCTGAAAAGATGTTGGCAACTATTGATAGGAATTCTACACATTACTAGTTTTCTTGCTGTACAGATAATTCAGGCTGCTCCTACCACATTCAGGATGTTGCAAGCATAAAGCTTATTATGTGAAGGAGGGGGAAAGGTCATTTTTATTCCTGTGTTCCTTCCATCTGGCTATGAAAGTGGGAGTGCCACAAAGATGTGTTTTCTCCTACTACAAGAAAACAATGCCAGGCTTAGATATTCAAGAGATTTTCTCCAGGCGAATGCTGATTCCAACTATTCCATGGTTTATAAGACTGTGGTAAATGATAAAGACCTTATTTCTCCTTAAAAATCGACTAGTTTTTATATGCTTACTTTTTATATTTTGTACCTCTAGAATTATATGTACTACAAAAATCTAAAAAACCCTCTTCATCTAAAGTCCCTGAAAAATAACATTGTTTTTCGGTGACTCTTCATGGCATTTATCATCTTTACAAGCAGTTGTTATATATTGCATTTGAAAATTGAACACCAAATTTTTCTTGTAAAGCTTGAAGGTTAATGACGTTAGTCTGCCCCTTGACTATAGGAAGCTGTCGATCTAATTTAAACTGACAGATGTGCTTTTACAGCTGGGGCAGTAAGGAGATCTTCAAGTTTTTGTCTTCTGGGAGAAACTTGTGGGTAAAATAGCAAAAAATGTCATTAAGTCTTCTAGAAGAGATTGATCAAAGTTTGGAATGTGTCCTACCCTGAGAAGCCCCAGTAATTCACAGAAGTCTCTCCAAAATGACTCTATTTATTGGCTCAATACTCAAAAGTGTGTCCTCTTTGGTATAGTTATTGCAGAGCTTTATGAAGAATCTCATATATAATTTTATTCAAACATTTGCTAAGGTCTCTAGTATGTTAGACAAATTCATTGAATAATTCCCTTTTTACAGACAGCTTTTCTAAACTTTTTTTTTGTTTATAAAGCAATTAAATAGAAAACAAAACTTTCATTTATGTAATTTTATTTAATAAGCAATTTAATAATTTATTTAATAAGAAATATGTAGGTTTTGAGGGATGGAATTTGAAATGTCCCAAATTATCAGAATGTATTTTTCCATAGAAGCCTATTTACATAAAAGAACAAAACTAGTGATTTCTGAAATGAGTTCCTAATTGGCATTTCATCTAAGAATGCTGAGGCAAATCCTACTACATAATGGTTTACATATTGTCAGGTGTGGAATCTTTTTAATCTGCTTTTAAGAAGCAATTTTGTGTATGGAAGAAATTGTGAAGTATCTTCTGTATTACACCGTGTAATGTTCTTGGTAACCCAGGAAACCTCTTTTAGCTCTGTAATATCCTAATTAAGTACAAAAACTGGCTTTAGAATCATTCACATCACAAAGGCTGAAGTGTTGCGGATTTTTATCTTCAAAGAAATCTTCAGAAATACCGAAATTTTGCGTAATTAAGATTGTTCTAAGAGAATCAATAATTACTCTCTCTATATATACATATATATGGATTTGAGAGTCATTTCCTCATTCTTTGTATAAGGAGAGGAAAGTGGTGCAAAAAAGTGCTACTGTTGATCTCTAAGGGCTAGCACTGAATTCCCCTGAGATAATACACAGATAGCATCTAAAAGTTTGTTTGGAATAGGACTGCACTGAGGTCAGTGTTCAAGACAACAAACTGTCTGCTGCATTCTCTGACCCTGAAAGGTTAGAATTTAGGAATTTCCTGGAGAGATTCTGTTTGGTCTAACATTTTTATGAAAGTATCAAGGGGATAGTTAAGAGCAATAGTAAGGTTATTTTCCCCAGAGTCGTAAAACTCTTTTATCTAGCCAAAAATACTTTCAGGGAGGTGCCTGTTAGGGCTGTGTGAATGCAGAGGAGAAATCAGAAAAAGGAAACTCATTCTTCTGCAGGAGTCTAATAACACAACAAAGAGTTGTTTTGCTTTAAATGGTTTTATGTGTAGCGCTTTTTTATGACTGTTCCTTATAAAACAAGTTTCTTTTAGAGTATACTAATTTTGTACCTAATTTCATATACAAATCTCTTTTAAAAATGATAGAAAACAGACATTTTTACGTTGATGGAATGAATTTGCTACTGATGTGTCCTGACAAAACAGCTGGACACAGCTGACTGGAATCTTAAAGATACAACTGTATTCATGATAACTAAGAGGAAGTCACAGAGAACTTAGCTGTATTATAATTGTATTTGTTCATTTTTTTCCCCATGATTTGTGTCATATTTAGATTCCAAACATGAACTGCTCATTATGTATTATGAGATAAAACCTTCCTAATGAAGTAGGGAAATTAATATAACTTTGTAATTCAGTCCTTAAGGCTGATAATACTGCACCAGAAAAACCGTGCCTTTCTCAAGCATCAAAAATGATAAACTTCAGCCAAACTTACCATGTGTTTTTCATCTGTGTTTAGTTTGGGGTGTTAGCAATCATTGTTTGGTACATCTTCACACACAGTATCAGTGCAAAAGCTGACAAGCCAAGGAAGGCAAGATCTCTGAAATAGGACCATGCTGGTGTCAAATATCAACATGGTGCACAAAAATCAATACTATGACTGCTGGTATAGACCTGTATAGTCAGTGTACTTGAAGTCAGAGTTCTGTATGGTTACATTGTGAATGATATGGTGGTAAATGTACCACCAGCACAGATTTTCAAAGAGCTTAAGATACTTCAGTGGGCATGTTTGTCAGGATCATTCTAAAATAATGATGTAGGTATTCAAGCTGTATCTGTACGTTTACTATGTGCAACTGCTAGTCAGTAGTCATCTAGTATCTTCCATTTCCACTTTGTAATCCATTCACTGAGGCAGTAACAGTTTGAATTAATATCCACATACAGCACTCATGTCTTGATTTACTTCTTTTTTTGAGTACATAGTCCACAAGGTCTGTTAAAGTTTCATCCAAGTATCTCTATTCTAACTGACTATAATATTTCCTTGTTATCCTCATTTAGTCAATCCATTTCCACCCCTTTTTGACATGTTCCACATTTTCCTTAGGGCCCCACTGAAGGCTGTTCCTATGATAAATTTCTTCATTTCTTCCCCATCCTTATCTTTCATATTAGTTCTCTTTTTTTTTTTTTTTTTTTTTTTTTTTTCCCGTCCCTTCTGAGTCCTACAGATACAACTCTTAAAAGTAAGAGGGAGCATCCTCCATATACCCATTTAGAGCAACAGTGTTACATTTCATATAAGTTTACTGTTATTAGCATTTGCTTCTATGGTTGTTGCAGCTGGTTTTTGTTTGTTTAGCCTGTTTTGGTGGGTTTTTGTTGTTGTGTTTTGTTTCTGTTGTTTGGTTTGTGGGTAGTTTTGTTGTTTTGTCTGGTTTTTGTAAGTGTTTATTTTCAATAAAAACTTTCCCTGGTAAAGAAGGATCTATATTTTTGAGCTATCTATAACAAGATCTTTAATAATGAGACTGTCTGATTTTTGTTTTGTCAAGCAAAACATTATATCCTGCATCTCACAGTCATGCGAAGGATACATGAAATTGCATTTTAAATATCAGAAATAATGTTCTTGCAGACAGATCTGATTTTGATTATCATAACTAAACCAAGAACAAATACTGTGTCCACCATGATTCTTTTCATTCCCTATCACCGGAGGATGACCATATCAAGCATATCAGAATGATACAATCCAAAAGAGTCAGTTCTGTTTGAATCAAAGTTCTAAGTAATTTGTTATATAAAAAGAACCACTGAGCTTGAGCAGTAAGCTTTGTTTTGTTTTTAGTATTCTTATCCATTCCCAAGGAAAATCACACACTCATATCCAATCTCATTACAAAATAGAAACATTTTTTTAATGTTAGTATAATAAGCACTGGTGAGGCCTCACCTTGAGTACTGTATTCAATTTTGGGCGCTTCAATACAGAAAGGACATTGAGGTGCTGGAGCGGGTCCAAAGAAGGGCAACAAGGCTTGTGCAGGGCTTGGAGAATATGCCCTACAATGAGAGACTGAAGGAATGGTGGCTGTTTAGTATGGGGAAGAGGAGACTGAGGAGAGACCTTATTGCTCTTTTCCAATGTCTGAAAGGTGCTTGCAATGAGAGTGGGGTTGGTCTTTTCTCACTGGTGACAGGACAAGGAGAAATGGTTTTAAATAGTTTTAAGTTGAGGGAGGGAAGATTTAGGATGGATGTCAGGGGGAAGTTACTTACAGAGAGAGTGGTGAGGTGCTGGAACAGACTGCCTAGAGAGGTTGTGGATGCCCTGTCCCTATAGGTGTTCAAGACCAGATTGGATGGGGCCTGGGCAGCCTGGTCTAGTATTAAATGGGGAAGTTGGTGACCCTGCCTGTGGCAGGGGGGTTGGAAATTCATGATCCTTGAGGTCCCTTCCAACCCAGGCCATTCTGTGATTCTATCAGTATGGACTATGTCACAGAAAGAGTTGTTAAGCGCTGGAATAGGCTCCTCAGGAAGGTGGTTGAGTCACCATCCCTGGATGTGTTTAGAAACTTTGAATGTGGTGCTCAGGGACGTGATTTAGCAGGGGGTTGTTAGCATTAGGGTATAGTTAGGCTGTGGTTGGACTCAATGATCTTTAAGGTCTTTTTCAACCTTTGCAGCTTTCTACTGATCAGTCATGATGTCCCTATGTAGATGTTAACAATGTTTATTTACTATCACAAGCTAATAATAAAATTAGGCACTTTGTGCAGTTCAGATCTTAATATAAAATACATTAAGGTTTGGGTACATTGGAGTATGTATTTTCACTCAACTGTTAGATTACTTGGTAAGATAAACTTATCCTCATGCAAAAGCAGCAGCGAAAGTAGAATCAGCAGTTATTCTGGCAAGGAGTTCCCTTGGTTTGACAGGGATCCAAGGACATGTGAAAGTAAGATTTGACTCTAGATTTCGAGAGTAAAAGAATAATCACTTTGTTTCATAAAATCTTCAAAAAATTACAAGTACTTTGAAATATCATCCTCCAGCAGATTTTTTATGTTATTTTTTTTTTATCTGTTAGTACTTTTATACTTATATCTGTTAGTACAGCCACTTTTATTTTTTTTATTGCTGTTCTTTAGAGAAGTTTTAGGTAAAGATCTTTGTCTAGTTTGCAAGGGAAAAAAAAAAGTTTCTTTAAATGTTCACTTGTATGTTTTGAGAAGAGGAAGATGAGGGCAAAGGCAGATAAGGGCAACCCTTAGACTAGTAACTGTCTGTGAGGCTTATAAGAGCTTGATAACTAAGGAAGTTTCATGAATGTTGTTCTCCTAATCTCTTTTGAGAAATATATTTCTACAGTTCCTTCTGAGAAATAGATGAGGTGTTACCATCTGGTAGCAACTACTAGGCCAATTAAATGACACATTTTATGTCCCTGTCAGTAAGAATGAAGATAATTGCTACTTGTGTACTAAGCCAGTTTTTTAAAGAAAAAAATCATGACCTATTAGAGTTCCCAGATGAATTAATTTATAAATATACAAGTGCAAATTGAGAAAAAAAAATCAAAATTCCTTGTTTCTTATCATGTTGCTCTTATGTCTGGAATGAAGATTATATTGTATTGCAAACTCAATAGTAACTGAACAGTAACACCCGTCTGCTGCACTTCAGATGTCGTAGTTCTTGAAACAGGTTTTTAAAGATACCTTTCATAACAGAAGACATAACAGCCAACTTGAAAATTCCAAGTTTTCCTAATGACCTTGCCCTTGAATAGCTACTTTTATCCTCAGAGGGCCCCAGTGGCTCTTGAGCTTAATTGCAGCAAAGTGGTTTAGAACAGGATGTAAAAAATCCTTTGCCAATTGAAACTTTGTGGTAGAAAGAGCAGCTAAGTGTTATGATTTCGTAACTACACCGGTTTCAACAGTTCTGTGAGGAGTTATGTAGGGAATATGTGGAATGGAAAGGGAGACCTTTTTCCTAAAATAAGCTGGAACATGTATGTGTGCTAGTCATACTTGATAATACATGTCTTTTACTGAGGTCCTGTCATTGAAATTGCCTAGCTAACTTTTTTTCTTTTTAGTACAGAATAATAATAACCTGATAAATTAATCAGCCTCAAAGATGTAAACAAAAAAAAAAAAAGGTGGTTGTAAAAAAAAAAAAAAAAAAGGTCTTGCTAAAATTGTGCTGTAACAATGAATCTGGAGTGAAAATGGGAGTCTTTCTTGACACCGTATGTCCAATTGGAATGAGGTATAGGTTTTTCAATTACAATGTAACATGCACATCTACATTTGATCTGAAATAAAAGTTCCATTTTGAACTGAAATTTAACCTCAAGCAAAGCACACGCGCATGAAAGATCTCTGCTCTTTTGAGTCTGCTTAACAGCCATTTAAAGGGCCACAAAGCTTAGTTTCTAAATGCATTATACTCTATCTTCAGATTCTCAACTAGTGCATTGGCACCAGGTACTTGGGGCAAACCACTCTAATTTTAGAGAGAGGTATCATTAGAGCTACTAAATATGAGAGGAGTATTCAAGTACTATGATCAGGAATACAAATAAACTTCATATCCTCTTTTCAACCCCCCTTCTCTCAATCTCCATGGCAGTGTTTACATATTCCTGCTGGGATGCACGATGGGATACACTGCAGTCCAAATCAGATGCATGTTCAGGAACTCTACTGGCTCTCATTCGAATCACGAGTCTGTGGAAAGTAAGAACTAGGTCATCAAAAAAAAAAAAAAAAAAAAAAAGCTCAATTTTCCTGGATTTCCTTTCTTACTCTGTGACTGTAATAATTCAGTTTCCCAGTTCCTAGGATCTTTACTGAGTCCTCCAATGGAGAGAGAGAGAAAAAAAAAAAAAAAAAAGTTAAGAGTCACTTTAACATAGATGTGGATATGCTGCAGAATTGCTGTTTTTTATACATTGTTACTCTTTTACCTAATACAGTATTTATATACAGTGAGTATCACTTCTCTTACAAGAGATTAAAAAGCAACAACGCCATCCCTGCAATTCAGCTCCTATCCTGAAAGATATTTTTCTGTATCCTACTTGTTTCCTGAACCTCCCAGAGGCTGACTTATTACCACTTACAATTTGCACTGCATGGGTCAGAAAGAGCTTTTAAAACACATCTATAGAGAAAGCTGTGGGCTTTGTTAAATAGTTATTTATGAGAAATTTGAGGTAGTTTTTGTCAAGTTTATTTGTGTTCAGTGGATATATAAGCAGAAGACAATAAATTAGAACCTTTGTTGGAGGAGAAGCTTACATTTCCTATTTTATATTTTATATATTTTATCTCATCAGAGAATCACAGAATTATAGGGCTTGGAAGGGATCTCTGGAGATCATCTAGTATGTACCTTGTATGTATAACAAGACAAAAATCAACTAGATAGTTAACAGATAAAGTAATAGTTGTTTTTGTGTTAATTATTCTACTAAGTAGTGCTCTTATACTTTACAATATACAACAAGAGGGGAGAAGGGCTTTGTTTCCCAACACTCTTGCTCCCAAGAAACACAACCGTGCAGTCTGCATCTTCATCTCCTTCGAGTACTGGTTGTTAAGTGAAAGTTATGATGTGCTGCCTGGTTTCACTGTTCCCACCAATATGGCATGACTTTGAAAACTCTGGAATGAAAGGCGACATGAATAAAACGTCTGACATTCCAGAGCAGGGGGTATACTCAAGAAGAGGAGGGAGGGATGGGGAGAGTAGAACTAAGGCTTTGTCTTCCAAAGCATAACAGCATGGTTATAATAGTGGAAACACATACCCTTTTAAAACTGACTTGATTGGAAGAAAATTGCTTTTAGCTGGCTACTGAAATCCCTAAGCACATGCTGGTTTGTTTAATGGGAACCAATTGTGAAAGAATTTATGGAATGTACAGGGGGATCCTGTCTGAAAATGTATACAAGGAAGGCATACCAGCTGCAGATATTCCCTTCATCCTCACTGACGTTAGCAGTTTAAGATTTAGCCAAGCACAAAACACCCATGACCTTCTAAACTACACAGTCCCAAAAGAAAGCAGAGTCAAGCTCCTCAGTTAGCCAAGTCTTATTAATAACTGTACCACGGAGGACCAAAACTAAATCTGCAACACTACTGAGACCTGTGAAACAGTTGAAGAATAAAAATTAAAAACAAACAACAAATATGCTTTTCTTCATCCTCGCTTGTAAGGATCTGCATGCTGAGAACTCAGCATACTTGGCTGCTACTGGTTTTCCTGCTACTGATTTTTTGGCTTCATGAGTCATACAACAGTGCTTCTACCTGATTTCTGCTTGTCTGTGTGGGAAAAAAAATTAAAAATCTGTATTTTATAGAAATACCTATTTGTAATATGAATCTGAATACTTCCTGGCATAAATACTGGATAATCCCTCTTATACTCTCCATCAGAAACTTGGAGGAGAAAAATGTTGCACCGTTACAATTCCAGTTCTAAAGGCTGGGTCTAAAGATATATTCATTACAGGAAATTTGCCTGCTTACAATATTTATTTTATTTTTATTTTTTCTTCAAAGTGAGAGTAGAATCATTTAAAATATGCATACATATGCATACATTAAATTACCATCTCCCCCCCCCCCCCCCCCCTCCTTTTTAAAGCCTTTTTGTTGTCATTATAGTTTTCTGTGATCTTTTTCTGTGATCCAGATTACATGACTAACGACTAACTCTCCAAATAAGTGCATCAATGTGGTTTTGGGGAAAGGTGAAAATAGCAAGAATGAGATGCTGGAGGCAAACTGGCTGTGGAATTTCCTAAGACAAACCGCTAATTTGCAGCTCTAAAACCTACTCTAGAGACATCAGCATGGGACCTATTGTTTCAACTTCCTTTGTTATTTTCTCAAATTCATTGAATGTCAACAAAAGAGATTCAGAAAAATCCCCATAGCACCTTTTGGTCTTTTACCTTTGACAGCCAAAGCACTGTCTAGGAGAAGAGGATTCTTACAGGGGCTGATGTCCTTGATGAAATAGCCCGTGGAGCATCTCCCATGTCAAAATGATTTTTTAATATTCAAGTTATTCTGCTACTTCAGTTACAAATTCATAAAGTAGTCTAGGATAAATGGAATTGTAATTGGCAATGGAATGAAGAAAAATGTCCACCTCAACCCTGAATTAGGATTTCTAGGCAAAGACAGGCTTATCACAACAAAAAACTTATGTCCTTTTAATCATATGATTAAAATTGATTTTATGATACATAAGGGTCTACAGGGCTTATACTAAATATCCATCTTCACAATAAGATAAGATTTTCTCTTGAGAACAAGACAAGTACTTGTCCAGATGGCTCTTGTGAGTCCTCAGCAGGCTTTTTCTTCTTCTTTTTTTTTTTTTTTTTTTTTTTTTTTTTCTACTTCCATAGGGAAAATAAAAGAAAGGATGATGATTAATGTTGCCTGCATTTTTTGGCAATATTAAAAAATATGTTTAGCCCCTGAGTCCATAATTCTTAATAATATTCTTATAAATATGCTTAGTTAATGATGTGCATAATATTATAAAACTTATGAATGCATTTGGAAAGTTCAAGCAGTGCCCAAGGCACATTAAAATAAGCACAGGGGATCACTTTAACAAGAGCAAGTACTCCTAATAAAAATGCAGTGTTAATATGCAATAACAAAACTCTTTTCTCATCAGCTTTTCCAAATGTGTTTTTCATTGATTGAAACCCGAAGTCATAAATTACTTATATTTCTGTTTATTATTTCTCTATCTTTTAAAGCCATTACTCCCTTTTATTAGCTTGAGTGTTTAAGTGCTTTACAGCTCCATAGCATGTTAAAATTGTGTTTCATATAGAGACTGTGAAGAAAAAAAATCTGTCATGCCATGAGTTTTTCTATCATCTCTTCTGCAGTCTGTCATGTTCTATTTCGGTCATTTCCAGTACAAACGATTCTTCGTGATCCTAGTCATTATCATCAGTCTCCTGCTTATGGCTGATTATGTGTTGTTCAATTTTATTGACTCTAATGCCAGACAGTCATTCTGTGTCAATCTAGCAACATCTTCTTTTACACATTTACTGTAAGAAAAAGTATGAATACTCTTCAATATGTTGCAAATAACAGCTATTTGTTGTGCTTGGCTTATTGGAAAGGAATGAAACACAGTCTTTCTATAGACACTGCATGAGAAATGGTTACAGATGATCCTCCAGTCACGTGGTTAGTTCAATCCAAAGTTTTTTGTCATGTGTGGGTGCATGACATTTGTCTATCTCAGAGAACATAAAATAATGTATGCTAAGAATATACCATGTTAATAGTTTGGTTTTATGGCTGGTGTTCACTGAGTAGCAGTTTTCACTGGGTCTTTCACAGCGATCTTTTTGCCCATCTTTCTTTTTTCTCTTGAAAGATTAAGTATCTTATATCACCTATAATGCAGGTAGAACTGCACTGTGTTATTCTAATTACCTTGCACTTATAAGTGATCCATATCTGCTGTTCTCACTTGTTTCGAAATGTAGCATTCTTTTATTATTTATTGCTATTATTTGTGCAAGTTCTAGTATGAACTTCTTGTAAGTCATTACGTAGGACTTCATGTCACATTATATCAATTTGTAAGTACCTAGACATAAGACTTTTTTGGAGTGATTCACTATGTATGGTGCAATATGGAACCAATCTTGAAGAAAATTCTCTACATGAAACAATGGAAGAATAAAAAGCTGAAACTTTTAGGGAATATGTAGAATATACAGAAATATTTACTTAGTGAGAACTGTCTTTGAGTATTGCTTTTCTCTTTTTCATCCTAAACAATCACAGTTTTTGCAGTTTGTCTTTTCTAGTCATGTTTCCAAGATATCTGATAGACTCCTGCTGCATACAGAATGCTGTGTTATGTAAATCACTGAAAGGTCTATGCTATTGCTATAATGCTAACGAACAAAAGATAGAGAAAAAAGATATTTTAACAGTAAATTTCTATAGAGAAATTGATTTATTTGGTACCCAAAGTGACAGCTTGAGATTTTTGCCATACAAAGATACCTGAAAACTGTGGTTGAAAGAAATCACAGAGCCTTTAAGACTGGAAATAATTTGGAGTACATTGCTGAGTTTTTATAGTTAAATACTTCCCATATTTCCACAGATCTCTAAGAATATTGGTACAGTTATCTTCATATAATGATTTGGCTGATTACTTTCCAGATTAACACATTTGAGGTCATCAGACAACGTAATCTCCTGTGCCCATTATAGCACCAAATAGGCAATGATAATTAAACTGAAAAAGAATTTGGCCCCTAGAATTGTTGCTTCTTGATATAAATCTTGGTCAGCTTGCTCAGGTTTCTCACATGTGTAAACAGCTGGCTCCAGTTGCTTGGATGTTTGATGCATCTGTCTCTCTTTCCTTGACTTAGTCACACTTCGAGACATATGGCGATGTAATTAAAAAGCATTGCCATCCGTGATTTGTATATGAGGGGTGAAGGTAGAGCAGACCTCGTTTATGGGTGTCATTCTGATTTATTTTGGACAGTTGACTGATGCCTATAATTGGATATTTAAATACATAAATCTTCATAAAACTTCAAGACAGTGAAGAATGCAGCATCTTTATAAGTGCACATGTACACTTACCACATCTGCATACCTTCAGGTACAAGCGTCTCTAAAGGAAACTCACCATAAATAATATGTCAGAGATCACTGGCAAATTGAATTTTCTTCATTCTCTTTTTCTCTTTGGGTAAAAGCTATAATGTATGATTTGAACTGAATTTGACAATCCCTTTGTGAAAGCTCCACAGGTGCATAAGATAAATGTAAGAAGTCATTTCGTCTTTTTGCCACTAGAATCTTTTTCTGTGAATTTCTGAGAGGGTTGTTTGTTGTTTTTGTTTCCAGCAGGAAACACCTTTTGGAGCTCCTTTACTATCAAAAGAAAGAAGGTGAATATGGCAAATATGGAAGGTAAGATTTACCAAGTATATCAGGAAGTGATTTCAACTTGTAACTGTTTTTAAGGAGAAAAAAAAAAAGCTGAAAAGGCTAAAAAATTAAGGAAAGTATAAAAACAACGACTGCAAGTTAGTTAGTCAGTTATATCCATGCTTTTTATTTTGAGCGTATCATGCTGACCAGTTAATAATTGGAATGAGAAAAAACATGAGAAAATGCATCCTTTATCTTCTGACATTTTCAAATTAAATTTCACAGAATCACAGAATCAATGGCATTGGCAAATTTCAATGCCTTCTGAATATACGCTTAATTTAAACAGGAGCTACAAGGCTTACTGCAAGACTGATGAAATACAGAGCTGCAGTACTCCCTTAAGTGATTTAACTAAATGATCAGATGACTTTTTTTTTCTGCTTTTAAGTTGCACATTTGTTTGGATTATTTTGCTAATCAGACAAATATCAGTCTAAACATGCTTACTAAACCTCTTGTGGTGTATGAGATGAAGATAAGTTGAAATCATAGTAACTACATATTCTTGGAAGAAAGAAATACCTGCTATTAGAAAATACTGCTACAATTTCTCCTTTTGGGATCGTCTTCTTCCTCCCCAATAAGGTAGAATAATTTATTTCTGGTTAATGGGCATGGAAGTTGCAATTTTTCCTTAAAAAAAAAAAAAAAAAAAAAAAAGATTGATCAGAACAAGTTTAAAAGTTGAAAATCTGGTCATAAACTTTTGTCATGTTGTATCTAGTCTATCTGAATGTCTACACTTAAGTCAGTCTGACAAACTGGCATTATGACTCTCTGACCGACTTACGTAAGTCTGTACTACCAGTCTGATATAATATTTAAACGTGTACAATAATGCAAGTGTGAGAGGCCATGGGTGATCAGTAACCTTGAGCAATTACTTCCTACATATGAATTCAAGACTTGCACAAATTGAGCTCTTTACTCCTTGTCTGCAAACAAGTTCTCTTTGTCCTTGTGTCTACGTTGTATATTAGGTTTACTTTTTTTCACTTTCAAGGCATTTCTAATGTGAAAAAATCTCAAAACAGTGGAAAAAAAAAACAACAAAACTAAGTTCTTGTCACTGTGGCTTCCCTCTTCCTTGTAAGATGCTTTAATTAGTGAAAGGAAATGCAGAAATGCTCTGATTTACCACATACATGGCGAATGTCATCATATGCAGTGAGCTAACTGTCCATTATTCAACAGTGTGTAACTGGAAGTGGGAGAATAATGCATAATGCCGTATAGAAACATTGCAAAATACTTTGGTTTTATTTCATCTTTATAAGCTGACAGTCAAACCTGTCAAAGCATGCCTGAAAGTGAACACTGAAGTGTCATTGTAGGACAGCTGTGTTCAGCAATAGCTGAATCCAGGCCAGCAAAGCTCCTAGGTATGAGTGCAATTCTAAGCTTGAGAACATACCCAGTAAAGCAAATAAAGCCAGAAACTAGATAAACTTATGTACATGCTTAAATAACTTCTGGAGTAAAACTCAGCACAGCAATTCTGGCTGAGAGGTATAGTTGCCATTATTATGTATGAAACGCATTCAGGAGAGGCTCTCACACATAGCTTGAGAAGCACACAATATACAGACTGTGATTTTACTAAGTGCAGCAAATCCAGTGCTGCTAAAGAAATTGCTACTAAGAATGAAATTGGCAACTGAAAATTAGTTCAGCTCAGCAAAGTAAATGCTTTATTCAGGTGCAGAGGATATGAAGACTGTAAGTAAGATAATACATATTCAGGGTTGTTTTTTTGGCCTTACAAAACTGCCTGTGCAATATGAAAAATAAATCCCCCAGGGAAACCACAGAAACATTCATGTGAGGTGTTTAATCTTAGCAGAAACGTGATGCCACGTGGTCTCAATAAACAAATGGTCTGGCCTCTGACTCTTACCAGTTTTTGAGGCACCTCTGGTGAAAATGACTGTCCCTATACATATGTAAATATTCTACACGATTTTCTTTCCTTGTTTGTCTAATGGGCCCATATCAGAGCTGTAACATCCTTCAGGTGCTTGAAATAAGCAACATAAGCACTTCAGGATTTATTGTGAAACAAGCAAACAAACAAAACATACAAAAGGTGTAAACCTTGTCAAATGTAGAGGGTAATATCTTTATCCTCCTTTCCCTCGCTGTTTTTACAGTTATTTCCACTAGAAAATTCTCTGCTTTCACTTAGCAACATAGAAAGTTTTTCCACTCCTCAATATCTGTAAGGACAGCACCTTTATTCTCCTGAAGAAGGTATCTATAGTGATCCCTACTAGTCAGTTTTCAATGGTCATTAGACTTATTTTACCCCAGTAGGATTCAAAGAACCAGCCACCCCAATCTGAACTCCTGTACCAGTCAATCATAGTTGATCCTGAGCAGCTGGGAGAGAAAGATTCAGGTGTTGGCATTTCTAATTCCTGAGTACTGATGGAGTACTTCTGCCCAGCTGCGGAGCAGCCAGTATGTTTCCACCCACAGGCAGTGTTATTAGGAGTTTTTCAGGTGGCCCTCACAGTTTTGTTGCTGTATCGACTAACAGAACAATTTCTTCTACAGAAATTTAGGTAGGTAAGTAACAGAATTTTTTTAATTCCTTGCTATCTAAATCTGTGTAAGAGTTAATGAATATTCATTTAAAGTTAAATTGCAGGGCTATTTTCCTGGAGAAAAGCTGATGTTTTCACTCTAGCAGGATAGTAGGATAAGTTGATTTGTACTTCTGGGGCTGGAAGGAAAGCCTACTTTAGCAGAGTTTTCTGTCAGTATATTTAGTTAGAATTTTGTTTCTGTCTTATTTTAAAGCCATGACTGCACAATGCAGAAGATTATGAGTAAAGTAAAGAAATGTTTCTAAATTTTAGTATCTGTTTTACCTTAAATATTATCTCTGTATTGGTACTGTTATTTCATTCTAGTGTTGAGAAAAGAGCAACTTAACATGAATTAATGTTTTCAGTATCCTATGGTGCTAAAAGTGGTGCATATCTGGGTCATTTCTCAGTGAAAATGATGCAAGAAAATATGGATTCAACTTTAGAAAAAAAAAGTCTGATGTAGTCAATGCATGAAGAGCGAATTTTACTTTATCAGTTTTAGACTTTCCCAAAAGCTTCTAAGTGAACTGACTGCGAGAGTAATATTAACTACTGTGATAAACAGATTTTGATATTACTTCTGATGTCAAAACTTCTACTGCGTGTTGGAAAGGAGTGTAGAAAAGTTTAAAAGGAATTAGTCTGTGGGTTGTTAAGGGAGAGTATGTGTGTTTGAGTACTTAGGATCTGATTTTATTTTATTATAGATGAAAATGTTATGTTAGAAAAAGTGTGTCTGAAGATGTGTGGGAGTTTAATGAATCTCTGTGTTCTTATCAAAGTACTTTGTGTGCTTTCTAAAGTGGGGGAAGTACATAAAGTAGAATGGAGGAAAAAATAAGGTGCTGAACAGTAAATGTGCTTATATGAAAAAGGAAACATAATGAAGCATGTCTGAAGGGATAATGTTTCTGTAATGTGAAACTAGATCAATAGGAGTAAAAGTATTAAGTATGTCCTGAAAGCTTGCAAGTAAAACTGATACAGATCTGTTGATGTTGAGACTAATATACCAATTCACATATTGCCCTACAGTTTTTTTTTCTTTGCTGCACCACTGAAGTCAGTTGAGCTTATTACCTTGCTCTGTATAATCATGTTTCAGCAAAACAGCTGTTTCTGAAAGCACTTCACCTCAGTGAATGTCTTTGTATTTTCTTAGGTTGAACACTGCACAACTAAATAATTTTCTCATAGAATTTCTGTGAAAGGTGATTTTTTTTTTTTTTTTTTTTCATAGAAAGAATTATGGTTTTACAAATGGAAAACAGTATATATTAGGAGCTATCTGGGGCCTTGTAAAGCAATTTTTACCTTTCCCTTCAATACCTTCTTAACTGGTGAGTGAATTCCTGGATTTAGGTGGTAAAGAGAATGAGAAACAGATATTTCAGGAGCTCTGAAAAGAATGCATAAAATGTGCTTGTTTGGTAATCAATTTTTTTCACTACTTTTTTTTTTTGTCCTTCATAGCGATCAGTTAAATACCTGTAAATTTCTGTGTAAAAGGTACACTGAAAATACTAGTGCTTTTCTTTGTTGCGCTTTTCTTTCTCATGTCTCTTGAAATGGCAGATTTGAATCTTGTTAACAAATACCACTTTGTTTAGGCAGGTAATTATTTTTGGTTACTGAGAATATAGTACAGTGGAAGAGATCAAGAGAACCGAAATGCAATTCCTAATTTTGTGAAGCTTAGTGCTTGTTTTTTTCTCTTTAAATTGACTGGATGGGATGCCTCTGTGTAAATAAAATTTTGGCTAAAGATCATTAAGCAGGGATATATATATATATATATATGTGTGTGTGTATATGGAACACCTAGGAAGAGTTTTTCTTCTAAAATATTTTGTGTGGTATTCTCTATTTAGATTCTTATTTTGGTTCAAGACCTTTGAAATTAGACATTTTTAGCTGCTCTAATATCTTCCCCCTTATTGATTTACTCAAGTCATCATACTTCTCAGGAATTATGCTGAAACAGTTGGTCTTAATGTACTTGTTTTCAGTAAGTCTGAAATATAATGTGGCTAGTAGATACATGGATGAAATCAGTTACTCTTACAAATTTTAAACATTTTATGTATGAACTGAAGGAATCTAGGGATGATTAAGCTTATTATAATAGCATACTGTAATGCTAGGCAGAGATGAATAGGATAATGCTATATTCTTCATGCTAGAGAATAAATAGGCTCTGCAACAACAATGAAAAATGTGTTATTCCCATTAGAACTTGATAGGACTCTTCTTCTGTATTAAAGAACAACAAGATGAGTTTTGGAAATATGGCTTGCAGTCAAAAACTGTTGGCATTTAATTTCCTTGTGATTTAATTCAAAATAATTCTTGATTAACTTTTTCCTTTTGTGATAACTTTGAAATATTCTGTTAATTTTTTGTGTTGTTTTTAGAATCCTTGTGATTTTGTTTTGGCACTTTATTTTTAAAAGCAGGTATTTTTAAAGGTTAAGGCATTAAGTCTTTATTCATTCTTAATTAAACTTTGTTTATTTTATCTATGAGATTTTCTTTTTTAGTTATTTCAGGTAATATGGTTATATTGATTAACCTCAGACTTCTTACAGATTTTGTCTCACAGGTGCAGTTAGTCTGAGTGCTAACTCAATACACCTGTCACTTCTCACCAAAGTTTGCCTCGCAATGTTCTCCTCCTCTTAACCCTCTTTTTGCTGAACAGTTCTGATTTAATCTATGTTTCCGCACAGGTCAGTGAAACAAAAAGAGCTTAATTTGGGGTGGTGGGAAGTACTTCCTCTTCTAGATTTTAACTGCTAGGAAATGCTATAATTATATTGGAATAATCTGTTTCAAAGTCAGCATGAACTTGTTTTGAACTTAACAAAATTAAGTTAACGCTCAGAAAAGATAAGAGCTCTATAAAGCTTAAAATATTGTTCAAGCTTCGTATTTTTCTGTCTTAGGCTCCTATTAAGATCATGTATTTTTTCAAATTGGCACCTTATACTATTTTGAAAGTATTCATTTTTTGGATTAAAAAAATATAATACCATTTGAACAGCTATTAAGTTCCATATTTGCAAATAAGGACATGCTTGCATATACTGCTTAATTTTTAAGTAAGAGCCATAAAATCTTAAAGATGAAAAGGTTTCATGTAATTTCAGAGGGCATGTTTAGCTACCAAAAAGCCTGGGGTGAAATGCAAGATTATTTTATTTAAAAAAAAACAAAAAACAAACAAAAAACAAACAAAACAAAACAAAACAAAAAAAAAAAACAAAAAAACCCCAAGAAACTATTTCAGTGCCAAAACGTAGAGAAGTCTTTACAATTTAGTTAGAAATATAGAAAGAACATGAAGTTACAAGTTGATTGGTTATCTGGATTTCCTTAACTTTCCTATTTCCTAAGGGAAGATAGCAATAAAACTATAGGACAATATTTTAATAGATTAATTAGGTAGCAGAATACTAACCAAATTTCTGTATTGAAAATAACTGAAAATTACCTAATTTTTTTGTGATAATTTAGATTTAGAAGAACTTTTGTAAGTAAGATGTACCATATTGTTACTAAATTCCATTGCCTGGCTCTTGGATTAGCTCTTTTTCTGTTATAGATGACTTGATTTTTAACACAGAGCATAGGGGAAAAAACATTTATTCTCAAGTTTAGGACAAGAAAAAGCCAGTCTTCAATGCATATGTTTCCTAAACATCTGTTAATATTATTGTAATACTAAAATAGGACATTCTTCTCAAAATATCAGTGCTAAGCTTTGGATAAGAAAGTTACAATGAGTAAAAACCCAAGGATCTGACTTTGTATTAGCTACCCAAAGAGTAAGCATTGTCGCTATTACCTTGAAAAAATACACAATTTGTCTTCCACTCCTGTAGAGAGTTCCCTATTCACTAGTCTTATTGTTCTCAGTTCAATAAACCCTTAAAAATGCCTCTGTTTCAGGATGCATGCCATGGCAAAAGAGTTCAAAGTATAGTCTGAACTCAGTAACTGTTACTCTTCCTGATGGGGAAGAATTAATGTTGTGACTTTTGCATTTGGGGTAAAGACTACAACTCTGCATCTATTGATGTGCTCAGTATGGCTGGAGTATACTTTGATACTTCTTTTCTTTTAGATTTCTAAGAGCCTAAAATGTGTATTGAATGTGAAACCAGCAGAAAGAAATATGGTGAAGTTAGGCATTAAATGATGGAGAAGGAAATAATTAAAATGACTATTCCTTTCTACTGGTGACAGTGGGAGCTTTCTCTTTTCTCCTAATATGCAAGTTACCTACTGAATTCATAGGACTAAGATGCTTCAGAACACAGTGGCAATATGATTTGGAACATACCAACAAGAGCTGCTATTCTAATTTGCATTTATTTCCAGTTTTGTATAAGGTTGTATTATTTAATGGCCACGTAGTACTTTACTGCTTTATGCTCCCCTGAATTCAGCTACAACAGAAATCACTGTACTAAGTTAGAGACTGTGAGCTGATGGCTTCCTTTTCCTCTCCTGAGTAACTTTGCTAATTAAAAATAAATAAATTTGAATCAAAAGTTTATAGTAACTCTCAACACTGAAGTTACTAAAACAAAAAATTTAGCACCACCATCTACAATTCTAAAACTAAATCATGATGACATTGCTCAGACCTTATTTAAAAGGCTTAAGTAGACTTCCTGGGGTGGCTCATTTCCATCCAAATCAAATCTATCGCAAATGTAACCCCACTCTATTTGTACTGCCTGGTGGGACGCTTGGGGTTTCTGTTGTTTATGAAGTATTGCAGTGTAAGTAATTTGCCTGCGTAAGAGATCTATAGCTCGAAGGTCAAAGGTCTTGATAGTCTGTGACCCAGAGACAAGCAGTGTTTAGCCTTTTTGTGTACATATAGCTCGGCCACTTTAAAACCTTTTGAATGTGCCTGTGCTGTGCCCCTGCAGCTTGACGTGAACATTCTCCCAACGCTAATTGTTTTAAAAATTCCATTGCCAATAGTGTCTTGCAGGGGCTGTTTGGCCTCCCAAAATGTGAATGAAAAACACGTTCACAATCAAGCTCTCGGAAATGAATAATACACTTGCCTAATAATTTGTTGCTAATTGATAACTGGGTTGCTATCTCAGGCAGGAGCCAAAGCTGTTCTTTCAGAGGAAGTGTTTGTATTTGCAGTTTTAATAATAAGTTTTAATAATGCAATTTTAGTATGCCTTACTGTTTTTCTTGTAATCCGTAAAATCTCAGCTCATCTTAATTCATTATATGTGAGTAGATTACACGTTACCCAATTAAAAAACAAAACAAAACAAAAAAAACCAACCAAACAAACAAACAAAAAAAACCCCAAGCTTGATTAAATTCGCGTCTCTCTCAGATTCAAGAAAGGATTTTGCCAAAAGATCTGGAATTTATCACTGCAGCTGTTGGATGAAGCAGCAAGGGAAAATAATCCAAAAATATGCTAAAAATCTGAACACAAACAAGGATTTTTAGTGTGGATTCCTATCCAGTCTTGAGTGTGATTTGAACAACATTTTAACTATTTTTATGTAATTTATGCTGACCACTGCAAGACGGTCTCACAAGATTCTTGACAATGAGATTTCTATATATACTTATATGTTTCTTGCCTTAGATTCTGTGTTCTCATAATGTTTTGTTTTGTTAGAGTGTTACTATTCTAAGGACCCTATTTAAAAAAATAATGTATGTATGTATAATACATATCTCTCATAGATCCACAGTAGATAAAATAGCTCTGAAGAAGTTCAAGAAAATCTACAAAGGAATCCAGTTTGTAGATTAATTCAATACCTACTGAACATGGCTGGGGGGGGAAGAACACCAGAGCAGTTAATGCTGTGAAACTAGTAAATGGTGGGTTAGTATGGAGGTAAAAGCCCTTGTGCAACACCTAGTTTGTAAGGAAAAGCCCTTCATGATGTTACCTCAAGAGCTTCTCTTACACAGCTCTGATCTTTCTCCATGTACAATTGTGACATCATGTGCATGATGTACAGTATATTGTTCCAGTTGTGTATTTATTTAGCTGCTTTTGAGTATAGTCAATAAAATCATTTGACTATTTTTTTTTATGGGCCAGATCTCTTTCTGATTTTCTTCCTTCTTAGACAATTCACATGCCTTTTTTTTTTTTTTAATCTCTTTGAGCAACTTTTTATAAGGTAGTGAGGACTAAAAAAGATCATATTATGACTATCAAAACCTTAATATTTTCTTCACAAATGTTGAAGAAGGGCTAGGAGGGAGGGGAAAAAATAATCACTTAAATAGTATTGTAAATAATCAGCAGTAGTCATGTAAGTCAATAGTTGTATTTAATTGCTATACTTCATTGTATATAATTTATTGGTGCTTTGATTTTTAATTTTGCTCCACTTATCACAAGTAAATTTCAGAAAATCTATTTTATTTTTATTTATTTTCATGAATTTTGTTCTGCTAAATGTTTCCTCATGTTAATTGAAGTCCTGCTATTAAACAAGCTTGTATGTAAATAAACAGCATTTCCAAGGAATGGGGTTGAACATTCATAGTGTGTTAAAAGGCTTCCATTGCCTTTTGCAGATTATTTTCTTTTGTTCCAGTGATATTGGTAATTTGCCATTGATACAGAAAAATGCTGCAAATTGGAATGTAATGTGCTCTTCTAAGTGCAGCTTATTGCAACATGCTTTAGCAATAGGTGCAGCTGTACTCTTACATGGAAAATGTAAAGACTAAGTCACTTCAGATAACTAATTTAATTGTATTTCTAGGACGGATGTGGCATGCCTGTGTTTACTGATTGACACAAATTTGTTGCAGTTGACCACATTTTATCTCCTTTATACATGCCTCTCAGCCCTTTGCAGATTAGATTCAACTATTAATTTCTCTTAAAGGGATGGGCATTTTTCAGGTCAGAATGTTCACTTTTACCATACTGTTTAGTTTCACAGAAAGCTGAACAGCTTGTTGGTCATGTGGTCTGCTTTTGTCCTTGGTAGATACCCATAATTGTAAAGCTATTTGTCATTTCAAGATTCTAAAAGTGACCCTAGTTTTTAAGGCTCATGTAACAAACACTTGTGCCTCTTGGGAGTAGTTCTACTAGCCTATTACTGACTTTGGCTTACTATACCAAGGTTACTGAACATTTAGTCCTTTTGATGTACTACACATGTGATATATGAGAGAATGAGTGGGTGCTGCTTGGAAATATACTCTGTTCATCTATAATATAAACAAGCCATTCTTACTAGTCCCTAGGTAACTAGTTTCTGGCTCAGTGTTTAATCTGCAGTCTCCTGGAAAGACTGTGTTTTGGATATGTTTTTATCTAGAGTTTGTTGAAAATATAAAGATTTACTATACAGGATTCCAGAATATATAACCTAAGTTAAATGTTCTGATAACTCTTTTATGTACAAAAGAACTTAAAGATCAGAATGACTCATTGCTTGAGTTAGGCAGCAGAAGTCTACAAAATCTTCTTTGCCTCTTAGAGATTCCATCCAGTAAACTGAAGCTTGGTAACTCACGAGCTAACAGCACTGTACTTTGTTGTTTTTCCTGACTGTTTTCTCCCTAATTCTGTTACCATTGATGTTTTGGTTTTTTTTTTTTTTTTAATTTACTAATGATTTATGTACAGCATATGATAGTAATTTGATAAGATAGTAAGTTCAGTCTTAGAACTGGGAAACTGAAAACTGGAGGAGGAGTTTGTGCTCCATCAATTGTTTTTTCAGGCTCTTAAAATGTATTTGTACTGCATTTACAACTTCTTGCTCTGATACCGCAACTTTCTAGCCATCCTATCTTGTCTCCAGACCATAAATTATCTCTCAGGGAAATGAAGTGTTTCACATTGCACTTTCTTCTCCATCTGTGTTGTCAAACAATTAGGAGAAACAGATCCCTTGTTCATTATCTTCTTCATGAGCGAAAAGAGGACCTCCAGCATGATATGTTAGGACTTCCCTTTTATGAATACTTTACAATTTCTGAAATGTCTTGTTCAGTGAATTCCTGCTAGATAGTGACTGGAGTATTCCAATCCTGTGCTATTGCACATAGAGTTATTACAGATGACTTCAGCTGTGCTTGTAGTGCTTTCTTTTGTTCTGTTCAGACTGTTTGCAAGCCAGGTGACTATTCAGTAAATAAAAGCATTCTTTTTACTTATAGGGTGAAGCATGATGGTTGCTTTGCTCTTCTAGAGTTACTGAAAAGTATTTCGCTAGTCCTGGGCTTTATCTGTACTGTAATTTCCTATCCTGATCCAGAAAAGAGAACACACTATCTAGTCAGATTCTATTCTGAATATAAACTGACAATGTTTCTTAACTTTTATCAGGACTAAATATCTCCTTTCTCTGCACTCTCTCCTCTCTCGAGCACAAACCTTCAGCCTTCACTCCTAGTCCTTGTGCACTGCATCTTCCTTACTGTCTTCAGATGCAGAAGAGAAAAATCATCATTATCTATGTATCCACTTTTTCTTATGCTCTAACATTTCTTCCTTAATAAATACTAGCTTGCAGTTCATATGTCGGGCAGAAGTCATTTCATTCAAAAGCAGGGAAAGACTTATGCGTCTAGAAGAGCTAAAATCATTTTCTCTTTGTTTTCTACATATTTGTCATGCAATGTAAAGAGAGTTCCCAGTGTTTCCTGGTATGGTTATCCATATACGCTCTCCTGCAGGTTATAAATTTTGCTTCTTAGCAGCTTGACACAGAGGGGTTAGTCCTCTGAGGCCTGGATTTAGGGCAAAAAATAATCTCCCTTGTCAGTTTGGTTCATGAGCTTATTCATCATGAAAGCAAAACTCAGCAACCTTAGATACTCTAGTTACTCCCTCTCTTACAGTATTTGAGTCTTTTCTCCAGTAACAACAACAAAATAGAACAAACTAGCAAGAAAACCCCATACATACAACTTTCTAGCAAATCCATTTAATAATCAAAAGCTCATCAGCAATCATGTCTCTGACACCTGTGCTCCTTTGTAACAACACAGCTGAAAAAGTATGGGTGGAATGCAATACAATATACAATAATCTCAGCCTAGGGATTTCACTGTGAGATGAGTTTTTGAAGAACCCTATTACTCAAAGATTTTCAGTCTGAAAACTCTGGCAGCTGTTGATTACTGTATAAATGTTAAATGTTACAGCGAATGAAATAGGCTTCATGAATTTCAGCCAGCATCACAGATATTGTTGCCATCTTACATACAGTTCAAGCTGTAGCTTAAAAAATTCTGGACTTTTACCATGACTGTTACTCAGATGTTCAACACTCTCCATGCTTTCTCTGCTTTCCTTTTTAACTGCTGTAGCTATTAGTAAACTCTCCTTCCAGTCTAGTTCTTGGGGAATTCACATGTATTCTGCAATGAATCGTGTATCTTTTTCAGATCTTACAATATAAGAGGGAGGACTAGAAAAGTCTCTGTATCATCAAAGAGGACAGAGGTTGTCTTGCTTTCATGCTACAATAGAAAGTACCATGCAAGTCCAACTTGAAAGATATAAATGAAAGCAGACATAAAATCTTCCTGTTTAAAGCTGAAAACAGTTCTGTTTTTTTTTTTTTTAAGTCACTTGAAGACTTTCATATTGAAGAGTGAAAAAATTGTTTCTGTGTTTAAGAAAAAGAGAAAACAAAACAAATGTTGCAAAAGGTAATTCTTTTTTTTTTTTTTCTGATCCTCCAAGAAATTAAGAAGAAATGTTAGAGGAAACTTTGCATAATTTATAGCGTTGTGTGTTCAGAAATATTGGTAGCTTAAGTGATATGATAGCAAAAAGATGATAGGATCTCTTGACTGTTCTTTTTTTTTATTCTTCTTTCATAAAATTCAATTCTAGTATTATCTTCAGAAATTTTCTTGTTAGGTAGAGCCTCAAAGGTACAACAAATAATAATCAGAAGTAAGGCATGTCAGAAATGGGGCTCATTGCCTACTGGTTTTTTGCTACTCCTGAGCAAATTAATTTGATAATTCAAGCCATTACAGATACTTTTCTGTCATTTTATCTATGTTTGCATATATGTTCCACAACGAGCTGCTGAAAAGGAGAAGCAGAAATGTAACGAGCACAGGAAACTATAACTGGCAGTTTGGTGGTAATTAATATAGCTAGAGCTCTTATCTGAAGCTTACACAGCTTGTAAGATAAACGTAATTAAAAGCATACCTAACTGAGTCCATATTACACACAAGTTGAAGCACTGTGGGCTTAATAGTGTGTTTTTACTGTTTTATAGCCCCTAATGTGAAAGTACTCTGCAAAAAAGAGTGCTATTAAATTTAGCGTGTTCATACTTATAATTTTGAAAGGAGAACAATATGCCTTTCAAGCCTTTCTCACAAGTTATTCTCTCAGCTATGAGTGCAAGGCAATCTGATTAAAAATACAGATAGCACTAATATTTTATTTTCTTAGGAAGCTTTCCCTAGGAGGTGGGTGAAAATCCTGTGTTCCCAGGTCTGAATCTGATCAGACTAGCGCAACAACTTCATATAAGAAATTATGTTGTGTCTTGTAACCTAGAGTCTGACTTCAAGAGTGCCCTTACCTGACTGGAAGACCTGTAGTAATAGCTTGTATTGGTGAGCACCATGTTCTCCAGTTAAAAGTAAATGCCTTATGTTCTGTAGTACTTACCTTGGTTTTCAGGGTCTTAGTGGTATATTCATGCTAGATTAACTGTTCTTATTCCTGAACTTCCATTGCTTTGTGGCTTCTTTTTGTTTGTTTTGAGTTTACTAAAGCCAAATGCCTGAAATAAGGGCAAGACTGGGCTTGCAGCAAGACTGAAGATGTATCCTACATCTTACACAGTCATTTAATTTTTTCCTTCTCTTTAACAACTCCTAAAGGCCAAGACAAGAGTCTTAAAGTGATCTCTTGTACTACAATAAATTCATACCAAAAACTACAAATCTTTGGAGAGTTGACAGTCACAAACAGCTTCTTACCATAAATCTAACGGAATAATTTATCTTACAAATACATATTGATGTCTATGAATAGAGTTTTCCAGAAACGACTGCCAGTTGAACGACTTTGACAGATGTCACCGTTAGTTGCTGGTCAGGCGAGGCTTCCATGTATTTTCTGATTATTATGTTACCTTCAGCCTTGCAAAAAGATGAATGTGCTAGTGCAAATGAAAGTTTTTGCCTTGGGTCTTGCAGGCGTTTACTGTAAGTTGCTGTCATTACTTAGCAAAAGACTTTTAGTCTAGTGGGGTAGCTTGGGGAAAAAAGAGATGGCAACAGTAGCTCCTGTTCTGAACTGACCAGCAAGTGTTTTGATAGACCTTCCACGTTTTATAATGCAGTTTTGAATCTTTCTCTTATCAGTAGATTCGAAATGAATGTGTCATGTTTTATTTATGAACTGTGAGCTGCTTAGGAAATAAAGATTTCAGGAAAAATGAATTGTTGCTCTATGAGAGTGCCATCCTGACAATATTAAAATTACAATATAGGAAATATGTTTTTTATTTTTTGTTGGTTGCTATTTTTTTTTTTCCATTGTATGGCTCTTAAAATATTGGCTGAAAATTAATTTCTAGAAAATCAAGTATAGCATCTGTAACCTTCTAGTGACACATAGAGTTAAAGCAGGCTGAGTATGGTAAATAATCAGCAATACAGCTACAAAACAATGCAATTTTCACTCTGTGATTTTTCATCCTTATTCTACTTCCAAATGTCCACAGTGGTAGGGAGGGGGGGGAGGGGAAGGAGGGTTTGGAGGGAAAAAAAAAAAAAAAAAAAAAAAGCAACCCCACCAAACAATAATTTCAATTTTGCTCAAATCTCTGCATGCTATCAAGTTTTAACTCCATATTTAGGTAAAATTTCCTTGTCCAACAGTATGTGGCTGCATGTGATCTTGAGTTCTGCAAAGGTTTTGGTTGCTGCAGATTTGTTTTCACAGAGAATGACAGAAACTAGAAGAATTGCGGAATAATTGTCACAGGGAGTCTGTGCTCTCATGTAAAATTAGTTCCTGCTCTGTGCCACCAGTAGTTGAGTATAATGTCTTTCACAGTCGTGGAATCTCTCTTCACCAGTGACCCCTGAAAAAGAGACATTGTTTAGTGTTCACTAAAGAGAAACTTTTCTCTGGGAACAGGAACATGAAAGGTACCATTTCCTCCAAAGAATCCTGCAATGAAAGAAATTGCAGAGATGCTGTTCAGTCCCCTGTTGTGTTATACAGAACATTTGGAGTTGTTGTTCAAGATTAATACAGGATGTATGAAGAGTGGCAGCATGTAATGTACAGACAATCATCTGTGATTTAGACAAAATACTATGTGAGTCAAGGTTGCTTAATTTGAAGTTTAATTTTCTTAAATATGTTTTAATGCAGATTTTTCAAGTGCTTGTGAATTGTACTTTGTGGTAGGTGTTCTTTGGCCTTAACGTGGCTCTTTTTGTTGGTTTTGCACCCGTGTACGTATAATACGCATGAAGTGATGAGTACCTTTCACTGCATTTGAAGTAAAGTGACTTGTCCTAAATAAATTTTGGAGATCTACAGGGTTCCTGGCTGGGGACTCTCAGAACTCTAAGCCAGCTGGGTATATGAAAGAGTTTTATAAATTCAGTTTATAAAGGAGAAGGTGAATGGGGATTGATTTTGATGCCCCTACCACCACATGAATGAGAGGCATGAAATGAAACCACTGGTGTCCAGAACAAATGACAGAAGATAGTTTACATCTCATTAAGCTGCTGCACAGTGTTGCAGATAAAAGAAAATTTACATGATCTCAAAGAGTGGCAGTTAAAATTCCTGGAACAGGAAAAAGAAACTTTTTTAAAGTAATATACTTTATTTATAGTAATATATACTTTAAAGAAAGTATACTATTTTTTAAAAGTAATATACCTATATATTTTATATACATCAGTTCTGTTCAAAGTGTCTTTAAGCTGCATCTTGCTTCTGTCTAGAAAAGTATTACAGAGAATTATAGATACATGATTGCCTGCATCTTTCCAAAGGAACTTAGGGGTCATTGGTCACTGTTAGAGTCAAGACAGCAGGCTGGACAGAATTTCTCCACTCTAATTAGTTTTTTTGTTTGTTTTTTTTTTTTTTTCCTGTGTACAAACTGCATCTCTTTCAGAGATATTTGGAGATGCCCAACTGGAAAATGTAAAATAGTAAAAACACTTGGTGTACCTATGTCAGAATTTACCTCTGGAAAAAGCTTTTCTGAAAATGAAATGTTACTTTGAGGTCACAGCTTTCTTAAAAAGAGTTAACTGTTTTTTGCTTCTCAGCCATTTTTGGTTCAAACAGTTGTGGCATTGTTTTGTTTGGGGAATGGGGATAGGTGGTGGACAGGGAGTACTGCAAGATATTGTGTATGCTGGTAATAATTAAGTTAGGCTAGTAAAGGTAGGGATAAGATGTGAGTGATTGTTGAGTGGTATGAGTGATACAAGGATGCTGAAGTATTTCTCATTTAAATTCTGAAGGCGTTATTAGCTATGGAGGCAGTTTTGTGTTAATTTGCTCAGCTAGTTTCTCAAGGACAAATATATTGCATCAAATGTACTTTTGTGTTTTTAAAGAAGTGCTTAAATTCTTTGAGATCCTGACTGAATTCTTCACGAACAGCTTATGTAATTAATAATTATCCTGTTGAATAACAATATATTTTATATTATGTTTAAATGAAAAACAATTCTAGTAGTGTCCGTTACATATGTGTAGCAAACACAAATTCATTTCAGAGAGTTTAAGAATTGACATAAAATATTTCTCAGTTGTGGGATTACATCTTCTTGACTGTATCATGCACTTGATATTTTTTTCTGATCAAATATATTTCATTTAAATGATATAGTGCACTCAGTTGTAACTTCAAGCACTGTCTTAAAAACTCATAAACCTTATATTTGTGGACTATTCATTATGCCTGAAAATAAATCTTTCTTTCTTAGTGTCTTTGTCATGTAAGAATGCTTACCTTCTGATAGAAATAAGAGGTGATTTTTGAGTGAGGTTGGAAAGCAGGGCAAGATTACATAAGAGCTTGCATTTCAGATAAAAGCTGCACTTTATGTGATACCACAGAAAAGAAACTTGGTAGTATGTGGTGTTGGTTTAAGTTCCTGTTCTGAGGTTACTTGCTGCAGGTTCCTGGTAGTCATCTGTAACTGTACTGCTTAAGCTTTTGCAGAGGCTGCTACAGTTTCCTTGCTTGTGATGAAGTCAATGGCTTGTAAATGTTGCTACATCACCTTTATACATCTGTAATGATATGAAGCTTCAAGAAATTTAATAATTCCTCTTTGAAAAGAAAAAAATCTTAATGTAGTAAGTTCTGGGTGTCTGGGACAAAACTCATGGCTTTAGAAGCACTTTCATATATTATATACCTGTTTATCACTAGTCCCTCTTCTTTAGTGTTGCAAGATAAAACAGAGCACTAAGCTACACATATATCTGGGGAGGAGGAGTTTCATTGCTTTTCTCTTCAGTGACAAAGTATAAATATTTCCAGAGGCACAGAACTGTGTATGACATTGTTTTCCCTGCTCCCTCAGTCACAATAGAGTCAGGGCTGAGGATGAGGGTCCTGTTTTGCTGGAGGAAATCAACAAGTGTAGTGCTGTCCTCGCTTTCTGAATGCATGCATCTGTTCATTATCACTGTGGAGAAAAAAAAAAAGTAATATCTTTTAAGAGCGCTGTTTGTCAGAATGGCATTACCTGCCTAGATTCTTTCTTTTTTCTATTCAAAATAAACAGTATTTTTTTAAGCCAAGAAAGAAAGTACTGTTGTAATGATAAAATAAAATTACGGTAGACCTATTCTTGTCCATAAATCACATTTTCATTCCTATAGAATGAAAAAAACAGAGTTGCTTCTGAGCATGTGAAGATGGCGAAAGAACGTTTCCCTTCATTTCAATACAGGACTTGATGGAAAATCAGGGGTTGTATTTGCTAGAAATTAATCTTTGTTGCTGTCAGTTTTGCCCTGCCAAGTCCAAGGCATTTGAAGATCTATGGGTTTCTTTATGTAGCTATGTAGCTTTCTGCCTAAAAAGAAAACACTAGGAATGACATTATCTCAGTGAGGATCATAGAAAACTGTTATTTGTTGTTATTATTAATTATTAGGTAAATGAAATTTTAATAGCAATAATATTGGAAAATTTTTCAAGCACAAAAGAAGCAGTTTTCTAGCTAAGCATCAGATGTTAAGGGGGAAATAATATGTTTAATTCATATTTATCAGTTATGTTATGAATTTACAAATACTGTGCAAGACGTTTTTTCTTTTTTTCTCTCCTGCCCTTTAGGTAGCCTGTCTTGAACGTTTCAATAACTGTCAGTTACTGAAACGTAGGAGTATATGTTTCATTTATTCGGTGTTATGTATTCTGGTAGCGTATGTATGACTAAGCAGCATGATGTCTTTCATGTCCAAAATGCTTTCCAAAAAGCAGTGAAACTATTTATGCCAGTGTTAAACATAAGCTGAAAACTCATAGGCCTTAACAGATATAATAAAGGCTTGTGTTGTTTGCTGGTGTTGCAGGATGATAAGTCTATGAGAATAACAAGCTTAAAAATTCTGACATGCAAGCACAAGCAAGTAATTTCATAAAATATAAGTATACACTTGTATTAGTGCCGTTTCTCACTTTCTGTAGATTCTTTGTGGACAACTCTTTAATGTTGGAAAACAATAATTGGGACAGTGGTGTATTCAGTGCTATTGTGCCTCTTGTATTAAAACCAAATGTCAAAAACAACAGCAAACAAACAAAAATCAAACAACAACAAAACACAGAAAACAATTTTGAATAAGATATTCTATTTAAGATGTATTTGGACAAGCCAGGGGTAAGTCTGCCTGGGAAAATGAGATTTAAGTGTCTAGAAAATGAGATTAGCCTTTTCCATTTGATCTTTAGTGATATCACATTGAACTGAGATGTTTCAGAGCTGACAGCTCCTGGTGAAATCACTTTTTCTTCATTTTACTGAACTGGAGAGCAGAGGCCACAGGCCCTGCTGCCCTTTTATTGTCTCCTGGCTCTCTGGAGTCATTTTGCATGCAAGAACTGCTGCGTGCATTGAGAAGCTAAGGGCCTCACTAATAGTATGTGACACTGCAATAGTGTGCAATAGCTTTCTAGCCAGTCATACAGAAAGATTAGGTGGACTCATATCTCTGTGATTATGGATATGTTACTTCACACAGCTTTTTGTGTCTTTCAAGAATTCATAATGAATGCCATAATGTAGTTATAGTCCATGACCTAGAATAATTCTCTTACATATAGCAAAAAAAGATAAGTAACAATAATCTCTTCCTCCTTCTAATAAACATTAACATAAATAAGCCTCAGTAGTGGATGTAAAAAGCAGGTTATGTACTTCTTATTGCATTAATTGTGTAATGATTGCGACCACATACATGGTATAGTGTAAAGGGAAAGTAGAATTTTATTGTTTGTCAGACCAACTAAATTCAGGAGAACAAAATGTCTTCAGCAGAATTATTGTCTGTTCATAATTTTGTAACAAAATTACCAAAAGGTAGCCTGTAAAGTGTAGTGAAGCCTTGCATGTATAAATCTCTCACATGAAAGTTGTATCTCAGTTGGCTCTCCTTCTGTTCTGCTATTAATTCGGTTGAGTAGTTTGCATTTATTGCATAAGGAGCAGCATAGATAAATGTTGAATTTATTTCATCTACAAGTAGATGTGCTGTTTGCAGTAGGAACTTCCTTTCAAACCTTTCTAAAAATCATGAGATCTATTATACCTTTCATTCTTTGTGAGGCAGGGGCTTAGCTTTTTTTTAAAAAAAAAAAAAAAAAAAAAAGGGGGGGGGGAGGGGAAGATGAACAAGAAATAAATCTAAAATGAAAGCATGAACTCAGTTGAGAAACATTCCTATTTGGTCAAACATATAATTTTGCTGCTTCTTGGTAGTTGAATTACCGATTTAGAGACTGATTTCATAATTAAATTTGTGTGACTTATGTTCTTGGACATCTTCTTAAATCATGGGGGCTCTCAAGGGCAGGATACAGATTCTCAGTGTGAGGCTTTTCTTCACTGTTAGGTATCTCAAAGTTAGATGCATATTCTAAATTACATGCAAACACCTGCTATCACTAACTAATGTATTCTATTGCATGTCCTAAGACTAGTGGCGAAGAAAGGGAGAAAGAGTTCCCCTTTAGCAAGGGTCCATGGTTCTTCATGAGATACAGTGTAACACCAAATATTTGGCTGTAGTCTAGAACCTTAATTCTGAGATGATAGCAGGGAGGTGGAATCCTGCTCCCTGTGCTTTATGGTATGTATATGGTATATAACCTGGTATGGTTAGTTTTGTTGAATATATGCCCGCACATGACTATTGCTGAGAACAGTTGTAATTCTCCTTTTGGATTTTATGTTCTTTGGACCCACATGAGTTAGTGAATGCTGGCATGGTGTAAGAGGAGTATGGAATAAGGCAATGGTGCCCTGAAGGCATCCTGTCATTTGCATGAATTTTGGTATTTCTTTGTATTGTACAGTCCAACTGCTGAACTGAAGAAAAGTTCAAGCAAGCCAAACTTTTCTAATCCTTGCAGATATGTAAAAAATAGTCTGCAATTATTACTTTTTAAATTATTTTGTAGTGAAAGAAAGCAGTTTAATGTGAAATGTCTATTTGACATTTGTTTCATCAGAATCAAATAATTTAGCTTTTCTGTGGGGTGAAGGGGTGATTGAGGAAAGAGTTTGCTTGTAAGGTCAAGTGTTCAAGCCAACCTGAAAGAATGAGTAGTGTCATAATTACTCCCGTTGCTGTGCAAATGTGAAGCTGATTGAAATGAGTTGTAATTATAAACTTCAATAGTGTATACTTAATTTAAGCTTTTGAAAACTGTGAGCTACGTCGTAACTGTTCTTGAACTAGTCTGAGAATAGGACAAACTCGAGAAATCTTTTCTTTCCTGTTGTCACTCAGAATTATTATTTAATGAGGCATCAACTACAGAGTTAAACTAAGAAAAATTTCACATGAGAAATATGACAAAACAAACCAACTACCACCTAAAGTAAACCACCTTAAGCTGTTGCACTGTAATGTCTTGTTCTGAGTGGGATTAGCAGAAGGCACACTTTTCCTCTGCATTTTTAAAGATCAAATAAATTTTTCAAGACCTTCCAAGAATATGAACAGACTTGCTGTTAATATCACTAGATGAATACATCTCTTTCCCATTTGAACAAGGGAATTTTATTTTTTTTCTGATAGTACTTGGATAAAAGCAAGAAAAGGAAAAAAATCAGTTTTTAAAAATTGTACATGATTTGAAAGAAGCCTATTACAATTCAAAAGGATACAATTACAATTAAGAATTGCTCCTAATTCCCACTGTCTGCTTTTGAATATTTTAGTGTGAAAACTCTGGGCTACAGGTATTACACTATCAGGTGAACAACACTCATTTCAGATCTGTGGGAACAAGCATGCCTTCAAACTATTTCAACCTCTATATTATGTTACCATCTAGAATAATGAGGAACCAAAGATCTGCCAGAAAACACCAACTTTAATTACAAGATATCAGAGATTTACTAGAAGAAACCTAAGAGCAAGAGGTTTGTGGTATGGCCCACTGTGCAATCCCTTGTCGGCATAAAAACATGTTTAAAACTATAACGTAGCCCAGATCTTTTCTCTGTCAGCTGCTTCCATAGTAGCCAGCAGCAGCACATAGGAAGGGCCCAGGCTCCCCAGCAGCCTCACCTCATTCATAACCCTACAGCTGAGGCAGCCCAGAACCCACCAGCACTGCATCCCCTGTCCATGCAGTGCTTCAGCCATGCTGTCCTGAGGGAACAGGAAATATGTGGATGTGTAAATAGGACTTTTCTCTGTCCTCCTTAGATGTAGCTACTTGCAGCTTGCTAAATTATACAAATGAGTGAGAATACAACTATGACTAACCTGCTGGTGGGACTGTTAAGTAGGAAAAGCAAAACTGGGTTCCAAACCAATAATGAAAAGCTGGCTATTTCTGATCACACAAAATTAAAATAAATAAATTACTTAACATACTAGTTTGTGCTCTTGTCCAGATGTTTTGTATAGAAGGCTAGGTTCATGTTTCTTTTTTGTTTTGTTGGTGAATGTATCTTTTCTTTTTACCTCCTCTGAGTTGCTTGGTTGCCCTGGGAAGGTGCCATCACTACACAGTGTCAAAGGAGCTGGGATTGGTTTTATTTTTGAATACATCTGGGCTTATATTCATTATAAATGGAGAAGATTAGATTGATTTGCACAGCTGGAACCTGCTACTGAAAGTGGTCTGTTGCTCTATCCTTTGCACTCCAGAGTTTTACCCTGAGATGGATTAGTTGAAGTCACCCTGTGGAGTGTAACTGTAGGACTGTGATGGGATAGGAATTTTTGAAATAGATTAGGCCCAGCATGCTACCTGCTTTTTAAATCAGTAATAGCTGCTTAAATTCAAGTACAAAGAGATAAGCAAGCAGAAGGATGAGGGATATGCTGTACTGAAGGCTTCTTTTCTCAGGATGAGCTGGGTCCATGTAGCATGCATCAGCTGCCTAATGTAGCCTGAAGTACTCAGTGTCAACAGGAGACTGACTAAGGTAAAGATATGAGTAGGTCATGCTGAAAGGAAGGAACTGTTAAGAACTGGTTTCTATATCCCTCGCTAAATAAATTCATTAAGAATAAGGGGGAAAGTTAGCACAGCTTTCACTGTGTCACAGGAAAGAAATTTCCTGGCTAGACAGTGAAGGAAGGAATTGCTTGTGGCCTCTGATGCAATGTACATCTCAATACACCTTTGGTCCATAATTCTTTGTCACTGCATGTTTGGTGTCCTTATTTCTTCATTTATTTTAGCGGATTTTGAAAAATTAAATGCTTGGCAATTGAATTTTGAATTCTCACAGATGGCAGCTCTTTATCGTTCTGATTTTGTGCCCAGAATATATCCTTAGGAACAATAACACACTTCATTCAGCACAAAGCACAGCTTTTGAAAGAAACATGTTACATTTTTTATTAAGCAATTCTTTTAGCAGAGAAGAAAACCTCCATAGAATCCAATGTACAGGTGGTGTCAGTTCAACTATTTGTGACTTCCTCATCAAAAAATGGTGCATGTGTCTATTTCTTCTTAAGATTGAATGATAAAATCTGGTTTCAACTGTAATGACAATAGCACTCCTTATTCAATTCATTGTAGATGATAACAAGTATTTTATAGATGGGATTTCTGTGTACTTGCCTCCAACCTTATATGTTGGACTAACTACTGCTGCAATATTGATGTGTAAAAATAAGTGTTTTTGTTATGACTAAGTGTGTGTGGTCTGAACATGAGATGGAAAGACAAGAACAAATTCACTTTGTGGTTTGGACCTCAATCAATGAAGAATTGATTCAGTTTCCCTCAAAATATAAGAAATGCCATGCCCTGTTGGCTCAGACTAACTGTCTACACTATCTAGTTTTGTTTCCTGTAGTTGCAGTTGGCAATGTTGTTTAGGGAGAGCATGCAAGACTGTTTGTTTCTGCTGCCCACTTCCCTCATACTCTTCCAACGTCTGCATCCATTGAATTAGAGTTGCAACATTTTACTCCTTTATTTCTACCATTTTATTTTATTTACACATTTATTCAGTACACATTTTTTTTTATCCTGATCTGATTAGATTTGTAGATGTGTAGCAGCCGTGCTGTTAAGTGCTAATACAATTTGTTGACCCTAAATTTATATAGTGACATTACTTCAATTATACACAAATTAGTTTATGCAAAGCTATCAGTGAAGAGGTTACAGTCGGTCATTTTACTGCTACAGCCAGAGATTCTAACTTGGAACAACATTACTACATGGAGAGATTAACTAGTTTACAGGAAGCTAATATTCTCTGCGTGCCTGTTCATGTGTATAAGGACTCACACAATAGAAGGTAAAATATGGTAAAGAGAAACATTTCATTCAGCTGTCTTACATTAAAATCTGTGTGAGAGCTCTCTCTATTCCAAATTTTTTCCAACATTAAAGATACGTAATTTGGTTTAGGGAATTCAAGCACTTCCCTTAAGATACTGCCTTGCGCTGCCCGTTTTTTTGCATCATATCAGCCTCTTCCTATGACAAAATTTGCCAGGATTTTATGCTCTTGCAGTTATCCAGAAGCATAAAGGAATTCTAATGTGAAATGCCCATCATATTAATTTTAAATGTTTAGAAAGAGGATCCCTGAGGACAAAGAAATCCCAATAATCCTGTAATCCTGGATATCAACCAGTGTCAAAGGCTGAAGATGAAGGATTCCTGTTTCGTCAGTTAATTTTCGAGAGAGATGAACACGTATATCAAAAGGAAGAGAGAAATTTCCAAATAATAATAAAAAGTTCTGGAAATAATAAAATCCAGAAACACAAAAACACTTGGCCAACTGCCGCAGAAAATGGCTTTGCAGATGTGACATCTCTCATTGATTTTGAAGCTATTCATCTTGTCAGTATTTTTAGGTTAAAGCTACATTGAAGAGTTCCTAGCTGGAAGTTTTGTAAAGAACAGTTTCCTATGGTTTATGGTATATGGTAAGAATGCCTGATTAAAGTCATGAAAAGATCTCAGTTTCTTTTGGTGATCTTCAGGCCCCTTCTCTTTTAAATCCTTTTCTAGGTTCATATAAGGAAATACCAACTGAATGCTTGCACAAAACCAAGCTGTCTTTCCATCGGCTGGTTAGGAATTAGGAAAGTTATTTTGAAGGACATTGCTGAAACTGTAGAACTTCTAAACATTTCCGGTCAATCCGATATGTTTTGTACAAAGAAGAAGATTTGAGGAGAGAAGTGGACTACAGCATGGAATCCACTGCATTGTTCTTTCTCAGTAGCCAAATGTTCTCTTCTATAGGCCGGTTATTTAAAATTGATAAGAAAAAAACCACAGGATTTAAAGGTTCATTTGGCTCAAAGTTCATTAGTGATCGCTGTTCTGGTAGTTTGATACTGAACCTGAAATTCTTTCTTCTACATATATATATCAGGCTTATTAGCAGTATTTTTACAATGGACTTTGATATTTAAGGTATTGATCAATAAACATCTTTTCCTTCCATGCTTTTAAGTACTGGAGGAAGAAAGGGAGAGTCAGTGCTACAAGGGAGTTTAGGACTAAGTGTACAACAGTACTTAATTCCTTGGAGTGGCTACAGAATTGCAATTCCTGAGTGTTTTGAGATGCTGCATTTGGGAAAAAACTATTCTATATTTGATATTTACACTAAAATTATATTCCACTGACACCAGTAAAGATATGTGCACTGAAATAAAAGCAAACCAAAATGTCTGTCATTTTAACTCTTGGACACTGTTTAAGAGGAGAGTGCAAGAGAGATTGATTTGAATCAAACACAAATATTTAAATGACATCCTGAAAGGAAAACGTTTAACAGATTATTATTCAGTCCTGAGACATCTTAAATAAGCAGACTTCACAGTACACAAATAAACCAAATTACAAGAGCATGCTACTGATTTTTATTGCTGCTGTTGATGCTTTCCTGTTCCCGGTGCTCAGCTCATGTTTCTTCCAGTGGTTCCTCTCTCACTTCTTACGTTGCTGTGAAGTGGAGATAGAAAGAAAGCAGGTATTGACATATATCCACTGAATACATCATGTGAGTCTCGGCGCTGTAGAGGAACATGCTTCACAGATTGACTTTATGTTAGCTTCATCCTCAGAATGAAGTATGTGTATTTAATGCAACTTTAAAACAAGTCCAGGAAAATTAATCAGAAGAAATTTTACATCTGACATCAAATACTTCATTTCTTTTCCAATAGTATCTATTATTGCTGTTAAAACATAACCATTCAAGGCCTGGAATTGTACTTCTACACCATTAGGGACATCTCTTTAGTTTTTCGTGTTTATAGGGTCGATTCACTGCTAGGAGTATGAAGTGCTGCTTAGAACTTGTTATCTACAAATTGTCCTGTAAGCCTTGCATGGATATTTTCATGTAAGGAAAAGATATTAAATCTCCATAATGCAGTGGCTTCTGCTTAATTTGAAGACAAGAGGAAGAATATTAATCACAAGGTGATGATGGGGGGGAAAAAAGATTATAAACCAGAAAACTGTTAAATTTTCCCATCTTTAATGGGACTGAAAGAAATACAGTCTGAATTGATGGAAATCTTTAAAAGCAGTGGAATAGTCATTTGTAAACCTGAAGATGGTTGAAATCTATGATGCTTCTTATTTTAAAACCCTTATGCTTAGGCTGTGATTTGAGGCACTGTGATGCCTAATTTAAAGTGTCATCACCAGACACTCATAACTAGATTTACAGTGTAACTTGTGGAAATGCTCTCTCATGTAGAAGTATTTAATGCTACTTAGGATTTCTATGAATCAAGGGGAAAAGGGAGAGAGTGTTAGTGAGGTGGAAAGTAGACAGTGAAGCCAGCTGATGCTGTGAAAGTACAGCATGAACAGTTTTGTTTTGGGATTTACTGTCAAAGAGATGCTCCTTGAATGACAGACTGTCTCTGAAATAAAACTGCCTGATTTTGTCATTTTCTACACCAATCTGTAATGCTTGAACTCAAGCCAGCAATGCTGCATTTCTGTGTAAAGGGGCTTAGCATCCTGCAGCATGCTCTTTGGCTTTAATCTTTGCTTTGATCTGCAGCGCTGCAAGGGTCCATTGAAGAACAATAGTTTTCATAATGTATTTATGCTATTTTATATCATCGTAGCTGTTCTGCTTAACTTCTAGCCTGGTCCTCTTTTCATTGCTTCGCTGTGTTGTGAAGGTGTTTAAAAAATTGTCGGTGCTTCAGTAACTTTGGAGTAACCATGAAAGCAGCTTTAAACATTCCCATTGCAAATGGAATGGTTACTTCTTCCTTGCGACGGAATAATCGCTGTGTGTAGCAGGAAGATGAAGTGCCATCTTGAAATTGATAAGGAGTAGCACAGACAGCACAGAAGGCGCCTACATGCCTGCTAGGGACCTCTGGTTGTGTAACCCCTGGGGCGCTGCTCCTGAGCGATCACAGAATGGGACTCCGAGGAGCAGGAGCAATGTAATGTGAGCAGCCTGCCAGCAGCCAACCCGAGCAGCCAGGGCTCTGCCCACACAGCGCGTTCCCATACAGTATGGTACTAAACAATGTTTAAAGGCGATGCAGAATGATTTCAAAAGCTTTTCAAACGCTTACATGTTTCACTAACGCTGTCACGTCACTGCTAGTACAAGGAACGCTTCCGTTTGCTTAGCTGAGCCTTGTGCGGGCTGCTCTGTGTTACTTCATTAGCAATGTGCAATTTGTTGTGGTTTAACTTTTTTTCTTGTGAGCATTACTTTCAATCACAGTCTCAGTGGGGCACAGTATCTGTGCTGTTTATTCTGGGCTCTGAACGGGATGGAACTTCTGCCAGCTCCAAGCTGTCAGAGATTAGGAGGAGTGTGCTTTTTGGGGTACTATGTCTTAATCTGACAAAATGTTCCACTGCTCTGCTGTCTCAGAGGGGCCACCACTACTCAACAAGGAGCTGATTAGGGTTAAAGAAATCTTGCATCATTCCAAAGGGACTTCAGATAGCATTTTAACCAACTTCATCCGGCCGTTTCACAGCCGATTTCCTAGCTGATTGACTGCAGCTCTCTGAGATCTTTGATTTTCCCCTCGAGGTCCCGGTCCCACTTCTTCGCTTGGGCATGGACGAGCCGGGCTCCGCTTGAACGCCGGCGTCTCGCTCTGAACAGCCGGCGGCAGGCGGCAGCAGCAGGAGAGAGAAGGAGGAGGAGGAGGAGGAAGGGTGGCTCCTCCCGCCGCTCGGAGCCGCAGGCAGAGGGCGCTTTCGCCATGCGCGGCCCCCGCGCCCGCCGCCGCGCAGCCCCAGGCGCCGCGCAGCCCCCGGCCGAGCGCTCCGCGCCGCGCAGCCGCCGGGCCGGGCGGGCCCCGCGGGAGGGCGCCGGCTGCGAGCGGCCGCTGGGTCCCGCTTCCCTCCTTCCTCTCCCTCCTCCTCCTTCTGTCTGCGCTTTCCACCGCTCCCAAGCGAGCGCAGCCTCGGATGTCCGGTTTCCTGGTGGGTTTTTTACCTGGCAAAGTCCGGATAACTTCGGTGAGAATTTGCAAAGAGGCTGGGAAAGCTGGGAGCTCCCCTGCAGCCGTCTGGGAGCTGCTGCTGCCGCCGCATCTTCTCCATCCCGCGGATTTTACTGCCTTGGATATTGCGAGGGGAGGGAGGGGGGTGAGGACAGCGAAAGAAGAGGGGGGGGGGGGGGGGAGAAAAGGAAAAGAAGGAGCCTCGGAATTGTGCCCGCATTCCTGCGGCTGCCCCGCGGCCCCGCTCCGCCCTGCCATCTCCGCACAATGCACTTGCTGGAGATGCTCTCCCTGGGCTGCTGCCTCGCTGCTGGCGCCGTGCTCCTGGGACCCCGGCAGCCGCCCGTCGCCGCCGCCTACGAGTCCGGGCACGGCTACTATGAGGAGGAGCCCGGTGTCGGGGAGCCCAAGGTAAGCTGCTCCGGGCGTCCGGCTCTGCTCCTCCTTGGAAATGCTGCTGGGGAAATAGAGTTGGGATAGGAGACCTTAAGAGTGGGGATTTATTTAAGGGGAAAAAATAAAATAAAAATAATCTCGGGTTAAAGGGTTGATGGGGAAAAGAAAATCCCCAGATTTCCCAAGAAATGCGGAGCACCTGACTGGCAGCTCCACTGCTGCCCCTTTGCCTGGGGTGCAGCCGTGCCTGCCCCCAACCGTGCCCGGCGGTCCCCACGTAGGGCAGAGCTGGGCCCGGGGTGCAGCGAGGTGTGAGGAGCCGGATAAAGGGCCGGAGAATGAAGTAATGAGGGGCACGGGGTGGGACGGTGACAACAGAAGCCCAGCCTTGCCGTTTGTTGAAAAGTCGCTTGGAGTTACGGACACTTTGGATGACATACTGCTGTGTGACAGTTAGAGGAGATGTGACACCTTGGGCTGACAACGTGACACTTTGGGCTGAAATTTCTGTCCGAGCACACGGTTAAGGTTCTGCTCACATCCTTATTTTGCAGCCACAGATGCCCACGAGTCTGTGCTAACTTCTATTTGCATAGGAAGTTTTGTACCTTAGCACTGGAGTACCTTTCAGCAAGTGCTGTGGTTTTGCTGTTCCTGCTACATCTGATGCATAAAAACGATGCGCAGCATGTGGAGCATAAGCATGTGACATTGTTAGGTACACCTTTGATGTCTGAGCTCCATAGCAGCCCTTACCCTCGGCTCATTGTTTTGGAGATTTTCGACATGCTTTCTGAGGGCGATCATGGCCCAGCTCATTCATTATTCGCTTGGGAAGTGGAGTGTGCGGATTAAAAGCTAAGCTGATATTCTGATTGCTTTTTTTCTAGGTTAGCAGCACTATTTTTTTCTCTGGTTGGAGAAATAAATTGAATGTACCAGTGCTATTTGTTTTACTGAACTGAAATAAGGGAGATTGTACTGAAGCTACGTGGGAAGTTGTGATAGCGTATGTTAGCTGTACGTCTGTTTCTGATATCCAGACTGCTACAGACCATAAACTGCTCTCAGAACTTGTGCATTTCAAGTACCGTTGTGCATTGGAGAAGGTTACTGAGTCTCTCTCCAAATGTTTTAATTACAGTCGAATGCTTACATTGTAATGTTCTAAATGTTAGTGTGCTATCAGTGATCCTATTGCTTAAATGTTTATCCAGCACTCTTCAAAGCGAAGTGTTTAAAAATAGGAACACAGAATCAAGCCAGTGGTCCTCTTATCAAACTATTTATAAGAAAGGCAAAACTTACAAAAAGGTAAAAAAAAATGCTTCAACACTCTACAGTCCACGACTATCATCCAGTTATTTAGAGAGTGAAGCCCGTGTTTGAGTTGCCAATCCCCAGAAGAGCTTGTGCTAAAAAGGTGGAAAGCATGAAAGCTGGCCATGGAGTGTATTTACAGGGCAGAGGCAGAACAGCTGATTGTGGACAAATTCTCCTAAATGATGCTGTGTGGGAATCTATGCATGCACTGTAGATGATCACTGTGTTTCTTGAAGGAAGCCCAGAGACTTTTGGAGCTGCTGCTGTAGGGCACCATGTAGAAGTGCAAGTGTTCCCTAGAAAGAAGGGGGCTGTGAGCAAGTTGAAGAAGGAAAGGTCAAGAGACAAGGCAAGGAGTATGACAGTGTGTATTGAGCCATTGCATTAACAGGAAAATGTTTTTACGCCTGACTAATGGAGAGCAGTGAAGAATGAGAGACTGCATCCCAGAAGACTTTGTCACATTGGAAGTCTTCAGCTGTGGGTTTGTTGCCTTTGCTGGAACTGTTTGAGGGAGTGAATATTATGCATATTTGTTCCTGCAATGAGAGAACATGGGATGGCTGTCTGAAGTGATTAGATAGGATTAAATAAGTAAACTGTAAGTAATTGTTTCAAGGAAAATGTGATTATATTGTCAGTAAAAAGTCAGTAGCTTGAACTTTCTGAACTTGAATGAAAAATGTTTGTGGCTGCTGTGGTTCCTGTTTTTACTTTCCATCCATAGTACTGCATAGAATCACAGAATCACTTAGGTTGGAAAGACCAGTAAGATCATCCAATCCAACCATCAACCCATGCCTGTGATTGCATGGTAGTACAGAAGTGCAGGTCATACAGCATCTTGGGCCAACTCTTGGCACAACATCTTTATTCCTCTTTACTTCTATTTAAAGAAATTCAGCTGTAGGAACGTTTTTGTAGAGTATGGTTGATGCTAAGGATACTCCAACATAAGAGGCAGAAACATCTAGGGAGGAAATAGAGTGTTGTGTTTTTATGCAGGTGTGTAAGTGTTACATGTTAATGTCCTGGAGATGTGCACCCTGGAAGTGTTACAGATAGATGTGAAGAACTTATTATTTATAGCTCTTGCAGGGGCATGCTGTGCTGCAACTGGGCACTGATAAGCATGTACAACAGTACCTTCCCCACCCTTCCCCTGCCTTCTTTTTTCATCTCTCAGCCAAAGGGTAAAGTTCATTATTTGATGAGATTACAGGGCTCAGATTAATACTCCTGAGATGATCAGTCTGAGCGGTGGGACGGGAACGCATCATAACCATAAATCATTTCTTTTGGATTTCCTGCACATGTGGGATTTCCCCCAGCACACAGAAGCCTGCACAGCCAGCACCACTGCCTGGCACATGGACATGTCCTCAGTGCCTTGTGCTCATGTAAACTTTAGGAACTGAGAACATGCGACGAGTACTCACTATCTACCCAGGAAGTCAATATGTTCTCAATAATAATACCTTATTGTTTGCTGAAAGCTTCAAAAAGAGCTGGAGGGGCTACGTGGGCGTTCTGGGTATGAACTTAAATTATTGGAATGGAAGCTTGACATTGGCATGTACCTAGAGTGAATTAATGGGATTATGGTAACAATAGCAGGAATAGGTTATTATGGTAACAATAGTGGTAGCAGTAATGCGGTAACAATAGTGGGAAAGAAGACAGTGACACGGCTAGGAGGGCTGCAGTCACACCTTCTTTTGCTTTGCACTCAAACCTTTGGGATTATGTGACCAAAGGCGATATTGATCAGCTGTTCCATGTGAGTTTGTAAATACAGAAGAATTCCTAGTTTTGCATTAGAATGAGAATAGCAAATGGAAGTTTGAACGTATGAATGTTCTAAGGTTCATCCCTGAAATTTGTGATTGAACCTCTCTGTGCAGACGGCAATCCAGAACAGCCTTTGTAATTTGCTTTTCTGAAATGAAAATAGGTGTGCTTATGTGATCTGTTTATCTTAGTGAGCTCTGTCTGTCTTGGATGCTGTCTCGGCTGAGACATATCTTTATCACCGTCATTTTATGGTAAACCTGACCAAATCATGAAGTGCTGCTAGTTGATGGCTAATGGAATTCAAATGCTGTTAGTGTGAGAGTGGAAGGAAAAGCAGTTTGATAGTTCCTCAGATTTCTTCCTTTCTTTCTATCCTGGTGGTGGAATCTCAAACCTACAGTACCTAAGGTCACCTCTGCGTTTATGGAGCATGTGCCTCAATGCTGCATGTGCTGCTAAGAGATGAAGGCAAGCTTTACACTCTGCTGGAGCACTGCTACTTTTCATAAACCTCATGCCTGATGACCAAGCAGTGCAAAAACGAGGAGGCAGGGAGAATGTTATCTTTTTTCCCTTTTGTCTCCTGTGACTTTCTTTTTTAGAAATGTGGCCACTCTCTTTTCAGATGTTCATGCAAAGATGTTGTGTTTTTTAGAGACATGGTTTGTATCAAAATTAGCTAGGTGAAATTGAGTAATATAATCGAATTGACTATGAAGACTGACAAAATCTTCTGCAAGTGAAACTGTTAAGCCTTTGCCTATCCTTCTGTGTGAGAAGAGTGCAATGCTAAGCTCTAAGAGCTTGTGGCACTTTTTCTAGTTCTTGGTGTAAGTATGTACATTCCTGGGTTTCTTGAGTAAGCACGCTTATGTGTCTGTGATGGTTTTCACAAGATTGCTGCTGACAAATAAGTGCATTTTTGGAGGCTCTAAAAAGCTCTGGGTATTATTTTAAGTAACTGTAGTATTTGGAGGATTACAGAAACATCCCTTCAAAAATATTATTCTTAAGCTCATTTAGGTTCAATGTGTGTTAAGCTTTTACATGTTATTTCAGGGTGTGTGTACTCACTTATTTTAGAAGAAATAAACCCAGACTAGCTTGTTTTGCTGTTGTAGCTGAAGTGGAGGTAACAATCATCTCCCATAGATAGTCTGCATCCAGAATAGGTAGTCTGTCTAGAACCTCATGCTCAGCTGCTGCTTTTTTGAATGTGGTTAGTGATTCATTAAAACAAAATGCTCGGAACAAAGGAAATCCATGTGAAGTCAGACTGGTATCAACTTTAATATCCTTGTTTAATATAAAAAATGTGCTACAGCTGTTTGTAGAATGAATTATAAGAAATGCCAAGTAAGGTTGTTATTTGAAAGATGCAGGCTCTTTCCAAGTTGTGTAAGAATTTAAGGTCTTCAATTTTGTTTGATGACTAGGATAGCTGTAATTGATTTCATTATTATAAGCGTTCAGTACCTGTTATTTGCTGCTGAGGGGGCTGGGGAGGATGATTTCCACCTTAATTTTTTTTTTTTAATTTAAGTGATATATAGTAGCAAATTCCCCTTCATGCATATATATGCAGCAATTACTGTCTTTTATGCAGATATATAAATTGCAGCAGATTTTTAACTTAAAACATTGATAGCTTAGAGAGATCCCAGGGTGTTGTTTGTTGAATTCTTATTATGTAGGAATTCGTCAGCTTCTTTTCCTAATATGAAAGGTTTTGTGTTAATGTCACCAACAGGTTTTCTGGTGCCATGATACATAGATCACTCTGAAAGTAGTGCCTCCTATTTATTTCCATGTAAACTAGTATTTGATAGAGCAAACTTTCATATCAAAATGCTCTTCTGTAACATGGTCACCACAATTAACTATACATTTTCACAAGGGAGGAACTCGAGCCTGTGTGCCACTCTTGAAAAATGTGCACCAGCAGAGATGACCCACTATTTCACAATTTCAAGAGAAAGGCTGTCTTTTTCTCTGGCCTGACTCTGAAAGTTCCCAGCTTTCAGCTTAGTCAGCAACATGGTGTAGCAGTCAGAGTTGGTAGGTTGTCTGGGTTTCAGGGAATACAGAAGGACCACCCCTTTTCCATCTCAAAAGGCAGTGCACATCACTTTATTCACTGAAAGCTGTGTCTTGTACTTTTTCTTTGATGAGAAATTGATGTGTTGCCACTTCATAGACTGTTGTTTTGACTCCAGCTCCGTAGTCTTAACACAAGATTTTGTCACTGGTAATGGTTCAATCCAGGAAACTGTCACCTTCAGCCCTATATTGGTTCAACAGATCCTGACAAACTTGCATATGCCGTTCTTTTTGTTCCTGTGTGAGTATTCATGGGACCCACCTGGTGCAAATTTTGTAGTATCTCAACATTGCCACCATTGTTTCCAGTACATTGAAGCTGATATTCAGTTCCTTACACAGTTCCCTGGTCATAATCCTCTGTCCTGTGTGTACCAGCTGATCAGGATGCTCTTCATTTTGTACTGTGACAGCTGTGCATGGCCGTCCAGAACGTGGCTTATCTTTCACACCACTGTCACCACTGCTGAAATGCACTACCCACTGCCTAACTCTGCTCTCATGTACTGTTTGGTCTCCATAAGCATTCAGCAAGTTTCAGCGAATGTCAGTGGGTGCCATTTTTTTTTCTGTGTGGAAGAATTCAGTTCCCCAGTTTTGTTTCTTATGTGATTCCGTGTCAGATACTGTTCTGTCAGACTGCTCCTCTGCTGCCATCTGCGTCATGGCAACAAGTAATGGGATATTGGTGGGAAGGCTCATCCTTTACTGCCATACCAAAAGCATCCACCTCTGACTTAGTGGGCCAGTATCATAAAAGGGCATTACTTTCAGATCAGCCCTCATAGTGATGCATTGTGGTATTTTTCCCCCCCTTTTGTTGCTTTTCAGACTTCAGTTAGGAAATAGCTAAACCACAAGTCATTTGCTGTTCTACTTTTGTATTGCAGTAATGGTGATGTCAGTCTCTCTAGTTTCTTAGTCATTTGTCCTTTTATTTTGAAATTTCTTATTGTGTCTAATGTGGCTGTAACTCCTGACAAGTATGTGGAGACTGCAATTGCCAATGGCGTGAGTGTTTTGGTAAGATGCTCCAGTAAGCAAAGTAACCAGGAGGAATGAAGCTCATTAAATAGGAAGACAAAAAGTACAGGAAAAACATCTAATGGCAGCTGGAAAAAAATAATAATAGTAGTTGGTAGATTTCAATTAGACTGTAATTCTCCCAAGTATGTATGACTTCTCTTTTTGTCGTCTTGCTACGAAATATGTTGTCTTCCTGGAAAAAGGTATTGATGCATTATCTCCTCTGAATGTAATTGTGCATACATTGTTTGGGGTGAATTCAAGGAAAAATTATTGATTCTGAAAGTAACCTGAGTTACCTGATACTGCTGTCACCCTGAATCCCATTGGGGATTTTGTGCAGCCTGTTCCTCCTAGAGGAGAGCAAGGCTTTTTGTTCTGGATGAGGGAAAATATTGACAAAAAACTGGAGAAGCCTTAGAAGACACCAGAGGGCTATACTGGGGAGCAGGGCACAGGGTGTTTGTGTTTGACTCATAGATGTTGCAGTCTCTGTTATCCTGCCTGCTTATGTCTATGTAGTGAAATACAGGCAAAGACAGCGTCTTATTCTTGAAATTGTTGTCCGGAGCAAAGTGCTTTACACTGTAAAATGGTTTCATTTTTTTTCAGCTTTCTTTGTTCAAGAACTGTGCTCAGTTCCCAGAGAGATTACTTCTTTTAATAGCTGTAGCGCTTCGCAACTTTCTCAGTTCTTTTCCAAATGAGATCTGTAGCACTCCACATGCATGTGCAAGAAAATTTCCAGCACTTGAAAAGATACTCAGAAACAGTAGAAGTCCTGCTAAAAATCATTCAGAAGGCGCAAAATTAGTGTCTAGTTGTTCTTCAACTTTATTTAACTGCGGAATTGAGGACACCTTCTTGCATTTGTGGTGGGCTACCACAACTGCCCTGTATGTGCTTGTTGCATCCCAACAGCCTAAAGGAAAACTGGCCAAGTGGAACTTCATGCATTGTTAGCTGCTGTCTACTCATTTTGTGATTTTTTTTTTTTTTTTTAAATTTTTATTTTTTCCCCCCCATGGGTGTATTGTTTTGTTTTTCTAACTGGCCAGGAGAGATGCAGCTGGTAGTAACCACTATAGTTTGCTGCAAAAATATTTACAATAGAGAAACAAAGAAATTGTAGAGGTTCAGGTATCACTTGCAGATAAAATGTTGATTTGCCAGAGCAGTAATATTCTAATAAAAGTAAGAGCCATTTCCTTCTTTCTGTATAAGTGGCTTAACCTTCATTACCTCGAAGTATCCATATACACAGCCACGTGGGGAAAAGCTGATGGTGGCTGTGTGAGATGTGCTGTCAGCAGATGTTGAGATCTATGTTTCTGCTCCCTGCTTGGAGTCCTGTTTTTGCAGGATTCCTGCTGATGAAGCAGCTGAATACAGCTTCCTTTTATGGCCCCTCCTGGAACTCAAAGCAAGCCCAAGTGGACAACACTACAAAACTGTTCTTGTGCCCAAGGAGCCTTTAGCACCAAGACTTTAAATATATATATATATATGTGTGTGTGTGTGTGTCAGTATTTCTTGGCAAATCTTGCACGTGGAGCCCCACAAAGGCTCCAAGAAAAACCTTGACTTGTCATTCTTCTTGACAGACATCTGCTAGGTATTGAGAACTGTGACAGTGTAATAGCTTCTGCAATTTGGTGATGGGGGATACCATGCAAGTAGGATTCATTGGAAGTCAGAGCATTGTATTTTGTATCTCAGTGATAGTTTGTTATCTGGTGTAATACTTAGGGTAGAAATCTGCAAGTTTCCAGTTTCTCTGTTTTTCAGAGAGCATAATTCCAACTATTTCTTGTTAGAAATAACACAGAAAAGGCAAATTATGTAACATCCATCATTCTGGTTGTGTTCTATATATTTGTTTCTGGCAGCAGATACACTTGATACACTGCCTTTCAGTGCAATAGTGCCTAGACTGTTCATAGAGACTGCATGTATCCCTTCATGGAATTCCTACTGAGGGTTAGGTTGATGGTATAATTAACTAAGGAAACTAAGCAATGAAATAGAGGTAGTGCCTTAATGACGTTTGTCCTTTGCCTAGGGACAGATGTTTCCAAATGAAAGCAGAGCCCTGCGACTTCCTCTTCACCCCACCCACTCCCAGCAGATCTTGCATAACAGGCAGAGTACTGCTGTGGTACAAACGTGACCATTTACTTCATGTTTCATTTTAATCATGTATGTCAAGGCACTCCTGTTAACATTTCAACGTTCCTTTGTCATGAGGAGTTGATTTTTATGTTTTTATGTTTTTATTTTTATTTTTTTAATCCTCTGTATCTTTAATATTGGAACATTCTGTGATTTGGAAGAAGTGATACAATCTTGCTAATAATCAGCAGGCCTTTACTGTTGAATCAGAGCAGGTTCAGTGAAGATGGAGAAGTGCTTTTTCCAGGAAGGAAGATAATGATGGACAATGATTATCTTTCCATTTGGGCATGTTTCTGGTTGGCTACGATGAGCAAGAAAAGGAGTTCTGAGAACTTCTTTCTCTAAATAGCTGTGGAGAGACTGATGAGACAGTAAAAGCACACTGAACTGTGATCTTGTAGCAGGAAATAAGCTGGGGAACAGGGGAAGGATTTTCAGAGGCTGGGACCACATTCTTCAAAGGAGAAGAGAAATAGCTGCTTTATTTCATGAAGCAGAACTAAAGAGTTAGGCAAACTCTAAACTTGAACAGTCATGGTTAATCTGGATTAACAGCATAAAAAAGCTCTTTGTAGTAATGAAACTCTGAATATTTTAGCATAGCAGTTTCAGGAAATTAATGAAATTTTCAAATCCTCATCTCTTATGACACATGGATGATCTGTGTTTTTCTCTTGAACTTTTAAGTAGATGCTTTACTCCAAGAATAGTCAGCCTGTGGTAATTATTCTAAGTATTGAAGTAACATAAGACTAATATAAGGCTGCACCTAGTCAGACAAAATGCCTAATTAGACCTTCAGGCCTTTTCAGCAGTATTCAGTGTGAGCAACCTCACTGCATATCCACTACTTTGTGTGTACAATGATGCCCACTGATGTGACAGGATGATGTGGAGAGTGATGTTGCTGTTGGAGACCTCTTCCACAGCATGTGACAAGGAGCAGTTTGTCCCCCAGTTTGTTCCAGGTGGAGGCTATCGTTTAGCCAAAGGCATATCTCTTCTTGCAGGAAGACAGACCCAGTGAATCCTGATTCCCAGAGGTTTCATTCTTGTTTCCCCTGTGAGTTGCTTGTTGCACAGAACCCAGCTGATTTTTACCAAGCCATTCCATGGCAATAACTCAGCAGGTTCATACCCCTCTTGCATTCTTTCTTCTCCTTTGTGTTCCACAAATTTCAGGAGGATTCCTGAAGCTGAGTGTGTGTTTGTGTGTGTGTGTGTGTTCCTGCTATGTGGTCAGCTGGAGCTGGAAAATCTGTCAGCAGGCAGTGGCAGGGGAAGTGGGGGAGATGTTTGCATGGTCCCAGGTTCATCATGTTGTTTTTAGTGAGAGAGTAACCATGGCAACATGCACCTGGCTACAGCCACTCTTCTGGCTCTTCCAGTACCTCTTAGTTGGGATTTTTGGCTGGACTTTTTCTTTCCTTTTTATTTATGCCCTTACCATTCAAGGCCCTGCCAAATTACAGGACCTACTTGACAACCTCCTTCTGAGCATAAGAAATGGAAAGTGTCACTACATGCTTACAGGCTGTTGGCAGCAGGGCAGCTTGTAGGCTTCCTCGTCTTCAGTGATGTTGGAGGGGATGCTTTTGTTTTAAAATGTTTCAGTTGACTTTTCTCCTGTGTATTGTCAAGGTGCTTATTGAGCCCATGGAAGCTTTTAATATCAGCAGCTCTTTCTATTAAGAAAACTTTTTCTACTAAGCTTTATGTAGGTGTTCTATTTGCCTGTGTATTTAAAATAAGCAATAACAAAACTGAAAAAACTGTTCCTTTTATTTGCCTTGAGCTTGATGCCTGTTAGTTATGTATGAATCTTCCTTCATCCTTATTCTGGCCAATGCAGGGAACAATTCTGTTCATACTAATTGTGATTTTATTGAGTTTCCCTCTCAGTTGCTCTTTTTGAGGTACACAAATCCTTTTACATATAACCTGTTTCTGGTAATGAAGCTGTTCCTCACCTTTGGTCATCTGACTTCATAACTTTCCAGGTTCTCTTTAAGACTGTGTAACAAGGAGAAGGGAGAGCCAGGAGTGCTCACAGTTTTCCGGATGCGGGACATCACGTTCGGATTAATTCCACTTACTTCACAAGTCTCTTGTTTGGAGAATTTTTTGTAGCATTTCCAACACAAGCATGATTAAAGTGCCTCTTTAAAAGATCTGCCGTATTTATATTGGAGAATTGGGTGAGGAAGGCATTTCATAGTTATTTACTTCCTCAGAGTTCTCATAAAAGCTGTTCTTAGAGGCCTGCTTCAAGATGATGCATGGTTATTTAATCTATGCATTCATTATGCTCTGAAAGTGTTTTTCTGCCTGCCACATGTGCACAGTGAGAGTTAGTGGGACTAGCTATCTCACGAGTTATAAACCATGGTCTGTATGTTTAATGTCTCTAAGTACTTTCTTTTCTGCTGGTTTTTTTTTTTGTTGTTGTTGTTTTTAAATAAAGAAATGAGATGTATTATTCTCAGAGTAGTCGGATATATGCCAGCAATCTTGCACAGGCTGTTTACACCTGTTAACAATAAGAGGTTACTGTCAGGCAAGATTTGTGAAACTTGGTTATGTGTACTAACTCGGTGCATCTGACTAAGCAAATTTATCATGAAACTACTCACACTTGCAAATTTTTAGATGCCTGCCAGGCCTAGCCTAAAGCCTAAGAGTACAGGAAATGCCCTATGGGGGCAGACTTAAGTCTGTCTAGAAAAGTGTTTTGCCTCTGACAGTTTCAGCAGTGTGGTATTTAGGGAGAATGTCTGGACTTAGTTGCTCTCTGCAGGTCTCATGCCCTCTGACCATTCCCAGTTGTCAGACTCAGGGTATTAGAGGATGCCTTTGTGCACCTTCACTGTCCATTTGTCCGTGGATGTGTCTAGATCCATACCAAAGACATCACAACTGGTCAGTAGATTTTTGAGTTATTTTATGACTCTGTCAGGAGCATTTTTTATTTTGATTACTTGCAGTATTTGAAATAACAATTTCTGCAGTTAATGTTCTCTACTCTTTTGTTCCTTGGAATCCTGCGTGTTACACTGACACAAAAGTTATTTTAGAAATTAGCAAGTAAAATTTACTTTTTGTTTTAGAATAATTGCCTTGATTTTATTCTTTTTTCTCCTCCATGGATAATGTGTACAATGAATTCCTCAAAATCCATTACTGTCTTTGTCATACAGCCAATTACTTTATTGTTTTATGGGTTGAAGTGCAGTGTTGAGAGACTTAAAGCAAAGGCAAAGTTTTGCTAAGCCATGGAATTAATTGGTTATCATGAAATTTGCACTGATAGCTGAGAAGCGATCTTAAAAGAAAGGAGGAATTAATAAGCACTGGTTTTAGTAATCATTATGGTGACTGAATTTCATGCAAGGTTACTGTTATCCACTGCTTACTACTTATTTGCTAATGTCTATATATAAAATCAGAATTATTTTGCAATCTGTGTCTTGATACTCAGAAATGACAGTGCTTTACCTGGGACTGGAATATTGATTTCAAATTCTTTGAAGAGATTGAAAGAAAAACAAACAAAACAACCCTACAGCCTATCTGGCTTTACTCAGTTTTGGTTTTAACACAGAAATTTCTACCATCCATTCTGGGGCAAATTCTTATGCCAAACTGTGGCAGAACTGTACCTGGGGAATGACAATTTATGTTTTATTTATTTTGTTCTGATATCTTTTTTTGTTGTTATTGAAATTTTGCTCTTCTGAGAAAAATAACTTCTTAGTCAGCAGAAAAATTACTTGTTGTATTTCTTAAATTTTCGTATACAAGAAATTACAATATAAGAAATAAAAGATGATGGAAAAACTTTATGGAGGAGTAATTAGTGCCATGTTATCTACTATTGACTTTACGTTTTATACTTTTTTCTTATATGCATATAAAGTTCAGTGATATTCCAGTGAAGAACTGATGATATCAGACCACACTGTGAATTTAACTAGCCAGTTGTGCCTGCTGCAGAAGGTGGTGCAGGATCAACTCTTAAGCTCCAACTCAGTTTTTTTTTGTGATTAGTTAGTGCTGAGGGTATGTTCTGTGTAGTGAGAGAGAGATCTGGTTAATAGCATTTGTAAGCAGCTTAATTACTGTAACGGTATTAATGCAGCTCCTGAACAGCTGAAGTTATGCTGATGGTTTGTACAGCAGTTCCCCTGGTCAATTGTTATTTGTGTTAATGTTGAGTAGAAGCAGTTACTCAAATGCATTCTGTGGAAGTACTATAACTGAAATGAATGTGATCTGTATTAAACTAAGGAAGGGCATATAAGGAAGTATTGCTTACCTTCTGCTTTGAAAATTGTCTGTCAATGATGTGAGTTCAGTGTCTGAAAGCCTTTTTCTTGCTACAGTGAAGATTTACAAATCCCTGTTTTCCTGTGATTCCATCTAAATAATGTGCTGCTCTATGGCCAAGTAGTATCTATTATTAAGTAATAGTAGTACTGATGGACACTGTATCTTAAAATGTAGTATGTGAAAATGGATACTGGTTTGCTATTCGAATTAAATCAAGCATTCAGAAGTTACAAAATGCTAGAATTAAAATTCCTTTTTTTTTTTTTTTTTTTTTTTTGTTATTAATTTTTTGGTTGTATTAATACACTTTGGAGGTATGTAATTTCCAGCAACGTTAAAGAGACTACCAAAAATGCTTACAGTTATATCATCCACATCTGCAGTGGGCATGGACATTGTGTCCAGCAGGTGTGATAGGTGCTCTGCCCTTCCCCTGATGCCATCTCTGCTGCCCTCCATGGTCCCACATGGTTCTGTCTTCTATCTTTCATGCTCTGCCTGGTCTTGCCTGGCAGAGTGGGGCTTAGGGTTAGGAGGTGTTAACATGGCCTTGCTGCTTCTGTGTTCCTTGCTGCCGCGTATTTGGGAGCTGTGAATCCATAACAAAACTGATCCAGCTAGTGGACAGATCATACAATGACTTGTGTTGGAAGGGGAGGCCTTAAAGATTACAACCTCACTGCTGTGGGCACAATTGCCAACCAGCAACTAGCTCAGGTTGACCAGGGCCCCATCCACCCCGGCCTTGAGAACCTCCAGGGATGGGGCAGCTTCTTTGGAAAGTGGAAAGATGGAAGCCCACGTGTTAAGAACTTTTATGTCGTCCTCCTTTCCCCCTCCCCCCCCCAGGACACCTGTTTCTTTCTCTTCCCTACCACTCCAGGTCATACTTGCCTATCAGTTTAAGGTGCTACACATCTACAGTAAACAGGCTGTGTGGTTTTTTAGGACAGTTCCTAGTGGAAGAAAATCGAACTTCACGTTAAAGTCTGTCAAAATCTTTGAATGAACAATAAGAAGTAATGTCTTATACGTGGAAAAACGGGATGTGTTCCAGGTGAAGTTGAACAGCTTAAGCTGTTATTTAGTGCTGCTAGCTGAAGAAGCATTCCTGTTGCCCACCTACTTGTTGTCCTTTCTGGAAAGCCAGTTTAGGTGTGTTGTGACACTTCTACAACCTGCTTTACCTCTTTGTTTCATGTGTGCACACAGGGCACAAGGGCTTGGGATGCTGGAACAGGAAGCTGAAAGCAGGTAGAGCAGGGCATTTCTCATGGCTAACCCAGGACATTTCATTGTTCAACAATAACTTCAAAACAACATTGTTCAACAATAACTTCAAATCATGGCAGTATGGCTAGCTCTGCTGCAGGGGCCTTTTTTTTTTTTTTTTTTTTTTTTTTTTCCCACTTTGCAATCTGCTATGAAACAAAAGAAATAGCATGAGAGTACAAAAGATCTTGAATAAGGCAGTAATCCTTTGGAAGGAGCTCGGAATCACTGGCTGTATTTATCACACTTTATCTGCGTTGAAGTTAGGTGACTGATTTGTGCTGTCTGCACTTCTTCATAATAAGAAGGCAGAAACAGGCACGTATTGAGGAATATGGGAAACTACTTCAGCCACTGTTTCAAGTTCTTTTTTTCTTCTATTTTCAAGTTTCAGAAGTTATCACTTTGAATTGGGCTTACAGATTTAGGGGGCCTTAAATAGTCACATGCATGTGAGTGCCTGTATCTCATGTAACCAGAGCAAGTCCTTTCAACTGCATTCCATCTTCTCCAGGTTAGTTGCTGTGCTGATATTTTGCTTGCCATTTAAATTATGTTGGTTGATGCTGAGTTATTAATAACAAGTGGCTGAAGGAGAGGATGATAGGGGTAAAGAAAAGCAGCAGCAGAACAGGGAGGAGGAAGGAGAAGGGAAAAATCCATGTACTTATTACCACAGCCCCAGCAGTAAGTAAGGTTAATAGGAACACTATATATGATATGCTGTGCTGAGAATCTAAAGTACATTTAAAAAAATTAACCTTGCCTGAGATCAATACATCTGATACCCAACACCAACTGTGGTCTTTATTCCTGTTCAGTGCTAATATGGTGATATTTAAGGGGAGAGATAATTTTAGCATGGAATTTTCTGAGGTCATGTACTTTTATTTTAATGTATTGTTCAGTATCCGGATGCTGTTGCTTAATTTAGACCTAGCTGTAGAATATAATGATGCCTTTCCCACCCTATATGTATAGACACACATAAATATGCACATACACACAAACTGTGTGAATCTGTATATACGGATAAACGTGTGAATGCATATATATATACACAACCCCTTTTAAATATGTATTGTTTTCAGTGTATCTGATGTGTTCTTAAAACTGTCAGCTAACAATTCTGCTATAGCTGAAGTAAAATGAGTCTTATCTTTTTCTCATGGGAAAATCTCTTCTAATTTTATAGTTTGGTTTCCAGTTGGGCAGTTAAAATTAGAAGAATCATAGGGAAAAATAATTTAAAGTTTTGTTTTGTTTTTAAATATATGCCTATTGTTAAAACTAGCTGCCAATTTTTATACAATGCCCGAAACTTTGTTGTCAACTCTGGTAAATGTGGAGGGAGAGGCTAATAGCAGATGGAGAAGTTTTTTAGGAGTTCATAATTATGTTACAGTATTTATAAGAATATCATACCTACATACGTTTTAAGACTAGAGGATATTTGCTTCCTTTTTCATTAATATTTTATAAGGGTCAAGTTTTAGTCTGTATACTCTTATGTTAATGGTTTATTGAAATCTACTGCAATGGAACACTGTTGTGTTAGTTGCTTGACTTGCACTCAAATCACACTGTCTACTTTATCTGGTGTGAATGGCTAGTAGACTGAGTTGAGCTAACTTCTGATCTTCTCACTTAAATATTGTCTTACTACTTTGAGGTATAAAAGTTAATAAAGGTATACATGAGGCAGACATGATCGATTTAATAATCTTTTTATTTATCTGATACCTTCAAATAGTTTTTGAGGTCTTTATTCCCTCATCTGCACTGATGGAAGTTAATGAATTATTATAGATTTTCATAGTTCCCTTCATAATTAATTGTGGTGTTTCATATGTGTACCCTTAAATACACTCAGAGATCTTTGTGGAAGTGCCAGTGAACCAATTGCCTGCACTCTACTGCTGTAGATGTTTTCTCTTTCACTCCTGTTCCTACTCATCTGACACCATCTTTGTTTTTCCCTAATTAATATTTTCTTTCTGAGTGGAGAAATGAGACTTGTCAACATTGTCACAATAACTCATTTCTGTGAATTCATCTGAATCAAAAGTGATTCACAGTGACCTTGTTTGTTTCTCATATTTTCTCCAAAGTGAATTGTAACTGAATGGGTCTTCCTGCTTTAGATCAGAGAAAAAGATGTTTTTAGTAGGCCACAAATAAGGAAATAAGAAAACAGTTGATTTGTACTTGAAATGTAGTTCTCCACCCTAGCTAGCACTTCAAGAGGTTGTTCTATAGAAAATATGACCAGTGAGAGACACAGAATACAACTTCCTGTATTTCCCACTTGTGGTATGATTTATTTATTTTTGTCTTTGTTGTTGTTGTTACTTTAATGATAAGAGGCTGTCCAACTTTGTTAGAGAGGAAGTTGGAGTGAGTCAACTAAAACCTGTACTTTAATCAAATGGAGTACTCTAATTTTTCAGCTTGGTAATGCTGACCCTGTCAGGCCTCCTGGTTATGACTGGTAATTAACATTAGCAAAAACAAAATATTAGATGATAAAGTGTCTTTCTTGAAAGCTTGAGAACTTTATCTTAATAGTTCAACTGCTGTACCATGATAGTTTGGAGTTAGTAATAAATTGCAATAGCATTTTATGTGGCCTATAAAATGTCAACCTATAAAGATAGGGGGAGCGAAAAGCAAACATCCGTTGCAAAAGTACTTCCTATGTTAATTATCTGCTATATCTTATACAAACAGTTTCCATTCCATTTCTAGTGTAAGACCAAGGTGAATGGAGTGTTAGTTTGAGAAGGTTGTTTTATTTTCATCCTGCTATAGTAAACTACTGGCAGTCCCAAACACGAGGAAAACAAAACAACAACAAAAGCCACCCAAAACCATATGGGTCAGACAGAGCAAAATAGGGACTTCAAATAAAACTGTGATATAGGTTGGATGGGTTTTGCCTTCATGTGCATAAGAGTTGAGTATGCTTGATACGTAGATGACTATGTTTTGATAAGTAATGCTAGAAGAAAGATTTAAGAGCCTCAGGAAATATGTCTGTGTGTGATCCTTCATTAGACTGTTGCATCTGGCAAAGTGTCATAAGAACCTAATGTAAAAAGGGAAGCAGTAAGCAGCAGCAGGGAAGTACCCTCCTCTCCTTATATGGATGTCTGCAGATGAACCTACACTGACAAATTGGGATGAGGGAGAGACAAGCATAACAATAAAAGGGGAAAAAGGAAAATAACTTTTAGTGAGTCTTAAAGAAAAACAGGTCAAAAGGTGACTGATAAAAACATATAGATGTATTTAGAAAAGAGAAGATAGTAAAAAATATATAACAGTAAATTAAAACCTGAAGTCAGTAACAGTAGCTTTATTTATTTATTTATTTATTGAGCTATGAGGAGTGACTAAATGATGAAATAAACTGACATGGGAAATGCTGACTTTAGCATCTCTTCTGATTTTGTCAAATCTATGTGCTCTCAGATAAATGGCTTAAAGATTACAAGGTGCTAGATTCTGCATGCTATGATGTATAAATGGAAATGGCCATAGCACAAAAGTGTTTGGAGCAGGTGATCTATTTCTGTGGCACCTGACTCTTCAAGCAGCGTAACTTCCTTGTACACAGACACATATATCAAGACGTCCCAAACTGCAAGTACAAATGAAACAAGAAAATCTAGGTTAGTTTTTCATTTAACTTGATTGTAAATGCTGGGAACTTGAAGGACTGTATTTAGAGAGACTGTATTAAGAGATCTTTATCCTTTTTTTTTCCCCCCTCCATCAGGCAGCAGTTTAGGCCTGAAGCAGAGAGACTCTAGCTAGTCAAATTTGTTACTCAGTTATACAATCATCCCCCAAGGTTTTCCAAATCCCTGTCTTCTGCAGCACTCCAGGGCAATGTGCTTTGGTTGCACAATGGATTTGTCTTGTCAGAGAGGAGGAACTCACTTTTCTTTGTTTTCAACTTGCTGTTTGGCTGTTTCTTTAGATTTCAGTCAGTTCTTGTTTTGTGAGAGATAGCGTATATAATTGTATTTTTCCTATTTGGCATTTTGCAGCTCTCAGAAAAGGTTTGGCACTGTGGACATTTCTTGTTTTTATGCCTTCTTGAGACTTCTTTGCATTTTAAGATGGGATGATTCAATTTTTGCATGATGTGAGACAATGTGATAATTATTTGAGATATAATTGTACATGGCCAAAATGTAATTATTTCCTGTCAAATCAACAGATAACAGAAGTCTCTTTTATTTGCATGATGTAACCAAGCATGCCTTTCTCCTGAGACACTCATCAATGAGTAACGTGCAGGTGTACATCTCCATTGGAAGGGATATATATTTCATCACGTGGATATGTGTTTCATCACAAAACTGGAGATTGTGTGCTGCCTCTTACCTGTCCTTACATGTCCTCTTACAAGCAAAGATGTTTCTTTTGTGTGAGTGAACGTTTGGCTATCATATGTAAGTAAATATATAAGTAAAAGAGCAGCCATCACCATGACATGCCTCCTTCTAGTTGAGCAAAGAGAGAACTATGATCTTTACATTAGCAATCTAAAAGGAAGAGCAATTAATGCAGCCCCACCTTGCTCATATTCATATCTTCAAGTATTTGAAAAAGCAGCCAGGACGGAGTAAGCTCTAGCTGTATGCTGAAGGAATTATTCTACAGGTTCAAATCCAGTCAGTAATTTGGGCACCTCAGTCCAACTGACTTCACTGATTTTGGAAGGAGTATTACATTTTTGAGAGCTTTTTGTCATTTTTATGTTTTTTAATAGGAGTATATGGGAAAGCTTGAATTGTGCTTGCATCCAAAAGTTGTAAGTAAAACAGTAAAGGTTGTGTTGGAAGATGAAAGTAAAATTTAGCAATATTATTAAAAAAAAACAACAAAACAACATAAATTATTCTTTCACACAGCATTTTTAGGCAACTAAGGTAACTTGTTTCATAATTCAGTATGAATGCACCACCTTTCTGAAACAGAGCATGCCAAACAAGCTGGGATACAATTTATGCATCAAAATAGATGAATTGTTCTAATTTGTTGAAGGGTTTAATAGGTGTAAACTAAAATAAAGTTTATAAGATTGTTTCGGCTAATGTTTTGTTAGGGATATATCTCAAAAAATTGTGTTAAGCCAGTAGTCTGCACTAACGTGGAAGCATAACTTGATCCCCATGATGTTATAATCTACAGATGTACATGCAGATCCGTGTGTAGGAAGGAACATAATCTGTTGATAATATCCCTGCTGGTACAGATCTGAAGACTTTACTCTTGATTATATTTTTGAGTAGAAGATGAAGGATCTCGTCAGTAATAAGAATGGGGAAAAACGCTAATAAGCTGCTAATGGCCAGTCCTGGAATACTGGATTCCCATTTTTTAGTTAAACTATTCAAATAAATTTATTTGAATTATTTTTTATATATATATGGGTTTTTTTGGTTTTTTTTTTTGGTTGTTGTTTGGGTTTTTTTTTTTGTTGTTTGTTTGTTTGTTTTTTAATATATTTTTATGCTGCTTTGAAATTGCAGGCCAGAATAGCAGTGACATGGGTGTTCTGCTATGAGCATTTTTGATCTTCCTTTTATTCCCTTACTAAGAGGTTCTGCTTGGAAAACTGGTAGCACTTGCTGTGAAACGCTTCTGCCCAAGAAAGTGCTCCTTGTAGCCAGACAGTCCCCTTCCCATCCCATAAATGCAGCTGAAGTGTGATACATGGAGGCGAGACCAAGTCAGACTAATTCCCGCTGTAGCTGTTTCAGGCATGCTGCTCTCCCATTCTCCCTCCTCAAAAGAACAAGGGGGGAGAATACAATAAAGAAGGTCTTGTGAGTTGAAATATGGACAGGGACGTCACTTCTCAATTGCTGTCACAGGCAAAAGAGACTTGGCATAAGGGAGATTTAATCCTCACTGCTTTATGAATAAAGCCAGTCAAGCTGTTTGTAGCTCTCACCCCTCTCATTGCACTGAATATGTTTGTTTGTTTATTCTGATTTTCTCTGTGGTTTGTTCTATCACATCTTTAAATATGTTATCACATTCAAATGGAGGAATGTAGGTGACATCCTGAGATCTGGTGTGCTGAAATTCACAAGAGCCATGTAACTCTATCATACAACATCTAATACAGTCTCTTGTTTAATCTTAGGGTTTTTTGAAGCTAATTTTAGTTAATATATTTTGTCAGATGTTTGTTGACATGATATTTATTGTTGCTTAGCTATTCCAAAATCAAACCAGTAATATGGAGGAGTTTAAAAATGAGTGTGCATGCCAAGCAAATGTCCGAACAGGTGATATGGATCACACGTTTTAGTTGACTCAGATTTGTTTTCTTACTGTCAAATCTTTCCTTCTGCCTTACTCAAACCTTACCAAGGTATGTTTTTATCAATGAATAGAAAGGAAATTACCTGTTGATAGCTATTGCAGTATGCATCATGAAAGGAGAAGAGTTTGAATATGTAAATGCTATCCTGGCAAATCTTAAAAGAGTTTTACTGTTGTAGATTTCTACTTGCAGCAAATGAAATTGGTCTTTGGAGCTTCAAGTTTTCATTTACTTGAATCCTAATGCTAGCTAATTTTTAAGGTGGAACTGTTTCAGAGAGCATTCAAAAGTATGTGGTTAAGAGTTTTTTGTTGTTCTTCCATTTCTATGCAAGGACTTTAAAGTGAACTTGAATTATAATAAAAGTGGGGTAATTTTGTTTGTTTGTTTATTCTTTTTAAAATTGATTTAAAACAGCAAAATACTTGAGCGGTTATTTTAGAACAGTTGTGATACTGATTTTTATTATAGAGAAAAATTCCTTCCAAAAAAACAAATACTGCAGGTTTGTGTTACGTAATTATTACGAAAGATAATCACTGTAAGTTCAAGTTGTCGTACAAATCAAATAGGCTGATGTGATTGCAGTGGTTCTCCAGATTAAAGCCATAATGTGACAGTGACTGTGTTTTGATACTTAATTAATACTGTTATCAGTTTTAGAACTTCAAAATGCTTCTGCTGCTAAGAAAATCATAGCACTAAAAATGTATCTATCATTTAAATAATGCAGTGTTTCCTTCCTGACTCTTTTCAATTCTGGTTGCTTCTGGTGTTACAATTTAAACTGATATTGTAGTTAAATATTCAAGTACTTTAAAACATTATTTGGAAAGTGAAATAAAACTGTGGTGTCCTAATTGTTCATTTTTAAAAATCCTTATCTGTCTCATGTTACTCGAGGTTCATTTGTTTTTGCTCAAGTTTTTTCCTCACTGTGATGATGTGCAGGAAAGATAAATAGTGGACGCACACATAAACTTGACCAATTATCACTACATTATGGGCTTATTTAAACAAAGAAGGTCTATGGCAAAGGCTGTTCTAAGTGCTCCTGCAAACTCCCTGGAGGAGGTAAGTGTGGGTTAGCCTGTATGAATGAATGATTGCACGTGGCAGTGAAGCTGAATGAGTTTAGGACCTGCCCTTAAGTTCTTTCCTCTTCTTACATCTTCCACTTGAGAATATTTTCTGCATAACCCACATGCTGAAGGCTTTTGAAGTTGTGAAGTCAGTACTTACCATTGTTCTTACCCGTTTCTGAAGTGTAGACTCAGGCAATCTTTCTATGTTTACTTCGTGTTCCTCCAGAACTGGAAGAAATTTTGCTCTTGACTGCAGTGAGGTTTGGACCAAGATTAGATTGCTTATATGTGTAGCAATCTCTTTTTCATTAAAAGCTTGTATCTTAATTAGAAGCTTTACTTGTGCAAGAGTGTTGCAAACTTCTGCTCTGTTTAGCATCCCATGGGAGTTTCTTAGTTTTATTTTTAAGAGAAGGGGGATTTGGTCTCTGTTTTCCTGTGCCCTACACTACTTGATAGTAAGGTACGACTTTTTATTACTTTTAATTACATTGTGTTACTTTATATGGCAGTTTACTTATGATTTCATGAAGCTAACAAAATTCCTTATTTTTCACTATTTCATTATAAGGTTACTGTATTATCACAAAGCATTTTATGAAATAAAAGAGCAGTGTGATTTTAGAAAACGATGTCATAACATTTTTATTCAAACTAGAACTGTTTAGTAAGGAATCTTCTATCTAAATGCGAAACTTTTGACTTCAGAAAGATCCTCAATGTTATGTGTGCCGGCTCTATGTACATCACTTCACCACACTTCTGTCTGTTGTGAATATAACATTTTAAAACTAAATTTTACTTTTTCTTCTAAAGAACTTCAGATTCTTGTAATGAGTCAGTAAATCAAGCAGGTATATGTGTGTTTGTTTCACACTGTGTCTGTGTAATGTAGTTTGGAATAAAGGGTCGGTTTGTGGCAAGCCACAAATACAATTTTTTAAATAGACCCAGCACAGAAATGGGTGGCTTATGTTTGAATTCATGAATGGAAATAGTAGCCAGACAGTGATAGAAGCATGTGTTACTGGCTGAAAGATTACATTTCACTGCCGTGACTCCTTTGCGATTTATTTAACCCCAAATATGTTTCTGCTTGTTCTCGTATTCACTTTTATATATACCTCTGCATGTTGTGTTATGTGGTTGGTGAGGATTTTGTAGCCTGAGAGGCATCATAAATTCTATGGGCATCAAAAATAAATAGGATCCTTACATTTTAAATTGTATTTACATTCCCTGTGAGAGTGATGCTGCTTCTAAAACAGCATTTAAAATTGTTTCATTAGTCATAAGAAGATCTGTTTACCTTTTATTTCTTCTCCTACCCTCAGCCTCTTAAAGTACCAGGTGCAGTCTGTTAGACAGAGTCTTGATTTTGGAACAGATGCTTAAATGATAGTTGTTAGGTCATTTTTTAACTGTAATGAAAAATAATAGTTTAGAAGAGCTTCATATACTTTCAGAAAGAGATTTTGTTGTCTGGTTTTGTCTAACCATATATCTACTGAAAAATCAATCTATTGGATTATTCCATGTGTATTCTGTAAGCAGTTCTACTTTTCTTCTAGTATATATATTGTATATATGTATTCACACACTTAAGAACTTTTTTATGGAATTAAACTCCACTGTTAGGACTAAGTATCTTGTAGCTACCCATATAAAGCTGTCTACACCAATTTTGAAGCAGTATCTGGTCCACTAAATCTGGCTGAGGCCTGTGAAAGAAAGAAATTGTGGATTAACACACCCTTATTTTGTTATATGTACTTGGAATGTTAGCATGTAGCAATTTTTATGATATGTTGGTATATTTCAATTAGAGAAAATATTTCAATTAGGGGGAAATGCTTCTGCATCTGCTTCTGTTTCTTGTATCCTTAACCAGTGCAACATGTTGGAGAAAGGGCCTGTTTCTTTATCAGTCTCTTTAACTGGATTTCTATTGCATTGGCACCTCACAAAATCGTGTGTAGGAGTAGGATTGTGAAGAAAACAAACAGAAAAACACAGCAGCATATACAAGTGTTTTGTGTGCAACTATCACAGTTTTTAGCTACAAACTTTCATTACTGTAAGGAGATGGGCATTTACAGAGTATCTATAGTAAGTCTAGCAGCAAAAGCTACCTGAATGTGGTCGCTGCATCTGCATACTGAAATGGTGCAGTACTGGGAGGAGAGTATCAGGAGCCATGAGTTGGAGTTATTGGTTGCAAGGAGGAAGCGTGGCTCTTCCCCACATGAAAATCTTGGACTGCTGCTTATTACCATGATGAGATTTTATCCTAAGTGATCTGATTCCTCATGCTGCATCTGTAATCAGTGTGAATCACTTCCCTGTTGCAAAAGGTGCTGTGTTGTTGTTTTTGTCAGATTTGAATGTATCTTAGGGAAAACTAGAGAAAGGCATTTGATTTTTAAAGCATCCAGGTTAACACATTGGAGAACACTTAGTGCTTTTCCAATTCCAAATGAAGGTCTTTGTGTTAATCACATCATATGCAATTGCATGATTGCAATTGACTTTCTTTTGGTCAAAAAAGAGACTGAAAAATGTGTCTTCTGGTTTATCTGACAATAAGCTTCTCTCCATCAAGTAGATAATCAGCTTTCTTTTGAAGATTAATGGACTTTTCAATCAAATGCTGGATTTCCTCCTTCACTTTTTGGACTAAGTTTTCCCATATAGTTCAACTCAAATTTCAAAACAAGTTTTCTCTCTGTCAGAAAGATGTTGTAAGTACATAACAGAAACTGGCTGGAAAATCTCTTCTGTTTCATTCTTTCCTCAGTGGATGTAAAAATTGTTCTGGGAAACAGTTTGTGTATTTTTTTCATCAGATCTTGAGAATATGTGTCCTTCCCACTGGAACAGGTTGCTCAAGGAGGTTGTCGATGCCCCATCCCTGGAGGTGTTCAAGGTGAGGCTGGATGTGGCTCTGGGCAGCCTGGTCTCGTGGTTGGTGACCCTGCCTGTGGCAGGGGGGTTGAAACTAGATAATCGTTGCGGCCCTTTTCAACCCAGGCCATTCTGTGATTCTATGATTCCCATCTTACTGTTGCATCCTGAGCACCACACCTTTATTCTTTGCATTCTTGTCATTATTCAGTTACAATAGTCTGTTCATAAACAGCACGTGCTTCTGTAGATATGCACAGGTGGTATCTATTGTAATTGCAGTGTGGACCAAAATCAGTCAGACTTATTAATGGTCCTTTTTACCAGTTACGTAAGAATATTCTGTTCAGAATGCAATCACTGTGGTGGAAAAAAAAAAATATCTAAATTTTGTAAAATAAAATAGGCAAATTTTTCTGCCTCGTAAATCATGTCAACTGATTAGAAGAAAGAGAGATGGATTTAGAGTGTTATTCCTTTACATAAGCTAACAATCTGGTCTAGGAAAAGCAGCTTTATATTTGTAGGGACAGAAGGTAGATTTATCATAGTTTGTGTTGTTAGTGATTGATGTAGTACATAGACATAACAAGTGCCAGCTGTTCTTCCCTATTAATCAGAAACAATGATATTTCCTTTTATTTCAGTTTGAACTGTGTGACTTGGTTGAATTCCTTTTTGAATTCAAAGGACTTTTTATTTACAGTTACAAGTTAAGGCTTTATCTACACTAACAAATTAGAAACATAGTATTACAGTGAAACCAGAAAGCAACATCAAAAATATCTGCTTATTTCAAGGGGTTGCTATGCTTCAAGAACTATGTCAATGGCGTTTTTCCATTTTTGCCCGTATTTCATAAATATGTATTTCTGTCATTCTCCATTAAAGTTGATCTGATTGTGGCTGCCCGCATCACTTGGTATTCTAGCTATGTATGGAAGCATCATGCTTTGTGTTGTTAACCGGAATGAAACAGATTTTACTGTCTTATTCCTTTTGATCTCCACTTTCAAAGTTCGTGCTTTGTCAGCAGCTGTTCAAGAAGTGATTTACATATTTAGCGTGAAAAAATCCAGATGTTTGACATAGTAACATATAAATCCAGTGATCTACATGCTGCAAGTAGCTGTGTGAAAATCATGATTGATCTGTTTTCTTTAGGCTTAAGATTTCACTTCCATACTGTTTCTTTCAATTTTTCTGCTACTAATGGCTGTGTAGATAAATAGAGTGTGTGGTATAATAGGTTAAAAAAAAAAAATCACATATTTGCATTGTGTGAAAGGTTGTGGAGTACATAAAATAAAAGCGAGTAAAGTTGAATTGAATTGAAGCACTTGTTCAGTATGCATAGTCATGTAATGCAACAAGCACGTTCTTGCTGCTTGTTAATAAATTCAATAAATGAGAGTTATCAACAGCTGGTATCAGATTTTATAGTTATCCAAATGAACAACTGGTGCATGGAGACCTTTGATAATTTATTTTAATTTTACTTTTAGTGGCTACTTAGAGTTCTCTGGCAGGTTTAGCTAATACAAATTCCGTATGCTAACATTCTTGTAGATAATGCGTGTCTTGCACTATTGCTTGACCTTCAGGTTACATGGATTTTTGTCTTTTCATTTCAAAACACACCTCTGCTTGCAAAAGAAGACAGGGCCGCTCTGTTCATCTCTCTGACAAATGGCACCAGTTCTCTTAAAACATCTTGCTCAGTTCAGATGGCATTTCTAGGCCCATATTCTGCTAGCTTGTATATGCTCTATATAATGCAAATTTTACTGAATTTTCAACTTCAGACTGGGATAGGTTACAGATGGAACAGGATATACCATGCTTACTTTTTGTTTACATCTGAATTGTGTGGGTTTTTTTCCTATTAGCATATATGAAAAAAGTCTGATTTTTCTATTGTGTGGCTTTCTCTTGTCCTGATTTTTAGACGAAAGTTAACTAGGGTTTTTTTCTATTTATGAAAACTCATGAAACGTTTCCTCTTAATGTACTTTATTCTTTCATTTTAATCCATTTAGTCATTTAAAAGACTATTAGAAGTCATGAGACAGAGGTGATACTGCTTACAATTGTAACTGAACCTTTATTATTTCAGGAGTTGCGCTTTTCAGAAATATGTTTCTCTAATTTGACCCTCAGTAACCCTTGAGAGACATAAGCACATGTTACAAACTAATTAAATGAATTGCTTTACTGGAACTTGTTAGGCATTTTCTGTTTATACATTAATGTAATATAAATATAGCTTAGGCAACAAAAGCCCTTGGGACAAATTTATGTCCTGAGTAACCCTGTTCTAATGACCTCAACAAAATTACTCAAAGTCAAGACAGAATTTAAATTGGAAGGCCAGATCTTCACCCGCTGTAAGTAGTCAAACTTCACTAAAATCACTGTAGCTGTAGTCACAACAGCTGTGAAGACAGTATCGTGCCTTCAACTCTATTTTGATTGGATTTCTTGGTCTGCAAGCACTTCTAGTAATGGGGAAAATTATATTAGCAATTAAACGGTCTTGCTTAAGTGTATGTAAATATGGAACTGTTTGTTTCTGCTTCCCAACAGCTTTGTTTCAAAAGTAAATTTTTAAAATAGCTCGTCTGTATTCAGTCCTACAAATATGTGTAGTGCTTTTAGTGCTTTTCTTTAGCCTTGGAGATTATCTTCTTGGTTGAATTGGAAAAAAAAAATGTGCTTAGTGTTAAGTCTGGTGAAACTGGTTTCACCATTGGAAACTTGAATTTTGTTTATAAGTAGCAATAAGCAATCTGTAATTTTCCCAATATTATTGCAGTAGCCCATCAGTGGAAGCTATCAGACAAACATTTTTCAAGTCAGTAGTCACTATTAATATTGATTTTTTTTTTTTCGGCACATTGAGATGTATAACTGTTTCTCCTCTCAGAGATTCCCTAGCTGTAGCTACAGGGGAATATATCTGAGCTTTGAAACGTGGTAGAGTAAGTGCTGCAACCCATTTTATGCATCTCAAAGAGTTCAAAAAGATTCCTTTTCTGTGTAACACTGCAGTTACACAGTCACCTTCTCTGAGACATTCTCCTTGTAACGTGGTTTTACGCTGGCTTTTCAACAAACATTTCAGCTTAAAGGGACAGCTCTGGTCTCTTCTGAATACTTCATGTTCTGGTCCAGGGATCATCCCATGCAAAGCAATGAAGTTGAGCAGTTCAGCTCTGCAATTTGTAGAAGTACCTAGGGTGACTTCTAAAAGAGGTAGCTGGAGTACCAGTGCAGGATGGCTGTATTTATATATTGCATTGAGTGAACAGTTAAATATTTCCAGCTTACCATGACAGTCCTTAAAATCACTGTGTGAGAATAGACTTAGGCTATGTTTAGTTTTTTGTCTAGAAGACTTTGCTTCTATGGCCTGCATATTTAATACTAATTGAAAACTCTAATGTGCATAGACTTCTATAGTTTTTTCATCTATATTTCAGTTTGAGCTCTACTGCTCAAATTGCAGTGTTTCTAAAAGGCAGTAATGCTAATTTGAAAGTGCGTTATCTGCCAGGTAAAGCACTACTGTGTCAGTTTGTCTATACTCTTCTTAAATTAATGTTTTCTTACTGGAATGGTGAGCAATTGAAACAGATTAGAGAGGGAAAATAAAAAATGTTGGGAGAAAAGATTCCAGAATTTGGATGACAGACAGAAAAGTATTGTCAGCAGACTGTCAAATCTGAGGAAAAACTCTGAAACAAAACATAAATCTGGCTTATAGACTGTCAGGGAATAATTGCTTGCACAGAGATGGACGTGGCTGAGGAATCAAACAGGAGGAGGCAGGGTTTGGTTTCTTTAGAAGTGGGTGGGATCTTTGGAGGCATTGTGGTTTTGCTAGTGGCAAATCATGCTTGACTAATCTGATCACCATCTATAATTAAATTAATTGCTCTGTGGTTGAGGTTAGTAGATATCACCTACCTTGACTTCAGCAAGGTTTTTGATGCTGTGTCCCACAGCATTCTTCTATTCAAGTTAGGATGCTGTGGTCTCCATGGGTGAAAAAATAGGTGAGAAAGTTTGTTGGAACACTGAGTTCCACAGGGTAGCTTGAAGGTTCATACTCTGTGGGCCATTTGCAAGTGTCTTTTGTCAGGGGCCTTTCCCAGGTTTTATTGATGAAGGTACAAAACCTTAATAACAGAAGAGTGCATTTTCATAAAGCTTGTAAATAGCACCAGATTAGAGAGGAAGAGGTGGCGTAACTGACATTTTTTATGGAGAGCTGACAGTCAGGGAGGCTTAGGAAGACTGGAGAAATGGACTGAAAGGAATCCAATTAAATTCACTGAAGACAGATGTCTTTAACCTGAGAAGGAAGAATTCCCTGCAGTGATAGTGTCAGGGTTGGCTGACTGGCTGGGGAACAGCTATGTAGAAAAGGACTTGGACTTCCACCCTGGATGATTCTATGATTCTAAGAGGAATAGGCAGTGACCATTGCTGGTTGCCATCAAACAGCAAAACAAATGAAAGGAGGATTTGAAAAAAAAAAACAACCTGCTTTCAAATGTTCTTCAGTTCAGACATTTTTTGCTAGACTCAAATAAATGGTTAGTGAAGTATGCTGTAGGTTTATTACATACAAATACACCACACTATTACAGCTTGAATGCGGTGTTAACAGTATTCTATGAAAACTAATATTTGGTAATGGTGGAGGGTGTAGGACATACAAAGAGAAATAAATGCATTCCTATTTTCGGAAACCATAAAAATTAATTCCCCGTATTCCAGTGGGGAATGTGCAGATGTCAGAAATATAGAAAATAATAACAATTAAAACATCAGCACTTTGAATGTTGCTATTAAACTGAATTATTGTTCTCCAGTCTGTTTTTTTTATTTGGGCTTGATGAGGAAATACGTTCTACTGACATTAATACTTTCAGTATGGATATAGGTGTTCTAGTCTCCCTAATCATATCTAATGGGTATGAATTCAGGTGGTAAAATACTGTTCTTGACTCAGTATTGAAAGAAAGAAGATGAAATTCCAAAGAAATGAAATTTTAAATTGAGTATTCAGGAGAAGAGCGGAGAGGCGTAGACAGTAAGATTTTTTTTTTTTTATAGAAGTCCCGTGACACAAACTCAAAAATAGCACAAGAGACAGAATGTGAGACACATCTGTGCTGTATCATTGCTTTAAAAATGAAATGCAATCCATTGCTGACTTTTTTTTATTTGTTAACTAATTATAATTTTAAAGTGGTATAATGGTAGAGTTCATCTGTCTTTCAAGATAAAGCCAGTCCATCCCGGAGTAACATTGTCTAGCGGTTAGCACTCTCAGTTTGTTTTTAACATCTGTCATTCAAATACATATGACTTCATAAAGTTAGTAACTTGCATTATATTCTCAATGTCGATACTTTATGAACAAATGCATATAAGGAGAAATGTATTCCTGTCATAGACTTCAACAAATCTTGTTATTTAAAAGATTCAGTGATTTTTTTAAAAATCAAATTTTAAAAACATAGCAGGTATTGATATTCAGTTCAACTATTAAGGTGTTGGCATGTTCTGTTGCTTGGAATTTCTTCTGGGGTATCAGTAGGCATTAAGTGCTCTTTTGTGTTTAAAGTAAATAACTGATAAAATATGTTGACAAGCGTGAGCTTTTCAAACATGAAAAGCGCAGGTGCAAATGTCAGCTTTTTTACTCTGTTTTGGAACGTAATGCAACCTAATGCACAAGTCAACCCGATTAAATTGTATTCTGATCATTCACACAGTGGTATCAGACAGTAGGAAATCTTGAGCAGTGCCTTTTTTCTGGTTTTCTGTTGCTTGCAGCTAACTGGTGACTTTTATAACTAAAAGAATATACTTTATTCAGTACGTCACTACTTAATGCTGCTCATTCTCGTGCATCCAATTCTTCATCTTTCATCTACTTCTTAAAAATTCTTGTTCAAATAAAATTATACTGAAATGTATGTGTGCTAGACGATGAAAAATAGCTAGAGTTACATTTCTAACCACAAGAATGTAGGGAGAAATGGATTTGATGGATGGACCACTTGCTAGATAAGGAATTGGCTGATGGTTGTGCTCAGAGAGTTGCAGTCAATGGCTCGATGTCCAAGTAGAGACCAGCAGCGAGTTGCATTTCTTCTTGAAAATCCATTTTGGAGCCCATTTAATCTGCTAACATTGATTATTTTATTTTTTTCTCTATGTTTATATCAAAGTGTACAGGTATAACAGAAGAGTAGATACCTCTGAGACCATTACTTTGGTATACGCAGTAGGGACTTGAGGTAGGACAGGGGATGTGAGGTAGTTCGGAGTTGTGAGACAGGTAACTAATATTTTCCTACTATAAGTACTTGGCTTTCCATCTGGGAAACATTGCCTGTATTATCTTTGGTGTTTTGCTTGAGATGCTTGCAGTAGCAGAATCTTTGATGTGTAAAGTCTGTCACCATTAATGATTTTCTGCATAATCCAGTGAAAGCTTTCAAATATTGCTGGTTTGGGAGTTTGAGGTAGATATATTTTCACTCAGGCTGTGCCTCAGGGAGGAGGATACTGTGTAAAAATCCACCATATCATAGAATCGCAAGGTTGGAAACAACCTGCAAGATCATCTAGTCCAAATATCCTAGAAATTTATCTGGGAAGTACAACAAGAAACATGCTGGAAAACTGATCTAGATCAATAAAATTATTATAGAGCTACAGCACCCTGAAGGTGCTTGGTTTCAGCCTACATGGGGAGTTAACGTGCTGTAAATCATATGCATTTACTCTTAAATTCTTTGATTTGTTCCCACTTTCTTGGAAGTCTTTGTTCCAGGCCTTATTTTGTGAAGCATTATGAATTAATCACAATTTATAAAATGGTCTCCTTGCATGTATCTCTCTTGTACGGTATTTCTAGGACATCTCTGTGGACTGTATTTAGAAGCAGCAGTGGTCTCCAGACTACTTGGGTGTGGGTCAGTTCTTGTCAATAATGCTGGAACTTAATACTGCTTGGACCACACGCATTTGGCCTAGCAGTTTATACAAGTCCTTTGGTCCTTGTGTAACATCTCTGAAGTGCAATTAATTTTGTTGTTGTTGCTTTAGGAGATACTTAAGAAATATTTTTTTGTCATTTTGAGGTGTCTATCACTGGAAAGGTGTTTGCACAGTGCAGTGTTGCAAAGTTCCACTGTGTGCTTTGGGAGGTGGCAGGAAGGGCTCTCTGAGTGATAAGGCAGATGGGATGTGCTGGAGCCCAACTCATGGCATTTTGTGTTTGTGCTATTTGAAGTAGGCCCTTGAGTGAACTCTCTCATCAGCTGTGTCTGGGTTTCCTCATGCATTTGGTTCGGATGAGGGAGAGACCAACAGGCCTGAGCTGACAACACAGAAACACCCTTGCCTTTGAGTAGTACAGCTGGCCTGATTAAAAAATGATAGCATGCACTTTGTCTAGATTGTAGTGTTTGCTTAATGATGGAAAAATGCTTTATGCTCATATGTTGTGGGGTAAACTAAGGAAGGACTGCAGGCGACCTGATGTAAACATCTAAAGAAAAAAAAAATGGAATTGGGAATCATACAAACATGCTGTGACAGGCAAAAATGTTTAGAGAAGTCAAGAAAATCTATTATGGGCATTGGTCAGTTCATCTGAAAATCAGCAGACTGCTTTAATAAGGAGCTGAAGTGCAAGCAGGACTTTTAGAAAAAGACTTGTGCGTAGGAAAAATGTTCTCTGTGTCCAAACAGGATGACTACTGATAGTTCTGTCAACAGTTTTTCAAAGCAATTAGCATGTTTGAAATGAAAAATATGGCAGCAAAGAAATAAACGTTAGCCGCCAGATAGGTAGTTTAAAAAAAATATCCAATAATGTTGACTGTGAAATAGGAAAAGAAAGTCAAGTATAACAGAAAGAAACTGAGTTTCAAGGCTTTTGGAGAGGCAAATACTTCTAAAGTCTCAATATGATATTTAGAGCTAGTAAAACTGGCTATTGTGACCAAAGGAACTGAAACATGCTACACATAGTGATGTATAGATGCAATACTTTAAACAAGCTAGGAGGCCAAATCCTGTAATCCTCACTAAACAAAAATCCCATTGAAGTCAGTAGAAGATTTGGGTGAACAAGGAATGTGTAACTGGGCAATTAGAGACAAACTTGCAGCCTGACCTTGACTGGGCCTTTGTGCCTGTGATTAGCTGTACCCACAGCATCTGGGCACATTTCTTTAAAGACATAGTCAATTTTAATGAAATCACCAAAAGATACAACAATGCTGCAGTTAAGTTTCTAATTAATCCAAATTACAAATTTGAATAATTACAGAGACACGAATGAAGGCCACATTTGTGAAATCTGAGTCTTGTGGAAAATCAGAATTCTACATTCTTTCTTTATTTCCTGCTCAGAAAGCAGGAATTTTATAGATACTCGTCTAGTTTTGTCCCTAATAATATAGGGTGATAGTTAAGTGCCTTTCCAGAAACTGAAGACAGCAAAAAAGATTGTGTTGCATGTCAGAAATGATCTCCAAGTAAATTAATAAAAGCATATAGCAGTATCTGCCATGCATGTTAATAAATCTATATTAATAATTGTACTCATTACTATTCTTAAACTATTTCATTACAAAACAAAACTTTCTTAAAGTTCATTCATCTATGTTTTGTTTTTTCTTCTTTTGCTATCATAATAAAAAGTAAAATTGAAAATAAAACAATTTTGTTGGAAAAAAAATTTTACTCAGCATACTAGAACATCATGCTCACTGCCAGTTTACTCTAGTTGGATGTGTGCTCCTTCTGTCTGAACCTAATTTGTTTGAAAAGAGCTGCAGTCTCAAAGCATTGGGGAAATTGGAGTTCTCAATTCAAAAAAATGCTAGAAATGTGTGCAGGCACAAACTTTTTAATGATTTCATCTTGTAAATAGTAACCTCAGTAACTACAATGGGCTCTTGATGTCAACATGTACGTATTCAAAATTCCAGTTTCTGTGACTGTGATCCTGCAAAGACTTGTGTGCGCATCATGGTGTGTGCAATAAACTGCTAGGAAAAAAAGTCAAATCCTACTACATCAGCTTTGTACACACATAACTCTATCGTGGTTTTTATATGCAAATTGTTAAAAATAATCTCTGCAGATTGGCTTTAGGAAGGGGTATCGTATGCTTGAAATAGCTCTTCCTTAAGGGCTTCTGATCATACTACGAAATATGAAATTTATCTTCTGCATAAAGTCTTCTGCTTTGACACTTTCTTCTACTAAAATCTCAAAATAAATTAAAAAAAAAAATGGAAACATATATTTTGAGAAAACTGGGAAGTGTGATAAGATCTGTTTTATTCAAAAAGTTCAGAGCCCTTTGATTTAATTTATTCCTTTTGTATTAGAATATAAAACTGTAATTAGAGGCCATCTGTACTTCCAAGTGCATCTTATACCTCAGAATGAATACTTTTGCTTCTGAACAAAACCTTGGGGATGATCAGAGCCTGAGATGAGGAGTTAGCATGCACTATCCTTCATTACTCATCTTTTTCCCAGCGGTATCCCCATTTTTCCTTGATACCTGGATTTATGCATTTCCAGTTTTTCAGTGCAAGACTATGTGATCAAGTGATTAAAAAATGCACTGATCCAAAGCAGGTTTAGTCCACATAATAATGTGGGTTTTTTTTTTTTTGTTTTTTTTTTTTTTTTTTTTTTTTTCCCCCCCCAAGAAATTATTGGAAGCTTAATGTGAGAAAAATATTTTAACTTAAGGGTAAGAGATTTAGCATGTGCTTAGCTTAATTTTAAACATCTTCCTTATATCTTTCTACAGGCATGAAATAACTAGAAACAGTGTTCGCCTTTTTTTTTTTTTTTTCTGCTCTCTGTATGCCTTCTTTTAATATATATAATCCCTATAAATCTGTCCCCTTTTTCATTAGTTTCTAGGCCTGGATAAGAATGCAGGCAACTCAGCAAGATATCATAGGGTAAATTTCAGCTAATGGTACTGTCATGGATTCTAGGGTGCCATATTTTAATTTTTATCAAAGAGAACATATATTCTTGCAATGCAGCGGATTTTTCATGGCATGCTTTGTAGATCAGTTTTTGCAAAAACTTCATTCTGTAATCAAGACTTCTTTGAGAAGTCTTCTGTGTTCAGTACTGGATTATGCTGTGTCCTGTCAGTATAAATTAAAGTCTTGTTTTAATAGTGCTGATGTTCTCTGCCTTTTCTTTCTTTTTTTTTTTTAAGTAACATTACAGTACAATACACTATTCAGAATAATTTAAGCCAAAAATAATGGGCAACATAACTTTGTCCTGATTCAGTTGCTTGAAAGAGAATTGTGACCATGTCTCAGACTAGTTCTTGGATTTGCCTTTCTTAAGGATTCTTTTGCCTTTTCCCATCCATCGTGCTTTACTGACAAATCTCTTAATACCTGTCAGGTTTTACATGGTACAGTAAGCTTTCTCTTCCAGTGATGCACAAGACTTGCTTCTCTTTTTGCAATCAAAAGCCCCTGTTGTTTTTCATTTTACTGCCGTCTTGTACAGAAGGATGGGACAGTGTCACAGAACTATTGGTCTTTTATACTGTAGTTTGCAATGAAGTTAGCCTGTCAGAGACAGCAGAGGTGTGCGTTGCCATCTTACTTACCCCTTCTGTAACGATGCGTGCTTGGGCTGACTGCAGTCTGTGAAGCATTAGTCTGATATAGGCTAGGAGGAATAAAATGGTCTTCTTCCATGCCAAACTATTCCCTAGTTTTTAAATATTGAAGTGTTGAAGTGCTGTATTTACATGTGTTTAAATATTTGCTCTTAATGGAACAATATGGCCTTGTGTGGACTAAAGAGTTTTGTTTGTGTCTTCTGTTTTTAAACTGCTTTCAATGTAATGTTGCACTTAAAAGCTTGAGAATAAATCTTCTTCTCTTTGTACTGTTCTAATCCCTTTGGAATTTTGGGATTAAGATTGGATAGTGCTTTTCTCTGTTATCTGGCTATTTTTTCCTGCACTATCAAAGCATATAAAAAACCCCAGACATATTATAGGCTCAGTATCTAAACAAGTGCTTTTGTTTTTGTATAATTTCTCTGTAACAGATGTCAGATGGTAATCCAAGTAATGTTTCACACAGAATTTAGGATGAAACAAATTTCAAACCAGATTATCAGAATGGGCACAAGTGTGCAGTGGATAGCAAGTCCTTTTTATTCTGTGCCTACTGCAGGCTAACGAAATACAGATGACCTCTTTGTTTTGCCTTTATTTAGCAAAGAAACTTTACATAAAATATTTGAGTAAGACTTTGTCAACAACAAAAAAAAGCTTCTTGTGGCATTTTTTGTATGAATGAAACCTCAAAATTTTATGACTTAGTTACCAAAGAGTTAGCTTTGTGATTTGTCAGTCTTGCGTGTTATTTTGAGTTACTAAATAGACTTTTTAAAAGTCTTGTGTACATGCTAAATAAAAGGATCAGATAGTAACGTAATTATAGCAGAATGTGCTTAGAAACTCAAAATTTAATAGAATGCACAGGTTTATTAGGATCTTTGTTTCTTTAATCATTTGTGCGAAGCCCGTCTATAATAATTTAAACAGAGGTTTTGCAACAGGAATTGTTGTATTGTAACTTGCTCATTATTCTTTAGTATTTTTGTTGAGTTTTGAGTTGCCTATTCTGTTTAGAACAGGCATATTTGTTGAAATAGGCAATGTTACAAAGTAGGTGGTCTTCTAATTAATATTTCTTTACAGATCTGTAAACAGTAAAAGGCTTGTTTAACAACACAGAAATCATGTCCTGTTAGATTAAGACATTTGTTTAGGAATAAAGTTCAGCTTTTTCTTTGAAATTCAATTGATCTTGTTTCATGGTCTGTGAAATTATTTATTTTAAGAACTGCTTTAAAAGTATAATTAATTCAAGAAATTTTTGTGACACGTGGCTAAATATTTAGACCATGGATTAATTATGTTTGCACAGAGCTTTAAATAGTGATTTAAAATCTTGGTGAAAGGGAAAGTTACTTTGCTGTGAGAGAAATTATGCAACGATGATAAGAGGTGATGTGTCCTATAATCCTTCTGTCCTATAAAAAGGCACATTGTTAAAAATTCAAGAATAAACAGGAGAATTGAATTTTTAAAACTGAATACTGTCATCATGATGAGAATGTCCCGTATGTGTTCAGCATAACTCAGAAACATTCTTAAGAACATGCGATTTTTTATTCCAGCTGCTAGTAAACCTTTTTGCATGCCAAAATGATCTGTGGAATAGATAGTATTACCTAACAATCCATAGCCACTGCCTTTTTTGACGCCCAACACTTGCTGTGTGGCCAGAACTCTGACTTCATACTAGCTTATTTGGGTCTAGGCTATCTTCGTGTGGTGAATGGCTGGAATGGGCCAGCTCGGATTAAAATGGAAGTTTTTTCCTTTACCTTTCAAGCTAGTCCATCTCTGGTTGTGTTTCAAGGCTTTTTAATTCCCACTGCCAGTGTTAACATCTGCTGAAGTGATGACAGATAATTGCAGTGCTACAATGCTACTAGTTTTCTTCAGAAGCCTTCTCTCTGTTTGTTTGCTTTTACTGACAAAGTTAATGGCAGTTGATTTTAAAAAAAAAAAAAAAAAAAAAATCATGCCAATGAAAGTTCAGTAAAGACTGAAAATAAACAATCTCTTACAAAGTCATGATAGTTTATTCTTGTATTGATTTTAATGAGATATGTCTGACTGTTGGAAAGAATAGGCTGAAACCTCATCAAAAAAGGCCATAGACATTCAGGGTCTGGCTATGGTGCTTCCAACATCTTTCTCTAAGTTACTTTCTGTCAGAGTCAGGAGTGGTGTTTAACATCTTTTCCTTACTAATTTCTACGTGCACAAGTTTGTATGTTAAAAATAAAATTCTAGATCTGGTGGGTTTCTGTCACAGCACTGTGGCATTGCCATCTCTAATTGTATCAGATACCATGTCACCTACAGCACTGTCCCAAAAACTTGGGAAAATCGGCCACCTTAGAAGCTTTTAAAGAAACCATCCAGCAGAGCAGGAAGTTGATCAACAAAGGGAGAGGTGGTTTCTGGCTGTTTCCCGAGGAAATTAGAGTCAGATCAAAAAAAAGGGCATTTTCATAAATAATTCCCTTTACACGAGAGTTCTGGCATTTTAGTTGGGTATGTTCAGATCTGTTCAGGAATGCAAGTGCTTGAGGCATAAGCATAAGTCAGAAAGTGTGTTTCAGAATCCCAGTAACACCAAAATGTTGACTGAATGCCTTTGTATAAATGTACAATCTTTGACTACTTGTAGGCAATTTCTAAAAATAGCTAAATAAATGCTGATTCACATAAAAATTGGATTTCTGATTTATGGGAAATTGTACACAAAAAACTTTAGTGGTTGTACTCCTAAACAGAAGAGTAATATCAAACAAGTAATAATCAAAAAGTAGATTATTGGCATGATTCTCTAGTAGTTTATCCTCACAAAAATGCTCTGGACCAAAGAAAATGTGTGATTTGTAGGACAGAAGTGAAATTCTGTAGTCTTAATTTGTCCTAATAGCTTAATAAATTTTTTGTCCCTAGCTTAAGAAATTTTTAGCTTAATAATTCTGTCTTTCAAATCTTTTCACAAAGTATTTCTCCTTTCCCACACACTTTGCACATTTTTGTTTTCTTTGCCTCGTGTTGCTCTTGACATTTAAAATGGCAGAGTGAATAAAGGCCACTTAAAATATAATGTAATTCAGACAATTTTGTCTGTTTTCTAATTACTGTTTTTTTAAATACTTCCATTCTTATTTGTTGTGCTTGTTTAATGTGTTTAGTCAGCTCTTTTGTAGCAGGTATAGATTCCCATCTCTTTGCTGTTCTTATAGTGCTCTGATTTAGTTCAAATTAACTTCACTGGTTTTACTACATTTGTTCTGTATTATTTTATTATTTAATACAGTCAGTGTTACTATTTTATTTCAGCAAAACATTGTTTTGTAACTTTATGTGGTAGAAACATTGAAGTTTGCAATAATGGACAGTCATTCAAAATCAAGGCTATTCTGGCATGGCTTAAGGGAAACATCACTCCCATATTCAAGAAGGGGAGAAAGGAAGACTCAAGGAAGTACAGGCCAAGGAGCCTCATGTCTGGGAAGATCATGGAGTAGATCCTATTGGAAAATATTTTAAGGCACATGTGAGATGAGGCGTTGATCTGAGACAGCTGGCTTCATTAAGGCACATCATGCCTGATCAATCTGGTAGCCTTCTGTGATGGAGTGACAACATCAGTCAACAAAGGGAGAGAAACTGATGTCACCTACCTGGACTTGTGTGAGACCTTTGTCATAGTCCCCCACCACATCCTCCTCTGTAAATTAGAGGGGTATGGATTTGAAAGCTGGACTGCTTGGTGGGTAAGGAATTTGGATGTTTGCAGCCAGAGGGTTGTTATCAGTGGTGGAGACCAGTGACAAAAGGTGTCCCCTGGGGTCCATCTTAGGGCCAGTGCTCTTCAAATTTTCATCAGTGACAGAGACAGCAGGATTGAGTGTACACTCAGTAAGTTTGCTGATAGCATCAAGTTGAGTGGGGTAGCTGACACAGTAGAAGGTAGAGATGCTATCCAGAGGGACCCGGATGTGCTCAAATTGTAGGCAAATGTGAATCTAATGAGGTTTAATGAGGCCAAGTGCATGGTGTTACAGTTGGGCTGAAGCAATCCCAGATGTGAGTACAGACTGGGAGAAGAACACCTTGAGAGCAGCCCTGTGGAGGAGGGCCTGGGGGATCCCCAAGGGTAAAAAGTTGGAGCCAGCAGTGTGCTTTTCTGGCCCATAAGCCCAATTATATCCTGGGCTGCATCAAAAGAGAGGTGGCCAGCAGAGAGACGGAGGTGATTGTATGCCTCTCTACTCTGCCCTTGTGAGGCCCCACCTGGAGGACAGTGTCCTTGCCTGGGGCCCCCAGTACAGGAAGGATGTAAAGATGTTGAAGTGGGTCCAAAGGAGGGCCTCAAAGATGATCAGAGGGCTGGACTACCTCTGCTATGAAGAAACATTTATGGAGTTGGGCTTGTTTAGCTTGGAGAAGGGATGGCTCTGGGGAGACATCGTTGTGGCCATCCAGTATTTGAAGAGAGCTTAACAAGTAGGAGGAAGATGAATTTTTTTTTTTTTTTTTTTTTTTTAATTTTTACATGATCTGATAGAGATACGACCAGGGGAATGGCTTTAAACTGAAAGAGGGTGAGTTTAGTTTAGATGTTAAGAATTTTTTCTTTTTACTCAGAGAGGGTGGTGAGGTACTGGAACAGGCTACCCAGAGGAGCTGTGGATGCCCAATCCCTGTAGACATTCAAGGCCAGGTGGAGTGGAATCTGAGCAGCCAGATTGAGTGGGTGGCAATCCTGCCCATGGCAGTGGGATTGGAACTGCATGAACTTTAAGGTTCCTTCCAACCTGAGCCATTATATGATGGTTGTGGGGAGAAAAAAAAAAAAGAAAAAAAAAAAGTTGATTTCAATTTTGAAGTCTGGATAATATATTTTCTCTAATTATGATATTTTCTCTTTTTACTGATAAGAACTCGTAAAAACAATGCTGAAATACATGAAAATAACAATGAAGTAGTATGCAAATAAAATGTTTATATGCACTTTTGCAATATTTCCATCTGTTTGAGAGGTTTGTTTCAACATTCTAATTTAACTGCTTGATTTTTAATGCATTTCAGTCAGCCAGTAAATACAGAATATATACATATTAGAGTGGAGGGGTTTATAGACAGAATTTTCTTATTAAAGTTTGTCAACAAAATCCTTGAAAATAAAATGAGCTGACAACTATAACTGGAGCAGATGTGTAAAGTACCATTATAGCACATTGCACCATCGATTACGTGTCATGCGTTCTGCCAGATATTAAGTGTTCTGACCTTTGTTATTAGTAATAGAGGCAGACACTGGGTATGTGAGAGACAGTCAGTGTAATGCATGGAAAATCTACTGGAGATGTGATTTTGTTAATGGTTGTGGAGCCTACTTTATCTCCTCTCTCTTCCTGAGCTATAAGTTTATGGAAAACTGGACATTCCATGTAGTGAAAAAACACATTGTGAAGTGCATGCTTTGTTAGAATAATATGTTCTCAAATAATTTATAATGGAAGATCTTATCAGCAAGCTTTACTGCATTTATGCATGTATTTCCCATTTTCCTCTGATCCTTAGTAATAATGTGGAAGAAGTGGAATGAAGCAAGACTTGTCTTTACTGTGTTCCCCATTAACTGTATTTTTAAATTGTTCTTTTATGCAGTCTTTTCTGTCATCATGTAGAGACTGTGTAGTCAAAAGTTTGGCTAAATCCTAGCTTCGGGTATTTTTAAGCAACCTCTCAGGACAAAAAATTGGTCATAGGAAAAAAAAAACAACAAAAAAAACAACAATAAAAACAGTATAAAGGTCAACTAAAGGACAGCGATAGGCAGTTACAAGTTCAGTGGTCATACTTGGCAAGGAATGGAAAAAGAGTAGGGGAAAGGAGAAAGGAAAGAAGAAGGGAAGGGGATAGGGACTAACAACCTCTCAACTGACTTGCAAAGAGCAAAAGAAATAAAAAGCATAGGACAGAGAAAACTCCTACCTCAGGAGACACTGGTTTTAAGCTTCCTTCTCAGTGTTGGACATAGAACACAGAATGTCTTTCCAGTAAAACATCTAAGCAATTAGTCCAAGACTTAATGTGGAGTGTACTAAAAGTAATTCATGTGAAAATCAGTGGGTTGTTGTCATGTGGCTTGAAAACATGATTGGTCCTAAAAGTATTAAACTTCACTTGTGAATGACATGTTACTTTCAGACAACAGAGAATTATTTAGTATCCTTTTTTTATTATTAATTTGAGATTACATTTGGGAATAACAAGCTTGGTGGCAGTAACTGTGATCTCAAATGAGGTTACGAAAAAAAAGAAAGAGCTCCTCTGTAGCGCATTTTTTATCTTGTTACTTTCTCTTTGTCTTGTCATAAATTATAAGTAGGTGTTGAATTCTGGAATTCCATTGCATTTCTAGGTTTGAAATAATTTTTAAAGCGTGTCCTAAACTAAAAGCCAATTCACATTTTAAGAAAGAGGAAGTAATTTGGGACAGAAAGTAGGGACAGAGTCAGCAAATTTTGTGAAATTAGACAAAATTTGGACAAAATAGGAAATGTTGCCAGACAACTGTTATGTTTACGGAAGCAGTTGCATTTGATTCTTAAAACTTATAAACTCCTTTTAACAGTTCTAAATGATCTAGTGTTTTTACTATATGTAATATTTTTCTAACCAACCAAAATTTAAGATTTACTTTGGTGTTCATGGCAACTATAAATTTTGACTGTAGTGCAAAAATCAAGTCATACTACAAGCTGTGTACAGTTATGATCTTCTAAGCAATTTGACACAGATTAATTTGCCTCAATTCAAAAATGCTTGCCTTTTGTAGTCTTACAGTGAATATAGCAAGAAGAGATCATAGAGCTGGGATACTCTATGTATGTGTATGTGTGTATATTTGTGCATATATTTCTTTTTGAAAAATACATGTGTCTGTATATACATATGTGCACGCACACGTGTGTTTTATATATATATATATATATGTATATATATATATATACACACACACACAGAGTTGACTTCCTCACCAGAGAGGGATTTCATAAGTAAAATTATTTCAATCATATATAATCTTGCTTCAACATACAATGGCTTCAACCAAGTCATTCTGAACTTATTTTTCTACTGATCTAGGCCTGTAATTCGGATAACTAAAACAGCAGTAGCCAACATTTTGTCTACAGATGACTTAACAGTTTTTAGGAAGTGATTGGAAGGTGTTAGGTACCAGTTCCCTTTCCTATTCTATGCCAGCCCTCCATCTGCTGGGTATAGCTATTAGATGCTAGATGAGCAAACAGTCTCCCTCTCTGCACCCTTTATGTAATGGACTGGCATCCAGCTTTGTGACTGGATATACAAGGAGCCTCCCAGCTGTGACCTCCTGTGTGACATATTCCCATTACTTGTCATTTCCTACATTGTTTCATCAGTGTACTTCCACTCAAGGGCTCTTAGGAAACAGCCTGGCAGGAATGAGGCTACTCACACCATTCTCTTTTCACATCTTGAGGGAGCTGGTAGCAGGCAGACGTTGGCTGAAGTAGTTGTTTGTTCAGCAGGGAGGTTTGTCTGTGACCCACTTGTTGAGAACCTAGGAGAGCAAGGAGTGATGGAATGGTGTTTTGGAGTGGTAACTTGTTGAAAACAGTGCTCAAGATCGTGCTTACTGCATGTCTTGGATCAGAGATGACTCCGGAGAGGTCAAGGAAAGGAATCAAGTCCTGAATGAGGCTGAGAGCTTGACTGAAAATCTCTAAGGACAAAGTGGTTTCTCATGACATTGTGGGTAGGCTTGAGTGAAAAGTAGGCTTGAATGAAAATTTCTTTTCTAACCCACAACACTTGGACCTGTAAAATGAGTTTGGAATCTGCATTTTCTCTTGTGTCCGTACTTATGAGAATGAGTTCTCTGAGTCTGTCTTACCAAAGTATTTCTCCTGGATTTGGCACTTGGAAAGGAAGCGTGTGCTGTCCTGAACCATTTTTCACTCTTCTTGATGTTTGTGAGACAAGGAACAGTTTTAGTTTGGATGGGCTAGTTCAGAACTAGTTACTTTATTTGATGCATTTATTTGATAACTTATGAAAGCTAATTGGGTGCTTAACCACTGAAAAACTGACAGAATTATTGAATTAATTTTTTATTTTCTTAATAGTGAACTGTGATAAAGAATAAACTTGAAATTCTCTAGTTTCTGGTCTTGCATGTACATGTTATTTAAGCTGTGTTTCTTGTGTCAACAAAGCAATCTTTTTCTAGTATATACATAAGGTCAGTTAACAGCTGGACTTTTATAGAGTGCACCTCTATATTTCATGTCTCATACTGCCATCTAAGGGCCACAAAGGCTGAGAAGGTGACTAAAGTTCCTTTAACATTTTCTGCTTACTGCTCTTCTTTTTGGGAAGTCAACAATTCACGAGTGAAAGGATGGGCAAGGAATCATAGCAATCACAGCAGACTCTTGGTGCTAAGTATTGTTTCAACTGAGGGCACAGATGAATCTTCTAGGAATCTGGAGTAAATGAAAAACTAGAATGTAAATCTGAGTTGTAGTCTTTTAGGAAAATGTTATTGCAATGAGTCTGTGTAAAAGTGAGTAAATAAGAAAATGAAATTCATTGGATTTTAGATTTCTCTTCAATTAACTTGCTTGTACAATCATAGAATGGTTTGGCTTGGAAGAGACCCTAAGGACCATGTAGTTCCAACCATTCTGCCAAGGGCAGGGACATCTTGCACTAGATGGATCAGGTTGCTCAAAGCCCGATCCAACTGACATTCAACACCTCTAGCAATGTGGCATCCACAACTTTTCTAAGCAATCTGTTCCAGTGCCTCATCACTCTCAGTGTGAAGAATTTCTTCCTGATGTCTAGCCTAAACCTACCGTCTTTTAGTTTAAAGCCATTGTACCTTGTCCTTAGTCCTGAAGAATTTCAGCTGAAACTCTTAACGGTGCAGGAGTGTGCTGTTCAGAATCTCAAAGGTACCAAAGTCCTTGATTCATAATAATGTAACGATTAGTACTTATAATGAGAAATTATTCACCATGGTTATACTTAAAATGATACAAAATCAGATAAACTATTTTTTTCCTAACTTTGCTTTCATCCTTTTTGTATTTGAGTGTTTCCATTTTTCGAGACTTTTGGAAAATTGTCAAAAAAAATTGATGTTAAATATTAAATAGCATGAGTTTAAGCATTCAAAATTTTATCAGGAAAGCTTTTGTTTCCAGGAAAAAAGAATGCTGCTTTTTGTTTGTTTTTAATCTGAAAACTGTACTTCTATAGGCTTAATTCCACAGCATCTTTCTCACCCAGATTTTTTAAACTACAGGTATGATAAGGTTTCAGTATTTGCTGATAGGGTGCTGTGTTGACATCGACAGACTGAAGTAGCTGTTGTAATGAGGACCCCTTTGAGCAAAACTCTATTTTACAATATATGAGTTGTCTTTCAGGCTAGTTTCCAGCAAACCTTGTGTAATAGAGAAAGTAATTAATCTTGCATGTTACTTTGACAGGCTCATGCAAGCAAAGACCTGGAAGAGCAGTTGCGATCTGTGTCCAGTGTGGATGAACTCATGACAGTACTTTACCCAGAATACTGGAAAATGTTCAAATGTCAGTTGAGGAAAGGAGGTTGGCAACACAACAGGGAACACTCCAGCTCTGACACAAGATCAGATGATTCATTGAAATTTGCTGCAGCACATTATAATGCAGAGATCCTGAAAAGTAAGTGCAAGATATAAAATAGGTTGTAATATGCAATAAATTAAAATCCAAAGGCATGTCAGTTATGTCAGCAATATGCTAAAGATAATCATCATCAATAAACCACCCTCAAACACAATTCTTTTCCACAGAAGTAGTTTTGGTACTTTATTCCCAGGAAGGTATAGATTGCTTTATCAGCTCAGTAAACATATTTGTCTTTAGGTATTAGAAATCCTAATTTGTAGAGACTGTGAAGATTTTTGGAAAAAGCAAAGGGAGCATTAACAGTTCAATTCAGTGAAATGATTTTGTTCACTTTCTGTAAAATCATGGCTGATAACATTTTCTTCTCTGACACGTTATCAGTTAGGAGATGAAATAATTCATTTGTAATAAATACTTCTATAGCCCCTTGACATTTCACATGGCCTGATTAAAAATATAATTCGCTCACAATTGAGAGGAGAAGGGAACACAGGATTTATAGCAATCATTTTTTACTTGATATTGGAAATCATGGACCTTTGCAGAGCCTGTTTTCTGTGAATTACCTACCAACAACTGGCTCCATGAGAGAATAAAGGGACTGTACAACTGCAGTTCTCATGCCTATTTAGCATAAGGTTATATTTGGCAAAGGCTGTATATGAAATGTTTGCCTAAATTTGCACTGATAATCTGAGCATAAATATGGCCTTTCAGCTTAACTCATGTTAATTTATAGAGACGTGCAATGCTTCCCTAGAGTTCAAGGTAGAACTCACCTGAAGCAAAAAAGAAAGGACAAGTATCAGCTTCAGCTGTGGTTTCTGTGTATCTGCCCAACTTTGTTAGGTTCCCTCTAAGCATCACTGTGACTTTGCATCTTCTCCATGGCACATTCCTGTGAAGAAGAAATTAGCTCAAAGTTAAAGCTGAACAACATGCATTTCATCCACTAAAGGATGAGACACTTGCAACACATTCTGATTCTAAGCATGAAATGCCTCCTATTGATTTACTGTAAGAGAGAATTGTTTTTAAACAGCTGCTTTATAACATACAAAATTCCCTATAACTTGGCAGGTATTGATACTGAATGGAGAAAAACTCAGTGCATGCCACGTGAAGTGTGTGTGGATGTGGGGAAAGAGTTTGGAGCAACTACAAACACCTTCTTTAAACCCCCGTGTGTATCCATCTACAGATGTGGAGGTTGCTGCAATAGTGAAGGACTCCAGTGTATGAATATCAGCACAAATTACATCAGCAAGACAGTAAGTTCTCATTCTTACTATAGTCCACATGCACCTTGCAAATCCATTTATGATCATGCATATTTACATCTCTCTTATTGCCACTATGAGAAAAGTGAATAAATAAATGCCAGAATACCTAGGAAAAAACAGCTGGAAAAACTACTGGCTGAAAAAAAAAAAAAAAAAAAAAAAAAAAAAAAAAAACAACTTTAACATTCTCTTTCCCCAAATATACTTTGCTTAAAAATAAATACAATTATTATGTCCAGTTCTCATTTATGAGATTATCCATGAAAGTTAATTCTGTCCTTTTTTTCATTCTTTTTCTTTCTCTTGTTTTGCATTTACTATTTGCCTGCTGTGTGAGGCATGTAATATCTGGAAAACTAGCCTGCAGTTTTGTTAGTGAAAAGTGTATTAGGACATGTGCAGACAGGATTCACGTTGCAGAAAGAGCCTTTTTAGAGCCAAACTTTGCTATATATTATGAGATATTAGTGTAATCTAGCTTTCTGTTGTGTTTTCATGTAACTTCGTTGGACTAGATCAGGACTAGTGAGCAGGTAGGAATGTGGGAATTATGCCTTGAACTTCTGTTAAAGGAAAGATGTCATCTTAAGTCATGTAAAAATAATCACAATGTTTGTGAGGGTATTTTGCTCTTGTTACAATATTCACTAGGGTTTTGTGGTGGTGGTTGAGAGTTTTTTCTTCTTCTATCTGTTTGTTTGTTTGTTTGTTTTTGTTTTTGTTTTTTTTAAGAAAGCTCATTTACTGTAAATCTTGCTTCATTTTCCAACCAGATACTTAAAGTTGAATATCGTAGTATATGTTTATAAAACATATATACAACTGCATAGTCAACTACTAGGTTGGAAATGTCATGTCCCTGTCATGAAAGTTCTCAGTGCTCTGAACCTTCTTGAAAGGGGAATTAAAAAAAGAAAATTACAGGAAAAAATATTATTCATTTTAAATAAATCTTCTGTATTCACTTCTCACCAAACCTGAAATTTGAAAATTTTTAAATCCCAAGTGAGCTAGGGCTAAAGAGCCACATAGCACAGGGATAATGCAACTCCAAATTGCTTGAGCAGGAAAAGTTACAACAGTGATAACTTTCAGCTCTGTAGTTATTTCCCCTAATGATGTCCTAATTCTAGTTGCTTGAAAGATGCAAATATATTTTTTTCACGTTAAGAACGAACAAATATGACCCTCTATTGTTATTCAGTTTATATAAAGTTTAGCTTACTGCAAGAAAGGATGATCTAGTTAGAGAAAGTTGTTACATTTAGCAAAGGTTTTCTGGTTTTGGAGTACAGTGTAAGTTTTGGGTAAATAATCCTTTTCTGTTCATCTTTCTTTTCATATCTTTTGAGTGAAGTCATTAGTCGTTTCGTTGCCTAGAGTAAAATGTTTAGACTAGTACTGAGTTTCTTTTTTTAAGTTCTTGATGTCATTGATGATACAGGAGTAATTAAAGTATTGAAAGCTGTGTAAAGGAAAATGTTACAGGACTTATTAGAAGAAAGAGGCAATGGTATTTTTTTTCTTGCCTATCCTGCAAAATAATAATAATCTCTTGCGTTTTATATCTTCTGTTTCCCGGTTCTGTCTGGTTTTTGACAGAATGAATTTAAAAAACAAAAAAACAAAAAAACCCAACAGCCTTATAAGGAGAGCTATAGCTATCTCTCTTTACCTGGTGTCATCTCAAATTCATTGAAGTTATATGACCACAGACACTGGGTACTATGTCAGATGGGCATTAGGAAGAAAAAAGTACTGGATTCAAGGCTCTTCTATGGAATTCAAGTGCCCTGCACACTTATTTTCACTACTATTTCCTTCTGTTTCCTGAATGAAAGGAGAACAAATGCTTAGTAACCAGTTGTTTTCTGTTTATTCATAAGTAATCATTTTTTGTACCCTTAGTTTTGGTGTGTAAATTCCTGAAGACAAGCCTCACACTGATCACCCTGCTGAAAAATGATTTAATGTGAAGCAAACTTTTCAGCTGGACGTCTTACTGTGAAGGCAAACCATAGCATTGGTTCCAGACATTAAAATCTAAATAAAGTTAATATCAGCTTTGATCAGAATTAGTCGTAAAGAAAAGAGCTCATTACAGAAAATACTTTTATGGAGAGCAAATGGTTGATTGGCAGGAAAATGGACTAGATCAGATGTTCCCAGATTGGCTTGTGAAACAGTGTGGTAGTCCAGAGAGAGGTCAACAGTTCTTTAGATCTGGCAGTAGTTCTAATGTTTCTCCTTTCTAGCTACTTAGCTTTCTTAGGAGAAAAAATAGAAAAATATTCAGCTTTGTTTTAATACAGATTGTTTCAACAAAATCTGTGGGTTTTTTAGTTGCTAAGGAGGGTTTATACAATCTTGGCTGGGTTTTGAAACGATTTCTTAAATAAGATGTGGTACAAGATCTATGACAACATTTGAGGATCACCCTAGTCAAATTTGAAAAATGAAGTAGATCTTTTTCTTCTCCTTTATCCATGACACTGCAATAGCACAGGTTAGCAGAGGTTTGTTGTATGTCTTGGCTTGTCTAATAAAGGTCTGTGGGGAAGGTGATTGGATGAGTCATTTTGGGGTTTTGATTGTTTTTTTTTCTAAATTGTTATCGATAAAATATTCATTCTCTTTTTACATGGCAAGTAATTCAACAATTACAGAGACTGGAACTACCTGGTGCAAATGCAGCCTATCCCTCAGCTGTACTTTTAGTATGCCCCACCTATAAGTTCTTTATTTGTGGAATGAAGGGAAGCAATGAGCAGATGTCAAAAAGCCATCTCATTCCATTCTTCTTGGCTGGCAGAATGGAAGTTTTTTGGCTTCTTACAGATCATGTCATGTAAAGGTCCTAAATCGTCTTTTTTCATGTTTAGAGTAATAGTTCCACAAGGGAAAACATCTTTCCAAAGAGTTTGAAATGAGATTTAGAGGAGCTTTTCTCACAGGAAACAAGCTAGCAGCTTGAAATTGTTTGCCATATTTGAAATGTACATTGCGTTCCTTTGTACAACTTGGAGATGTATGTAACACAAGAATTTTCACTTGTTTTGAACTTTACCATTTATGTCTTTTCCCATGCATTTTTCTATGTTAGACTAATGATCGTAATGATAGAGTAACTACTATTAATAGTGGAAGATGGATTGATATCAGTCTCTAATTTTCTCTGTTAAAATTTCTTGAAAAAAAAAATCTAAACTGATTCAAATACAAGAAGGTAGAATAAGGGGTGATAGCATATTAACAAATATGAAATACAAGATTTTAGATAAGCTACCTGATATCAGACATAATGTTTGAAATACAGTTGTTGGTATTTTTTTTTCTCAAAGAAGATAGTAAAATATATAATGATAATACAAGATTTTTCACATAACCTATTTTCATTCTTTTCAGTGTAGTAATGTTTAGTGTTTTTAAATTAAACAGCCCTATATCCTTAGCTTGAAAATCTCTTTAGACACATTGCGCTTTCTTAGGCAGGCTATGTTTGGCTGGCCTTACTGATGCTTTAGGAAATGCAAAGATCACAAGTAATGGAAACTGAATCAATCAATTTAAGGGAAATCTGCCAAAACAAACTGCAGCCCATCAGAAAACATAATGTAGTTAATGTAAATCTGGGAAAAAAGTAGTACCTCTCCTACAGAGAAAGGCTGGGGTAGCTGGGGGTGTTCAGCCTGGAGAAGAGAAGGCTCTGGGGAGACTTGACTGAAGTTTTCCACTACTTGAAAGGAGCTTACAAACAGGAGGGAGAATGACTTCTTATATAGTCTGATAGTGATAGGACCAAGGGGAATGGCTTTAAATTAAAGAGGGGAAATTTAGGTTGGATGTGGAGGAAATTTTTTACTTGGTGCGTGGTAAGGCACAGGAACAGGACACCCACAGAAGCTATAAGAGCCCCATCCCTGGAGATGTTAATTTACAGCCAGGTTGGATGGTGCCCTGGGCAGCCTGAGCTGATGGGTGGCAGCCCTGTCCACGGCAGGGGGGTTGGGATTGGGTGGGCTTTAAGGTCCATTCCAATTCTGTAATCTAGACTGATAAACTTCTCTCATCTTAATATGAAAAGTTTTGTTATTTTATATTTCATAAATTACTGATAAATTTATGTGTGCTGATACAACTGCGCGTATGATGATAACAATGAATAAATCAATTTAGCTACTGAAGCAATGAAATATACTTTGTATAGAAATCAAGAACTATTTTTCTTCCGGAAAGTATGGCATGAGCTCCTATTAATCTGAAGGGAGTTGTCAATGCAGTGAATCAAAAATACATGTCTTACTAAGAATTGGCGACCATTACCATATGTGAATTTTTCTTTGGCTGGAATGCTGATAGGTTTTTTGATCAAGAGTAGGAGAGTCCTCTCCACTGCTGGATTTAATTTTTTTTACAGTTCAAATCACTCTGAGTTCTAGTTTGCCCCATCCTTGTTTCTGTAACTCCAGCTCTGTAAATGAATGAAGGAAGAATTCCACCAGTATGGGAGCTGGAAGCAGCCAGCCACATGGCAGTATATGTGGGACACAGTTCTAGCCAGGAAGATCTTGCAAGGGTAGCTGAAGGAGCACCCTTCAGGTTGGCAAGGAGACTGTTGCACTTGGCATCACAGTAATTGCAGATTGTGGAGTGCTAAAGGTCAAGATGGCTTGGATGGAACAAGTCAGAGCTATCTTTGCCTTGTATCCTCTGGCTGTTTCTCACCTAAGAAGTACAGCATAGAGCATATGTTCCTCTGTTTCTGAGGATTTAAAAACTAATTTACATATAAAAGAATTAAAGTTTAGGGAAAAAATGGGTTTTAATAGCATTCATGCTTCTAGAAGGGATCTAATTATTCTCTTACCTCTGTGTTAGTCTGAAAAGTAGTGTAATTGCATACCTCTTTGTACCAAGAGACAGAAAATACCAGCAAGAGAAGCTGACATTGAGATCTGTAGGACATGCTGCCTTTTAGTTTAGGCTGGTGCAGTGGCATGAAGGTTAAGTATTAATTAAGCCAAAAATACACCTGATTACAGGCTGTGTTTGAGAAATTACAGGTCTCCTCAACTCCTCTGAACAACAACAAAATCAGACTTTTCAAGCCTTTTAAAGTACAAATTGTGTTTGTATTTCAGTGCTGTGCCTTGCAAACAGTATGTGTTTTAATATTATACATATTCTAAAATTGAGATATGAGTTGAAGATGGATAGGTATCTTTTCCTGACATTGAAGGATTTATGAAATATATTGGATAGTGAAATATCTACTTGATTTTTTTTATTTTTTTATTTTTTTGCTAAAAATCACTACTATGGAGAATAAAAAGTGATTAAGTGCCCAGATATTTATAAAAATATCTATGGACTATAACAATAGACCCTAAAGTCTGTAGTCCAAATATATGAAGAAAAATGAACCTTTCTTCATTTCTGAAAACAAGCATTTCAGTTTTGGCTAGGTTGAAAGATTTATGGTGGGATAAATATATTCAAAGTATTACCTGTAGATTTGTGATGTGTATACTTATTTATGATAGAGGTTTTCATTTTCTCTTTCTGTTCCTCTTCATTTTTTTTGTTGTCCTCAGAAAAAATTGGACAGAAAATTACTCTTCTTTGTTTTAAAATGTCAAGATTTCTCAATCTGAGCTATTGAGTTTTTTGGTTCAAGAAGCTGTAAATACAGTAATCTTTAGTAATTTCTATGTGTAACTGTGGTGGTTGTTTTCCATTTGTTTTCTGACCTTAATGCAGTGTTGGTAGCACACAGGTACAGAACAGTGTGTGCAAGATCAGTCTATTAGGATCATTTCATATACTTTAATTTGCTGTCTCATATACTATAATTATTATTTTTCTCAAAACTGTGAGCAATAAAAGCTCTTCACTTTGAAATAACCTGACCTAATACCTACTACTATTAGATCTCTTGTTCTTTTGGAGATAGAATCTTACTCTTTGCAGTCTTTCATCCTGAATGTCTGTCTTTATTAAATGGTTCACTAAGAATAGACCTGGTGGAAATGTCTTTCACCTTATTGCATGTAGCATGAATTAGTCCAATTTTTTTATTTGAAGCTGAGAAGGAGGGGAAGATATAGGCCTTTGAGCATACAGGTAAAATCAGTCCTTTACTGAATGGGGGCATCAGACCAAAACACTGGAGAACTACTCTCCAGGAGCAGCTACCCATAGGGACAGTAGACAACCAGCGATAGTGTCAGGAAAGAAGGCAGGCTAAACTGGCTTCGTACACAGATGTTATGGTGCCTTTCTCAAAGTTCTTTCTAGATCTTGATATTTGGTGGTTAGATGTTACCAAGTATGTCCTGTAGTGATAAAAGATTTTGAAATCACTGTTCTGAAGAATAGCAAGGAATAAATTAGGGATGCTGACAAAACCAGAAAGCATCACAGGAGGTCAGATAACCTAACCTGAAATGATTTCTTGAGATGGTGATTCAAATCCAACTTATGTATATTCACTTTCACTTAAACAGCTTCATTGGATTTAGAGATGCTGCTAGCACAGCTCAGACAAGAACATTGGTTATTTTTCAGTATGAATGCGATTTCAAAATACCAAAGATTATTTAAGCAGAATTATATATATATACACACATATATATGTATATAACACATATATATATATATATATATGTATATAACACATTTTCTATAACAGTCTGCTTTTCAACGATGTTTTTCTTGTGAAATCCCTTCTTGATATTTATCTTTCCTGTTAGATATAGAAAACATGTCTCCTTTATTCAGTATGCATCAGAATATAGTCTCCTAGTAGTATATGCAGACACGCTAGAAAGAAAAGGAAGAACAAGTCAACACATCCAATTCCTTTTTTTTACTTCTGTCATTTCCATTGAGGAAGAACAGATCTGGTTCTATTGTTTTCAGAAATGCTGGCCTATGTATCATCTTCAGCAGTTTCTAGAAATGAGGACCGGAGTGACACAAGAAGTATAATAATATAATCTCTAAGATAAATAGTTGTCTTTGTTTTATTGACTCTGTTTATAAACCGTAGCTTCTAGAGGGTGTTGTAAAACACATTGCTTTTAACAGAATTTAGAATAAATTGAAAGTGACCAGTGAGAATAAGGAATCCAGTTTACATTTCTGTTACTTAGCGAGGTTTTTTTGTGGTGTACCAATGAATGGTAATACTTGTTAGCAACATTCATCTCTAAAGTGATACCTTTGTCATTTTAAGTGGGTGGATAAATGCAGATGAAACAGTGATAAACATGAATTCACATCTTCAGCTCATACTCTGGAAGTGTTCGAATTTTTAGTGAAATTTATGTTAGCATATTCCTGAAGGCCAACAAGTGCTTAGGGATTGTAACCGGCATCCTACACAGCCCACTCCAGTAGTCTGGAATCTGTTAGATTTTGCAGTATGGCAAAGTGACGCGCTCCAAGAACAGAGGAAGAACAAAGCATGCCCTTTTATTTCAAATAGCTGTAGATTGTTTCATGCAAATAACCGTGCTTCTTTTCAGCTGTTTTTATTAGTTCTCTCTGTAATGGGCTTTTACTTCTGTTTTGGAGTAGCAAATTCATAATGTTATGAGAGCAGAGAGAGATGCATATTCATTGTCCCGCACTTTAGTTCATATGAAGAAGAATGTTTTTTACAAGGGACTTTATGACACATGACAGTGCAGAAACATAGAATGGCTTAGGTTGCAGGAGATCTCAAAGATCGCCTAGTTTGAACTCCCTGCCATGGCCAGGGTTGCCACCTACTATACCAGGCTACCTAGGATCCCATCCAATCTGGCCTTGAATATGCCTCCAGAGATATTCATCCACAGAGTCTCCAGACAACATGTCACACTGCCCTCACCACCCTCTGAGTAAAAAATTTCTTCCTAACTTCTAACCTGAATCTCCCCTCTCTTATATTAAATCCATCCCCCCTCATTCTATCATTATCAGACTGTATAAAACGTCTGTCCCTCAAGTTCTATTGAAGTACTGGAAGGCCACAGTGATGTCTCTCTGGAGCCTTGTCTTTTCCAAGCTAAACAAGCCCAAAAAGTAAAGGATCCAATATTTGTTTGTAAGCCAAATATGAGTATAATAATAACAAAAAGTCAGTAGAAAGTCCATTTACTGAATTCTGTTGAACTTAATAAAAGCCCTGGAGGCTTGTCCAAATAAATATCGTTATCACAGAGGGAAAAATGGATTTGCCATTCATTTTATTAGTACCAAACTTTAAACTAAACTAATTGATTTACGCCTGTACTCATTAATGATCCAGGATCAAAATTTTAAGAACGGTATTTTGCAATTGCAGCAGGAATCCAAATGTTAATATTCTTTGAAATGTCTCTCTGAAAAGAGGAATTCTTTCCATGTTAACTCCATAGAAGGGTTGTTTTTCTCTATTGGCACAGTGATTATGTGAGAAACTTTTTTTTTATTTGGTTTTCCCTTCTACAGAACCAAATACAGATTAATTTTCATTTTGAGATGTTACTGGAAAAAAATTTTTAAACTAACATAATGGATGTAGTAGTTCTTGCATTAAAAGCTAATTGTAATGTATTTTATGTATGTATTGTATATCAGTTATATGTAATATGTAATATCAATTGTATGTATTTTGCATTGTAATTCTCTGTAACAGAGTATAATGCAAATATTTCTACCAACTCAGTTATTTTATGATGGCACTCCCACTTTTAAACTTTTAAAAAATTCAGTTACTAAATACTGCCAGAATTCATTTCGTTAAATAGATATTTGTCATAGTAGACAACGCTTTACAAAGTTTAGGTTTAAGCTGTATAATTTAGAATGGCAATAATATGATATTTATATGAGCTGTACAAGCACACTCATACCTTGCGGGTACTTGATGAGTACACACCACACTGCTGCACCTGCATGCCTGTCAGCACCCAGGCTCACTTGTGTAATTCTGTGCAAGATTTTGTGTTTGAGATATCTTGTAGATGTGCTTTGCTTTTTGAATCATTTAAAATTATAGTTTTTTTGGTTTTTTTTTTTTTCAGTTACTTTAGCATGCAGTATGTCTGCCATACTATAAAAGTTATGGATTATAAACAAGGCTTTGACCTAAAAGTATGTCCTAACTTTTCAGTAGAGTATTGAGATGTTAGTCTTGAAGTGAAATCTCTTCAAGTTTTTCTGCTTTTTTTAGCAAGATACCATTGAAGTAATCTTTGTTCACTTGTTAAACTACATTTCCCACTAAAGTTGGCATTTTATTAATTAGCATAGATGAATATTTAAAAACTGATTATTTCTTTATGTTCTGGTAAAATATTCAATATACGTTCCATTAGATGACCATGTAATTTACATTTATATCAATACCAGAAAGAAAAACTATACTTTATGATGTATGTCAACATTTCTTCATGCAAAAATGTTTTGTCTAAATCCAACATAGTGCTGTTATAAACAAGCTCTGTAAATTTTGCAACGATTTATTATTATGCAACATATGTATTATTATAACCAATTGCAGTTTTTCCCTTTTAAAAATTATTCTTGTTTTCCAACTTTCCAATGCATATTCCAAGTACTATGTTTTGAATATTAAGAAGACTGGCAATTTGAAGTTATTTCCTCTAGAAGAATGAGTTCTTCATGCATTTTTCTTAACACCTTTGGTAACTTTGAATTGAATGCAGTATTATGCAAACAGGCATGTAATAGGAGTTAACATTGAAAATATTAAATTTTATTATTTTATGTAATAATGATTTATCAGTTCAATTAAATATTTCACTGAATTATATTAGAGAAGAAAAAGCAGAGGTTAAGTTCCCAATGGCTGTTTCTGTATATATATGTCTGTATTATCTTCAGTTGTACTGTTACTAGACTATAAACAAGTTCTTTTATTCTCTTTGCTTTCCCTTCTGTAGTTATTTGAGATTACAGTGCCTCTCTCTCATGGCCCCAAACCCGTAACTGTCAGTTTTGCCAATCACACGTCCTGCCGATGCATGTCTAAGTTGGATGTTTACAGACAAGTTCATTCTATCATAAGACGTTCCTTGCCAGCAACACAAACCCAGTAAGTATGAGACTTGTCTTTCCTTTCATGTTATGAGAAAGCCTATGTGATTAAATATAAAATATTGCTGGAAGCTTTCACAGTTAGGATGGGTAAACCTGTGTGTATCAGTAGTAGCAAAACACATTTTGCAAAGGAGCTGATATTGTTTTACAACAAAAGACCGTTACTAAAGTAATTAGCTCAGTACCTTTCTGACCAATGTGCCAACTAGGGGTAGATCAGTAGAAAGTGAAAAGTAATGAGTTGGTTTCTCAATGGAAACAGCTAAAGTGAAATTAAAGTGTTAAAATAACAAAAATCACTTGTAATAGTTACATTAAAGGAAAACTATCCAAAAACAGTTATTTTTACAGATAAGGAGTTTGACATTTCTCCCTCAAACTGTATTTATTTTCCTTTTAAAATAAAACAGAAACAGCCAAAAAGTCCTACGCTTTTTAAAAGAAAAATCCTGCCAGAAGTGAGAACAGATCAGAGTGGGAAGAGGAAGTAAAGTGTTAATGAGTAGTCCATTGAACTGACAGATAGCTTTGTTCAGTTAGTCCATAGGCTTGGTGATTTTGATAGGATTATTTCAGCACTAGAAGCACTCATTTCTATCATTTTAGAGGACTGAGTGTTTGATTTCATGACATATAAATATTATGTAGATGATGTGTAGATAACAGTGTAATGGGTCTTTATAGAAGATCAATGAATAAAAGCTAACCTGGAATTAATTGTATGCATTTTTAGTAAGGTGACAGTTTAAAACACCCATAGAAACAAACTAGGTTGTCTTCTTTGGGTGTTTTCATTCACTTTAAGTTGGGATGTTCTCTGATGTGTTCAAGCTAAGCACGGATTATATTCTGTTTGAATTCAAATTGTTGAACTGGTTCATCAAAATTTGGATCATGAACAGTGGATTAGAAGAGCATTAGGGAGTAAATCTAGTGTTGGTTTAATTAATTGGATAATACACAGATTTTAAAAACTCAAAACCTAAGAGTCAATAATAAAGTCAAATTACGCTGACTGTTGGCCGCTTCTCAGTGCTTCTATGCTAAGAGCAGCTGCAATTATCATGGTAAGGCTTTATTCTAGCCAGAAAACAACTACCTGTTAAAGGGAAGCATGGAGATGCCAGACTTCTGACTGTTCTATAATGCTAGATTAAACAAAGTCTGTATAGGTTTTATTCTTAAGCACTGTTTTTACTTTTATTTCCAGGATCTCAAAGCAATTAAGATGCTTTTGTTTGTTTTTAATATGTTCTTTTTAAAAGAAGTCATAGCATTTAAACTAAAAGCAATTGATTGTGTTGCTGATGGGTGTCTGAATGCTTTTTGGAATCCCACTGCGTATTTTAGTGGAGGTTTTAGCCTCACGTATAGCACTCATGTTACAGGGGCAGGTCTGTATGTGCTCTTTTTAAGAGAGATGTGTTGATCTCATGAATTATTGAAAAGAAAATCCTGAGAATATAAACTTTTGTTTTTAGGGTTGTAATGCTTAGGATTTAGTAGTCTGGACTGTGTCACAATCCACATTAGGAAGAAGAGAAAAATTACCTGTAAGACTGAATATAACTTGTTGACCTTTTTTTATGAAGTATATTTTCTGCACAACTTGATCATTTAAATTAAGGCCCATGGCTTTACCTGTTCTCCTACTTTATTCTATTTATTTCCTTTTAATAAGTAAGTGGTAGCTACTTCTACATACTTGTACAGCTGAGGCATGTCAGTTCACGCTAACTAGTGTTTCAGAATACCTTCTGGATTAATGACTTCTTATGCTGTATCCTTCTCTGCTTATGTAAAATTTCATTGAGATTTGCAGCTCAGAAAATTGATGCTTTGTTTTAGAAATTTTATAGGCAGTAGGGGCTAGAAGTAAAGACCAGGCGCTGCTCTCCTGCTTCAATACATGTCATAGAGATCCAATTCTCTCTTTTTCCATGGTAGTGTAAGTAAAGTAGGTGCTTAGAAAGTTGATCTATATTGTAGGTGCTACATATTTCTCTCATGTATCAGGTAATGGCTTAGCATACTATTTTATGTTGAAAATGTGAAAAGTAGTATTGAAATTTCTTTGAAAGTTTTTTGTCTGATTTTTTTTTTAAGCCCTCTTGAACTTTCCTAAAATAAGTCATTTTAATGTTTCAGTCATTTTCTGTAGTATCTTTCTTTCCTAGCAGCCAGAGAAGAACTTGTAAACAAGCAGTTTCATCCCTTTTGCTGTCGATCTCCAATTCTGATGTTCAACTTCTTGGCTTTCATATCACATTGCCTTAGTGTAGTTCATCTGTGCGTAGTGTTTTCTCACACTGTCACTCTGGATGCCTTCTTTAGTAAGTTTTAAACGTGTGGTATGACCAAGCTGCTCCAGGTGCAAGTTGTTTTTGTATTCCGCTTTTAAACAAAATAGCATTATAGGCCTGTAAATTCTCTGTGCCATTTCCCAAGCTGAAACAGGAGACAGGCAAAAGGACATTGTGTGCCAAGCAAGGGAGCAAGGATGATCTCATCAGTGGAGTGAAATCAGGAAGCACGAGCTTGATAAAGCATGAGGTGGTGCAGGGTGATGTTAAACTACAGGAAAAGAGCTGTTTAATGTGGTGAAGGGGAGTGGTATCCTTGAATGATAATCATGGAAGAATGTCTTAGCACCTGCATTTTTCAGTGAGTGAGTAATGGTGCTTCTCTCATGGAAAGGAGAAAGTGCCTAAAATGGATTATGTGTGTGTTGGTTTAACAGATGAGAATTTTAGAAGTACTACAGAAATAATGAATAGATTACAGAGCCTGGATGCATGAAATTAGGCATGACTCATTAGAAGTTGTAATGGTAACTGTAGTGATGAAGAAATTATAAGCAAGGAAGATCAGAAAATACTTATTCACATATTCTTTGTGTGGTGAACTTACCCATGGAGCGTCATATCCTTTAACAGCTGCTGTTAGGACTTTTTAACTGTACTCTAGCAAATACAGAAAACTATATGTTAAATGGTTTATTTTCTCTCATGTCTTAAGTGACTTCATTAGTGCTGAAGTCCAAATCTTTAGAGTCGAGAAAGAGGTCCAAGATTTGAGCGGCTGATAAGGAATAATCAGTTAATGACAACTTTTGTGTAAAGAAAGGATGTTAATAATTGGATTTTGGATTGGATACGTTTTGAAGATTTGAGTTTGGTTTACAACAGTAAGTCAGAAATTACTGTCACTTATCTTATGCCTGTTTGTCAGAGAACATTTTTGTACCACCAAAAGTAATGTAGAAAATTTTGTCTGGTACCACCTATGTGGTATCTCATGTACAGATATCTTTATACTGATCCATTGATACATAAGGTTTACGTTGAAGGGTTAGAAAGCATTCACAGTGGTTTTTGTAAGCCAGAGCTAAAACTTGAAAGGTGAGATGATATCTTCAGCAAATGGTTGAACATTTCTGCACGGGGGCAGGACCTTGACTAGTTACTGATGTGATAGGAGCTGAAAGTAAGATTATGAAAGCTTTTTGTAATGGAGGGAAACAAATGGAAACAGCGCTCAAAATCAATTTTTTGTTATTATGGCAATAAACCAGCAGTGTATTTCATTCAATAGGTGCCACGTGGCAAACAGGACCTGTCCAAAAAATCATGTCTGGAATAATCAAATTTGCAGATGCTTGGCACAGCAAGATTTTGGTTTCTCTACTCACCTTGGAGATTCTGGTAAGTAATTTTGCTTAGAGGATTAATTGTAGTTCCATATTTTGATTTGCCTAAAGAAGAAATTATAAGAATTGATTTAAGAGGTTGATTATTTTTCTTTATTTCTAGCATTAAACACCATTGCTTCTCTTTTGATTTATATTTGTTCCTGAAATGCCTCAAAGTATGAATTGGATGTTGTTTTTTTCCATGTAAAAATACAAGAGGAGGAGTACAAAATCAGAATCAAACAAAACAAAATTCTGATAATTGTGCAACTTTTCTGTGCTTTTCCAGACACATCTGAAGGATTCCATATTTGTGGGCCCAACAAAGAGCTGGATGAAGAAACCTGTCAATGCGTCTGCAAAGGAGGTGTGCGACCCTCAAGCTGTGGCCCTCACAAAGAATTAGACAGGGCATCATGTCAATGCATGTGCAAAAACAAACTGCTCCCCGCTTCCTGTGGGCCCAACAAAGAATTTGATGAAGAAAAGTGCCAATGTGTATGTAAAAAGACCTGTCCCAAACATCAGCCACTAAATCCTGCAAAATGCATCTGCGAATGTATAGAATCTCCCAATAAATGTTTCTTAAAAGGAAAAAGATTTCATCACCAGACGTGCAGGTAAAAATTCAGTTTTTTAGCTTTTTTAATCTATCTAAAGTATAAAATTTGTGATTACATTGTTAGCTGTTTTATTGAATCGTTTTGTAGCCATAAATTGCAAGCCTCTCTTAATTCCATCTTTAGCTTCCATATCTTTCATTGACCCAAAAATAAGCTGTTAAACTGATCCCAGGTGTACATGTATTACTTACATAGACTGAAGCAGCATGAAGTAATGTTACTCTCTTAGTTACAAAGACCACACTTGTGAAATAATCCAGGATTATTAGCACTGAAAACAGTGAACAAGATATGAATAGTTAATAAATGCCATATTTGCAGCTTCCTCATTCCTTGTTGCTTTCTTCATATCTCATTGGTTGAACTAACCAGTTTGAAGTAACTTAACTGTAATCCGGACCTGGTATCATAAACAAATTATTGCAAAGTGGTATCCAAATCAAGCTTGCAGCGTGTTAACTTACCTGTAGGAATAACAAGATTAGCCTCAAGCCTGAAAAAAAATTGCCTGGGGAAAAAAGGGATTCTGAAATGGTCTTAGAGTATACTGTAGTGGTTTCGAACCGAAGCTAGCAATAGATCATAACGTCTGTCTTTCACAAACAGGCACCTATTTAAATACAGGTTTCAAGTATAACTGTTGAAATTTGAAACTTATACTTTTCTCATTTGAGTCACTGCCAGTGTCTGGACAAAAAAAAAAAAACAACACACCAGACTTGTACTTTGTCTCCATTATACACTAGAAAGTATTTAGCATTGTTATTGTAAGGTTACTTTAGGTCACATTCTCATTGTAATAGAATAAAAGAATGAAAAAAGGGAAAGGAAGAGGAGTTCAGGGACAACCACAGATAACTATCTTTGTATAAGTTCTATTCTTCAGTCAAGGAGAAATTGTCCCCCTTTTTAGGTATGTATGCTTTAATGCTTGTTGTCATTGAACTTATTTGAATCTAAAAGAGGCTTTTCTGTTTTTTTTTTTTTGAAGTTTGTCTTAAGCATGTAGTCACTGATCTTACTTCAGAATGCACATAGATGTAATATTAAGTACAGATGTAGCGCTACTGAAATCAGAGAGTAACTGAAGGAGTTTACTACCTGAAGGAAGTATGTTCTCATTTTCAAGATCATAGTTATGATGTGACATAAACATACATACCATAAACAGGGTAATGCAGGCCCACTGCATTAGTAAAGAAGTAAGAAACAGTTCTGGGTAGGAAAACAGCAGACTCAACTATCAACCAAGTCTGGATTTCCACCTCAAGCTTGACAGGATAGAGAATGGTAAGCTGATTGCAAACCAATTTAAAAGCAGAAAAATATTACTCTATCTTCAAAATTAGAGGGGAAAAAACCAAGGTTTGAATGGAGCTACAACCAGGCAATACTTCAAAAATATTCCTGAGAATCTCTCGAAATAAACCTGCTTATCTACAATAATATAGCATTGTGTTTTGTGAAGAATAGACCAGCTAAAAGTGGTTGCAAGAATATGATAGCTGCATATTAATGCCCACTCTTTATTTTTTCAGTTGTTACAGACCGCCATGTACAGTCCGAACGAAACGCTGTGATGCTGGATTTTATTTCAGCGAAGAAGTGTGCCGCTGCGTACCCACATATTGGAAAAGACCACTTATGAATTAGTGAAGAAAGCTACTTGCTATTTTGGTGTACATTTTTTCCATTAGAACAAAAGAACAACAGAAACTTTGCAAATACTTGGAATTTAATGTTCACCAGAGACCCTGTGGGGCTTTCACAGACAAATACATTGTGCTTTTCTCAAGATGTGGAAAGCAAATGTAGAAAATAACTGGGGTTCATGTTTTATAAAGAACTCAGTAAGGACTTATTTTCTGCCAATGACCAAACAGCCTAGGTTCTACTTCTTGTGATTTTTTTTAAAGAGATAATGACTATATAATTTATTTCCACTAAAACCATTGTGCAGCATTTGTTTATAGCAGTAACAATTGTTAAAGCTCACTGTGATCAATATTTTTATATCATGCAAAGTATGTTTAAAATAAAATGGAAATTGTATTATATAATGATGAGAACGTTTGATCCATCTGCCTATGGAAGGGAACTACAATTCGTCTACATTACCAGAGCTCGAAAAAAGGAGAGAAAGATATTAAGAGAAAGCACTTGTATAAGAAAAAAAATTCAGATGTTTCCTTGGAGCTATTGTATATAGCATTTGAAATACAATGAGTTAATATTTCATAATCCAGTGATACTTCCATCTTTGGAATAAAATCAGCAAAGCAAATACAGTTAGTAACTAATGAAAACATTGCAGATCTTGCACGTACCTTGTGCAACCATAAGGTCTGCAGCAACTAGTTGTGTTCCAAAATGTACATTCTTTAATTTCTTGTTGTCCTGGTTTTATCAGTATTCCATATCATGACATCATGCAGCAAGCTGTTTGGTGCCGGAGCGCTGCGATTCCCGGGTCCTGTGCTCCTATCAGTCTCAACTATTCTCACGTGAGTTCTGGCTTTCTGAGAGGAGGATAACTGAGAAGAGACAGACTACGCTTCCCAGACGACAGTTTTCCAGTACTCACGTGATTTCCAGTTCTGGGTGATGGGGCAGAGCACTCTTCCCTTCCAGGAGGCCAGCTGTGAGTATCTGCTTATAAAGACTTAGACTCTGTCTGTCTGTCTCTGTAATAGTGTTGAACATTGCTCTGTAGACATGAGCCAGGCCCCAAATAATTTGTTTCTCCTTAGATTTGCTGAGGCTGCAACCATGCTGTCTTAAAGCTGCCTAAAATTTCAGGGTTCTGTATGTGTCCAGGAGTGAAACTTTAACACACCAGGGCTGCCCATTTCTCTAAGGTCTCTCCGAAGTCCATCCACACTCCCTGCCATTCAGTGTTCTCTGGATTTGGGGGAGGCTTTCTCCAGATACTGTAAATACAAATACCGAGTAAAATGATGTGGAATGATTCAGGGAGTTTTACAGCATGATTATTGACCAAAAATTTCAAAAATGTGTAAAGGAGTTGAAGGAGAAAGTGGAAGCTTGGTTAAAAGTCACACGTTCTATAAAATAATTATTAACGCCCACTGGGGCATAACCTCCAATGTTAAAATCATACCATATTGTATATAGACTCCAGATATATGTTTCCACCAAGTGATTATAATTTTTTATACACGCTAACAGCCATAAAGAGCAAAGTGACAAACTTAAAAAAGACCCAGAACATTCTAAGTACCAAAACCTGAAACATGATAGAATGTAATCCCTTAGCAAGTTGTATTAAAAGGGATAAAATCAGTCTCTTTTTTTATTTTAAGCTACTAAGAGCAAATTGGCATGGTGTCAGAAATAATAAAGAATAATATAAAATAAATATAAAATAATAATCTATTGAAAGTTATTACTACGAAAGTTAAAATGCCATCATCCTTTCTATGTTAGTATATATAGTAAAGGCTGTATACTACTAAAATAATTCAGAATGCCTTGATGTAGTTTTATTCTATCATAGAGTCAGTCAGATATCCTGGTCAAAAGTCTGTGTGTAAAAAAAAATAATTTGAAGGAACACATTTTATACTATGCCGGGGACATGAAAGGGTTTCCACCAGTCCAGTATGGATCAACATCTTGTCTGCCTAAAAAGTTGTCAGGACTTCTCTTTGTTAAAGTGAGTGCAAAATCAAGCATCTACAACTCAGGGAAAAAGGTAAGACTTTTAACTTGTATGGTAATAGCAGTGCATATAGAAAATCCACTCAAAATTAAAATGTTTCAGAAATTGGAAGGGATTTGTTAAATTACACCAAATTTATTGTGCATAGAAATCAAGCAAAGCAAGATTTTTGTAGTAGTGGGAAGATCTACTAAGATATATTTAGATGTCATTATTTTCAAGTGCTGGTTCTAAGCAGCAGCTCTTCTCTTTTTTTAATAAGATGGTAAATAGTACTTCCAGTTATTTCCTACAATGTTGAGGTTTACTTTTCTGGATAATTGCACGCTCAGATAACACAGCTCTTTAAACTGTTTTAAATAAAAGACCACCTATTTATTATTTAAACAGCATAAAGTTTAGGCATACAAATACCGAGGCATATCTTTATTACTGTATCGCCTCAGCAATCAAATGCAGGTTGAACTCCAACTGACAACTTTATGATAATACAACCAGACTCAACTTCCCTTCAGTTAGATTATTAGTCATGCAAATCAGCAGTGATTAAATTGACAATGAGAGCCTAATAGCAAGAGACCAATAGCCAAAACTTCATCCAGTATTACTAAAGATCAAAAAATCTACTTCTATGTCTCAGCAGCTTAAAAAAAAACCAAGAGAATACCCTAAGAAATCAATTCAAAAGCAATTGTTATGAAGATTTAAGTGAAAAAACTGTAGGTGAAGCTCCTGGAGTAAGCTTCCTAAATTCTACTAACGTCCAATATAGAAGAGAAGAAAGAATCAAAATCTGAAACCAGGAACAAAAGCCAAGTAATCCAATATCTAACAAGTTAGATAATACACACTTGTGGTTCAAAAGGAGGAGAACACAAGCAACAACAGAGCAAAACCGCATTCCAGCAAGTATGTAGATTATAAAAACTGAATATTTTAATACTGTAAAAAAAAAAAAAAAAAAAAAAAAAAAAAAAAGGCAAAACAAACCAACAAATGACCACCAAACAGAGCAATGCTCACTTTAAGTAATTTGAAATGCATTCACTAAAACAAAAGAGCTAATAAAAATCATTCTATTGCAGCAAATATTTGGATTTCTGCTGAAGACAATATTCTAAAGCTGCTCTCCAAAGTGAAAGTTACTTTCTTGAATGCATTTTTAAAAAATTTATAACCCGGAGGACTTTTGAACATTAATGGTGTAAATCACTAAGAAAAACTAAGATATAAAGAAAGCAAAGACTTGGCTTTTGAAATATGTTACAAATCAGATTTATGTTTGAGCAGTGGACTGGCCAGGAATTCTTAAAGATATACAGATAAGCAGAATAAGACACGAATGCAATTGCTGGCATTTTTGGGTAATCATGCTCTCCTTCTTTACATCAAACATATAGAAAAGCTGATAGATTTACAGCATTTCCAGCTTGAGGTATTATTTCATTTTAATCTTGCAATTTTCAGCTTCAATTTAGTTCTTAATTACCTACTCATCAAATATATTTAAAAAATAGTAGATGTACCCTAAAAATACCTAGAAATATGGGTGATAATCATATATACAATTTATTTTGCACTAACTCTGCAATAAAAACATTATACTGCCATTTTTGTAAAGCAAACAAACAAACGAAACCAACTACCATCTTGAAAAAAAATACAGGGAATAGAAAAAAAGACTGCAGTCAATCATGCTTAATAGTAAGCAGGTTAATGCTTACACTGCATCAGGAATTTACAGCAGTTCCTTTATTCTTTCAATTATCGTAACTGTATAGAGACCATAAAAAGCAGCACCTCTCTACCTTGATTAACAGAAGGGCATACAATTTACAATATGAACATTGTTAGTGCCCTGCCATGTTTGTTTAATTCACGTTAAACATGGTGATGTTAAATTAATTCTTTTAGATCCACTTACATGACCAGTATGAAATCTTGTATGCCTATTGGAGTCATTTTGAAAGGCTTAGCATTAGTATTGCTTTGAATATTTTCATTTTTCAGTCTTCAAATCCCAATGATAACTCCAGATGCCTTTGAATTTTAATGAATTTTAACATCATTCTCTGTAATTTCCTAGCATGATACGTAGCTATCACATCTGTGCCAGAAGCTAGAAATGGACTCATAGAATCATTGAAGTTGGAAAAGACCTCTAAGATTGCCTAGTCCAACCATCCAGACACCACCAAAATTACCCACTAAACCACATCCCTCAGTAAAACCATCTACACATTTCTTGAAAAACCTCCAGGAATGGTGAATCCACCAGCTCCCTGGCAGCCTGTTCCAATGCATTACCACACTCTTGGAGAATTTTTTCCTAATATCCAACCTGAACATCCCCTGGTGATGCTTGAGGCTATTACTTCACATCTTATCTCTGTTACCTGATGAGAAGAGACCGGCTCCCAGTTCAACATAACCTTCTTTCAGATGGTAGTAGTAGAAGAGGGCAGTGTCTCCCTGTGAGCCTCCTCTTCTGCAGACTGAATAATCCCAGTTCCCTCAGCTGCTCCTCAGAAGACGTGTGTTCCAAACAATGTTTCACAGTTTCGTTGCCCTTCTCTGGACATGCCCCAGGGCCTCAATGGCTTTCCTGTAGTGAGGGACCCAAAACTGAACACCATACTTGAGGTGAGAATATGCAATCAAAAGTAAGCTCACAAACATATTTAATATAATATAGTATGTATAAATATATATAAATATATTATAAATATAAATATTCTATTAATCAGACTAAAAAAAATTTTTAACTTATTTGGAGGTATAGAACATTGATTGTGCTCAAATAGTTTCAAGGCAGACAAATCAGTTTTCAACTTTTGTAATTTAGTCAATATTGTATAGTCGTAATTTATAACATCAGAGGATTACTACTTAATTGAAAAAAAAGAAAGTGATATCTGATAATGTATTCCATAGATTATTTCCGTTCACTTTTCCAATTTCAGATAAAACTTGAAAACAAAAAATACAGGACAACCTTCTGACAGTGATGAAGGAAACTAGGTATTTAATTACTTTTTTTCTTATGTAATAAATCTGAACAAAGGTCTAAGAAAATTAGGCCAGTTTAATACAGGCTGAACACTCCAGACTACTCTAGAGTCATTAAATAGCTCTAGATAGATGAAAACATTACATAGCATTGTATCTAGACTCATCTATATTTTCACATACAAATATTGTAATGGAATCTGAACAGTAACAAGCACCAAATTCACAATAGCACAGTTTCTAACATTTAAATAACTTATCATTATAAAAATGTACATTTCATCTATAGTCCGCAACTATGAAGCAGGAAAGCTTAAGGTCAGGAATGCGGTGCATCACAAAAAAAAAAAAAAAAAAAAAAAAAAAATCACATTACAGAAAAAAAAAATATCTTCAAACACAATACTTTGCTGTTTTACATGAACATTGCCATTTGTTGGCAAACTTGTCTGGAAATCTCTGCTTGTATGGTAATTGTATATTACAATTTATTCTCTATTCTACTAAGCAAAACACCGTCATGAAGGTTACATTGTGTAGCTTCAGACATTTTTCCTGGTAAGGGGTCTGAAGCTGTTCATTATAGATACTGACCTTTCATCCCCATTTCAGCAAACTGTATCCATTCTTTACATTTGTATCAGGCAATTGTGGTCATTGAACTCTTCCCCTTTGCCCCCTTTCTCAACTTAAATTACTTCTCTTAGATTTCTGGACCATATCTCAGTCTCCCCATAAGAAAGGCTAAAAGGGAAGTTCTATTATTAACCTATCACAGTTAACTCTATCTCCTCCAAATTGCCTTTTATGTCTTATCTCCCACTGAAAACATAATTGTTTTCCTGTATATTGCTATTAAGACCCCTTTCAGATAATCATCCAAACAAAGGGATTTAAATGTTTCTGAATGTCTAGTGATACTTTTAGCTATACATACATGAAAGTAGTGTTAACAAGAAGTCTAAAAGTGAATGAATTGAAGCTTCACCTTCAAAGGCTATAAATGCCATCTAAGAGGGAAATAATAATAAAAGTGATTACACAGTTGAGACCTTCCTAAAGCAAGCTTGCAAATAAGAACAACACAGACAGAAAATGCTAGCAAATTATATTCAAAACATAAAAGCAGATTTTCATCATAAATTTACAATACCTCTGTACAAAATACAACTTATAGTTCTGCTGTAAGCCTTCTTCAGTCTAACACTGCACTCATACAGTCCTCAGTGATGACCAACACAGCAGCTTGGAACTACACTTAGCCTTGTAATTGGGTTGGTAGTCACCTCTCATACACATTGCATGGAAACAAGTCAGGGCTCAGGAGCAAGTAAGGTGACTTTAAGATCATACCTCCAAAAAACTTGAGATCTATGCTGTGTTGAGATCAAATAGAAAGGGAAAAAAAAAAAATAAATAAAAATCTAAAAGAAAATAATAAAATCTACTGACCTCTGAGAAGATCATCAAGAAGAATTTAGCCAAAAACAAGTCAAAACCATTACATCTGCAGGAGGCAGCTTGCTGCTGACATCACTGATTCTTTCCTCTGATTTAAATGTTATTATTCATTTTAATGGCATGACTGTGATCAGTCTTCACAGTAGCAAGGCCTGGTAAATGTCATCAAGCACTCCTATTCTTTACAAGTTGTTCCAGCAGCACTAAGTGTTCAAGGAGGGGAGAACTACATGCAATCATTGTGTCCATAATTGACTACAAGAAGTTTACCTTCAGTGCCCAACTCCTGATACAATCCCAGCTGGCTTCAGGAAGTTGCCCCCATCCAAAACTGAATTCACATCACGGTCCAGTTTTTGAGGAAGAGGGAATGGCTGCATCTGAAAAACAACAGGGAGGACCGTGAGGAAAAATAATGCACTACAGCCCCAGAATAGTCATTAAGAAAATACTTTCCTCTTCCTACAAGAGTGTGATAATCAGTAACTCAAAAAGCCTTTTCAAAAAAAAAAAAAAAACCAAAAAAAAACAAAACAACAACAAAAAAAGTAAACCAACAACAAAACAAAGAAAACAAACAAAAAATAACACAGCTTTCCTTCTACTTTGTGTAAATCAACGAATTCAATGAACATCACACAGAAGTAGATCTCAGATTAATGGGAAATGCTTCATAGGCAGAATTTAGGTACCAACATCCAAGTCAAACAAACAGATACTTAAGTTAAGAGTGCTCTCTAAAAAGTAATTCCTGTATTTCATATTCATACTTACTGTGTAAATAGAGTAATAGGAACATGATAACTCCTTTTAAAGTGTACAGCTAAACTATTTTTCTTCTATTTTGGCTAGTACCTGTAAATTCCTGAAGGCGTTCATTTAGATAAGGAATGTATTTTGTCGCAGACTTACAGGGGTTGGAAGGAACCTCTGGAGATCATCAAGTTCAAGCCCCCAGCAAGTTCCCCATGTTTATAGATGAAAGTATGGCATAATTATACATGTATATAATATAAACAAAATGCAAATACATGCACATATGTATCCACGTTTATATGTGAGTAAGCAAGGTCAACGTATATCAGAGATTTGAGTTTCAAAACAAAATGAAAATTGGGGAAAAACTATTGTTTTGAACTGCTTATTTTATTAGACAATTTATGTTTATGGATGAGCAAAGATACTAGATCTTTGAGATTATCCATTACCACAGCAATTCTCAAAAATTGAGTGTCTCCATTTTCCCATAATGCACCATCTCCTCCCAGTAAATATTATGGAGGAATTCCAAGGTGTGTTTATTATACTACTGTATAATCTGTAAGAGATCTCTACGTATGTTTAGTTTTTCTAAAAAAGTACACATTATGCAGTACTTCTGAAATGTAATTCCATGTCAAATATTAAGTCTCTTTGAGTTTCTCTATCCTTTTACCTGCTGCATTTAATCTCACAGACAATCCTTGAATAGCGATTAAAGTCCCACTCTTGGGTTTTCAGTCATTGGCTGTATCATTATATGCTCACACCTCAGCGAGTGCTGTGTCATGCAATCTGATTACATCTTCCCTAGTAATATGCTGACATTGGAAGAATCATAGAATGGCTTGGGTTGGAACTGTGCTTAGTTTCCTCTCATAGTAGAGACATACAGTCTCAACATTTTACTCAATGATTCAGAATTTTAGATACTTACATTGCAAAACTGATACCTAGCATCTCCGTAATTACCTTCTTTAATAAGCAGATATGAAAATATCAACCTTCATGCAATTGTACATACATCATCTCCTACTTTGATTACTGAAGTACAGAGATCAAACTAAGTTCTGTTTTCTCAGTAATGATTTTCTAAGTTCATACAAATTGATGGGGGAAAAAAAAGCTCTGCTGAACGTACATTTTCTTATTTCACTTTAAGTCTACATTTTACATTTTAGTTACAACCAAAGCTATGCTGTAGGGTGTAAAATTATCATGAAAATGGTTGAACTGTCTTGATTATAAAGGGAACAGATGCATTAGCAAGTTAAGTTACTTCAGTGCTTCTCAGCAAATAGCAGCCTATAAAAATATTTCTGAGCTCATTTATTCCCCAAGTATAAACTTGTACAGCAGTTGTTTATAGTGAATATATAATTCCAGCTATGTCTTTCTACACAGAGTAGTAAAACTGATGAATGAAAACAGGAAACATGATTGCTTTGGATCAAAGCCATTGAGGTTTTTTTCTCTGGTAGGAAAATTATATGATGTTAGGCTCATTAGTTCATTAGCACAACATCTGCACAGTAGTCAGGTATCCACCTATTCCCAAATGAATGACTGTAGCAACAGCTTCTTTTTTTTTTTTTTTTTTTAAAAACATTTAAGCAGTGGAAACCTGTATCTGAATTTTTCAAACACAACACTAATGCATGAGTCACATACCCATCACCATGTTTCTCAAAATGCTGAGAGAAGGCACAGCCTTCACAGTAAAAGCAGTAGGAGACAACTGCTCTTTGAGTGCCTCCAGGCAACAGGTCCCAGTATGCATCACGTCCATAGAGTAGGCCCTGCCTCAAGCAGCCCATGCCACCACCAGTCACTTGGCCATGCCAGTATCAGTCACTTGTACTATGAGTATGAGAGCTTCCCCTAAAATCCAAGGCTCCCAAGAGACACATATGTACCATTCAACACTAGCTGATACCAATTAAAAATTTAATTTATACTTACTTGAATTTGAACAGATGTTAGACTTCATTATTCCTTTTAACAGAAGTCACAGCACCTGGCAAAGAAAGTAGAGCACTCATTCTCCGCAAGTAGAATGACCACTTGTATACTAAGCAATAATAATTATCCTATTAAGACTAAAAAAAAATAGTGTTAAACATTGTGTGTCTCACACATAAAAACACTGCAGTTTTTTTCTTTATTATTGTTAAAAAAAATAAAATGCACATTTAATGCTTACTGTTGGGTCATTTGAAACCATTTCCAGTTGTATTTTTAATAGCTTCCCTAGGAATTATGATTACACACCATTCACAATTATAAAACATTTAATGCATTTAATACTTTAAATAGTTTCACCCTCTATTTGGAATAGAGTTTTATTTAAAATGGTATATTGGATAAACTATCTGGCCAACAGAGACAGATAATGAGCAATAACAACACAGTGAAATTCAAATTTCTTTCAGCATTTTTTTAGTTTAGAAAATCTCTCATCCCTGGAGGTATTTAAGAGACTTAGGGATACAGCACTAAGGTGCATAGTTTAGTGTTAGGACTTGGTAGAGCAGGTTGATGCTTGGACTTCATAATCCTGGATTTCTTTTCCAAACCATATGATCCAGGTTAACTGGTCACTACTGAGACATATTTTCCCTTCAAAGTTTTTCCATTGGAAATCGACTTTTTTTTCCAAACATTTTGCATGACAAAGAAATTAGACCAAGCTAATAACCAGAAGTACCCAAGAAAGAAGGAAATATGAAAACCCAGATACTAGAAACACTTTTGAGCAATCTAGTATAATTGATTTTATTCATCATGTTTTATTAAATAAGAATGAATATTTCATTACTGACTTGTTAAGCATATATATATATACATACACACACACACACTAATACTGTTCATTAATTAGTAGAATATAAGAAGATGATTTCTGTGACTGAATATAGGTATTTCTTTCCATTATAGACTACAAGTATATCTGGTACATCAGTCAGGGCTGGGAGATATAAATGCAAGGCATAGAAAGATCATGATATACTTGGACATCTGAAATGCCAGCAGACGTATTTACTTTCTCAGTTAACCATTATAATGCTTTGGTTTCTTTCCTTATTCCTGTTTGAGATATTTAATTATTCAGTTAGGTTTTTAGCTAATTCAGACTTAAGAATAAAATTTTACTATTTTTTAACCTAAGATGCATTACTGCATGACATGTAGTACTGTCTATCTCTGTAATACCTGCTAACCTTCTGCTAACTAGTCTAAATCAGCACTAGTATTTTCATGCATATACATAAGGACACTCCTTGTAAGAAGTTCTTATTCCAGTTACACTGTTTCTTAAAAATTTTCAGTTACAACCTCTCCTCTGACTCACTCTAACCTCATGAACTAGGAACATTTTGAGTCAATTCCATCATTGTTCGTATCTCCTGCTACACCTGAGAAGGCATTTGATCTCATACAATATGAAGCTGTTGCTATTGTTCTAAAAATGGCCTCTAATGCATTTTCTGTGTGAACCATTTCTGAAAATTATGATGGTTGAATTTGTGGTCAAGTCAGTCATTCTGAGAAAGATCATAAAATCCCAAGAGACATGCAAAGAACAATCAATCCCTACACCAGGAAGCAAAAAGGAAGTGCCAACCCACTGGAAATTTATTTATTACACGTTTGAAGTCTGCTGAAATAACAAAAAGTTGGACTTAACTGTCAAATGGGGCATATACAAAAGCAATGGGATTAAATCTTATTTTCAGACAGGGAATGGTATTCATGTAGGTATTAAAAATTGATATATTTTTTTTTTTTTTCAAATCTCTCCTATAGAAGTTAAAAAAAGAAAAAGCAAATGTGATCATATGAATTACATTAGGCATCAGTGAGAAACTTTCCTTGAACTATATCCTTGCAGGAAATTGGCTAAATGTAGCCCCTTGGCGCCAAGGAGGTCATGAGCTCTGCGTCAGTGCTAATTCATTTTTTGTGACCATGTTGTGTTGGGAAATCCTGATTCCCAGCGCTGATGTGTAAAACAAGACATTAAACTCTCTTGGGTTATACACCTGATATGCCTAACGTGAATGCAATTTAATTTCCCTAAACCTGTAAGGAGTGTATGAATATAGAACATATTTTGTATATCAGTAGGAATTTTATTTTCTAAAGTTCTGGATACTTTTTTTCCCTGAATGCATCCCTGAATACAGAAATCACAGCATTCAGCATAGACTTTTTAGCATGTCAAACTTTAGGCTATGTTTCCACCATGTTTAATAAAATCAGGGATAATTTTGGAGAGTTTCACTTAAGAGAGAAAAAATAAAAATCTTTTCATCTACTGTGCAATTACCATAGACATATAGATACAAACTAGAATTCAAGGCATTGTGATTTAGGATGGATTTTCAAAGCCTTGTTGAAACTGCCTGGAAGGTCTCACCAGTTCTAACACCTGCTCCACCCATCAGTTATTGCTGTCTGTCCAGAGCTGTCCTGAACTAATTTCTTCTATAAAAGGAATGAAGAAAAGCATGCCACAAGACACCACTGAAGTCATGAGAGTCAATGTGTCTGTGAGGCACTGCAGATGAAGGGCTCTGCAGAGTCATACCTGAAATGGCTTAATGGACATAATCCTGTATATGCAGTCATCCACAGAGCAGCCTCCAGAACTGCCTTTTGCAGAATTTAGAAGAAGGTTGACTTAATCAGCAGAGCAGAGAGGTTTAATAAGTTAAGTGCTCTTCCTGTTACTGAAATGGCTTGATAAAAAGTTAGTAGGCAACAGAGGAGCTCTTAAGACTAGGACGTATGTGAATCATCATCAGGAGGGAGCACCAGTACATTAAAAAACTCAATGTATTTACTAGATATATTACTTGAGAGGGATAAAGTACATAAATGTACCTACCATGGCAACAGATACAACTTGATATTAGGGAAGAAGTTGACTGATAATTGCATACAGGAATTGATTTCCATTTCTCTCCTTTGTGCTTCCATATTGGCAAGAAGGGTAACTGCCTCAGGATTGTGTCACTGTTGGAACAGATTGAACAGTGCAACTCCTGCAGCCCAGAGCTTTCACTACAGCCAGTGCACTGTTTGTTTTTGTGGGTTTTTTTCCCCTTTTTCCTTTTTATTTTATTATTATTACTTTTTTAAGTGGAAACCAACCCAACCTCTTCTACTGAAAACTTGACAGCAATTATGGAATTTATGCAAACAACTTCCTACCCAAGTATAGCACCAGTGGAGTTGCAAGTTCTCTTTACACTTTGTTCTTGGTCTATACTCATTCCCCATTTTCTTTGGTCTCTTCCTGCTCTGTCACTACATGTTAAAGGAAAATTTTTACCACATCCCACTGACAGTGGTTTTATTTATCTGTTCTTCAAATAATCCACATAAAAATAACACACATTATGGAGGTCTGAATTCCAAAGAGAAATTAGATTTAGAACAGATTTTAAAATAATGACTATGGTGTCAGTACAAATGCCTTTTAGAAAGGAAAGAGGCTAAATTATTACCCAGTGGTGGCTTTTAGTTATCAAGATGACACAGGACTTTTGTGGGAAAAGCTAAAGAGCCAATCAACTGTGCTGGACTGAACACACTTTAAACATACATGAGCAAAGAAAGCATCTGAACTTACAGTTATGTGCTCTGGTCATTTTAAAATCCATATATTTCCTATTTAGTACTTAAGAGCAAGTAATTTCATAGGTACTTGCAGCATAGACAAGTGATTGATTTTCAGAGCTGACAGTATCCAATACAGAATCACAGAATCACAGTTCAAATTGCCCCAGGCAAAGCAAAGAAAAAACATTTAATAAAAAAAAAAAAGTAAACAGTAGGCATCTCACTCCTTAGTTAAACGTTAAGAAAGATTTTGTTGGCCAGGCCCCTACACTCATTTCTCTGAACAGTCTGTGAATAGTAGCTACTGTCTCTTTAGGAAAAAAAAAAAAAAAATCTAATAAAATTTGTCTTCAGTTGCTTGTGAAAAAGAAATTGTGGTTCAAAGCTCTTGGCTTTTCTCCACAATGCCACTTGAAATAGGTGAATTGTGCCTTTGGAAAGCAGATTTTCTCCAAGGTCACTGGAGAGCAAGAGTTTCTCACTGTAGTCAGGGCATTAACTTCCATTAATAACCGGTGTTTATAATGCATTCATAATGTAGCCTTTAATCCCTCTCCAAACCTTATAATTAATTCCTTCTTTAAAAATGGTAGAACTGCACAATCCTATATTTTGAGGGCTGGAGATCTGTTTCCTGCCTTGTGAGCAATAACATATATAGACAGGTTGTGACAGTAGGTAAGCAGGCAACCATTTACTATTATTTTCCACAAAATCACAGACTACTATGGGTTGGAAGGGACCACTGGAGATAGATCATCAGTCCAACCCTCCTCTGCTATACCCAACAGTAGGTTACACAGGAAAACATCCAGATGGGTCTTGAATGTCTCCAGAGAAGGAGAATCCACAACCTCTCTGGGCATTTATTCCAACGCTCTGTCATCCTCACTGCAGTTTTTCCCTACATTTGCATGAAAATTCCTATGTACCAGCTTGTACCTACTGCCCCTAGTTCTGTCACCAGGAACCATTCTATCACAAGAAGTTCATTCAGGAAGGGTTTTGTTTATGACCAGCTAGCATCACCACTTACATATATTTGCACAGAATACATCTTATAATGAGAGACAAGGCAAGAATTTATGTGGCACCCTGCATACGGGAAGAGAAGGTCCCTGGAGGAAAATTTCATGCAGGTGTAAGGCACCAACCCTCAGAATTCAAGTGATCAGGCAGAGAGAACCTACAGAGTCCACAGAAACTATGCACTCCATGCCAGCACAAAACAAGCCATAAAATATTGCACTGCTCCACAGCAAGTGTTGAACATTTAATACAAAGCACAATCCACAACGACTATGGAACATAGAAGTTATACATCAAAAGCTTGAACAACATTTAGTTAGGGGAATTAGAAAATAACTATATGCATGATCAGAATTAGAAATTATCTTAAAGGTTAAGTTAGTTCAGAAAGATATATAATTTATAAACTTAAATTGTAGCTTACTCTTTCAACTTCTTCCTTATTAAATGAGAATATTTGTTAAAATAATGTTAAGTAAACTTATTTATTTTCTTAATGCTTGCTAGCAGATCTGAAATGTAAAAAGTTTTGAAAGGACTTACCCCCTTTCCACCAAGGATCCATTTGGAACACTTCACATTCTGAGCTTTGTTTTGATCAATAAGAAAGTGATTTCTATTATTGCAGATTTATAATGACTAAGTATCAAGTTTTGCAGACTTTTTTGCTCCACCATTTAAAACTAAACCAAAATACTGCTCTTGTTTTGGGACCAATGCAAATCCTTATTTATCTAAATCATCTTTTTGTTTGTTTGTATTTCCATACAAAGTCTGTTTCAGATCAACTTCTGGCAATTCTAACCTTTTCCTATTTCATCTGACCTACAAGATATGCCTCTCTTTCATGCTGTCTTACAGAGGGGAGATTTGGGCAGAGAGGAGACAGCAAAGGGGAGAAATTTTTCTTAGGTCACCAGTCACCCAGATAAGCCTGGAGACCTTCCCTAACAGGGAATGCTTGAGGATCTATTTATTTATTCGTTTATGCTGACTTCAAAAGGCACTGAATTCTACACTGGGAAAAAAAGAAATAATATTTTCTACACGTATTTTCATTGTTTGTTTTAGTATCTGGAAATATTAATACTAAAATACAGCTCTTCACAAATTCAGATGATATTTTGATCCCCCAGGCTTAGTCAAATATTTACTCTCTTTTAAGTAGTATAAATAATTTGAAACCCAAGCAGAATGTCTCTTTCCAAGTTGATTAGTTTACTCAAGGTCTGACACACACGTGTGTAGTAGGTCAGACAAAACGCACATTAGGTGTTGTCCCACATCCCAAGGATGTTATTTGATGTGTCAACAGTACAGTTGTTATTAGTCCCCTGAGTTGCACTAATTTTGACATCTGTTAAACTCATTTTCTTACATTTTAACTGCTCTAAGAAGGTCATCATGAGGGGACAAATCCTCCTTCACTTCATAACGGAGGAAAGTTTTACACAGGCTTTTTAAAACACGATGAAAGCAAAGCAATCAGTGTGAGTTTTTCTTTCCATTCAAGGCAAGGCAAACTGCCCAAAACTGTGATCTTTGTCCTTCTGCTGTTCCAGCCTCTCAGTATTTAGAAGATGTCTACCTAAGTGCAGATCTTTAAAATTATGTATTCTGACATTTCCTAAACCGTAGGGATAAGCCAAAGAACAATTGCTTCACTGACAGTTTTCTGAAGTCAACTACGGCATGAAATCACTACCATAACTCTTTAAAAAGACCACCTCTGAAGAAACATCTTACCCTTAGAATTTAATTTATATTTAAGTTTATTTAATTTATTTTAAAAGGAAGATTGGAATTGGGAAGACACACATCCTTCTGGAGAAACCACCGTTTTTTTCAGGTTAAGCAACAAGTAGTGAATAATCAAATTAAAAATTAATGAAATTAAGCATCCAAACTACCATCATAATCAAACTATGAGTACTTGATATTCATCGCTTTCATGTAAATGGTTCTTTCAAATGAATATCCAGAAGCAAGCCTGAAAGCAAATTTCACAGGCCAGAATCTGAAGGTCTTGCGTATGCCATTTAGAGACATACCCTCTCCTCCAATTTTCATACCATGAAGCTATTCAAGATAACACTCATGCCAACTATTCCAATAATTCTAATTATAACCAGTGTCCACCTGAAATACACATGGAAAGTTTTCACTACTGAGACTCCTTCTTCCAGTCTCTTAGAAGTCAGCAAAACCATTGTCTCCTCATCTGATCCCCACTGCAGTTACTTTTTTCCTCTTTATTATAAGACAAATTATATTTATTGTATAGTTGGCTACACTAGCATTGTGCTTACAACAAGACACTCTATAAACCTTCAATACTGAGGTTCTCTAAGAATTTATTTAGCCTCCCCTTCAGAAGTCCCACTACTCTCATCAAATTGGCCAAAAAGAAGAACTCCCCATTTATTTGCAGATTCACTAGAACGCTGCCATGACATCAAGACAGTGTTAGTAAAAAGCAATACGGAGAAATTATTAACAGGTTATACAGACCTGTGCCAACTGCAAAATGGAGTTAACATGGGCAGATACCCACTGTCCCTCTCTTGTTCTGTCCAGGCATATTTCTCACCCCACAGCTGACTTCCATTGAAATGAAGCCTCAAGGAAAATATTTGATTTTGTCTTTACTCTTAATATGACTTATAGGAGAATGAATTATAATTGCCCTCATCGCTTTTAAGATTTCATTAAGAAATAATTCTGCATGCTCCCCTGGAAAATACTGTTGTTCTTAATTCACATCTTTTATCTAAGGTTGCACAACAGAACTACTTTACAGAACATTCGCTTACAAACACCCTCAGCGCCACCATAAAAGTCATATCCTGAGATATTGTCATCTTGTTACAGAACTGAAGACAGAGTCAAAAATGACTTAGTGGCTATTTTAAAAGGCTTTTCTTTAACAGCACCCTTAAAGGCATTTCCTGGTATTGTCTTTCGAAAGCTATATCAACTGTTCATTGTTCACCAGGGCTTAACTGACAGCATCATATTTCAGCGCACCCAAATTTGAGTGCTGCCTTCCATTTTTAGTGATACTTAGGCTTCAAAATGTTAACATATATAGTTTTAAAAACTGGAATTTCAACTTTTAAATCTCTTTGAAATTGTTTCTGTGGAGCACTACAGAGTAAAAAAATCATAAATCCATCTTGAAGAACACACGACCTGTTTCCAAGGATCAGCAACCTCGCACAGTATTTTAGCAAATTTACTTCGTTTCTCCCAGTTCCATGCTACATCTTCATGCACATGTATTTTTCCTCCACAAATACCTCCTCCAGCATCTATTTAGCTAGAAAAGCATCTTTACAAATGTCAGGTAATGCATTCATGCTTTTTAACTATTAAACTCTATTTCAATTTCAATGCATGCATTTGAGGATCATGTTTGCTTTAAAAATTTCATGAGGGATATCAAGTTACTCACAACAATGGGAGCATGACTTAAAAATTACACAGTAGGCTACTTGGACTTCTGTGGACTGCAAGCTTAGTTTTAATTTACTTTCTCTTATCACAAAGTTAGTGTAAGCAAGAAATACATCGCCGTTAATATAATCAAAATCTCTCAGGATATGCATACACAACCGGAATACTTTTCAGTGACTTGGACTGAAATAATTTTCTTAATTACTAGGCATTAAATAAATGCACAAAACTCTCACAGTGCACAATAGTCAAAATAATTTGAAAATCTGTCCATACCTCTTATGTTTTTCATTCCTAAGATGTTACAGATATTTTCTCCTCTTTTCCTGTACCCTTTTTTTCCCCTGCTTCGAGGAACATATACCTACTAGTTTATGATAACAGTATTACATCTCTCAGAAAGTAATTCAGCCATTTTCTGCAGAAAGCCCAAGAGTAGTTATGTATTTCTTCTTTCAATACCCAGTTTTTCTGCTGCTTAGTTCTAGAGAACACTAGCTTACTATCTAATTATGGAATTATTCCATATCCATTCATATCATTCATAGTACTTCTCTCTGCCTACAAGCATCACCTTAACGTATGTATACTATCATGTTCTAGATGCATAGCTTGATCCGTAATATAACCTCTGTTTGCTTTGTCACAAATTGTCTTTTTTAAAAAGACAGAGAATTCTCTCATTAGCAGGACTTTTTTTCTTTTAACAACCTGTTCTTAAAAAAACTTCACTACATTCATCACACTTAAGGATATTTATTAGATATCTATTAGATAGATATCTAGGGATATCTATCTACTCTTCAATAGTTCCACATGATACATTTTCTTGTTCCTTTTGTTTTGTTGTTCTTATTTGCTTGTTTAGATTTATGTCTTGATTATTATTATTTTGCTATGTATAAGGAACCCATTCTACTTCAATTAGCAATCAGCACTTACAAAACATTGTATGTAATATGGTAGACCATGTGTTGTGCAGACTAAAAACACAGCAGGAAAAAAAATGAAAAAAGAGATAGTGGTAGAAAGTTTCTCCAAGTGCCCTCAAGATAACCTACAGTACATGCAAAAATGTTAAGAACCACCCACACTTAATTCTTGACAAAAATGCAATTAGATTAGAAGGAAATATTCAAATAAGCAGTGAGAGAGATCCTGCAAGCTAGGCATTCTATTTATCTGCCCTTAACACTGACATGTTTCTGTCTTGCTTTTTTGTCCTTACTGCAACTTGAACCCAACTGATTTCTGTATTAACTGTAGACAAGAAAAAAATCCAAGAAAAAATAAATTTCCCTGCAAAAAATGTATAAGACATTGTACCAGGAGAAATCAGCTTCAGTATCAACCAACAGAGCTGTAAATTGTTTACACAAGAAAAAAAAAAAAGAACGTACTATTAAATGAAGAACAGTTTTTGAGGAAAAAGAAAGTGTAGTATCAGATAGTTATGATCATGCATCTAACTGGTTTAAGACAGAATCTACTCTGGTGGGTTCTTACAATGGGTAAAAATTGTGCAAGAGAAGTGTGTCGCTCTTTACTTATCCTTGGGATCCAAAAATGAGGAATGCACTAAGTCTATCTGTACAGAAGAGAATTCCTCAAGCAGCAGATCCCACAGATGTCTCAATCTTTCTTCTGAAATATGCCCTGAATTCAAGTCCCAAGTGAAGCTTAGGCACACAAACTCACACTGTTCCTCCTTTTCATGGGAGTCTAAGAAATCAGTTGGAAATAGTGCGCACAACCTTGCTGAAAGCAGATTACTACTAAATAAACCTTTGGAGCCAATTTGTAAACAGCCAGAAACATGCAGCCAGTTTTCTGTAAACAGCTGAGTCATGCACAGGCGGAGGACAGCAGTCTTCTGCAGGAGGTTTTGGTTGATATTTAACAGAGTTACCTTTTAAACCAGCCAGTACTCACAGGTATTATCATTGCAATTTGATTGCATAAACCAAAAAACACTTCAAAAAATTAGCCACAGCCTGTGCTGATCTAGTGACACAAAGACTGATGGGACAGAATAAATCAGAGGGAAAGTCAGCCATTCTCCTAAAATATGACAGGTCGATTTATACCCAAGTTCATCCTCAGCCCTCATGGAAAAAAATTATTTCACCTTGAGTTTACTCAGAGCAACAGACTTAAGTGCAAATGCCTTGCTTGTTTGCTTCTTTCTGCTTTACACAAGCCCTCCATTAACATACTTCAAGAAGGAATTAAACTGATCATGCGAATGACTTCCCTGACCTCCAAGAGCTTGAAAGATTTGAAACTCGTATTTACTCAAAGAAAGAGAACATATTTTATCCAAAGTAATTCTTCTTATTTTGTTGGGGTTTCTAACTTTTTAAAAATTTTACTCATTTTTTTTATTACAAAGTGAATGCATCATATCACACCCACAGGAATTCTGTTTAACCAACTCAGTCTTTTAATCTTACCTCTTCAACTGTACCTTAAATATAAACTAAATTACTGTAAAACAGTGCCACAAAAATAAACACTTAACGAATTGTTCACAATTCAGGTTCAGACTGCTCCTGCAAATTGCTTGGTGTAGCTTTTCTATCTCCTGAGAACTTTTAGCTTGAACAGCAATATAAAAATGAAAATTGTTGACAAAATGAATACATTTATATGTTTTCTATACATTTTTTTTTCCCTTGCAGAGAAAAATTACCTACTATCTGCTCTTCTCTGTTTTGCTGATATAAACCAAAGGTGACACTGCAGGATTCGATACTCTGAGATTTTGAATGTTCATTTTCAGGCTTTACAAAAAATATCCCAGAGCCTATTTCACTATTTTTATTTTATAGTAACCATGACTATTATTTGTAGCATAACCTAAGACAATACAAAGCTTAAAATAGTCCTCCTAACTCTCCCCTTTTTTAAAGAATGAAAAAAGAATTGTCTTCCAAAAACTTAAAGACTACTAAAGAAAATGGAAGATATCTAAACAGAAAAGCTTAAGCATAACACAATCCTATTACTAGTGCAAATTTCTTAGAAACTTCAGTCAAGTGTGAACCTAAAAGGAGGAGGTAAGTACTTTCAAATACCTCCAAGCAAGAGGGTAAGACTGGTTAACGTATTTAGGGCACCTTGATATCTGTGATTAACATGCAAAAATGTTAGGAATTTTGTTTTGGCATGAATTCTGAAAACAATTTCACAAACCTAAATTTAAAAGATTTCTATGGAACTACAGATTTATTTCTCAGAGTTCAACCTATAATTCATCTTAACATTATCTTACATCAATTGTAAATTCAAAGGATGTGATATCACAAAGAAAAAAAAAATCATAGATTAGGTCATTTTTGACTATTCTTAAACAGAAAGAAAACTGGATATCTGGATTATTACTGGTCAAGCTAATGACTGATTTTTTAATTTATGAAATACTAAGGTCATGCTTACTGTAATAAAACAGCATTAGAAGAATGCTACAGCTAATACAAACATACCTGAATGTTTACAAAACATTTTATATCTGAAAACCACAGAAGTAATCTTTGTTCTTATTACCAGCAGTTGGATGCAGTAAACATAATGGTGGGCCAACGGGAGAGGCAGAAAGCAGGCTACACCTACTTTCTCTAGGTTTTCATGTTTGCATAGTTGGCAGGATGTTCTCCACATATGCCAAGGAACTAATCAAGGAGCACATTTAGCAGTTTTTACTGTGGATTGGCAACTACTGAACGTCATCTTTGGCAGGAAGAGTTTGGTAATTTTTGTCAAATTCATGTAAACATTAGATATTCCCAAACCTCACCAGCATTAACAGCTAAACCTTTACAGTAGGATATTATTAATATGAGAGATATCAAAGAGAGATGCACTGGAAGGGGAGAATTTTGAGGGACTCGACAGAATTAATCTCTGAATTGAAGTGATATTTGATTACAGCAACTTCCTGTATTTATTTTGAAAACAAACAAGCCTACAAACGTAAGTAAAAAATTCTAACTAGCCTAATGCTCTGTCTTTAGATATTGAAATTGCCAGCAACAAATTTTACTGTAAGCAAACAGAGAGAACTTTCATCTTACATCAGTCCAGGGGGAAAATACACAGAGAATAACAAACTGAAAAGTTTGTAGCACAAATCACTCTTTTCATTGAACAGTTATGGAACAAGGAAGGATGCAATATGAACTTTTTAAAATCACAAAGATTCTTTGGAACGGTACTTCATTAAGCTACTAGCAGTATACCAGTGGTAAGTTATTTTCTACAAGATTCTTTTCCAGCTTTAATTATAATTTTACGATTACACAATAAGTATAAGATATCATGGTCTTTTGTCTAAAACTGATAGCATCTTTCTCATCTCAAAATAAGTGTTCATTGTTTCAACTTCCTCGAGGGAAATGGCATTTTCTTACCCTGACATGTCATATTAGAAGATGTAACATTACAGCTCATCCAAATTACTACAAGTTATCTAATTTTCCTCATCAACTTCCTCATCAACTTCAGCTCATCAACTGAAGGTAGCCTAAAGATGTGAGTTTAAAAAAAAAAAAAAAAAAAAAAAATGCATATGCATCACGATTTGTTCTCTGCAGGTGGGCAGATCTAGTGAGGTTACATGCCTAACTAAAGAAAAGGAATCCCCTCTGCAGCACAACTGAACTCCTGCCAGTGAGGAGCTGCTGCTGCCATTGCCTTCAGCACGGCAGTGGCTCTGGCACACCAAGAGTGGGGTTGAAAGCATCAGAGTCATCACACCGTGCAGTTACAAAAATTGTCCATAGAGAGCAATTTTATAGAGGACTGGAAAAAAAAAATCTCAAGAAGCTGGAGGAAAGATTTCCTGATATTTGCACCTTTTGTATCAAAGCTAACTTAAAGTTCATATACAGTCAGTGCTGATAGCATGCTTTTAAAAGGATTCTATTCCTTGTTCAACACTGTTAGACTTAATTTATTGTTAATTTCTGCAATATATGTCTATATAAAGCAGAGAATTCTTTCTGACGTGACAGTAAACATATGATGAAACCTTACTTGTCAGTGAATATCGGCTTGTAATTACAGTTTAATATGGGACATTGGATAAGAGAAAAACAATATTTAAACAATCTAAAAATTTGTTGTAGTAAAATAGTATCTAATTAGTGTAAAACTAATAAAAAGTCTAGTAGTTTTGATTTGCTTCAAGGGTATAGATTCAAACTCTGTAACAAATGTTGATTTAAACGTTTGACTGGAATGTTCTCACATCTCCCCACACCATTTCCCATTCATGTCCCGAGGAGTATTTTCAGCTGTTACTAGCTTAACAAGAACACTGTGAATGCATACTACTCTGTAATCGATGCATAAAAAAAAAAAAAATAAAAATACATGTAATATTTCCAAGATAATTTCATTTACCCCTGCAACGACCTTTGCTTTGAAGATTATACTCTCTCTTATTTTTACTTGTCAAGAAATTGTCTTAAGGTATGATGGTGGTACAATACTAATATTGCCTTAAAGTGGACATACTAAAAGAGCAGCAAGAAAGCGCTATGAAAGAATTATTAAACATTGCATCTTGAAACCTATACGGTATATATAAAGTCCTACACATCCTACTCCTTCAAATGTTTTGTCTCCTTTCCCCTCCTTGTGCAATGATCCCCAAGAGGGGTAAGTATAACATAGAGTTGTTAATGTTTTGGAGATCTTACTGTTGCATTATGGCCTATGCTGACAATCACTTTGCTGATTGTTATCTCCTCCAGGAGAAGTGTAACAGTGAAGTTCTCTTTCTCCTTTCTAAGATCTTTGTACATTTCTGATGTATTTTCTAACACAGCTCTCATCACTGGTTTACAATTCCACGTCACTACCAATTTATTGTATATAGTACATTTCAGGTAGCTCTCTGTTATTCTCTTTGCAGTCCCCAGCAGTGGTCTTGCCCAGCTTCCAGGTCTGTTGTGACCATGGGAACACTTTGTAGGACTGGGGCCTCTAGTATAGTTTTTAAGATTACCACTGCTAATCCCTGCCCATTCTCTGCTTCACATTTTATTACAGGGTAAAAGATAGTCCATGCTACATAGAAGAACGTCATGATATTAGTACCAATTATTAAACTACATACACCCATAATGCAACACAGAAGACAAACTCATGTCCAAAATCTGGATCCTAAGTACAAAGAGAATCAAAATCTATTGGCCATGATTTCATTGACCAAAAAATTAAAATTTGACAAATGAAAGCATGCGACGCTCTTCCTAACAAATAAAAGATCAGTAACAGCATCTCAAAATGCTCACAAAGTATTTCAGTATTCAGTAAAATTTCAGAAGTATTTGTGAAACCATAAAAAGCTAACTGCAACAAGTTCTATCTTGACAGTAGGAAAGCACAACAAATGCATATTCAACAATTGCTATTAGGACTACAGCACCACCTAGCGTGTTCTGGTACAGCTCCTTCAAGAATACTTTTAACTTGTGTTTCACCTTAGAAATTGAAATCCAGATTTTCTGGATTTCTTTTTTCTTTTTTTCCACAATTCTTTTGATTTGTATTGTACAATTACAGTTGGAATTTCATTACTTTCATGGATTTTGACTCCATAAGAATGTCATCAGAGGAAGTGTTGCATATTGCTACGCTATTGTGTGCTCAGCTGCAAATTGAGGACTTACCCTGTTACATAATGAAAAGAGCCAATAGAACTTTTTCTCCTCCAAATCTCTTTTAAGTCAGTAAACATAATTTCCTCTACACTCTTTGAAGGAGGAACTGTGTAGGAACACAGCAGTATGACCAGCTGCCCTCATAACCCCTAAATTTGGGCTTTTCTCATTCCCAAATTTTTCATAAAGTAGATTAACACCTACTTTATATTTACCTTGAGCATGCTGAGAAACTATGGAATAAACCCAGTATTTGAGCAATAAAGTATATGTTGGGGTTTTTTTTGTGTTTATCCCAGCTAATCTTAGGCATAGCTTGATAATGATACCTGATATGCTCCCTTTTATATCTCTTTCTCTGATAGCAATGCTTATACAAGAGGGGACAGTGGCTAATTTCAACAGGTAAGTTAGGTTATTTATTTACTTACTTATCAATAAGGAAGAACAGAACTAAAATTTAAGAGGAAGAAGAAACAACGAATTAAACAGGACTGAGTTTTTACTTGTGAAGTCACAGTTCAGTTGTATCATTCAGCTACTTAGAGATCTGAAATGGATGCATTGGTATGTGTTTCTTATTTGTTTTCCATGAGAAAGAATGACCAGGAGGACTGGGAAACTGCAATCTTATGAAGTATTCCACAACATATTTGTAGATTTAAATATAATTAAATATATTTAACAATTTACAAGTTGTAACAATTGAAATCCAGCTTGTAAATTCCAGTTTCAAATTGTGTAAGCTCATCCTTGTCACTGCAAAAGCGGAGTTTGCATAATTACACACAATTTTCTTTTCACTGCATTCCTGTCTCATACAGTGAACTTACTGATGAACATAAATGCTTCTCAGAAATAATTGTTTCTTCTTCTGTTCTTTAGATACAACTTTTCTGTATGTTATTTAAACTCAATGCTGAAGATAAAGATAGTCAGGTTTCTCAGCTATGATTTCAGCCATGGAGAAAGGAGGAGAAAAAAAAAAAAAAAAAAAAAAAAGGCAGTTGTAGCAGCTACCTATCTTTCTACAATCTTAGCACGATCAGCTGGTCCAGGAATTAACAACCCTTCCCAACTGATAAGCTATGAGTGGGCTGTAATGACTGTAAGAGTCTGCTTTCCCTCAGTAGTAAATTGTTCCCTATGATAAAAGGTTTCAAATATTTAACTCACATGAGACAACCTGATTGAGTAGCCCAACAAAGACGACATTTCCCATGGGAAGCAATGCAGTCTTCTTTCAGTTTACTGCATCACTTCTGCACTTATCTTCAATGCCTCTGAACAAATTTCTCCAGGGATAACCTACAAAGGAATCAAAGATTCCATTTCCTCTGTCTACTGTAATTTACTTCATCACAAAAATTCAAAGCTGAAGTTCTACAGCTTTCTCAAGAATGAACACATCATTTACTAAATATTAAACTAATAAAACCCAAGGATAGTCCAAGTATGTAAGAGCAAAACTGCAGACCTGACCATAATTACATTTATCACAATCTGTTCTACCTTACTAATATCTTTATTTGCACTGCTTGTTCATTTTTTTTTTTAATTTTTCATGACCACACGTCATGATTAATTTTTCATAAAAGTCATTCAGGATGATTATTCCACCAGCACTTTTTTTCCCTCTTTTTTTAATACATTGGCAAACTTATGCAAACATCAGACAAACCAGAATATTCTTAACAACAGGAATGCAGAATGAGAACCCCATCTCTGGAAGTGCTTAAAACCAAGCTAAATGGGGCTTTGTGCAACCTGATCTAGTAGGAGGCATCTGTCTTGGGGGGGGGGGAAAAATGTTGAACCTGGATGGTCTTACTACACAAACTTTATATTATTCTATAATAGTTCAAAGAATTCAGATTTTAAAGTGTTCAATGTAGAAGTGATCAATTAACAATCACAGTCTATCTGTACAGAATATGAGAGTCTCCAAAATCTATTTGGACTAATATGTTAAAATACAAGGGAATGCACTTCCAAAGATTTCTGTTTCTTAAATAAATAAATTAAATTGGTGGGGGAGGGGAAGACTGGAATTCACTTGTTATTTTAAGAAAATAAGGGCATCTATGCTGTTATAAAATATAGCAGTACTTTTTCAAAAAAATAGTATCAGAGACATTAATAGTATTAAGTATATAAAAACATATTTTATTTCATTTCTATCAAGATTCTAATCAAATTAAGGGCTTAGAGTAAGGAATTGACTGAAGTGAATACTAAGGTTAAAGAAGGCTCAGAAGCTGATGATCTGTAACTTAGAAATCAAGAGAACATATTTTGTTGGATTATGCAAAGCAGAAGTTGTTGAGGGCTATGGAGGGTGAATGGACAAAAAAAAGCCAGTTACGTTCACTTGTAAATCTTCATTTAAATTATTGTATCTTTAGATATGTGTTGGTATAAAAGAGTTGAACAAGACCTTATCCATATCATACACTAGCACATTTTTATACTGATTACAGAAATATCTGACTTGTGACAAGGCAACAAGTAAAGGAGAGAAATGAATAAGCCAAAGTAAACCAAAGTAAAGGCAGAAAAAATTTACAGTCAGAATTAAAACTAGCACTGTTTTTTATCTTGAATAAATGAGATATATACACACACAATAACCTCTCAGGAACATAATCACCAACAAAAAGACACAAGACAAATACAAACAGACATGAAGTGCAAGATAACATTTAGAGCAATCTGTGATATTGTGAGGATGAAATATTCTCTTCAGATAAAACAAAATCATATCCTCCAAGGAAACAGGCCTTCCTATTTATATGTCTTCATCTGGCATGAAATCAATTTTTTTTTTCCCCATGGAATTGTGAGTACAAAGACTGCTTGACAGCTCAGAAACTTGGCAATACTTAACGGTAGTATGTTACAGTGGCATATTTTAAGAACAGCTAAAGCCCCAATTTTTCTTCAGTTGTATTCAGTAAAGATAAATTAACCATGAAGTGTAAAAATTTTTTGTGAGCCTCTTTTTGTTGAAAGATGTGTCTGGTCTTTGAATTTCAACCTAACAATCCAAGAAAAACAAAGAGAAACTGTATACCATTCTGGTATACTACTGAAAATATTCAAATAAAAATGAATATAAACGAACTTTTCTGCCCTAAAAATTCTTCAGTTCTTCACAATTTTAAGGGTCATCTTCTGGAAAGACGATAAGTCTGTTCTGCACTGCAATACAATTACCACATTGCAGAAATTTACACTCAAAGACTACTATGTTTGTCCAGTAATTATTCAATATAATATTTTCTGTTCATTACTTTTAGTTATTAATATGATTTTCTCATTTTCTATAAGAATTTATGTATATGAATCTCCCAGATAAATTTAACAGACATGCAATAACATGCGTATTTTCCTTCTGCACAAAAATTCCATCAAGACCAATTCACCTATAAGTTCACCAACCCCAAATTTACCACCATCTGAGATGAGAGGAAAGCTTTTTGAGGATGACATAAATAAAAAAAACTCTTAGAATTTCTGTTGTCAGAGAAAAGTTGTCAGAGGAAGTCGCCTGAAGTAAATACCTATTATAAATGCTATGGGCCTTATTTTCTTTTCACATGTGAGATGAAGCAAAGCAAGAAAAGGAAAACTAGAAGTAAAAGGTAGAAGTAAAATTCTGTCATACATTTCCTTATAATAACAAACTGTTCCGTCTAGAGGCCTTAAAATGACACTACACGATTTTTTTTATCCTAAGCATTTTCCTTTTCAGAACCAGGATCTTGTTGATGTCTTCGTTTAATAAAATTTGAGTTTTCACTTATATTACTAGTTGATCTAACACAGATGAATATACGAGACTGTCTCCTATGTACAGGCAAGGAGAACAAGATGGTAGGAGAGGAATGAATAGCTTGTGGGTAGTATTTGAATTCCTTCCTTACAGATGTCTATCCTTCTCGCATATTCATATGCATGTCTTATGATTTTCCTTCTTGGAAGTTGAAAGTGTGCCTAGTTGCCTTAGAGACAAGTTAGCTGCACCATCAACTAAAATATAACTTGCTACAGGGAATTTACAGGAAAAATGCACTTAATAAAAGAGTTCAGAACTACTTGTGCCAAAAGCCCACCAAGTATAAACGTAAGCTGGCAACCAAAAATGTTATTGTTTCTCTGCCCTTACAATACAACTTACGCTCTTCCTCTGAAGATGGTGTTTTTGGTTTTTGTTTTTACCCAAACTGGCTGACTGCATTGGTAAAATCTGGATCATCACTTGTTAAGTACTTGTTTAAAGATTTTTTCCACACTCACATCATGATCGTTATCATGTAAAGAAGCTAAGTATGAATTTGGGAATAAAACAAAATTTATCAGTGGAATGTGTATTTGGCATTCCAGGCATGTAAACAATGTTGTGGAAAGTTTCTCTAGGGCTGATCAGAGTTTCATAGAAAAACAAGTTTTTTAAAAAATGCAATATAAAAAGCAATATGACAATCGTGTACTACATGGATAATGATTAAATCAAGCACACTAAAGCTAATATTAACCAAGGAGCACCACCATAACCACAAGCAACAAAATCAATCAGTGAAAAAAAAAAAAAAATACTACTACAAACAAGAATGAAAACTAAGTTGATTCCTAAGAAATGCCTCAGATTCAGCCTTCTTCCCAAGACCTTGAGTTAATTCCTTAAAGGATGGTATGAAATGAATGACTCATTCTTTATTTATCTTTGACAAAATCCTAGTTTTCTCTCATGGTTCGTTAAGATTCTGATAAAGTCAATATGTCCTCGGGTTGTAAAAGAATTCAAGAGCCGTACCAGGAAAGGTTCAGGCTGGACATCAGGAAAAAATTCTTGATTATGAGTATGGTCAAACACTGGAATAGGATTTGTAGTGAGGTTGTTGATACCTTGTGCCTGCCAGTGTTCGAAGAGGCCTTTGGATAATGCCTTAATAATATGCTTTAATTTTTGGCTAGTCCTGAAGGGGCCATCTTAGACAAGATGGTTTTTGAAGGTTCCTTCTAGCTATCCTATTTATAAATACTTATCTAAATAACTCAGAAATAACTCATTGTTGTGATGTAGAGAAAGATTTACTTGTATAAATGCAAAAAGAGAACAGAAAATTGATTAGTCAAATGCATCATTAGGCATTAAAATTGAGATTGCGCAATGCAGAGAAAAAATGAAGCTTTTGCAGGATTTCACTTTTATACCAACAAAATGTGAATATCTTGTCTACAGTTAATTTTTTCTGCCATAGAATGTGAATATTTTCAGGGGCGTGTTAGTGAAGCCAGTTTTGAGACAGTTATTATCACTGTGTAATAGAATAAAGATTAACATCAGATTAGTAGAGCAGAGCAGTCAACTTGAGGACAGTTATGCTGTAAGTCATTCACAGCCTTGCCACTGCTGATGTAGAACAATGTAATCCTACCTGTGAGTGAAGGTGAGAAGAATGAGGCTTTTATCTTAATTTTTCACATTTTTAAGTCAAGTTTAGGTTAGAACATTACAGACAAATCTAGCTAATCCATCACTTCCCACTCTAAGCAAGAACACGTCAAGCCCTTTCACAAAACCTGCAATTCAAACCTGCTTTTTAGATAAGCAGAAACTGGTGTCGCATTCATAAACAGAAACTAAATGTTTCTTGTTTGCCCTTGAAGTAACAGCAATGTCATTGCACTGAATGCTGAAGCTCAGGATATCTATATAGCTCTCTATTCCCACAAGTAACACCAACTGAAGATTCCAATTGTATTTCACACTACTAATTTGGGTTCTTCATAGATCCCCCAGAAAATCTTTTTCGTACTCTGAACTTGTATCTTATGCCCTAAAGACTCTATCAGCAACTCTTCTATGCCAAAAATAGCTTCATAAACCAGCACAAACTTTCTCGTTGTCTGTATGCTGATGAATAAGATAACTACTTGTTCTCTTCAATGTCATCTTCCTTTGTTCAAAGTAAGATCAGTCTAGTCTCTTTCTAGAGGTACATTACCCACAGAAAGTCATCAGAGAACTGACCTAAGGTTTAAATCTCCCTTTCAGCAACATATTAACGAGGAAGTAAAAGTCCTCACGTATTAAAAAGAAAAATCTCAAGTAAGAGGAAAATGATGACAGCAAAAATGTTTAAACCATTGTAAGCCAGTTTGACAGCTTGCAGGCAGGCATTATTGACTGAGGGAGCAGCTACAGATTTTGACATTTGCTCAGAAGATTCTTCCTTGCCAACCTTATCTAGATTGCAACCAAGCCAGATGGCCTTAGTCCAGGACTTGTAATCAGCCAAATGCAAAGGAAGGCAACTGCTCTAGCTGAAAAGGAAATAAAACAAAACAAAACTTCAGAAATACTAATGACAACCCATGGTAATGGTAATATGCATCCACTCATAGATCTGCTGCAGAAAATCCATTTATTGAAAAATAAAAAGATGCTACGTCTGTTGCTCTTAGTATTTCTGAGGCTGTGGCTTTACACGGAAAGGTAGTTGTCTCTGTACCACATCCTGTGATGTCTCAAATAAGAATGAATGGAACTACGTCATAATCTTTCCTTCTACATCAAAACACTCAAAATCAACAATAGCTCCTGCCAGCTAAGGTTGAAATTCGGTGAATAATAACATGCTTCAGTTCTCAAAATGTTATGTTTATAAGGGGCAGGGAGGAAAGGTCTGTTTTAATCTACCTGAAATATTTTGCTTAACTTTCCTTCAATTTACACTGATTTCTAAATTGGAAATAGTATTTCAAAATGAGAGTTAAGTTTCTCCAAATAACAAGTTAAATATTTACATGTTTATTATTATTATTATTAAAATGAAAAAAATAAAAATAATCAAGAAAAGCAAAGCCTTGAGGAAAAAAAAAAAAAAGAATAATGACTTTGGAAAATGCCATAAGAACACATGATTTTGGCCAATGAAAATAAAATACCATTATTGAATTTAATTCATTTAAATCTGTTCTAAATATGCAGCATTCTTTTTTCCATTATATTTCTCATTAGGTCTTCTTATTCAGTAATATCTGATAGTTATCAACAAGTCAGCTATATTTAAAGGAGTTTTGCTTTTCAGTCTTCCCCCAAGAAACCATACATATCTTGATGGAGTATAGGCCTAGCAGCTACTTTTTCATCATTTGTTAGCAGACAAAGGGATTGGAGCTAATTTATAATTTTTACAGAGATCATCTCAAACATTCAACATTTAAAGAAGTTCTCAGCTGTTTCCTTCTACTCTGACAAACAACCACAGGTTTATTTCCGGATATCCACATGCCTATCTGTCAAGAAGAGTAAGACATGCTACTTACTAAAAATAAAAAAGAAATGAATTTTTACTGCATAGTCTTATTGCTGAAAAAATAGGAAAGATACTAAAAGTCTTGTAGATCACTTTTCATTACTTCTAATCCCATACAAATCAATGAACCAGATGTTTTCCAAAAGTTTCATCCTACTGAATGCTGCTACTTGGTAAGCTCAGACTTGCAGTCACATGTATTTCTGACATTTCAACTACAATGAAAAACAAATGTGAACAGCACAGCAGGCTGTTAATCTCACAAAAACTTTCTTAAGTCAATATACATTTTTTAAATAACTTGAAAGAAAACTAAAAAAAAAAAAAAAAATTATATCAGGTTTTTGTCTTCATAGAATAGGAAAAGAAACGTGAGAAGATTTACCTTAGCACTCATCATCAGATAGATAATTTCAAAATCTTTCGTTTACTAAGAAAATAATCTCACTACCAGATCTGACATCTACTTTGAACCACAGACTTTAATCTTTACCCTTAATGAGCTAAAATATTTACTGAAGTTACACAGACTTTAACCAAGTAAGAAGATCAATCTTTAAAATATTTTACAATTATTTCCAAACAGGCAAATATTTTATGCTGGTCATCACAGAATTACTTTGACAAAGTTGATTCACTTTAATAACATCACTCTACTTTGTATTGATTTTCCCTTTTTGGATATGTAATTATTTGTTGTATTTGGATGCCAAAAGCCTCTCTAATGAGCTGTAGGTATGCATGAAGAATGCTGTCCTCTTCTCTTCTTTAAGAAACAATATTCAGTGGCCTGCCTGTACTCCAGAACTTAAATGCAAGCTCCATATATTTGTCCAGTAACTACTGGAAATAATTATTTAAATAACAAAGATAATAATCCAAAAAAGAAAATAATCATTCTTATCTTTACAGAAAGTTGAAGCACAACCTTCATAATACAAAATTTTTGAGATAGAGTCCTCTTGGTGAAAAATTGAAAAACTCCATAAATTTATAATCACAGTCACCTGTTGGCACTTATGAAGAGCTAGAACTAAACTTGCTAGTGCAGACTTATCCCCTATCACAAGCCATAATCTTTCTCACAACTGTCTCACAAATTACTAGGTTCTGTAACTTCTGTTGGCATATCATGCCAATTTTAATTTCTTCCAGTAAATATGAACTTACTTTTCTTTCTAATCTAGTTCATCAGTTTCCTAGTTCTTCTGCTACAGTTTACCATGATGGTTTTTCTCGGTTTGTAACTGTATTTCTATTATGATCCTGACAATCGGTCTTGTCCTTACCCACCCTTCTTTATCTTCTCGGTCATCATTTGCTTTTTGTCTACTCATGAAATGATTTTCAGTGACAGACTCACCAGCAAAACAATCTGAGTTTCCAGTACAGACTTGCTCTAGTAAGCGTAAACAGAAAGTATCACTGTCTACCAAGCAGTTCTTAAATTTCTTGTTTGTGCACTTTTCCAAAAGGTAAATATCTGGTTGTAGGTGTTCGTTAGAAAGGTTAACTGAAGTTCACCTCTTTCTTTTAATGCTGCATATAGAATTTATCAGGGACTCTTCCAAATGTGCTGGTTGTTCTTACCACTGGTATACATCTTTTTGAGAGGAAGGCAGATTACACCTTGGAAGATCAATATCTTTGGAGAAAATATACAGACAAGCATTATGTATTTAGCATTTCCCCCTACTCTAATCAGCCAGTTGATCCATTATAAAAGCCCATGTCAATAAGTGCATAAAACTCTCATCTTACCAAATAGGCCTTGAAATTGATCAAGCAAGAAAACACGCCCTTTCCTTTCCTTATTATTGAAACACTAAACACTCCACCCTCTAATTAGTGGAATAAGACTTTCAAACAATGTACAAGCTCTACAGATACATAGAGCCAACTGTATTTATTATTACCTATAATTCCTAATTTATTTATGGATTAAGTTAATTAATACCCTACTAGGGATTGAGCTGCTCAATTCAAGAATCACAATAGCTAGAGAGAGCTGCCAAGTTTCAGTAAAATATTTTAGAGCCAGGATTATTTTGAAATGATTTGCTGCTGCAATGCAAGCTTGTTAAAAGGAGAGGTATGCTAACTAGATTCAATTTTGACATCAAAACCGGCACAGCATTTTCTGAATATGAAGCTTTTAAATTGATGACATGAGCTAAGTCAGTGTATTTTTCCTATTATTATCATGTATTTTTCCTATTATCAAGGAAAAATCTGGTAACATAAAATAAGTTGTGCTCAATTGTTTTTTTTTTTTTTTGCTCATTCATGAGGGTGTGCAGGAGAAAAGTAGAAATTTTTAAATAAGATATTGTAAGTCAGCAACTTTTCTTGCTTTTCTTGTATTGCAGCTCTTCATACATTTCATAAACACTACATGAAATCACTAGTCATTTTCATTGTTAAGACAAGGATGATTAAGAAATTCATGATGAAACTACATATTAATACAAGCTTGTATTTTTAGATTCGGGATTTCTGCTTCCACACACCTGATATTGAGATGTGTGTACACGTCTTTAAAATACTGAGAGGGAAAAAGACCAACCCTTCAACCTTAGCTTGACAGCCCCTCAAGCCCTTAGGGACATCCAAGTAACCTTTTTATCAGTACATCTGAAAGTGAACAGGAAGTACCAGCCCAATGGACCTCCACCTATTACTTGTTTGACAGCTATGAGGTAATATATGAGCAAGTGGACAATGGGCAAACATGATGGGGTCATCCTTAATGGTGATAAATGAAATCTGATAAAGCACAGGATTTTACAGGGTTGCTAATGAAGGCACTCCGGAAGCAATGAAAGGAAGACAAGAACTATACAACATTTTTTCCATCTTCAAATGTCTTGCAAGAGGAATCAAAATTTTAGACTGAACAATTTGCAGATGAGCTCCCTTCAAGCACTAATGGACAGGAGTATACGACATCCTGTTTCCTTCTACTCACAGAAGTAAAAACCCACAGCTCGGTTCCTGAGGGTAAAGGTCTACCTGAATACAAAGGAAATGAAATCAGATCTCAGCCCATTTTGTTGTCAAAACTTAGTTTTCCTAATAATGATGTTTAGTAAAGTTAGTTAACAAATGCAGTATTATTGTGAACTGCCTCATTTAGAAACAAAGCCTTAAAGTATAAAATCCTCAAAACCCTAATTATTTTAACTCTTCCAAGTGCCATGAAGTGACCAGAGTAGCTCCAATATTACACTAAGGGGCAAAGATGGCAAAAAATACCCAGAAAAATATTTAGCCTTCAATAAATTATTTATGCTATCCTAGCAAGACAAAGGAAAGACACTGTGTATGTGTTAATCATACATAGATTTGCATAGCAGTTAAACTGCTATGTAACTTGGAAATAGACCATATGCCACTGAAATGCAGTTGATAGGTTCCAATGATACAAAAATATTCTACAGCAATACCAATTATTAAAATTTCTTTTTTCAAGTATGAGAAGATGTACAGAACTTAAGACAAAATAACAGAAGACAAAGTAGTTTAAAATCTAACAGATCACATAAGAGCAGTGCAAATCTTGAGAATGAAAACAAAATGTATAGAAATCTTTTAAATATGACATTACATATATTATTACACATTGTGTACTGTGTATAGATAATTGTGGTTAATTATGCCACAAATACCCAATGAATTTTGATGTTTTTGATAGAATATCAATCTTGTTTTCTACACTTGCGAAATTAAAGAATCCAGGGAAAACAAATTTTACCATCAACTACTTGGTAGCAATTCACACGAAAAATCCTAGTATAACATAGAAAACATCTAGTGAAACTGAATTGAATTTACCTTGCTGTGGTTAACTTCTATTTATTAGATACTGTCTAGCCTACAAAAAGCTACAGGATACAAAAATACTAACAGTAAAGTTAGGAACTTATATAAATATATATATATATATATATATATATGTTGTATCTGTACATATATATATACACACATGATGGTATAGTTTCAGAAAATGTTCATAAATGTAGTAGAGAGAATGTATGCATAAAGGCCCTTAGCTATTTTAAGAAGTGTTAAATTTTTCTTCCTAAAAATCAAGTTAGACTTCAAAACACAACAAAATGCACCCTTCTTATTTATTTGTTCAACAGAAATGAATTTGTAAATCAGATTAATGACCAATTATCTCCATCAATATTTTGGGGGTTCAGTCTTCCTCTGAATGTAGCAGAGCTAATTTAGTTAATTAGATAATTTGCCTTTTTGCTTTGAAAGGCCATGAGACTAAGTAGGCCAATTATATTGTTAGTGTTGACTCATTTTACCATCACCAAAATTGATTTTTCCCTCTGCTCATTCCATGCCAGAGGACAAGCTTTCAAAACTCCTCCTCCTGTCCTCCCTAAAATTTATCATTTCCGGAACTCCTCTATCTGATGTAACCCCATCTTTGTACACAAGCAGTTTTGTGCTCTGCTGTGATCCATCCACAAATATGTCTAAACACAGGCAAAAAACTCCCTTCAAACTAGCTAGTTCTTCGCAGTAAATCCAAAAGTCACTTGTTTAGCTGTAACCACTACAGGATTTTAGAATGCAGAAAGAGTACTATCAACTTTGCCAGGTGTTTGCACATAGGAAAAGAAAAGTGTGCACAAAATGTTGATAGGGGCTCATAATTATATGGGAAAAAACTTTGATGGCTAGGAAATCCTGCCTCCACCCTATCACATAACTTTCACTGCCTACCTAAACAAATAAAGCGTTGTATGACTTATGCTCCTTAATTAGTTTTCTTTTCTTGTTTCCTTTCAAAAATCAAATAAATGTTTTTAGGCATTTAAAAATGTTTGTTTTGTTTTCTTAAGAACTGTAAGGAAAACAACTTGTAAATTAAATTTTGACATTAGAAAAATATGTCAAGGATCTATAATGTTACAGTAGTCAAAATATTGTTAGATATTTAAGAAGTATTTTAAGGATATGGAATAATACTCTGTATAAAGTTTGCAGTAATATCCACTAGTGACATCTTATCTAAAAAACACAATTAAAAAATGTATATAGATGTGTGTGACAAAGAGACTAGAGTTCAATATAAAAAAATGCAGCTCTTAAATTATAAGCTGTTCTGCATGGTCAGCAAGGTGAGGGGGGTGACTCACACCCTCTGCTCTGCCCTGGTGACGCCACATTTAGACTACTGGGTCAGTTCTAGGCTCCCCAGTTCAAGAAAGACAAGGATCTCCTAAAAAAAGTCCAGTGATGAGCCACAAAGTTGATTAGGCATCTGAAGCATCTCCTGTTTGAAGAAAGGCTGAGACACCTGGGATTCTTCAGTTTGGATAAGAGAAGTCGAAGAGGGATCTCATCACAACTATAAATATCTCAAGTGTGGGAATCAAGTCCTTGTTTGTAGACTCTTTTCATCAAGAGAACAAGACACAGAAAGTAGAACACAGGAAGTTCTGAACTAAAATGAGGAAGAATTTCTTCACTGTCAGAGTGACAGAGCACTGGAACAGGTTGCCCAGAGAGGTGGAATAGTTCATCTCTGGAGATGAACAAGATCTGTCTAGATGCTTATCTGTACAACCTATTGTAGGGAACCTGATTTAGCATGAGGTGGACTGTATCTCCCCAGAGGTCCCTTCCAACTCCTGCAACCCTCCAACCCCGTGGTTGGAAACAACGAAACCCTGACTAGAGATTTTCATATTCTCTTCACATTTCTCTTTGTATTTGTTGCATTGGCTGTCAGTGAGTAACGAGAATTTATCAGGTTCAGCTCTCCCCACCATATACTTCAGAGAACCATGGTTCCCCAACGGCAGTTTGGATGTAAAATAAAGGCAATCTTTTTCAGCATCTATTCAAGTATAAGATATTGCACATTCCACTGCTAGGTAGATGAATGTCACAAGATAGTCATTAGGAGTATCCTGACATCCTGCCCAAAAAGATAATCCTTAATTCAGTCCTTCCTAGCCTTATCACGAACAAAAACATTTTCTAATAAACATTTCAAATCAAAACGATAATAGTCCTTTTACATACAGCAGGTAAAGATTTTAAACTTTACAAGTTCCAGAGAAATTTCAAGCTGTAAGAGACCATCCATCTGTAACTTCTGTAAAGATTTCACATTACATTATTCTCAAATGCCAAAAAAAAGTCTAGCTCGCCTACAGATTATTGTTTCAGGAATAGAGAAAGCATCTGAGAACTAAAGCATTTTTGATAAACTATCATACTAGCTTAATTTTTAGACTTGGAGACAGTTGAAGTTGCTGTTGAGAGGCTCTTAAATTTAGATAAAATTTCTGCAAATTGAAGTCCTATATTTTTCACCTAATAGAAACGGTTTGGATCCCCCCCCCCCCCCCCCCGAGGTATTCAGAAATTCCAGGTCTTTATCTCATCTGATAAAAAGAAAAACATACTCTTTGAAATCCACGCAAGTTCCCCATAGAATCATAGAATGGCTTGGGATGGAAGGGACCTCAAGGTTGTCAAGCTCCAACCTTTTTATACCTCCATTTAATACTAGACCAGGCTGCCCAGGGCCCCATCCAACCTGACCTTCAACACCTCCAGGGACCCAGTTCCACCCAGGGGGAATCCAAACAATTTTCCATATGTCAAGAAATAGTTGCTTTAATTGAATTCGGAACAGGACAGCAGTTACTTTCCAAGCATGACATAAGAATCAATCTCCCTACACTTCCATACAGCATCTGCAGAATTACTATCCGCAGTTGTGAAATAAATAATAACCTTTGTAGCACTGTGCAAAATATCTTTTACTTATACTTTTTTGGTTTACTATCCAAACAAAAGAGAGAATAGCTGGACATCAAAACATAGCAAGTACTTCACAGTCTGCAACAATGTCTGATTACAATCATCTTGTACATACAACAAAACTAATTGCTAGACTGAAAATTTAAGGAAGTAACTACTGTATGTTGTTCAAGTAGGAGTAAGATTTAGCTGTTCCTGTGTTTTGATCTTTATTAGTATTCAAGTTGTCATTTAATCAGAACACTGCCAAAGCATTTAATATTGCTAATGCTGCCTAATTACATGCAGAGAGTCAACAGAACATTGAAGGAGATTAAAATAAACTCATCGGTGAAATTAAGCTTTCCAACAAAGGAATATAGTGGTTTAAGGTTTTCATTTTCTTTCCAGCCTCGCTTAAACAATTTATTGTTACTATTTCAGCTGAAATAAATCTGAAAAGGAATTGACATCTGCTTTCACTTTGTTTTGGCATAGCATTCAAAAAAAGACTTTGATATAATTTGATAAAATGGGTTGCAACTACTGCACAGAATATGCCATCATTATCACTCATTAAATCTAGCCAATAATTTTTCTTCATAGAAAATTCACAAAAATTCTTTTCCACCCTTTTGAATTTTCTTCTCAATCATTTATTCACTAATGAAAATACAATTACTACAGAAATCAGTTTCTGTAAGCCTCCAATTTAGAGCACGTTAGGTATTTTATTATTTAAAAAATGGAGAAAAAAAATACTGCACCTCAGATTGATTTTAGAGAATAAAATTAAAAACTGTTACAGAACAATTGCATTTTACCACACTGTAACGCAGGTAGCCAATTAGCACTATGGGGAAAGGAAAAAAAAAGCAAAAACCCACGCAACAAAACAACCTATTTCAGAACAAACACATTTAGTTTAGATATAATCTTGGTGAGCTAATCAGCTAAATATTGTTTTAAGGCCAAGGTGCTAAAGACTACAGTGACACTTAGACCATGTTTAGCACGATCCAATAAAACAAATATTTGACAGCATGGTTTTCTAAAACTTTCCTAATAGAACAGGTGCAAAATGAAGTTAAAGGAAGTCTTACTGTGAAGTACACAAAAAACACCTTCTCACATGCCTATCTGTTGTTGTAAAGGAACAGGATTACTTATTTGGATCGTTCAATTCAAACAATGAATTTTGATCACTTCCCTCTTTGGAAAACAAATTCTTAGCAAATGCAGCTAAGTCTTTTAAAAAATACCAGCCTTTAGAAAAGCTGCCCAGTAGTATTAACTGTATTCATGAAAATTCACATAGAATTATGTTGCTGAATACAATCAATTTGAACCCAGAAGATACTCAAACATTGCTATCTTGCTAAGAAGCATTAATGCCAGTACTCATCAAATTACTATTTTGTTTTACATCCACAATTACTACTGATAACATATTGCATGAATTTGTATTTTCCCTAATATTTCACTTCTGCTGAACAACTTAGAGCAAGAAAAAAAAAAGAACAGCAAAACAGTCACACAATTTATTCAGGGCTGCTGGAGATGCATGCACAGTTGGATCTTAAATACTTTATAGGAGCCACAAATATACAAATATTACTCCTTTGGGAGTAAGAGAATAATCTACACAATCTCCCTCCACTGAAGACAATTTCTACAGCTTTCTATGATTTCTGATTCAGAAAAAATAAAATAAAAATATATATAAAAAAAAAGTGCTTTCAACAAAGTTGCAAGAAAGACATAAGTTGTACAGCCCACCAGAGCACTGAATGAATTTCACTGCTGTGACTGTAACCTGGCTTCACTCCTCTATTTCACAGACAGCTCTTCCTGTTATATATATCATGTCCCTGTGTGCATCATTTCTAACACAGAAGCCCCAAAGAACAAGCCAATTTCCTGAGAGGAGCTCCAAGTTGCTGGCAAAATTAAAAGATACCTTCTTTGTAAAGAGGTGCGAAATATGTATCAATACAAAAACATGTCTACACACATATGTATACAGATTTCCCCTCCTGTAAGTAGTCATACTAAGTTTGAGACTTTTTACCTAATCGAAATGTACCAACAGTCATCTACTTCCATGAATCTCAAATAAATTTGCAGTGACTGAAATTACATAATTTGATTCAAATTATTTATTTTCTTCTATTAGTTCCTGAATAGAAACTTAAACACTATTAAAAATATCTAAGAACATCATTATTTCAGTATTCTAAGGTAGATTTCCTGTGATAATTGCATTGTATTTAACCATGTTTCAGTGTTTTTAAGAGAAAAGAAACTTGAGGAGGATTAATAATTACCTACAAATCAAATGTTTTTCAACAAGAAAATGTAAAGTAAAATTTACACAGAAAAAAAAAAATATCTGAATACATAAAGGAAGCAAATACACAATAAGATGCTCACATAGCTTCTAGATTACCATCATGTAGCTGTTATAAAATGCACTTACGCTACAACATTAATTCATTTCAGCTGTTTTATTGCTGGTTACACGTAACTATTTTCTTATTTTTGTTTTATTTTATTAAATTGATTTGTGATGTATTTTGCTAAATATATGGTATGTTAGGATCTTTCATTTGAACAAAGTCAAAATGAAGCTGAAAATAGTATTTTGATTGCATACAAAACCATATCCAATAGGAGTGTGAATATATTTATCACTATAAAAACATATATTTTTAAAAGAGTAAGTGACTACGTATTATGGAACAGGAGCCAGAGCTGTACAGAAACTGAATGACTTATCTGTGGCAGAACACACAAACTCACTCTCCCTTCAAAATAGAACGTGGCGCTGTTTACATCTAGTTTACTTGCACAGTGGTACCCACCAACTCTGAAAATGACTAACCTCTTTGTTTTATAGGAAGTTTAGCAATGAAGAATCCTTATTATCAGTAAGCCATTAAAATTAATGTAACCCAAAAGAAAATACACTGCAGTGTACTATCTAATTATTTCAGCATGTTTATACAAGATCAGAAAACTCAGATAAGGACATTGTTACACTAGACCAACAAGAGCAGGCTTCTGTGCTGGCTTCTCCTACTTGCTGTATCATTCAATATCATGTTAGATTAAAAAGAAAAATTAACTGAAATAGCACCTTAACTCCGGAGTTTACGAAGCATTACATCTCTCAATTTCCCATAAACTTCTGGTGTTAACAAAGTGAGGTTTGGATGCACTGACTAGAGGCTAAGTTTTCAGTCAGGACTTGTTAAACATAATGGCAAGCGGTTCTTGGATCACTAACACAGATATCAGGATTAGTTTCAAAATCCTTTTCCAAAAATTTTATATGAAGTCTTAAATTTTCTGTCTCTTCAGCTCTTACAGCAGCACAGACAGCTTTAAAGTATTGCCTACAAGATAAAACATGGAATGTCTGTTGAAAACAACCTGGGGACACCAGATTGAAAGAAGTTTCATCATTTTCCTTCTTTTTGGTGTAGAACAGGTTACCCAGAAAAAAAGACCTCAGTGATTTTCATAGGACCAAACTATACATTTTTCCCATGTTCAAGACATGTTTTTTGCATTAAATCTGTTTGGTATTGTAATTTGCCTTTCAGTAGTGCATACAGAGATAACATTAAAAGTTGCCAAGTAACAAATGAAATTTCCTCTTATTGTGAGGAAGAAAACACTCCTCCTTAGTCACGTTTAGTGGAGAAGAAGGGGGAATAAAGTTGCAAGGCTGTTTCGTTATATAGTTATGGATGCCAAATTGGACCATATTCACATCCATCAAGTATTTTAAGCAAGTTCCTTTCTTAAATTGTCTACAGTACCTTATTTTTGTATATAGTTCAATTATAAGAGAGGCAGATTAATGCTAAAATCTAATTGCAGCATTGAATTCAAAACTCTGCTTTGTCAGAATACTTTTTTTTTTTTTAAATGAACACAGCTTTCTGACAAAGAACATTAAAATATCCAATAATTCAAAAATATTTTATATTAACTTTTGAATAAATTCATTAAACTGTAAGCAGTCTTAAAAGTTCACTTAGAAAAGATATCTTTTTTTAAAAAAAGTATACTCTCTATATAGATGTTCCCTACAGTAGCTGGTACTGTAGCTTGTGTTACCAATACTAGAATAGAGTGTTTAATTTGATGAAAGCAACTGCCAAATAATATTGGCTTAATTTACAAATGACAGCAGCTTCAACTTCCTCTCTGATTTCAGCATGGGAATTTGATCTTTCATAAGGATAAGAGAAGAACCTAACGTACACTTAACAACTCTTAACTGCAACTATCCTGTTAAAAATAAAATACTTGACAGAATAGGTCATTCATGCTAACAAGGCCTTGGGAAACACAATTTCTCAGAAGTTACACCTTTGTTATGAGTTTCAGTAATTTCATATAAAGTTCCATCGTAGTTCAAGTGAGAAACATTGATATCTTCATTCTGAATTGTCTCATCATCATATTGAACCACTAAGGACTCCACAAGGAAAATGCTTAGTGTCTAATACAAATACCCTCTCTATTTCCTCCTTTATCTAACCACTAACCTACCTGTGTATGATTTCATGGGTTAATAACTTGTCCCCCCTTCCTCTAAATGAGACTCACACATACTAAACGTTATTTCCATTCTGCTTGGCTGTCATTAAGCTACAAAGGCCCAGAATGTAGCTCATTAAATCTTCCAATAATTTTGAAAGAAATGCAGATAATACTGCATTTATGCAAGTGCAGCAGTTCAAGTTTTAGTTATATTTTGTAATGTGTCTCACTGAAAAAGAATAAGATTGCATCAAATCTAAATCTGTTGCTTTTAAACAAACTAAAGGAAATATTTTTTTTCACAGAATGCTAATAAATTTTGTGAAAGGTGCCAAGAGTAAAAAGCAAAATGTATATTTACAAAAACATCCAGACTGTTAGACATAGTAGTTCTCATTTTCAACTTCTTGTGATGTTTTGCCCTGTTTATTTAATTGGAAGAATTTGATTACTAATTTAGGTAGTTTGCCCTAAATATACAAGTTACATTGCTTTTCCAGCACTTTTCCATGTAAGGTAAATAAACAGCTCTTCTTTAAATGAGCTTGCTTGGCTATCAGAAATACTTATATACTGATACCAGGAACTTTGTGGATTTATGTGAGACCAGACCATTCCTTACTACTCATCCCTTAACATTTCCACAGTCCACCAATACAACCATCTTCTTTAGTTCTTTACTCCGCAAGGTTTTCTTTTTCTCCCCCCCCTCCCCTCCATCTCCCCAAGAACAGGAACAAGTTCAAAAAGACCAAAATAAAGAATTCAGGTTCAAAATATTAATCCCAGAGCTTTCACGTAATTCTCATTAGAAGAAATGTAAATTCTAACCCCCATACATATGACACAAACAAGCTGTGAATGCAACACACAACTCCTTGTATAACAAAGCATTAACAAAAAGAAAGAAAATCTTCCAAATCTACCTCAAGTACCTATGAAGAACGTGGTTGTGCTGTTCATTTGTTTTTCAAAAGAAATTTTAATATCTCTAGAGAACACTTTTCTAACAGAGATCAAGAGATCATATTAAGCACATTCCACAAAATTTGTAAACTACAGAGACAACAACAGCATGCACGTTTTTCTGTGCCTGACTTTCTCACTCATCTATTATTTCTAACAGCTAGAAAGAATCCCCATAAGGCTTTCACTGATTGGAAAGCCAGTTGTTTTCTTTAGAGTCCAGTACAAAAGACATCACTCAGCACATAACCCATGACAAGGATTGGCTTGATAGCTATTCAGTCAACGTGACAACACAAAAGAAACTGAAGCCCTACTGTCCTCACCACTTCAGAATGAAACCTTCAGCTTAGGACCAGACGATGTCCCATTACACCTCCTGTGCATTCAGTTAAACAGAAAATCAAAGAACGTTTCCAAAATTTGAGAAGTAGCATTTATATCACACACAAGAGGATGCACAGGTACACCATAATCAAATTTTATATGGTCAAGTTTTGGATTACTTAGAACAAATCTTCTTCTACTTGGTGTCTGCTTTTCATGAGACTGAATCACCCACAACAAAAACAAACCACCGCAGAACTTTGTCTTAAATTTGTAAAAGTAATTTGTATCATGCCACTTGTAATTATTCTTCATGATATACATTTTTGCATGTTTCTAGACATTCATATAAGGAGATCTCATTAAAAAAAAAGAAAAAATACAACTGTAATTGGGAAAAAAAAAATCAGCTATTATATCTAGAGGCCAAGTCAACCTCTAGTTAAGAAAACAATCCACACACAATGAAAGGAACAAAATGATCAACCAAAAGAAATCAGTGCACAAAACAAGTGTACAAACAGATGAGTTTGTCTTCAGATTTTAGTTAGTTTTGTTCTTCAAGAATTACTTAAATATAGGCATATCATTCCTGTTACTTAGTTTTTCCCCAGCTGAAAACCAAAAAAGGTTTTTTTTCCTAGATAAATTCACTGTGACCAGAGTTCCATAATCTGTTAAAAGCAAAAACAAACAACACACCCTGATTCTGCTATATGGATGGTCTAAACTGAATATAGATACACACATACTAGTGTACACACATACGGGTCTCTAACACGTAATCATTAATTGATCTGGTTAAAAAGACCTACAAGAAAGCAGTACAGGCTGAAGAGCAAGCAGAAAGAAGCATAAACTGAGACAGCAGAAAGCATACACGAACTCATCCTCTGGTGGGACACTCAATTACACCTCACAGTTCTTAAGTACTATGAACTTGATGCTAAATCACATAATATCTATGAAGTGCTTGGACTTAAGTGCTTTCTGTGTTACCAGAAAAAAATAGCCTGATATGCATGAAAACTGTCTTCTGGGGGAAGGTATAAATGTTTGGAGTCAAATATTTTTCTTCCTTATTTATTACACTTAGTAAGGAAATTCTTATATGTATATTAGAATAAATAATTCATATTTATTATTTCTATTTTAATCAAGTGACCAAAACAATGCTGGAAAGAAATAGTAGCAAAGGCACAGCCTGGAACAACTTGACACTGCTCAGATTGGCATAAAAACTACCAGCATCAGAAAGCAGAAGAACAGAAACACTCTATTTATTTGTTTACTAAGACACTGAAACTCCAAAGTTTGTAACCCAGCGCTTAACATTTTTTTCAAACTACAGAGCCCCATGTCTAACACATAAGGAGTTCAGTTTCATAGCCTGAGATCAAGTCAGAAAAGAAACCACTATATTTGACATAGATATCCTGTAGCTCGTTAGGCTTTGAAGAGAGCACTTCACACTTTAACGTAATGAGAAAATAATTAACCAGAAACATCCTCTTTGCAGTCACTGAAAATGAAAGACGTTTTACAGTTTATTCTTTAGGTAATTCAAGTATCGGGTCTGAAAAGCCTGAGTAAAGTCCAATACAAATTTCTCACAGATTAAATTATTCCATAGATTACAAATTTCTCACAGATTAAATTATTCCATAGATTACAAATTTCTCACAGATTAAATTATTCCATAGATTACAACTTTTTTTTTTTTTTTTTTTTTTGGTACACAGCAGCAGAAGGCTGGCAGAAAGTCTCCTATGCCTCTGCTTTTTGGGACTTTATGTTTACAGATATTTTTCTTCTTTCCTTGTTACAAGCTTATTTTTTTTATAAGAGCCTCTGTAAGTTATGGAACCGTAGTCCAAGCCACATGCACTAGTTCTAGGTTTGGAGACCACTGTTGCGTTTTACTTATTTTTAATACTTCTGCCAGACCAATTTGCCATTTAATTTGCCCAGCAACTTATGCTGAAGGGATATTGTAGTTTTGTTTTATTTTTCAAGTCAAGAGTTGGCAAAACTCATCCAGCAGTAGCAGCAAGAGCTACATTTGCAACAACTACCATTACGAGAAGTTAACACCCTTAACTCTGTACCTTGCCCTACACTTCAAGATGATTACATTTAGCTAGGGATACACATGCTGCAGCTTAGAAAGTTCTGCTCTAACATGAATTCCCTGGAGGCTTCCCCAAATTTCCTACTTCTGCTAACTGCTACAACGGCTCTTTTTTCTTACTAAGCTATATTTTCCTCCAAGATCTGAAGCAGAGAGATCAGGAACCAAGAATTAATTTGGATTATTATTTCCAACACCTCTCGTTTATGATTACTTTGATCTAAAGTTTGAAAATATTTGGCTGACTTAATACAGTGTGAAAGCACAGGCTCTGTGAATAGTTTCCATGCCCATGTTTGTTTTACACTAAATCCAAACCAACTGACTAGTGGCTTAATCTTGATTTAGGTGAATGCATGCATATTCATTAATGAAGAGTATATCCTATGGATAGTTCAGATCACAAGCAACAGTTTTCCCCTAAAACTATTGAGGTTTTCTGGGAGAGGTCCCCAGTCTGTTGAAAAGTTTCATTGTTTTATAGCTGACACTATTTCTGTCTATGCATTTAAAGAAACTTCCCACATCAACAGATTTCAGATTTGGCACAAGAAAAGGGGGTTTGCATTAGTTTCTATATTTGGGCTGTCTCACCATCTGTACAAAGCTCATAAACCTAAACATTAAGTTGCAGTATCAAAATTAAAGAGGCCTTAGAAGAGGACTGTCCTGGACAGCAGCTAAGCTCCCTCCCAGGAGGAAAGTAAAACTAACTCGTGGGTCAATACAAAGACAGTTTAGTAAGTGAAGTCAAAGAAAAACATTTTAAAAAAGCAACAACAAAAAAGCAAAACACAGGTGATGCAGAGGTAATAACTCACCACCTCCCACCAGCAGACTGATGCCCACCTCCAACCAACAGCTATCTCTGAAAAGCCTACTCCCACCTTTTATTGCCAGGCATGACTCTACATGGGCTATCCCTTTGGTCAGCTGGGGCCAGCTGTCTCAGCTGCATCCCCTCCTAGCTTCTTGCCCTCTCCACGATCCCAGGGATGGGAGGCCTTCAGGTTGTGCTAGCAGTGCTCAAACAGAGATAAATCATAGCTTTATCAACACCCTTCTGCTCAAAAACCTAAAATGCAAAACATCAGGCTGCTAAGAAGAAAATTAACTTAATCTACCACACCTAGGACAAATACTAAGTGTGAGTGAAACATATTTTAATGGCAAGAAAAAATAACAAAATCCAAACTTAGAAAATAAATTGACAGCATTTGTCTCAATAATGTTCAAAGCCACAACACCCATCAAGAAGTGTCTCTCTATTGATATACCTACAACTCTGGGTTCTGTTGATAGCCAGGTAAGAAATCAAGCCCTTCAAACTGTAACAAGTTCTATGAGCTCAACTCCTACAAACTAGCTATTATCATTTGGGTTTTATTAGCAGGAGAAAGAAAAAAAAAAAAAAAAAAATCAGAGTAGCAGCCATATCTGAGATGCAAATGTGTCTAAATCAGTTATAGAATTAGTTCACTTTGTTTTAAATGGCATTTGTATACTTCATCAAAGGAAGTGCTTATAATGTACAATTATTTTTATTTTAATAGTTAATGCCTATAAAAAGTAAATGACTGGCAGCAGGAAAAGGGGAGACAAAGGACAAACCTCCTGTCCCACCAGTGACCTCTACCATGAGTTACAGCTACTGCATTCTGCAGATGTCAGAGGCGATTTATTGTTTGTGCCCCTTCACTCCAAAGCAGCTCCCAAATACAGAATGAAAGCAACAAACACCTGTGGCAAAGACACAGCATAGAGCTAAAAAGACCCCTGCACCAGCTGAAGCTAGCCACAGTTCTTCTGATGCTGAGATCCTGTTATACTAAGATTTAAACTACTATTCACTTAGACTTAAAAACATTTTGGGGGGCAAACAGTTTGACTTTGCAAAAGGAAGAATAGCATAGCTGCATCACAGTCGGTACAAGAGAAATCTAGATTTTCTCGAAGGAAATGAAAAAAGATAAAAAATTAAATCTGTTATATGTAGATACTGGAGCTCATTCTCTAAACAAATCTGCTACAGTCTTCCATGAGAAGGTTAAAATGGACATACTTAAAGGTGTCAAAGAAAACAACAAATCTGTACAACACAATACAAGCTGCAAAAAATTGCCAGATCTTTCAGAGGCCAGTTGGTTGACATGAGAAGAAAAATAATCTTGAAAGAAAAACTGTACGCAATCCAACAAACCTGCTTTAATATTTTACCCTGAGCAGCAAAGTTCACTACCGAAGCATACACTGGAACAAGCTTACAAAGATTTCCCTTCAATCTCCTATAAATACAGGGATGTAACTCCTAGAACTTCAAGCCAGAGGTGCAAGCAGACCTCTTTTCCTAGCTCAACACAAAGTCTTTAACTATCCTTAACCTCTCTTTGTCCTTAAGCAACTGCAATCTGCTCACATAATTGACAGGCATCAAAAATATTAAGATTTAAAATCCTCCCGATAAATGGCTTCAGGTTGCCTCCTATCACACAGTGCAGCCCAGAGGAAATGGGACTGAGAATCCACTAAGGTCAGCAGCAGAATGCCAATGACCTGAAACAAAATGAGAATTTCATCATTTCATCCTTTTTTGTATCCAAATTTGAGGATGAAAACGATAATTGTCCCTTTGTCAGTTTTTCATGCAAATATCAAAATAAAAATTGAATAAAATATAATTATCTTACACTATTTAAGCATTTCCTGTAATTTTTTCATTGTTTTTATTTGTTTGGGGGATTAGACTGTCCTAGCTCCCTTTTAACATTGGAAACATCAGACTACTTAAAAGATACAAATTCATATTATTTACTGCAATGTGCTCCTGTGAGTAATACCAAAATGAATATTTGTGTTGTAAAAATATAGTCAAAATACAGCAACAAGTTGCTCATCCTATAGAAAACCACTGACCCAATACCAGAAGACTTACACAGAAGTCAGTGTCATAATTCATACTTAAGCTAACGCTAATAATTAAATAAACTAATAAATGAACAACAGAACTACATCCAAACAGAAATCAATAACGTGCTAGGGATAGAATAGGCATACTATATAAACTAAGCATTTTATTTTCTCATTGGATTGTTTATTAAACTTGGATGGGAAAAGCTAAGTTTCAGCTGTTCTTATAGCACATTTTTTATGCAGCCTTCTCGTTTAACTAACTGATCCTGTGGCAGCAAAAATCATTAATTCATCTTCTGCTAGCAGTGGCCAAACCTCTTATTCCTCTCTATTCTCTTCTTGCTGGAAAGGAGGAGATGAACTTCTCAGCCTCCTTTTCCTTTACATTGGCTTTCTTCCACGTCTCTCATATTATGATTTTACTTATCACTCAACCTCTTATCAGAAGCAGCTTAGCCATTCCTAAGACAAGACTGATTATTTTGTGCTGTTCTGCATAGGCTGTTGTTTATGGAACTTCAGCGTAGACATTACATATATATTATTATTGAGTATCTCTGGAAAGGACATTAGAATATAATTACTGTAACATAACTGAGTTTTATTTGATGCTGCTAGCAAGTCAAGTTATGTTGAGTTTGTTTTATCCCTAGTCCATAGTAGTTTGCAGACTACTTCACCACTTTCAAAGGTCAGACAGCCGTACCCAGCACCGTGCCATTCAAACTCCTAATCACACAAATGATAACTTCCTGCAGTCATTGGGATCAGTACGGAGCAACAAATCACAAACATTTGGTCTGAATGGTGTTATCCATTTGAAGTATATCAGATTAGTGAATGATTCCCAGATAGGCAACAACTTTCTGAAAGAAGCTATTAGCAAACAACAGTAACAGCTATGGAACACAATAGCTTACAATTTTCATATAATAATAGTTCTGCCCCCAGCATGGCTTTGCTGGTATCAACGGGAAAAGGAAAGTATTCCTTAATGTCAGGATATCCCAGTGCAACACAGTGATACGCAACACAGTTGTTCTGAATACAACCAGTGCCAAGAGGTGAAAAATAAACTTTTAAGGGGTTGCTATCAAAAAACACAATAGGGATATTTTTTTAGACTGAAGAAAAAAACTATTCTGTTTTTCCATTGAAATAAGGTTTACATTTTGTTTTTAACTATCTACCTCTGCAGCACTGTTTAAGTGGCCCAAAAACACTGTTCCCATCCTCCTGAATAAAAAAGGGCTTTGTTAGGAAAAAAGACTCTTTACTTAAATAAGCTGAGACATATGCTATAATAGCATACATCCAACTATTCTAGTTTGGAACTATGCATCACTCTCAGCACTGATTTATTGGGGTTATATTTGCTGTAAGCACCAATCTGAGACTGTACTATGCTTTCCACTTCACATACTGCCCCAAACGTTTACAAGAACACAGCGCCTGTAACAATGTTTATTCATCCACTTTTTAAAACATGCCATAATAAAAGCGTCCCCTTGCAGTTCCCAGACTCATAATATTTTCTATTAGACTTTCTAAAACAAAGTCAGTCTGTAGCCTTGAAAAACAAAATGTATTAGAATAAAATGAAAACAAAAATTAGCCATCCGACTAGACAGATTTCTCCATTGGTTGTACAATCAGAACAGTTTCTTGTTGACGTACATGATGCTTCTATTTTGGTTCTAGAGACAAAAGGGTGCAGGCTCAGAGTAAAGGATCATCAGGACAAGTATCCTCTCTCTCAAAGATTGGCCAACACGACTGGAAAGAGTAATTGTATAATAATACAATACAAGGGTATAACAATACTTTCCTTGAGCGCTCTTCCAGCATCCAACCGAATAATGATGTAGTGACTTCCTGATGTCATATCAGTCTTTTCTTGAGTGAACTTAGCCAGCCTATCCTTCTGCCTATGAGGATTTTAATCATTAAAAAGGAAGTGTAGCAGCTGCAGATATATCATCATCTTTCAAACTATGTACATAAATAACACAATGCAGGTATGACACTGGTTTTACTCCAGTGCTTCCAACTCTTACTCATCAAGGCCAGCTGTGGTAATGGTTCAGGCACATGCAGCTTTTAAGTATATTGAATGTACAGAAAACCGCAAAAATAAAATACTAAGGTTTGCATTTAAAATATGCCTTATTGCACAAGTGAAAAAGACAGCCTGAGCTGAAGCCTGCAGCAGGCTCGTATAGAGTGCTTTTACTAGTCAGACAACGAAGCACTGCTGTCAGTGAAAATGTGATCCTTCTTGAAAGCCTTCCCTTTTTCAATCCCTCTCTCTCCCCATCAGAGGAGAGGTACAAGAAGATTCTGTTCCACCACTTTCGGAAATGAAAGTGCGGATGGAGGCAGAACTATTGGCGTCATCAAGCCAGGCCTCACAGCTAGTCTTGAGGACAAAAAAGAAACAGGAAAAAACCAACATTCTTATCCTGTAAACTGGACAACATTTATTTTTAAGAACAAAGCTTATCTATTGTGAGTAGGAGAAAGAAAGGGGTTGCTTTCACCATCAAAACTGCACCTGCAAGCTTTCTCCTACAGTGAAAGCATTTCCCAAAGCTTTCTTAAGGAGTGCCTGGAAGCTAAAGGTGCAAAATAAACTGAAATCTTGTCCATGAGAAAACAAAATCCTCTCTTTATTCTTCCATTACAATTTATTTTGCTTTTTTGTAATTGATGTGGAGGAATTTTGGATGAGAATGCAGCTGCCACCTCCAATTATTTTGTTTCAGACAGGCAGAAAAAGAAAAAATAGGACATTTGTAACACGCCTTGAAGCAGCAGAAAAAGATCCACATTAAAGTGAGCTGTTTAGATATTATAATCAAGGAACTATCACAGGGGAGCATGCTGTAGTCCTGCTCCCTCTGCCCTCATATCATATTCATGCCCCCCCCCCAGTCTGTAGCTAAATGCTAAATGCTGTACGCTGTCTAATAGTTTCCTGGCAAACCACTTAAAGTTGTTTTAGCTCTGCAGTCTCTGCAGCCACATGGGTAAAACGATCCAAAGGGCTCAAAACTCTGCCTAAGAAAAGGAAGACTCCGAAAGAGCATCAAACGAGAACTGATACAAATCCTAACTGAAAATGTTAATGTCCAAATATATCGGATTCAGTATTTAAGAAGCAGGTCAATCCAGAAAATACTTTGTAGATCCCCAATAAGTGTTCATGAATATAAGCTGTAAGGTAATGCCATTCCCTGTTGGCAGAATCCTTGAAAGAAAGAAGTAACCCAGCAGGGATATGCAGGTCTGAGCTCTCCTACATCAGGTTAACTGTACAGATTAACTGCGCCCAATAAATGTCATGTAAATCTGAACCCAATAAATGCTATGTGAATGAGATCAACAGATATAAATACAGCTGACAGGATGCATTTTAAGTCTGGACAAGGTGAAGTTTATACCTGCACTGAAGGCTAGTTAACACTTCTTGCTGCAGCTGTTCTGTGGGACCCTGCATTCGGAAGAAGGCAGAATTCCAAGCTAAGGTTAGGATCACTTGTCCTCCCCATGGGTGGTCCTCCTCCTCTCAGCCTGAGACCCACAGCTTACATTCAGTATGTTCTGCAGTTTCATTCTCCCTTCTCTCTCGCTCTATGGACTTTCTTATTTCCTCCCCCTGCCCCAGTCGACTTTCTCCTCCTCCTTTCCCTTCATTCTCTCCTGAGAATTACCCTCGGATTAGCTGTATGTGGCTACAAACATTAATTCTTACCAACAATGTTTGTTGGGCAGTAAGCTCTTTGTGTTCTCACTGGCTGTTATTCCAAATGCTAGCCACATCGCTTAAGTTGAGAATTACAACATCTGCATTTGTATACTGAAGGACTTTCTGAAAAGAAAGCAGGAGACCAAATTCTGATCTCACTTATGTCACTGAATAATTTCACTGACGGTAAAAAGAGTTGCTACAGACTTTCCACCAGGATAGCTGAGGTCAGCATTCGACCATTTGCTTTAATAACGTGCTGATATTTTCTTCAAATAAATAATAAGAAAAGAAAAATTATTGATGCTGGCATTCCAAATATTTGCTCCCTGTTAATATTTCTATGAAAAACTGCATTTTATTGTTTCTCCATTCTCAAATCTACATCTTCAATAGATGGGAAATTGCATGAGTATCTCCCCACGCTGGCCTTTCAATTTAGAAGAATAGTATTTACAATTCAAAAGAATAGCAGGAAATGTTTAATAGACTTAGCACTTGGTCTCTAGGAAACAAGAAATACCACGCTAATCACTGAAGGCTGCACCTTAGCTATATTAAAAGCGTTTAAGAGAGCATGAGAAAGCCTTTACCTTTCCATATTATGAACAGACTGTATAGATATTAAAAGTGAAAGATCCAAAATCTGTTATATGAGAAAATTATATTCTTTCATTGCAGATTTAAAAGGCAATAGAATTAACTGAATAGGCACAAACATTCTGAAAAGTATCTTGGATATCTTAAAGATGTTTATGATCTTAAAAAAAAAAAACACAAACAAACCAAACCAATCCACCAATGTTTTCCATATCATATATGTAGTTTGCAGGTAGAAACAAAACAAAACATGTTAAAAGTTCAACACTGCAAACCATAGTAAAAAGTGGTACTTTAGCAGTTTTACTTAGACAAGTTGTATTCCACTGTTGTTTATTTTTAAGATTAGTAATATTTTTACGTTAACTTGCGGCACAAAGTTGCTGAAAATTCATTTTACTAATCTTAAAAATCTCCAATATATTTTAAAAAGTTTTTAACATTGCACGTATAGTTTACAATGAATGTAGCAAAGAACATTAATATTCAACCCTACAAATCCAAGTAAAATGTAAAATCCAGCTTAGATGCTGTAGTTCTTATGCACATTTAATGTTACTAGCATGTATTAGACAAAATGCAGCCCAGAAATACGGCTGTGCAGTTTTATTTTCCTCTGCTTGCCCAAAACAGCACACAACTTTATGGCAGCATTAGCCTTTCTCAGGTGTAATGATCAGTATAAACAGAAAAAGTAATCCTCAGTCTATGTGAGAAACACCGTTACTTGCCTTGGCAAAACAAAGCAACTTGCACATATCTTATTTTTAACTTCAAGACTAATTCACCGTTTAACACGTGCATGGAGAAAATCCACCTGGCACAAGCACATCAAACTACACCTAGAATACAGTGGAAAATTACACAGATAACATGTTACAAAATCAAAGCAATTAGGCGCTGAAGATAACAAGAGGGACAAGAACTTTTTGTCACTGTCTTTTCTGGAAGTTTTTTAGGAAATAACTTCCCAGTCTCATATGTTCAAGCATGAATGATGCACTTGTTACTCTTATCACAGAGACTATTAACACAAGTGTCAGTAGTATGTTGAATGGTTCTACAGACCAAAACTACCTCTTCCACCCTGTGTGGACTCACGGCTGTATGAAGTTAAACTTACTGGGAAGTTAAAATCCACAGCAGGAAAACGAATCTCCTCGAGTAAATATACATTTCTCAATTTGGTCACAAATCCTGACCCCACTATAAGGGGGGAAGGGGGTTGGTACTCACTATAGCAACACATTAAAGTCTTAGATATCTTTAATTTGGACTGTAATACTTTCAGCCAGTCAGAGATAGGATGTATAGCACATATAATTACAATTTCTGTAATTTTAGCATAAACAGATTTCACCCATAGACTTATATCAGTTTCAAGAAAACCAGCTCAAATACAGGCAAGTCAGAACCACAAATTCTTTTTAAGGTGAAGACTTGGGATTTTGACATCAACTGAACTTGTTTATTAGCTCACAGTATCATGTCAAATAGCATCTTCAGGATAGACAGCTACTGTACTTACAGTTCAGCAATACCTTGCAGCATAAAGACCTGACTATGTAAAGAGACCTTTGAGAAGTATCACCTCTGAAAATAAGCCAGTAGCACAGAGATATAGAGTGCAACCATTGTGGAGTTCCCTTGGATGTACCAGGAAATGGGCAAACTGGGCAAGACCATCACAAAGGCCCTGTGCACCTCACCCTGGCTGCCAACACGGAGTGCACAGCTAAGCACAGCTAAGGCAAAGCTGCAGCTAGCAATCCCTTGGCTTTTGTCAGCCACTCTGGGCCAGGGCCTGCCCAAATGCCTGCTGTCAGCAAACCATGCCAGCCTCTGGCCCTGACCCCATGGCCCAGTGCCACAATTACGGGGCAATGTCTAACACTGGCTCTCCTCAGAGGACTTGATCCTCACCCTTACCTGCAGGCTGACAGGTGTCTCTTCCCAGTAAGGTGACCAATAGCCAGTGCTATCCCTTGTCACCTTGCTCCCTGGCTAGGGGGTGAGATATCCCTGCCCAGACGTGGGACACCATGAATCACCCAACCTAATGCTAAAAATGGTGCTTCTTAGATAGGAAGTTTGGACCACTGTCACCACTGCTGAAATGCACCTCCCACTGCCTTACTGTGTTCATATCCACTGTTCAGATGTTTCCTAGAAACACTCAGCAAGTATCAATGAATGTCAGTGGGTGCCATTTTTTTCTGCATGGAGGAATTCAGTGACACACTTTTTATTCATATGTGCTTCCGTGTCAGATACTGCTGTGTCAGACTGCCCCTCTGCTGCCATCTGTCACACAGCAACAACACATAATGGAATATTGCTGTACCAGCAACATCTGCATCTGACATCTGGTAGGCAAACACCATAAAATAGGAGGCATTACTTTTTGGAGCAGCCCTCACATTATTCCACCAAGTTCCTAAGTTACAGAAATCACAGAATCACAAGATCACTTAGGACCCTCTTGAGGTCATCTTGTCCAGCTGCCAAGGAACTTCTTTCTTTTTTTTTTTTATTTGTAGTTATTTAATGAGCCCAGATATTTGTAGAAATCTTCAATTTATAGAAAGCTTACAAAAGAAATAGCAAAAACACATTTTCTACCCCTTTCATAAACACATGGACTGTTTTTAAAACAAAGTTACTGCATTTCTGGCCTTAATCAGTGTATTTTTGAAATTGTCTTGTGATAGCTGCATTACATCACTTAATCCTCCTAATTAAGACCATCTAAAAGTACTTATTCTATTAGTACATTAGATTCAAGTTTACACTCAGAATGTTAGTCCCAATTAACATAGGTCAAAGCAATTATGCAAGCATATTTACATCTTGAATTAATTGTACAAACAATAATTTCCTAAATAAGTAGACCCTTAGCATGTTGTTATCTGCTGTATTCCTATTCACCTTTAAAGGGAAGAAAACAGTGTCCAGCACAAAACCTTCTCTTCAGAAAATATTGTGTTTCAGCATTACAGCTATGAATTATCACACGTTCTGGATAGAAAGAAACTTGACTCATAGTAGATTACATTTATAATAGCCCTTTAAATGTTGGCATTTACAGCCTTGAATTTTGGTAGAATATTACAGTTAACCCACAGGCTTGTACTTATTTCATTACGAAGGGAACATTCTGAGCAGTTACTTATAAAACAAAAACATCAGATTTTTTGTTATGTCTTGTTTATCTACTGCAATGAGATTTTAAAGCCAATAAAAGTTAAGCAAATTATAATTCTGGATAAGGTTTTAGTAACTTGTAACACTACTATTTTATTCTTATACAATACTTTTCATCAAGATCTCAAAGGTTGTTGTTTTTTTTTAAGGAAGGAAATGTCACTGAACCATTTTACAGGTAGATAAATTTTACAGATTTCAGTTTTTCTCTGCCTATTTCACATCCTCCTATGCAAGGAGAAACAATGGATACTATATTTAGTAATGGTTTCCAAACTGGTCTGAGGCTGTATTCAGCAATCCTCACAGCTGTACACAAAGAGAGTTTTTGGTTGCCCCTTACAAAGTCTGTATTCATCCAGAAATCCTGAAATTCCACGGCTGATAACTGGCCTCCAAAATTTCCAATATTGCTGTCCATCTATAAGCCTTCCCAATACCAGCCCCAGCAGTGAAAACCATCTCAGCCATAGAAGTCTTTAGAAGTATCTTTTGGGGATTAAGAAAAGGAAGTCTTTCAATAGCACATTTGCATTCTCCCCTTCTAAATTTGATACTTTGCATTATTACAGCATACTCCAGGCAAATCATAACCTAATAACGATCTTTTCGTTATTAGTAAGAAAATCTGAAGGTAATTTAAGTCCTATTAAATTTATTCACTTGATAACAAAAAACTAATAAGCAAGAATGCTTTTCTTTTTCTACACACCTAACACTTAAACACAGTTGGTTTTATATCTAATTTCCAGTTCAACTAAATCAGATTGAATCAGAAATAATAAAAAATAAATAAGAAAAATTTGAAAATATTTAACTGCTAAACCATGTGAGACAAATCCCAACAGCAGTAACACCCAAACAGCATTGTATGTGCAAATGCTTGACTTGCAACAGGAGAGTATTTATTTCTAATTGATACTGTAAAACATATTCAGCAACACATATTTTTAACGAATGCCTTCTCTTCGAAGAATTGGAAGAGATGTTTAAGTCAAAAGAATAGTTTTCATATTTTTAATGCAATTGCACTGAAGATTTCATAAAGCAATTGAAATCCATATGAAATATTTTCAATAAGTTGTATATGCATATGTATACACACCTTTACACGTATGAGAAGTGCATAAATTTTAGACAATAAATAGCAGAATACGCACTCACTTGAAAGCCCTATATCTACAGATTTTGCAATAGTTTTATGAATGTTTCTGGTTTCTTCAAGTCATCGTTTAGTCTGGAGAAGGCTCACGGGAGAAACCTTATGGCTCTCTACAACCGCCTGAACGCAGACCGTGGTTAACTTCTGCTCCCATGTGACAGTATTGGACAAGAGGGAATGGCTTCAAGTATCAGCAGGGGAGATTCAGCTTTGATATTAGGACAAACTTCTTCTCATAAAGAGCTGTGAGGCACTGGAACGGGCTGCCCAGGGAGTGGTGGAGTCACTGTCCCTGGAAGTGTTCAAGAACTGTGGGAATGTGGCACCGAAGAACATGGTTAGTGAGCATGGTGGGGATGGTTTGACAGTTGGACTTGATGATCTTAGAGGTTTTTCTCCAACTGAAATGACTTTGTGATTCTATGATTAAATTCTCAATTACACAAGTAAACATAAGTGAAATGTGATAACAAATTCATGTTCTGTAATGTAACAAGCAAAACATAGAAGGAGTACTTGGTGAGACCAAGAGTCCACATAGATAAGTGCCTTAATCTTCCATGGTTGAAAAGAAATGAGAACAAAAGAAATGAGCTTGTTCACAAAAAAGCCCTCTCAATTATTTTAATCTCAAAGTTTACCCCAAGTTTGGTGTATTTTTTTTTGTTTGTTTAACAACGGTATGTACAAATTTTTTTTCAACTACTTATCCGTTACCCCTTGAGCTCAAGCAGATACTTCTTCATGAGCATAGTCCTTGTTCTGCAAATAGTTCTGGAAACAGCTTCCAGCTGAGACTTCTCTAAAGCATCAGGCTATGAAATTACAGAGAATTTATCTCTGTGTAAACAAAGGATTCAGTGTTCTAAAAATAGTAAGGAGTGAGAGAATGACTTCTAAAAGCCATAGTATTAGGTGAGAATAACTCTAAAATATGTCTATGAAAATCCTGAAAGTATAACTTGCATACAAAGGCACGAGGAGGCCAAAATTTGCTCTTAGAGAGAAGAGAAATATCCATGAACAACCGTTGAACCAAATTCACGATTCATGAACCAAACTGATACTGATCACCTTTCAACCTGAAGATTTTTATTATTTCAAATATGCACACTGTTACTAAACTTTCATGCACCGCAAATGGCTGACAAAATCCTAAGCCTATTCCATTCAGAAGTGGCAGTCAAAAACTTGTGGTACTGTAGAAGTTGCTCAAAATATACAAACACACTGCCAGTAGAAACCTCTGTGTCACTGCCAGGAACATAAAATATCGTTTAAATATTTTTTTTACTTGTCTTTCTCTTCCTATTACAGCTGTCAAGGGTATTCAAATATACTCAGAATACTTCAGATCAAGGTCAAGAATGACAAGAGTTGATCCAAAAGCCCAATTCTGTTTGCCTATTTTTGAAGTAATACTAAGAACTTAAAATGCAAATGGATAGAAGAGCAGGGAAGAATAGGGCCTTATGTCAATTTACCTCAGCCAATTTTCTTAAAGAATACAGAAGAAAAAGATAATATTTGTTTTAACCAACACATAAAAAATAATAGAAGAACTTCCAGCTATGAGAATCTGTGGTGCTATCTCACCAGTTTCCCGTATCTGAAAGAATCTGAGGACAACTTTTATGGAACCAGAGTAAATACAAAAATCAATCGCTGCTCCTTTTATACTAATGTTTCAGCAAATTATTTGTAAACCACAGCTATTTCATTAGATAATCTGAAGTGTGGGACAAGCAAACATCTGGTGTATTACATCAGCAAAAAGTAGCAATTTCCTTTTTTGTGTGTGTGTTTTTAATATTTATCTCAAATCAACTTGACTTGGATACCACAGTTTAATCAATACTGCATTTTCACCTTATCTTATGACTTTTAGAGATCATCAATTACTGCCTATTTTTCCATATACAGATTTGTTTAATTCCTTGAGGCAAATTTTCAAAATTGACTATCAAAAGTAAAGCAAATTTGTGGGGAAAAAAATAAAAAGTTTCCTGGCATGGTTGACTTTTTTTTTTTTTTTTTTTTTTAATAATAGGACCAAATAATTTAAAAAATCTTTCATTTGTACCCTGAAGTCCCATTTGTAAAAGGAGAAAAAGAAAACAAACAAATAGCAAATATTAAAAAAATATACAAAGATGTATTTAAGATGTATATCATATTTTTCTGTTTCAGGCTTGCATATTTTAAGATATAATCCATTTCCTCATTTGATAAGCAAAGGTAAATTTGTCAAGCTGACAGATCAGGAGTAGGTTTTTGTGGTACTATTTCTATTCACTCATAACAGAGAATGATGCTACTATTTACATTCTGTTAACTTTACTACTCCAATGATATTCCTGTTTACCTTCCTTCTACTATTACTGACAGCTAGTCCCTCCCTGCAAGCAGATCAAACTGTCACGTTTCTACTACAAAACTTGAATCATAAGCCTTTTGAAAACCCCAGTTCTTTAGTGGCTTTAAAAGTCATTTACACACAACCATTTTCCTATGGCAATCTGTTCAATTCAGTTAGGTTTTTGGGGAACACTCACAGAGGACACCACAGAGCAGGTTCTGTAGGAAAACATAGATATGAAAATCTAACATGTCCATGGGGGAAAGAAAAAAAAAGAAAAAAAAAAGAAATAAAAGGCATCCAGCTCAAAGCCAGCTTTAGCTTTCTTGCAGAAGGGGAGACAGCTGGCTGGGCAAGGATCAGCATAACTGAGCTGCCAGGCCCCAGCCATGGGACATTTCTGTCTATGTGTGCTGGTCAGCCTCAGCTGTCAAGAAGCTCTTGGGAAACAAGCTAATGAACCATCATAACTTCAAATGCGGTAAATAATTATCATCCTTCTTTCACAAATGAGTAAATAAAGATAGTGGATAAATTACTAGTCTGAAGACACAAAGAGACTTCTGCAGTTCCAGAAACAGAATACCAGATTCCATGTTTACGTGTTCCCTTCTAAGGGCTTCTATCTCACTCTGTTTCTTGGTAGAAATTATAGACCAGTCAGTCTCTTACTGCTTCCAGCTAGCACATTTAGCACAGATTCACAGACAATGGGAAATTCGCATTCACAAGGGAACAGAATAATGTATGCATCACAGAATATAATGCAGTGCAGAAATCCCTGAGCTGAGTCCAGGACAGGTACCTTAGAACAAAATAATTTATCAATAACGTGGAGATTTACTGCGGTAAGTTTCTAGGTTGTGACAACACCAGCCTTCACACCTGCAACATATCTTCCGACCACACTCTACTACTTGTTACAGCTAAGAAGTCATTTTGCTAGGAGTTGGACACCTAAATACATAACAAAATTTCAGCCTAAGTGATTTGGACTCTAGTAGTATATTGCCTGGTAGATAACCTTTGATGCTATCAAATTGCATGCAGAAGCACAGCAGAGGCTGCAGATCAACTGTACGTTTAATCTTGTTAAAGACAGTTGCGGTATGTGAGGAGCTAGGAAGAGACACTAACTGAGCTGCTCTAACAGGGTTTACACAGTGTGCTACTATGTAGGAACTGAAACCTTAGTACAACCTCTGCTTCTTTAAGAGTTAAAGCTGAAAGCTTTGTACTTCAGATTATTAAAGACCAGCACCACAAAAGATGGTGGCATAAAACAACACATTTGGGAAAGATATCTCTCAGCAGCAAATTGTGACCAAGCAGAAAACAAACATCAAGTTATTTACTTAAAGTAGTCAGCAGTAAAGAAATGATCAGTTAAAAGAGCGTGATGGAATCACAAGACACTGCACAATACCACGTGTGGCAAATGGAGACGGAAATGAAGCTCTCTCTTCTTCAAACGCAAAAATTGGGCGACACTTAGTCCTGAAAAGCGAAACCTAGATGACACTTGGTTCTCTTACCATTGCTTTTGTTTCTGAATGAAGTGTTAACGTCGTCATTTCAAAGTTGTTTTTTTGTTTTGTTTTGTTTTTGTTTTGTTTTTTGTTTTAAATGGCAGCACACCAGGAATCAGGAGAAGGTAACTGAAAGCTAACTGAAAGTTAGTATTTTGGTAATCATTTTTTTTTCCTTAATTCTGCATTCAGAAAAAAATAATAAATCCTTCATTCCTTCTGTGATCACACACAGCACTTGTACTTTCATGCCTTAAATGATACAAAGCCTCATTTCAAGAGTCACTACAATTTCTGTATTTAACATTGCAGTGCTTTAATGCATTAGAATCTGAATAGTCCTACAGTATCAAGGATGCATTTTAAGACATTTTCTTTCCAAAAACATTTCCTTAAAATTAGCATCTGAAGAGTGCTTTGTGTTTTCTACTTAATTCCTCTATGTTCAGCAGCTTAACTAAGAACGATGAAGCACTTTGACACAGTTATAAGTATCCATTTGAAAGTTCACATAGAGTTTATTTATTAAAAAAATATGTACGATCTGAAGCTGTATTTTTATTGTTATTCATGTCACAGCATATTTAATGATTTTAAATAGACAAGAAATGGAAATATCTGGTAACTTGGTAACATTAATATGCCTATATAAAAGAAAAGGCTCAATTATGGCTTTTATTGTAAAAATAAAAAGAACGCATACACTTTAGGAGTAACTCATCCACATGGCAGTTTCAAGAGTTTGCCAGATACAGTTAAAGAGCACTGATAAATTAACATGAAAATGAGCGTGTGCAACATGGTATGTTTTCTGTTTAGAGGATTAACAGATAACTTTAACCTATTAGCGTTCTCTGTGCTATATACACATCAAGTCACCACTAAAAATACAACTTCTGTAATTCTAACTTCAACTCTCAGATAAACAAACGTCTCCTTTAACATGACAGCTAGAAGCACTCATGAGAAAATACGTCCTCCAAGCAGTCAAGTAACAGGAGCCATATGCAGAGGCACATACCAACAGCAGATAAAAATCTTGCTACAGTGAACTTGATTTCCCCAAGATACGACACCATCTCATTTTCCAAAACAAAGAAGAGCAATTACTCATTTGAGTACATTCGTCACTAGCTTAACAAAATGTGCAACTTACTTTGTTCCCAAATGTGGCCACAGTTATAGGGAAACTCCAGTGGAACTGTGCAGACTAGCTAGGAAAAATACTTTTTACAGAAGAACGTGTAGGAAGAAGGAGTCGGGGGGGGGGGAAATCACCTAAGAAACAAAAATGGAGAATGGTGTATGAATACCTCTCCTTTGTCACAAATGTTCTAGTTGTCATGCACTTTACCCACAGAAATCCATCACCATCTACTGCTTATATTGAGATGCATATTATTTCTTTACTACACTGTGTTCATATTTTAGCCTTTTTGTAATGTTGTGCAGAATGTGACAATTTAAAGATCTCAGCCTTTGAAGTATTAAACATATTCTCCTATACACTTCAAAAGGCAACTGCAAAGAGTGGAGAAATTCAACCTCAGAAAAAGCAGCCTGCTATTTGTAGAACTCAGCTCCTGTAAGTCTTCAAAGGAAGATTGTCTCTGAAGACAATGTAGCAGGCAAACAATTTTTAGCATTCCGTCAACCTAAAAAAAAGTTCAAAAGAAAAGAGGCAAGCAGATTGGTTTGCCTCTTTGAAAACAATGCTTTGCATGCCATAGCATTTCTTCAATATCATTTTGACTTTGCTGGAACACTGCTTTGAGTTTTCCTTAGCAGACCTTCTTTGAAAGGTGGGAATTTCTAAAGCACAGGCTTCAGTTGTGAGTCATTACTATTGTTTCCTCTAAATTTTCTCACCAGCTCATCCTGCATCATTTCCCTTGTTCTCATGAATGAGCAATAGTAATGGAAACAAATCTATTGATAATAAGGACTGAGAAAACTACTGCAGTAGATTTTCAAACGTCCTGTCAAAGCATACGTTTAATGTTAGTTGCTAATGTTGTGGATTGCAAACAGGAATTAAGAACTTTGTTTCCTTGTTTGATACAAGCTTATTTAAAACTGAGAACTGACCTTATAGCAGCAGATAAAATGCACCCATCCCGTGCAACATTGTTTTATGACCCATTACAACAAAAAGGAAAAGGAATACGATTTTATCTTAAAAGAATATGGCATTTACACAAAGTGAATGCACCATCAAGGCTTCATTTCCCCATTGTGTGTCTATGTTTCAGCATTAGAGGAAAAAAAACATCCTTACACACTATGAAAACTTAATTCCCTTCAAGATTAATGGATATTGGTTTGTATGTGCATTTCAGGTCACTCGACCCATCTGTTGTGCAACAGAGTGTAACACTGGGATAAATGAAGGAGACTGCAGCTCAATTTCCTCTCTATTATTCATTACATACAGTCTTTGCCTTGTGGACCCTTCATGTGCTTTGTCTGTGAAGCTCTCTTTGATGCCAGTGGAATTTCTGAGCACGACACTTGTGCTATACCCTCACATCAAGCTCTGCCAAGTGCTGCTTTCTTACTGTTTCAGTGATCCTCTTATAAGTTAGTCTGGAAGTTTGATAAGAAAACCTCAACAAACAAACGAACAGTGGTAACAAAATGGCCTTACGTGCTTTAACATGTCATGAGTGCTGGACTCAGTGTTCTCAGCTACTAGAAGCACCAGTTGCCGATATCTTTCAATTCACCTTTTAATGAAGGAACACTATAATGTCAGCTCTTCTTAGACACCTAGTGTAATTTCCATTTCACACTGACAGTCCTCAAACACAACTGACCACAAACATCACTAACACTTGTCCATTTTCAGGATCTTAAATGCACAGTTTTTAGGGAACGCTGAGATAAGATTAACCCTCCTCTTGTTTGCTGCACTCTATCTGCGAAAACTGTCCTAAAAAGCCAATTTCTCCACAAATTAAAAACTAGCTTTAACTTCCAGGAGCGCTATGTAAGAGTGCCATCTAGCGATGCTCTGCTGAGGGTGTTTTCTGCTGAAAACAAATTCTCAGTCACTTTTAAAAACAAATTTTGCTCAGTATATTAGTAGAGGGCCTTAATAAAAGATTATTCGAATCATTAATGTAACTTAGTAACATAGGAAATTTTATTACTTGATCCATTTTCCACTGTGAGATTGTGTTTTCATGGTTAGTTCTTCTGTAGTCCCATTAGTATGCTGCAGTATTAATAATGAAAAATATCTTTGTATTAGTGGGAAGCAGGAGCTGGTACATTTGGTCTATTTGCGTGGCTGCAGATCATGCTGATAGTGCTCCATACAGCTGCAGGCATTTCTACACACATTCCATTTAAAAGGGAACAATCTGATGCATCTCTCCACATGCCACAACCGCGATCAATACAAGATACTCTTAAAATAATAAACATAAGACCTGAGAGGATGTGGATCAGCACCGCAGCTGAGTCACAGCCTTGCTCCAAGGCAGAAGCCAGCCCCATTCTGCCACCAGGCCCTGTGCGACTCAGGCAGCACTTCTGAACTGCACAGGTGATGGGGCACAGGCTGCCCAGGGAGCCCATGGTGTCTGCTCCTTGGAGGCTCTGCAGGAAAATGGGGGGTGGGACAAGATGTTTTCCAGAGGTCCCATCAACCTTAACTGTGGTCCTGTGATGTACAGTTTTAAGAAGGTGTTAATTGCTTCTCTTTGCATGACTGAAGAGGAGCTATATTCTTAATAGAGAGGGATAGATAAAGGGTTGCTGTACAATGTGACAGATCTGGCTTTTATTCACAATTAGTTAGATTTCAAGGTGTTCACAAGGTAATGGAACCAGTGCCCCTCTCTGTAAAAGACTGTTAGGAAAGCCAGCAACTACTGGGATATTATATCCCAGGGTTTTGGTTGGTTGGTTGTTTTTGCTTTTCCTTCCCTAAACCCCAAGCATGGACTTTAACTGTAGAGATTCTACCATTTAATAACAAATCAAACAGATCACTTTAACTATCATTATTAAACTCTCTCAGCTAACAAGTAAGAAGATGCACACTGCTGTAATGAGCCTAAATTGAAAATGAAATCTTCCTATATCCTTCTGTGAATATGGGCATTTTTCAAGCTAGGTAATTTTGTAAAGAATCCCTGGCATCTGCTAGTAATTACGTAAACTGGATTGCTGAATTAAACCATCTTTAGGTCAGCTTTCAGATTAAGGGACATGCTTCAGAAGACAAATTATTCAAATTAGGAGATGTTTAAATTATAGTCATGATGTAATGTGGTTTCAAAAGTGAACTGCACCAAAACTACTTTTAAGTATTAAACATGAGAATATTTTCAAGAATATTGGGATGACTCATTTTTAAAATATCCAAGCCCCTGTGGATTTCATGAAGCAACTGTATAACACCATGTCTTGGTAAAATGTAATTTATAAACTGATTTTGTGCATGAAGGAGCCCATAGCTAGAAAACAGGAGAAACAGGAAGAATACACACATGAAAAAGCATGGTAGAGTGTTGCTTTGCCAGTGTTTTTGATTTGGCAAGGTTTTTTTACTCATTAGTTACACATTTCTAAATGGTAAATAGGATGAGGTTGTTTAATTACATAGAAGGAAATTCATGAAAAATAAACTTGACGGAGAAAATATTAAAATCTAAGGTACAGAAAATGTTTGTAACTATGTTATTTTCCGTTCTAAATCTAAGAGGCACCGTGTTCTTAAAGCAGCACAGACTTCTGATTTTAGACTTTTCAACCAAGTATAAAAAACATCCTTTTCTTTCATGCAAAATTGGCATTACCCTGTCATACACTAAGTATAGGATGATTATAGACTTTTCATAGTGTCGTAGGTCCAAGTTAGTTTCTAGATCTGAGATACTCACATTTATATTTTAACAGAAAAGGAGGCAGTTCTCGATGCCAGAGCCACTGACTACTATGTCCCTTTTCCAAGAGACGGAGCTGTTTCTCTTGAAGCTGCTCAGAACCATTCTCCCAGCTGCCTTTGTGGACTCCTATCATAAGCAGTACGCTTCTTAGATCCAACCCCAATATTGAAATACCGCAATCATGAAAGGTGTGAAATATTCAATGGACTTATTTATGTGAATTCCTGCCTGTAGTGAACAAACTGTTTTGGTGACATGCTATAAATCATACAGAACAAACTCTCCCAACACTTTCAGCTTGAGAGCAGAAAGTTCCCTTTGAAAATATTTATTGGCAACAAGCATTTGAACACTTTTCAAAAGCAGTATTTGTAGCACTTCCTACTCAGTCCAGGCCAACTACCTCACCAAGTTATTCAATAGAAATCCAGTTTCTGATCTGTACTTTAGATTACGCAGATACAATTCTTCATGTACTTAATTGCATGAGCTCATGCAACAAGATACCTACAGGCAACTAAAATAAATACAATAAAAGAACATTGAAGTAACTTCAATAAATAAATATCAAAATCCTACTGCACAATAAATTATCAATTTATCATAAAGCATCAGAAAGGCTATAAAAACAGCCAGAGCCATCTTTAACTCACTCAAGATATTAGTGCTTAGATTAATAATAAAGATTAATTGGATAGGATGGGGGAAATTAAGGATCAATTCTCAATCACAAGTACTTCATAAAATGTACTTTTATTATCTGATATTACATTCTGTTTTCAAAAGCGTATGCAATTTTTGAATCTAGAAAGCAATAAAAAAAATAATACTAAAAGTGTTCCCTTGGCAATAATCCCTCCACCTATCCTTCTCCCCTCGCTATCCCAAAACTAAAAAAAAAAAAAACAACAATGCTTTGGTTAGAAATGTTTTTCTCAGATTATTTTCTCAGAGTCTAGAGCTGTTGCTACCAGTACTATATTCTTAACATTTTAGGTAAAGTACAGCTATGTTCCTGAAGCATCTTACAAAGTCATACCAGCTATAGGTATCTGAAGAATTTGTAGCATCGCTAAAGTTGGAAAGACCACTGAGATCATTTAGTCCAACCACCAGCCCATGCCTGTGACAATTCTAGACCAGTGCCATATCTACACTTTCCTTGAACACATCCAGGGATGGTGAACTGCTTTCTTACCTTTCATGATGGCCTGCCATTTTGAAACAGAGACACCTGGAATCCCTACTGTGTGAACATGAATTCACGAGCTGGTGGATTGATTCTGGTCAAGAGGGATAGCTTCATTTACAATAGTAAGATCGCATAAACACCAACTTGTAACCACAAAGTCTTTTCCACCTCATCCCCTAGCTGCATAAACCAGTCGTCCCCCCTCCTTCACAACAAGGAAAACACAGCTTCATCTGACCTTCCATCTCTGCACACCCGTGTTTTTCACTATGCTGATTCCAAAAACAAACAAAACAAAACACTGAAGTACTGAAGGAGAGATGGGAGGTGAGAGACAATGACACTAAGTCTCCCGTCCTTCCCAATTAGGAGCGTCCTTCCCAATTAGGAGAGCCAAAGAGATTAAAAAAAAAAAGGAAGGAAATTACCTCTTAGAGATAAAGGTAGAATAGAAAAGAAATACAAGAGAGACTTAAGCAGTGTACAGGAACTGTCGAGTCACTGCCTGAACCACTGATTGATCGGTCAGCCCTGTAGCACAGATGAAGGCCAACTCTTAGACCCCATTTTAGGACTGACTGCCACTGGGAAAGGATCTTTTTCTGGAGAATCCCTCCTTTGTGGAGTTTTTCCCCATGAGCCCAGATCTTTGGATACAGATGAGCATTGTTTTCCTGTTTGTCTCTTTTGCCATCCCACCACAGTAATCTTTTCAACTGTAACAAGCAGCCACAATCAATCTCATCACTGCCAGTTCCCACTGTTAGCCTAGTTTCATTTTAACCTTTCATTACCACCTTAGACAAAAGAAGCTTCTTACAAAGAGGATTAAGAATTTTATTACTAGATAATTAGATATCAGAAATGCAACAGTGTTGGAGTTTGAAGTAAACAACAACAAAAAGAGATTCTAATTACCCTTCAGGTAAATAAAAGCAAATTAAGAATAATTATTACAGGATACTAATTTTGTATAAGAGGAAAATGTCTTCCAAAATAAAGAAGCCAAATAAACTACAGTAACATCCCTTAAATTCACGATTTTCGAAGGTTTTTTTTTTTTTTAAATGTATTTTTGACACAAATCTGGAGTAATTTTTCCTTCAACTCTTGAGCTTTCAATTTAAATTGATTTCATTTTGTAGAAATGCCAGACATATTTTCAAATTCTTTGCAGAAAAAAAAAACCAACATTTTTAATCTACAATCCAAAAAGAACACAGGAATCTTCCACAATATAACCACCAACTTTAGCTTAATTGTTCAGAAAGAGCTTATAATAAAAAATACACAAGAAACAATAATACGTATTCTACATGACCTTCTGTGTTCAGTATCTCTTGTACTAATGCATAGAGTAAGGCTGAATATGCAGGGGGAGCAGAAGTTTAAATAGAAATTTTAAATAGTTACTTTTCTTTCCTGCCCATACTTTCAATTTTGTGCTGCATGCTCTGATCAGAAAGTGGAAAACTGAGCTGCTTTAAGGGTGCATTTCTTTTCCTTTTGTCCTCTGACAAGAACTCCCACCTCCAGCACCTCAGTGAGCTGCTATCTGAAATGTATCAGAAGCGTTTTTGGCTCAGATGTCCTATGCAATTTTTTTTAAGCCCCTTCCCATGAAGTGAATCAGTTGCCAAGGAATACATCTTCTGTACACATCATAACACAAAACAGCATTAGCTAGTGATACGTCTAAGAGAACAACCAGCTGCCAGCAACACTGATTTTTATAAGATGCACCAGAAGAGACAAGATGAGCTACATAACTGAAAGAGTGGTATTGGTTTTCTGTTTTTTTTTTTTTTTTCCCCCCCCCACAAGAAAATATAGCAGTAATTTTACTTTTTGAAAGATTTTCAAGGGATCAGCCAACAAATTTACCTCCCTGGATCAAGAGAACAGAGATCCTGTTCCTCTTTGTAGCTGAGAAGTAATTACAGTACTATTTAAGTACTCATCTAGGGTGACCTTTCCCTCAGGATAAACCCAATTTCCTCCAAGAACTTGAGCATAAACTCAGGAATGGCAATTTGTCCTTCATTCCCCTACAGCACTTACTTTGATTTCTTATCAAGGCATGGAGAAAAAAAAAAAAAAAAAAAAATAGGGTGCATTACAGAGTGCTGATTACGTAAACCTGTGGGAAACAGCACAGACTCAGAGAAGTGAAACTCATATGAGCATGCAGGGGACTAAAAATGTGATACTTTCAGTACAAAAACAACTTTCTCAGAAAGGTGTAATAGAACACATTACAGATCACTTTTCCTTATATGAAGGATTATCTGTAGCTCCTCTAAGAAGGAAGGCATGAGACCATGCTTCTGGCTCCACTCTAGTTAGGAATTACCCAGGACATGATGCTTGTACTGCATTATACCCAACTCTAACCTTCTCTCCTTTGTACGTCACATTGATACTCAAAACACCATTTTCTGCAGGAATTACCCTTGTAGTAATCACACGCCAAGTGTCTTAATGCCAGCAGGTGCAAGCAGCTGGCTTGTAATTGCAACAATATAGCTCTCACAGTGTTACCTTGAAGGCATAGTCACAGAAGCACACATCCAACCCCTCTGCTAGATTTTAAAGTTTACACTAGATACGATGCAAGCTCATCCAGCCACAAACTGAAGCCACTCCAAACTGACAGTGCCACAGCCATCCTAGGGTCCCCCTTTCACAGCACTACTACTAAGCAACAGCATTTGTACCCCAAATCAACAATACCACATGATCTCCATATGCCAGAGGGACACAGCTCCTCTTAGTTTCTTTTGGTATTACTCCCCCTTGGGGGTAAAGCATTACACATGGAAAAGAGGAAAGAGGCCTTATTAGTACACTTTAATGGTTAAAGATGAACCATATCTTCCTACTCTGTTACCTTCTTGAGGATGGAAATTGTATCTTTCAGAATAAAATCAAAGCAATAGAACAGCGGATTATGAACAATTAACTCTCCCATGGAATGTTTCTCATTACTTGCAGCTGTCCCATCACAGATCAGTCTATCATTAAAAGCCAGCCTACATGCAGTTTTAAACCTACACAGCTCATACATAAATTGCAAAAGCTACAACTGTGTTTTGAATTAAGTCTTTCAACTTCAGTGTTTAAAACAAAAGCAAATCAAAGTCAACATTAAGTTTTCTACCTATTTACATTCACCTTTTTCATTATCTACTGGTTTTCCTTTCTTTTGCTTCCTTTGCTTCCAACGTTTTGCACTTTCTCCTTTCAGAAGTTTGTCATACTACCACCCTCAACATTTTCTCCTGTTATTTCTCATGATTTAAAAAAAGAAATAATAAAGAAGTCCTGCACTTCATTCTCTGCTTGCTCTTTTTGAAAACTCCCAGCACACTCAAAAGATTCAGTGTTTCACAATGCATTCATTTCCACCATACTTTCAATACATACATTAATAACTACATCAGAAAAGCAATAACAGCACACGCTCCTCCTACACACAATAAGCAAGAAATACCCTTTGATTAGCATTCTGGACAAAAAAGCAAAATCATTTCTGACAGATCCTCGGCGACACCAAGCAAAGTATTCACAAATAGGCTAATAGCTTTACACAAAAAGAAGAGTTAAACTCACCCAACTGGTGAAGGGGCTCTCCAGCTATGCAGCACTTCTCCTCAGCAAACAGCCCAGGTCCAAGTAATGCTCTCCTTTCTGTTGCTAGCCCTTATATGAGGGTGGTTCCACACTGGGTCCACCCCTTCTGATCACCTGTGCAACACAGGTGCAAATAATTTGCCTGTTCTCCCTCAGCCAGCTACACCCCTTCACCAGCTGTTCAATCACCAGCTCAAGCCACGACCTAACCGCTCCCCTACAACTGGCATAAATCACTCTTGTTGCGGAGAGATAATCCCAACACAGTTTTTTTCTTTCATTTTTTACAGTTAGAATCATTTGTGCCTGTAGCCGAGAAAGGGAAAAGCAGAACACGTAACCACAACAGTTCTGGCAGAGGTGTCAAAACTGCTACTTTTCCCTGGTTGGTGTAACATCAGGAAAACTTTCAGACATGCTTACGTTAATACCAGCTGGTACATCTGCTCTGAATTCCTCTGCTCCTACTGGAGATCGTATTTCTTAGATGTAATCACAGGTGTTTTGCAGAGCACCTGCCTCATTCCTTGTGATGAAGGGCACCTCAATACCCTGCTTGTTGCCCCTCTGAAACCAGCATGTTTTTCTTGTTGAGCAGGTAGCAAAAGAAAATAAATGATCTTTCTAAAATGAAAGCTTCTACTTTCCTCACAGACCTAAATTTAACACACTGAATTCTTTTTAGTGATCTAATTAGCAATTACTAAAATGTTTTATAATACAGAAACATGGACATGCCATACATCAGTGACACGCAAAGGGAGATCTATGGGATGACTGCAGCAGATTATGAATGGCTGTTGGCAGTATTAGAAAGGGTCAGTTACCTTACTGCAACACAAATTTTTGCAGTCAGCAAAAAACACTATTACACAGAGTACACCCTTCTTTCAGGTACTCACAGAAATTTCATTTAGATCTGAGAGTTATGTGCATAGAATGCAAATGCAGAACTCAGAGTACCTTAAAAAAAACACAACAGTAAGACCAGTTTCTGGTGTAAAAATGTTTATTTCAAAGAAAGGTAGATCTATACCCAGATGGCCAAGAAAAGAAAATAAACAAAAAAAAAAAAAATACCCCACAACAAACAACTGTTTCCCACCCCAACACCAAAAGACAGTACTCCACAATTTACCTTTACTTTAGGTTTCAGTTTCAACATTTTATTTAAAAAAATTCAATTTTTTTCCTTTTTCCATGATGCTGAACCTGAGGAAATTAAGTACCTTTCATAGGAGGGTTGTGTGGGATGTGTGAAGAAACCGCAATAAAATTTATTCACAATATACAAGTATAAAAATATGTTGCTTCAGTATTATAATTTAATAACTTTTTGTCGTTTCATAGGTATCTGGGAAAGGTACAGACATATGTCCTGATCCTGTCACAAGAGGTAGAAGGCCGGCATTTGGTACAACATTCCAGGAGAGCGTCAAAGTGACATTCCTGTTTCCCCTGCAAAAAAAAAAAAAAAAAAAAAAAAAGAAAGAAAAATCAGCATAAGTACCAAGATTTACCAATTTACCTAATCAATACTAACATTATCTAATGTAGGATAAGAATAATTTTCATGATCCAGGAAAGAAAAAAAAAAAAGAAAGATTTCAAGTTTTACGTAGTCACTTCATGAAACATTCCCTGTTTTACAGTTAAGAATTTATTTATTTTTTAATTATTCTACTCTTTTGGAGTTGAGTACAGCACAAAACCAATTCTGTAGAACAAGGATGTTAGAAGCATGACCTTGGGATACAAGTACAAAGACAACAGACTGATGGAATACACATACCTTATCATAGCAATACAAATACTTGTAAAATGAGAAGCATGCAAGTAAATGATGATGTCAGGATTAAAAAAAAAACAACACAAAAGCTACAAAGTGATTTACTTACTTGAGACCATTTCCATCATCAAAGAAAAAGTACTTCGACTTCATGTCTTTTAAGAACAGCCTTGGATTATCTCCTCTCAAAATGATCTTGTCCCAAAGGACCACTTGGTTCAGAGCCTAAAAACATAATTACAATTAAATTAGCAAGATCATGTCTCAGAGCATGTCTGGTCACTGAAATTAGAAAGCATATCCACTAAAAATCTGAAGTACGTGTTTGTAACACACATAAGCAGTTTAACAAAAATAATGCTGTACACAGGAAAACTGATACTACTATACACTGAAGTGTGGCACGATACATGGGACAACAGAACAGCTCAGTGCAACACCACAAACACGATTTTAACAAGTCAGATGATTGTCAGACTTAAAAAGTATGATAGGTGTTCCTTTAGAATTGCAAAAGTTAGTTTTTAAGAGAAGAATTTAGACTTTCTTTCAAAAGACAAATTCAGCTGCATTGCTCAGGTATTTAATTTTTTTTTTTCCAACTCCAATGGGGGAAAAAACATCTCTACTTCAATTGCAAGTATAATTCCAAGAGTTGTATGAGCACATCAAAAAGATGGATCCCAAAATCTTAAGTAACTGTACACTGATCTAAGTAGAGATATAGTAAGAATGGCACGCAGTTAAAGTCTCATACAGTATGGTACAGCACAAATTGCCCAGAGTAGTTGGCTAAAGTAAGAACTGGAGATATATGAAGAAACAAACCGATAAGGTGAAATAAGACAACGAATTCCCAGTTTCTAACAAAGAAATCTAAAAACTGTTCTTATGCAAATGCAGCATCCATAGCATTTGTAAAATAACTTTAAAAAAAAAATCTAGAAAGTTTTATGTAGCAAATGGAAAAAAAAAAAAAAAAAAAAAAAAGCCTTCACTACATCCTTGCTGATATCAGCAATTAATGAACCGAAAACCCACAACACGTGGCCAAGCCAAAGTCTGCTACATCCATCTGTAACAGTAATCAACTGGAAAAAGTTGGGGAAAAGTACATCAGACAGCACAAACAGGTGAAAATAGTTCAATTTTAAGGTACGCATTACTTTTCTTTCTGTCTACAAGGCACATATCAAGTTCAAAGCCTTCCCACCTCGCAGTTAAACTGCCAAGAAAATAACCATAAAAGCCAGTGAAAATGGTCCAAGGCAGTAGGAAACTCTAGCACCTTAACCCTTCCCATCAGAATTTCAAAGTGTTAAAAATCAATGCGGTACAAAATGGGCAATCACTTCAACTTTCTCTTTTGTACTTACATTGTTTTTTGTTGAGTATTCTGCAGACAAATATAGAAACAATTGTTTAACATTCCAGTCAAATATACTCTGCAAATGTATGCACATTAAGGAAAAGGTTATCATATTGTAAACTTTATATTTTCACTAGATCTGTCCAGACCATGATGATTACAGCAAGTTCTTACATTTCAATATACCTTATTTTATTTATAAATCAGAGCTTTTCCAAGACCTCCAGCACATTCTTCAATCACTTTCAAGCCACAGATTTCATAAATCAGATTAAAAAAATGAATAGCTATTTCATGTAATGATTTAGGAGTTCTATATTTGACATTACAAGTCAGTAACTTTGATCCATTGCTAGTCAATCTATTAGAAAATCTTAAATGTAAAGCAAGACAGAGTTTTTCAGCAACTCTTTAAAGCTATCATTTATACTATCAAGGAACGCTAGCATCCAAATGAGGATGAAGATATAATAGCAATAATCAATATATAATACAAAACTTACAGAATGCAGAGAGCTCAAAGAGCCTATAATATCTGCATTAGAAAAGTCAGTAGACTAGAAGTCTATCACACTGGAAGGGACACCTGAAATTATCACATATAATAATCTACTTTCTACAAGAACATTAGCTTAGTTAACTGACAGATCTCTGCCTAAAATTTCTGATCAATGGTAAAATACTGATAACTTCCATTTGAGACAATCAGTGTAATAAAGGTGATATTTTAAATGTCTGCTGTTCATTTAGCAATGAAATGCAATGTGATCGCTAAGGAAAATACCTCTTTAATAATAATAAAGATTAAAGATGATGTTCTACTCCTCCAGCCTACAAGAATGTCATCCCTTTTTATTCTATTCTTCTCTATCTTGGAACAAAAATGAAATAGAACAGATTTTGATGCTGGTTGGAGAATCTATCTTGTCCCACTCATCCCAAGTCTGAATCAGATTTTGAAGACCCGAGTTCAAAAGCAAAGGAAGGAAAGAATTAAATAATCATAGCTGCTATTACAAGAATAGGTGACTAAAATATTCAGGTAAAGCAGCTCCAGCTAACTCAAAACAACAAAGTTAAGAAATCCCACAAAAACACACTTCCAAAATGATTTCTAAAGGCAGTCATTAAGTACAGACAAGAGAGCTTTTGAATCTAAAGGAAGGAGAGGGGAGTTATCTTCTAACAGTCAGTGTATTTAATTCTCATTGGGACTAACAAATCACGTCCATTAGTTGAGAGCCATATCTTTTTACAGATTTTATCAAAAAAACCACCAACTATCAGAAAGTTATATATTACAACCCTACATACTGCGAGATTTGTTTATGCCAAGCATCAAAGATTAAGCCAAAATTTTCTTAAGCAAGTTTACAACTACTGCTAGTATAAAAAACCTCAATAGAACATGGAGTCTTTTACACCCACACACTGCAGATATTGTATGAGAACATCTACAGGGGTTCTGTCCTGCGCCCTCCCCATATGCAATTCAATTAATCAACTTCAGAAGCATTTTAGTTTCTAGTTTGAATAAATACCAGCATTTCAGAGATACAAAATAGTCTCAGGAGCTTACTTCTGCTTTCAGCTGATTGATAAAACAAAACCTTCTCACTACCATGCAAGAAACACAAGCAAAAATTCAGTTCAAGGGTTCATCCAGCTTTTACATCCACTCAAGAACCGTATTTGATTTGCTCACTCCATGTATCAATCTCCTCTGAAGCAAAGAGGAAATCTGTGCCTTGTCTAACACAGTGACAAAAAACAGCTAACGGGGAAAAATTACAGGAATTTGAACCCAGCTGCAAAGCAGAGCTTTGTGTAGTCACTTCAGCTAAAACATGCTACCTTATATTTGGTACTGATTTCTTCTGAAAAATAGGATTTTTGTATCTTAATCCCAAGAATGATTTCCTTTCATCAACAAAACTAACAATACCCACAACCCACCCCCTTTCTCAAAAAAAAAAAAAAACCAAAAAACCAAAAACCAGACTAACAAGAATGGCACACAAAAAGAGAAGCACACAAAAAAGCTGAATGAAGTTATCAGCAGGGCAAAAATAAATACAGCAGATTTTGCAGTACCATGTATGCTTACGAATGAACTGAATGGTACTAAGTCTTAGAGATTTGATAGTTCAGCATCTAAGAAAGTAAACAAACACCATTTCTTTTTCAAAGAGGACAGATACCTGTATACAAATATTATGCAGCTGGAACTTTAAAAACCTCATTGCAGAAAAGCTTCAAAGTTGCATCAGAGTTCCTAGATTCATTATGACAGTCTGAACACTGGTTATATAAACACTGCAACTAGTTCATACTTCAAAACACAAATACCATCTTCACTTAACACTCACACTGCCCTGGCAGTGTTAAAATGCACTTCTCTTAGATTAGTTGCACTGCACTTCTCTACAGAGAACAGAGCTTTATTTTAAGAGCAGGCATAGAAAAAGCAAAGGAAACAGCTCACCCAGCGCCATTTACAGATCAACTACTCCAGGTTCTATTTTCATGCCCTAGATATGCAAAATACCATTTTTGTCACTGCTTTAAACTTAGATTTTAAGACAAATTTCTGCCTTTTTTCCAATTCCCAAGTATCAAGATTATAAGTTAACAAAAATAAAAGTCAAGATCTTATTTCAAAGTGTTTTCAAACCATTTTTTTTCCATTAAGGATATCTGCAGTAATGTCAAACGTGACGAACGCCAGATCACTTCTTTCTCTAGGTCCAGTGAAATCTTCTACATTTCTTCTAAGATAAAACAAAACACAAGATTATCTTCTCCTTATTTCTCTCTCACACTTCAAGCAAATTATTATTATTACTGCATACTTTCCCCATGCATTCCCTGTACTTTCTTGCAAAAGCATTTGGCTAAAATATTACCACATTATACAATAAAGCCTGCCTTCCAGAAGGCTTAGAGCCTGAGTTTTAAATGATGGGTTTTACCCCCACAGAAGTCTATGTAAATTATATAGAAACCCTGAAATTATTTTCCAGTTAACAAACATTTGCTGTTTCTTTTGTACCTAAACTGCATTTCATTTCACCTTTAGCAAAGTGTGTGTTAACTATCCCCATCTTCAAATTTGTAAGCTGATTGGAAGGCTGGCTCAACAGCTGGCAATCATTTTAAATAATATTTATTTAGAAAACCTTTAGTGCTTAGTCTCGTACAAGACACTCCAACCATTCTGATTAACTGTCATTCATTTTGTAGTTTAAACAACTTAGAGAATTTCTCCTTGGCATGTTCAGTCATTAAGGAGAAGAAAACACTTAAATCCTTCTACACAGTAGAAATCATAGACAAGTTTTGGAAGACTGCTACAAATCCACTTTTTGAGAAATTAATTATCTGACATCGCCATAAAACACTGTTAAAAAAAACAGAAAGTGGAAAATAACACAGGTATTTACATACGTATGTAGTTAAAACTTAGCCTACCAAACTTACTGCTACAAGCTTACGCTGCAACAGAAAGCAAACTGGCAATGAACCATGAGCCCTAATTCCTCACGTAACAAAGACCTTGGGAATTATGAACTTACCAGTTACATTTATTCTGCTGTTAAAATTAGTCTGTGAAAATGTAATTTCATATAAACTAGATTCAGTAATCTCAGAGGAAAAAAGTATTAACCAGTGAAAAACACACTCTTGGATACAGTAATTAAGAAAAACACCACCCAAACTCACCAATGTAAGACTCGTTAAGAACTTCCATTCCTACGCAAACACCTTTTTAAGTAATAATTCTTGTCAAGCACTTGACATAATTTCCAAATAACTGCCTGTCAATCTACTGGGGTAAAGGGCCTGAAGCTGGGGGCCTGTGGAACTTATTAGAAGTTCAACAGAAATATCTCAGGTATAATGCCTCTTCTTTCATTACTAGCAGATCCATGCATCACTGAAGGGACAGGTTGCATACATTTCATCTACGTCAGGCATTAGCATGAAATTAATGCTGTGAAGTTCAGCAAAACACTCTATATTTCTCCTTGTGCCAGTTCTAAGCTTTTCTTTTTTTTTTTTCTTTTGCAATCCTCCACACAGTATACACACAGGGCTAATGAAGGTGTTAAAGCAATCAAAAAGGTGACTGCAGATCCCACTCTATTTGGGACCATTTCACCTTCCAAAGGCTGCTGCCAGCCACCCACATGCCTTGGGGTAGCTGAGCAGCTCCAAGAGCTGCTTTAACTCACTGACCAGGCCCAAAACAAGCCCAGCAAGGAGAATAAATAAATAAAGATAAAAGACACATTTCAGGTAAGCTAAAGCAGATCAGAACTGTCCCATTCTCAGATGTAACTCCGGTAAAGAGCCACGCCACCAGAAACAGGAGTCAGGGCCTCGGGCTCTTTGTGGCAGGAACCTGGCTGCTGGCAGAACCGCAGCCATCTGCGTTGGCCATCGTGAACTTGATGCAAGCTTCCTGTGACAAACTCTCAAGGAAAAAAAACAAAAGCCAAAATGCTGAAAAAAGAGGTTACATCAGCCCGCTGTGTCCTGTGGGCATGGGGCTTTCCGCAGGGTCCAACGGAAAACAAAACCTCCAAGCTGGTCTAAGGAGAACGCATTACCAGCTCGCTCGGATCTAGTTCGGTCACAGCACGGCTCGAGTCGGAAAAGGCCCGTGACGCCCACCCAGCCGCAGCCCCCGGCGGCGGGCCGGCCGCCACCCACCCGACCACGCCGCCGGGGTCCCATCCAACCTGCCCTCGGACAGCCCCAAAGCACGGAGCCTCCGAGCTCGCACCGACCGCCCGGCACAAGCCGCCGCTGCGCGGCACAGCCGCCCGCCCCTGCGGGGCACAGCCCGGCCCCCGGCCCTCCCGGAACCCCGCCCGGCCGGGCGGGAGGCGGCGAAGCGCCGTCGTGGGGCTCCCTCATTGGCCCCGCCGGGGGAAGCGGAGCGCCCCGTGGCCGCGGCCGCTTCAGCCGCCGGGCGGAAAAAGGGGATTAACGGGGAGGAGCGGAGCGGAAGGGCCCGCCCGCGGGGGTCCCGGTGCCGGACGTTACCCGGCCCGGCCCGGCCCGGCCCGGCCCGCCCCGCCGCCCGACCCCCACTCACAGCGTGACCCGGGACACGGCGATGCTGACGGGCACGCTGCGCTCCTTGAAGGCGGTGGTGATGAAGCAGCCGAAGGTGAGCGCCGCCATCACGCTCAGCGAGAAGGCGAAGAGCGAGTTGGCCCGGGACAGCACCGTGTTCATCTCCCCCCCCGCTCTGCCCGCCGTGCGGGCTCCCGGGCTGCAGCCGCTGCTCGGGGCGGGGTCGGGGAGCCGCTCCGCCGGTCCTGAGCCGCGGCAGACACGGGCGGCGGCGGCGCCGTCGCTTGGGCCGCGGAGGAAGGGGCGCGCGGCCGGCAGGGAGAGGCGCGGCCCCGCCGAGAGCACGCCCTGCGCCTGCACTGCGCCTGCGCGCGAGGCCGCCGCGCTTCCCTCGGGCGCCGGCAGCGAGTTGGCGTAGCGCCTGTCTCCGCCTCTCGGTCAGTGCCGTGTGTCGGAGGGAAGGATGCCGAAAGAAAAGCCCCTCCCGCTCGGTGTGGCTGTGGGTGAGGCTTTTTGTGTGTGTTTGCTTTCTGTGTCGAGCAGACATCCTGACAGCTTGTCTGCCTGGCTCGAGAGGGCCGGCAGAGCTCAGGCACGTCGCCCGCGTCTTGAGCTGCGTGTGATGGAGGCGTTCCCCCAGGAGGGCTTCGTTGGCATTCCCGTTTTGTTGTCCGTACCCTTAGCGTACATCATCTTGTCATTACAATGCTTTTCTTTACTAAAGGACTCTGTGATCCCACGCCATTTGCAGCACAAGGCAGTCCTTCGCCCCAGTGAGTAGGTCGGAATTTCACTGCGGGTGGGTGCCAGCACGATGCGGTTTATGCAGTGCGATGGTTCATTCGCCATCATTGCAGACCCCTCCTCAGGGCTTGTTCCTGCCCCATGGAGCTGAAGCGTTATGAGTTGCAGGAGAGGGACAGTTTATATCGTTTTCTTTCCATTTCCTTCTAAATCACTAAGCCTGAGTGATAAAAGTGCTTTTGTTTTTATAGAGTCTGTACAATGGTATTTGCATGTTTAACTGTATTTATGCTAGGCCTGATTAATACCAATTCCTCAGGGTGGACAACAGGTGTCAGCAGTGGTTCGCTTATATTTAACTTCCCAACACTACTATTCCAGCATAATGAATGCTAGGAGTTGGCACAGGAGTTAACACAGAGGGGTCTGAAAAGATAGAAGGCCTTATAGAATCATAGAATCTCTCAGCTTGGAAAAGACCTTAAAGATCACTGAGTCCAACCACAACCTAACCATACTACCCTAACTCTAACAACCCTCCGCTAAATCACGTCCCTGTGCACCACGTCCAAATGGTTTTTAAACACATTCAGGGATGGTGACTCAACCACCTCCCTGAGGAGCCCTATTCCAGTGCTTCACAACCCTTTCTATAAAGAAGATTTTCCTGATATCCAACCTAAACTTACCCCGGCACAACTTAGGGCCATTTCCCCTTGTGACAACCTGTCACCAGTGAGAAGAGACCAACCCTGCTCTCGCTGTAAGCACCTTTCAGATATTGGAAGAGAGCAATAAGGTCTCCCCTCAACTTCCTTTTCCCCACTCTGAACAGCCCCAGTTCCTTCAGTCTAGTACTAATTCTCTCTCCATACAGAGCTTAAATACAGTGATAAACAGATTTGTGCTACAGATTGTTAACTTTAGGGTGTGAAGGTATCCATGGGGATGTGCTGTTGTTTTCCGTGTGTCTGTGCATCTCCCATACTGAAATAAGTTGCAGACCCAAACAGGATTGTCTCTTTATCAGTGTGTTGTTGTTAAATTCTTTGCCAGTTTGCATGTGATAATTCTGTGTTTTCTTCATGTTCCAAAATAATTCCAGAAATATGGAGCTCAGACCTTCTTTTGTAAAGGTGGCCATCAACTTGTTGTTTGATGTTTTGATTTGCTATTCAAAACATCAGTTGCTGGGAGGTAGAGGTTTTATGATTTATGGTTTAGAACTGAATGCTACTGAAACCTTGGATAACTGTTACTGCAAAGTGGATATATTCCACCAAAATATTTGAAGATTTAGCAGCAAAAAGGAAACTTGCTGCAAACCAGGGAAATTAAACATTTCAGAAGTAATAAAATCTCTGCTAGAATGGAAAAGATAGTTCCAAATAATAACAGTATTATTTTCTTGTATCTGTAGTTGCTGTTTGGAGTTCTTGTCATTAGATATTAGAGAACTCCACTGCTGGGAAAACAGAAATTTTAGGAATAAAGTAGTAAAATTTACAAAGCAGCAGTCGAGTACATGCAGAAAGTTGAAATCAAAAGGTCTAGGCAGGCTTCATGTTAGATCTGTGTTCTTAACAGAAATGAGTAATTATGGCTGTTACTTATGTAGTTGTGAATTTATTTTAAGAGAATCTTTAATTAAATGTCACTTAAAAGAGACAGTATTTGCTCTCTGATGTTCTAATCATGTGCTCTTTTTGTGTAGTATCAGCACTTCAGCAGGATTGATCCCACTGAGCAGCTCATGCCGATGGTGGTCTTCTGAGAGAAAACTGCTTTGAACTTTGGATGAGGTGTTCTACTTCGATGCTCAGCTTTGTGAGTTGTTCCTTTAAGTATCTGTATAAAGAATGTGGCAAGTATTGACACTGAACATCAACAAGGATTGCTCAGAGTACTTTTTCTGCTGAAGTCTGGATGGTTCTAATGCACTGTGCTTGGGGTATGCTGAGATAGATCTCTCACAGTGACTGGCAATTTTGGATGTATTCTTTGTGAACTCCAGGTGAAGAGGGAGAGCTCGCTTTGCTTCAACTCAGGTAGTAGAACCTTCAGATTTTTCAGTCCTTAAGGTTTCTAATTGGTCATACAGATGAAAGCTTAAGGGCCTATGGCATCTTTGGCATCTAGATAGTTAAATGAAGGCTTTATAGGTAACTTATTTTGGTTTAAGGCCATGCATATACTTCCTAAATTTTACCATAAATGTCTAAATCCTTTATTGAATTTATCTCCTACTGATTCTTGAAATGTTAGCTCTTCAATGGGCAACAGGAACACACAGAAGCAATTGGATATGCAGATGAAAATTAAAATGGATTTTGTCAAATATTACAGCAAATGTGGCCGCGAGCTGCTTGGGCAATTTTTGTCACTGATGCAACAACCCCCTTTCAGTTAGCACTTCTTCTGACTTGGCCAGTTTTACAACTGGTGTGGACAGACCATTGCCATAAGTAGTCATGTTTCTGGACTTCTTCAAAGAGTTTTTGTTTCTAACCTTCTTTTCACATCCATTTTTTCATTATGGACCTACAAATTACAGAGAATACTACGGTAGCTGAACATAAACTTTCACTTGCATCTATATTCCTGTTTCTAATGCTTCAGCAAGAAAATGTCAGGGAACTTAAAATGAGTGAACTTGATTTATTAAACAGTGTTTCATTGAACCGCATAAGTATGTTGTATTGGAGATGGGACCAGATAGACTTAGCTCCAAAACCAGCTGTTTGTTTCAGCACTCAGTGTAGTTCATTTATGGTTCTTAGCAGACCTGCTATCACCCATTCTATGACATAAAAAGCCATGTAAGGTAAAGTCCTCTGATGTATCGCTGGTTTAGCTGAAGCTTTCCCTGTGCCGTGTGCTTTGCATTCTGTGGTGTGAAGCATGTGTGCTACTGATCCACCTCACCCTACTTTTACTTCATTCTCTAAGTCATTCACAAGTTCTTCATCACAAAGTATTTTTACATCTCTTGTAAAAGCATCAAGCAGAGACTGTCATGCCTCAGCTTGAGGAAAAGAATGTTTTGCCAGCTCTGTCATGATATCATTTAACTGATACCAATTTTAGTGGATGGAAAAACCTTTCTGATGTTATCACTAGCCATGAGAGTCAGGATATAGTGACTCCTGGATATCTGCTTGCTGTATAATCTTTTTACTCTCAGCGCTTCCAAGTCATGAAATTGTCTTAGCAGTTTCGTTATATTAAGACCATTTATAGGCACCAGAAATATGCTTTACACAAAAAGGAGACAAATTAAGCCACTTCTACTTGGTCTAGAATAAACTGTGGCCAAAAAACAAAAATAAGAACATTTTAAAAAATGAGGAAAGAGAGTATAAAGACAAAGGAAAGAGATGATGTCACCCCTTTTAGAAGAAATTTATGATAAAGAATTAGTTAAAAGGTTAAAGCAAAATTAAAAGATAGGCCATAATGTAGAATATAAACTAGTAATTATGAAAGGATTTCAAATTGGTGACAAGAAACATTCACCACTCAGATAGATTATTTCAGTCAAGTTTTTGACTTTTGAATAATCAATGCTCGTTATCTTGACAACATAATTTGAAGCCCTTGTAGATAAATAAATAATGATTTTCTGTAGATCTGAGATAGTTTATTAACTCCAAGGAATATTAATTCAAACAGCTAAGGACTATATAGGTTACAAAATGGCAGAGAGGCATTAGTTACAGCTGCAAACATGGTAATTTGAAAACTGTCCTCTGAACCAAAATTTCCATTGGTCCTACTTTTCAGATACATACTAACTCTTATTTGTGATGAAAAACAAATCTTCACATCAGGGGTTTTCTGGAATTTCAATGTTGCTGACTTGTTTATTTATTTTTAAGTAGAGATAGCTATTTAATAAGAATATGTCATTGTGCTGTTATTACAGAAAAGATTGACTGTAAAAACTGCAGAATGCCAGAATAAATTGTATGAATTCAGATTACTGAGCTGTCTGCTAGAGAAACAGCAAAGTTAGTTCTGTCAAGGCAGTTCAAATATCAAGTATCTTTTTGGGGACCCAAAAAAGGTACTATGGAAAAGGGAATGATGTACAAAATGAGGAGACTCTTCAAAGATTAATTAATACAGCTATATCACTAAGTTCAGCTGTCAAAAATTACAGCCAAACTTCTTTATTAATAGGCAGTTTGTACATGAGCAAGTGGAGGTTGCTATCTCTGTAGCAGAATGGATGATAAGGTGTGCAAATGCTTTTTAGTGTAATGTCCAGCAAGCTAGTTTATTAAGAAGTTAAAATTAAATTGCCAGATTCTGAACTAAAGTGGCTAAATGCCAATATACATTCCTCTCTGCTAATTTCCAGGAAGGGAGAGAGAGGGGCAAGAACTCAGAGTAGAGGAATGGAATGAGCAGCTGGATGTGCTAACTTTTAAAATTTCTATGGGGCAAGACTTTTATCTGTCAACAGTCTGTGTGTGTCTGCTGTCTGACATGTTTCTGGTTTTAGTAATGTCTCCAAGTAGATACGTGACTTCTATTGGAATCTTCTGCTGTAGTACTCTTAATAACTCAGTTGTCCAAATGGACTGAAATAAATATTGTAGGACAAATGTAAAGCACTTCTTAGCAGAATACAGATTGAATTTATTTGTAAGCAGGTCAGTTATACATGCTTCGCTTCTGTAGTGTAGGTATCAGCTTTACTGTCAGTGAGTAGATGGAGTGATTAAGCACATCAAACATGCTCATAGGATAATTATAGAATTACAGAATATCTTGAGTTGGAATGGACCCAGAGGGATAATGGAGTCCAACCCCTGGCTGCACACAGCACCATCCAGAATTCAAACCCTACGTCTGAGTGCGTTGTCCAAATGCTCCTGAATCTCTGGCTGCTCAGGGCTGTGCCCACTGCCCTCAGGAGCCTGTTCCATGCCATCACCACGTAGAAGAACATTTTTCTGACACCCAACCTGATCCTTCAGAGTTCCTTTCCATTCCCTTGGGTCCTGTCACTGTCATCAGAGAGCAGAGATCAGCAACTGCCCCTTTGCTCGCCTCATGAAGAAGCCATAGGCTACCATGATGCCTCCTCTCTGTCTCCTCTTTGGATTGATCAAGCCAAGTGACCTCGGCTATCCCTTATGTGTCTTGCCCTACAGGTCCCACAGCATCTTTGTAGCTGTCCTTTCCTCTAATAGTTTCATGTTCTTCTTGTATTGTGGTGCTCAAAATAATGTTGCTGATAGCAGAGATTGTTTGATATTAGACTCATAGTTGAAGTGGAATCTATCACCATTGTGACAAGCAGCTGTACACTGGGTGTGTAACAAAGTGATATGGCCTTAAAATTTATGTATGTTCTTTTAAAGGATTGAGAGAGTTAGAAAACTGGAATTTCATAGTCATTTTAATATCTGAAATACTTTTTATGGTTTTAAATATATGTTATGCAAAGAGTGTCTGGAGTGTCAAAAGGTATCGATTGATATTTAAATCCTGGGACAGTAATTCCATCCTCTGTAAATCCAGATTTGCATGTCTGTATGTTGGAACTATTTTCCAAAGACCAAACACTAGAATAGAATCAATTTAAATTTGTTAAAATTTAGCAATTGATTAAATAAAATTTTCATGATGTTACAAATGCAAAGTTGTATCATTCCTGTGGTTCAGTAATGGAAGAGCTAGATTTATATTGAATTTAAGTTCCATTGGAGTACTGATTTTTTTTATACAGTGGGAGGAGTAAAAATATGTACCTGAATGCATGGATTTGGAGTTTCTTGAGCAATTCAAGAACTGGTCAAAATAAGGTACAATAGCAAAATATAGAGAGAAACTGGATATCTAACAAAACTGTGCATTAAAGGTTTTTAAATAAACTGATGTCTTTCAAAGTCTTACAAGAAAGGAGGAATGGTGTCTAAATACAAAGCCCTAGAGTGGAATGAATGTCAGAAATCAGAGCATGTCTACTGAGAGGAGGAAGATAACATGTTTTATGGTGTTTATTTTGATTTCCTCTTGTGCATGAAATATCATTGCATTGCACTGTTTGGACAAGAAAGATAGTAACAGAAACTATTGTAACTGTAAAATTCTTAGAGAAGTGTAACTTTGGATACCAGTTACATCGTAGCACTGCATTGTTTGTGTAGATTCTTGATAGACTTGACCTTAAGGCATTTGAGGATGAAAACTAGATGTGAAAAAAGAGGTGGGCCTTTAATTCGTTTATTTTAACAATGTTGCATTTGCCTCCATTTGCAACACAACTCTTAGATTTCTATTTAGAGAATCAAGCTTTGGCATAAGTTGAATAAATTGTAGAATTTTTAAGAATAGCCAACAGGTAGCAGCCAAAAAGCAGTAGATCTGAGACAGTTTGTTGCACTTCTCTGGACCAAAGTTTGTGCTCTCCCACTTTTTTTTTTTTTCATTCCTCCAAAACAGCATCACCACATCTGTACCATCTCTTCCTATTTTACAAAGAAGAGTGATGTCTGGGTTGCTCTACTGGGCTTGAGTTCCCGTTTGGACCCAGCAGCTGTTTCATGCCCCCCAATTTCAGAACTCCTAGGTATCAGAGAAACATGGTTTGCTTGTTTTTCTGTGCTTACACTGGGAGGTGTAACTTGTTAAGGATACAGCTCAAAAGAGCATTTGGTATTTTTAAAGGTTTTATTGACTGTGTTTATTGTATGTTGTGGTGTGGTAAGCCCTTTAAATCTTAGAATAATTTTTTTTTGAACCATTAAATGAATTATCATTCAGTATTTCATTTTATTAACGTTATCCAAATTTTGCATTAGAAGAAAAATTATGTACCTGGTTAGTTTTCACTACTCACTTACTGAATATTTCAATATTCACCTATTTTCACTATGCACCTATTGTTTTCACTCTGAGTATTTCGTTTACAGCAGTGAGGTCATCTGCAGAATACTGCTACTGAGTGGTGTTATTAAGCTCCTTTTTGAAGTGACAAAGTGAGGCATGGAGGAATTTCTTTCTCAGATGTCAAAATTATTGAAGAAATCAGAATGTCCAGATTGAGTCCATGCTGTTTTAAGGGCTTTCATATTTTTATAATGTTGCACATTGATTTCTGTTTGGAAGCCATCACTGTTCTGCACTGCTGCGGATCAGCCTCCAGTTGCTTCACATTGCCATGCATTACAAGATTTGGAACATTTACTATTGCCATTTTTTTATGTTCAGACACATTGACAGTCACAGCAATTGTCAATTCCTTGTTTTATTTACTCAGACCTACACTTTCTGATTTCATTTCCAACGTCTGTAGCTTTTGTTTTCTATTTTCCCAGTCTTGCTCTCAGTTATTTTGTGTTCAAGTCTCGTTCTTTATATTGTTGATTCTTCCAAAATACCACATGAACATTAACATTTAAACAATTATATCTGTTTTCACGTGAGAGAGTTATGGGGCTAGAAAGAAATAACAGAAATATTACTAGGACAGTAATTTTGCTAAATTTGCTAAAATAGCTTCTTCCTATGTGTGAACCAAAACTCTCAAAGCTTATAATTCATTTCTTTAGCATACTGTTTATAGCCATGGAGAGAAAATTAAGAGAGCGTGGAAGACAAGCTTTGATAGAGGAATAATTCTGCTCTTTCTTTTCCTTTTCGCTATTTCTAAATGCAAAAGATTCACAGGTCAGTGAGATTTTTTATTTTTTTTTTTTTTGAGAAATCACTTACAAAAATTACATGCATCTATGACCTTATTTTTGTAAAGGCACTCATTATTTTTTTGCTCTTTACTGAAAAATTCAACCTGAAGAAGGCACCTAAGGACTGAGAAATTTCTCTGTTCAGTGATTTATCTACTGCAGTTAAAAGAAGCATGAAAACAGTATTGTAAGTGGATGATTAACTCTGAATGCTGCTGTTAACTCTGTTATTTATAGTAATTGCTATTTGGATTTTTGCCTCTACAAAGAAAGGCTTTTCTCTTTTGTTATTTAACAAAACATGGGAGAAGTCCAGATGAGAAAGAACACCCATTAGATTAAACAATATGCAGTCAGGTTGAAAAAAAAAAGGGGAGCAGGGAGTTGTTCCCATTAGATAATTGATTCTTCTTTATTCTGCATGGCTAATTTGTAAGAACAGGTACTTCAGGTGGTTTGGGAATTGTGAGAAATATGGAAGAAGTAGAAATATGGAAGACAAATGTAATTCATATGCTGAATATGTTATTAAGGGAAATAGCATTTCTGCTAATGCTTAGAACGGAAATTGGCAGTGCTTGCTCAGAACATAATGCCTATTTATCCTTATGGAAAACATGACACCTCAATTCAGTGTCAGATAACAATGTGCCAAATATAAAAAAGGATTTTCATTTGGCATTTTAAGTACTCACTTCTACTTCTAACTATGGTACAAGGAGAGCAGTTCCTATTCTAGCTGGATGAGAAAATGTCTATAAACAAAATTTAGGAGAAAATTGATACTTTTTTTTTTTTTTTTTTTTTTTCACAGATCAATACAGTTTACACTGTAAACTACTTTGTTATTGCCTCTTGTAGTTACTGTTTTCTATGCAGTTTGTTCTTTTTTCCCAAGAATAACAACTGAATGTCTGCTTCTTTCAAGATAAGCACAATTTAGATCTTGTTTGTTAATAAATCATTATTTTTTTTCTAAGCATATTTTATTTTTTTTTATCATTGTCTTTTCTTCATTTATAAATGTTTATTGAGTGTAGTTTTTAGAAAATATTAGTTCTTACTATAATAAATCACTCCTGGAGCCAGGTGATAAGAGGATTTTTATTTTGCCACTTTTTCTTTAGAAATATGTTTTTGTACTGTATCTGCTATGCTGTTCATTAAAGTCAGGGGATCTTTGGATGCAGTGACATTTGGATGATACCCATGGACAGTTGCCAACATTCTAAAATGTTTTGTTTGGACAATCAAACATGAGAATCCAAAGAAGAAGAGAAAGGGTGTTTTAGTTTAGGATTACTATGTGTAGAATATTTAAAATTATAAGTAAATATACTATTTCTTTTTTAATTAAAAGGAAGCGCAATGGAATTAGAACAGGACCCTGACTTATGCTGCCACAATCCTTTATTTTAGGGATGTGGCTTACTGAGGAATCTGGTTCTGTCCTGCAGCTCCTCCATTTGAGTCACGTTGTGACACCAGCATTTACTCATTACTCACTAGTGGAACAATTTGTGTGTAACTTCTGATAACTGTGAGTAATAAGCTTCTGGTATATAAGCTAATTAATTCATAAAGAATCTGAGGAACTTTGATTCCCTTCTCTAAAACTGGTCAAGAAATAAAGCCTGTTACGTCATTGGTTTAAAATAATATAAAACTGCACAATGCAATGTGTATCACAACCATTAAAAACATTCCATGCTATATATTTAATGGTGCCTTTATGGGTTAATTTTGTATGTTTTTTTTTGATTTTGTATAATTATGGATAGTGATCATATTTATAAAAATATATCAGTGTTGGATTCCAGTCATCTGCTCCGAATGCCATTTTTGTATAATGCTAAAAGCCATGTATACTAGCTATTTTCACTCAGCCTGAACAAAGTAACAGGAGGTGGTCTATTTTAAATCTATTTTTCTTTATTAGAGTATATTTCAAATATTTAGTGATGTGGTCTGTTTTTGTAAGAAAGATATTGTTCTGCCAAAAAATGGATACACATAAAAGAGCAGTTGTACTTAAGCAGGATAACTTATTTTAGTAAGAACTGATTTATTTACCTGAATTACTGTTTCAGAATATGAAACTGTAGTTTAAAATAATATTTTTGGCAGAATCTTTTAAAGCATCTATAAATAGGATAAATAAATGGATTAGAAATGCATGATTTGGAACAAAACACACCTTATAAGAGGAAAAAGTACAATCCAGGGTCTTGGAACCTCTCTCTGTTATATTCTGCCCTACTTGCAATCGCTGGGCTAGCTGGAGTGTTAGTGAACTCAATACTATGTACAGTATAAATAATCCTCATATTTTGAGCAGCAAGCATCATGACCAGCTGATATTTTCTTTCCTACGGAACAGTTGTTCCCAAGAGTGCGTGGCTGAAGCCATATGATCTTATCAACACATTTGAGAGCCCTACCCAAACACTGAGAGAGATTTTCGTGCAGCAATGACTGTCATAGAGGAAAGTCGCCCTTTTGCCCAGCAGCTATCCAATGTCTATTTTACTATACTTTCTCTTTTTTGTTTTAAACTCTTTGTGAAGATCAGCCTTGCTATACTTAGTCATTTCTACATTGTAAAAGGGAACCGTAAGGAAGCAGCAAGGATAGCTGCTGAATTTTATGGAGTTCCTCAAGGACAAGGTATGTTTATATTTACAGTCTAATCACTACTGTTTGGGCTTTTTGTTGCTGTGTATTTTTTGTTTTTTTTCAGGCACTTGCTTGTCTGCAGGAGATTTTTCTGTAGTTCTCTGTTCTTTTTAACAAAAATCTGAAGCAACATTGTTAGATGTTTTTAAGCAAATTATTATTAGTAGTATTTTTTGCAGGAAAACATTATGTTCAGAATGTATTATAGTCAGTATCTTGTTAAGAGAAAGGCCTATACTTAAGAAGGCTGTACTTAAGATTGACATATATTACCACTCTAGTACACTTTTTTTATTCCTAATTGCTTTAAAAATTGATCCCACTTTAGCCATATGTGGGTGAAATTTTCCACATTTGTATGTTATTATTTTGCAGTACTCCAGTGAAACTAATCCATATATTAATGAGAATTATTTCTTGATTAGGGGTTTCCTGTGATTTATTTGAGATTATTTGAGAAGTCCTTCTGCTTCCTCTGAATTTACATGTTGGCAGGTATCAGGAAGCTACATACTTGTCAACTTGAGCTTTTGGGTGTCTGTGTGACCCACTACATTTTATTGAGTTGAAAGGTCTTTCAAAATTCTTTTTTCTGTTTGCTCAAGCAGAATTTTGGCAGAGCTGTGTACTGCTGTTTCCACAAGCTCACCTCTGCTGAGACAATGCCATTTTCATTTAATTCTTCTTCTGGGTCACAGAACACACAAACTCTTTTCTTGATTATGCTATCCTATTGCACAACTGAGCCATGCTTTTTCTCAATATGGGGTCCTTGCTGCCTTGCTTGTGTCTTGTGGTTCCTTATGTTCTGAGATGACAGAAACTTTAAGTTAGACAGCATAACAGGAAGGGTTGTCTCATCTCTCAACACATTCACCACTCATCTTTAGGCACCATAAAAAAAACAAGAAATAACCTGAGTTAAATGCAAAGTGGGAAACAGTAGAAATATGCCAGAAACAGCTACAGATCTGAAGATCTTTTCATTCTTCTATACTGGGACAAAGCAGAGATTAGTTTGTGTTACACGTTTACTTGAGGTGGATTTATATTGTGTCTTCTCTGCATGATTTAGAAAATTCTGGCTTGTGGCTTCTCCATCTGAGTATGTTAATGAGAACATTTGAACTATTGCATTACTGTGCGTGTGTGTTTTTGTGTTAATAATTGTATAGATGTATGTGTGGGTGTATGCATGTACATGTATTCACTAGAGTGGGATGGCAAGGAATGACCATCTGTCCCACTGGCAGAAACACTCAGAGGGAACATGTTAGTCTTTGATTGAAATTGGGACGAACTTTTTGTTAGAAACTTCAGGCTCACTGTGAGGCAGATCAGTCTGGGAAGACTGACAGAAAATCTGAGTAAGGAAGGAGAAGGACAGGGAGAAAAGTAGAGGGAAAAGAATAAAATGCATCAAGTTGGAAGGCATTTGGTCTTCCCTTATCTTGCAGTCTGCACCTTTGCTTGTGTTTATAGAAGGGGTCATATACTGCCTCAGTTCACAGCATACTGTGGCATCAGGTTTGTTTATGTTTTTGAAGTACAGTTTGGGGATGCCTCAGTAGAGACTGTACAGTACCATGTAACTTTGGTTCTCAACTTCTCAAATGTCTAGAAGATGTTCAGTAAGTTATGTGAAGCCACAACTTCTATTAAATGATAAAATTAAATATTGAATATCCACCTAATGAGTGATCTTGAATATGCGTTTTTATTAAGCACACAAAAGCCTCAGCAGGAAACCTCCCCACAAAACAAAAAAAAAATAGCCTATTATTGCCTAATTGAAATTTATAGAATCTTAAAAGTAACTCCTATTAGAGGAAATATTAGTTTTCATTTTCTAGTTTAAACTTGATTATATACTCCTAAAATCCTGTTCATGCTGGTATTTTCAGTTTCCTTGCAATACTACAGAATTACTTTTTGCTATTAAAATGATTTGGCCACAATAGAGTGCTATAGTGTTGAAGAAGGAAAGATCTTTTGAAAATGAAACAGGCATTATTGCAGTTTTACCAACCTGAGTTCTTGAATGAAAATAAACCTTTCTTTTTGCAAAGCCTGTGTAACCGAGGACATTTTATGTAGTTGTACTTGATGGAACTTACTTTATCATACTGAAGGTGTACAGGATAGGTCAGTACAGGATTTGAGGCCTGTGTAGTCCTGTTGCTAGGCAGAAGTAGTGAAACAGATGATATTTTCTTCCTTAATAATTCAGAAATATTTTCTCTCTGGTTTGGATAGTCACCAGACTATTGTGTTAAATTTATTCTTTCAATCTCAGTGCCCATAGTTAATCAGTAATGCATATGTGGCATTGAAATATATGAATTAGATCAGTGTTCAGCAATAGGTAAGTCCAGAAATGTGCATATAAAATCTCTACTAATTATAAGTCATAAAATTTGTTGAAGATGAAGTCTGAGTAACACTTTCTAAAGCTGAAAGGCACCTTGAGAGGTAATTTGGACTCTCTAGTACCAAATATACATGGATTGTCAAATATTTGTCTAACCTGTTTCTAAAATGCTCTGTAATAGTGATTTCTGTGATTTCTGTATTTTGATGCAACCAGTGCTGTTTTTTACTGTTCTTATCAGTAGAATGCTTCCCACTTATCCCAAGATCTACTTAGTTTTTTATTTACATGAACCAAACATATACAATATAATTAAAGTACTTAGGAATTTTTCTCCGAATAGGAAAAGTGATCAGTTTAAAGACTATTAGCATGCATCTCCTCTCCTCACCTCTATGCTTTTCTGGAGTAAAGAGGACAGGATTTAACTTGGTCTGTGCTCCTAAGCTTTGTTTTCTAGACCTGGAATTGCTGTTGCCATTTTTGGACTTGTGCTAGTTCAAATAAAGTTCACAGACATTTTTACTGATGTATGGTTTCCCATGTTCAATAGAGTGCTCCAGCTGAGACTTTATTAGTGGAACCGGTGAAAATATCAATTGTATAAAAGTGGGGCAGTTAGGTCGTGTGCCATGTATGTGATATGCATCACCTATGCATCACCTTCTGGAGTGAGGCTTCTTTTTTTTCTTTTTCCTCAACAGTCTAGTGTTATGGATTCAGTCTGTAGCCAACTATAAACCTGATGTTATAACAGTGTCATCTGCATTTGCCTTTTTCCTTATACTTGCCTTTAGCTAACTTCATGCAGACAATTTCTCCATTGCACTGAAATCTATTTTGAACTGTTTCCTTCTGAGCAGTTGGAACACCTGCAGTTCAGTGTCATATACTGACTTCAGAAAAAAACAAATGCAGTAGTCTATCATCTACAGTATTAGAACACTAAATAGCACCAAATGCAGGAGATAACTCCGCAGTCTTTTGTATTTTTTTAAAGTGCATTAAAGACTATGTCTTAATAAGCTATTAGAATTTATTTTTTTCAGTGAAATTGTAGTATTACTACTAGAAAATAATCAAATGAAAAAGGAAAATCCATTCTATTGTAAAGGTTTCATTTACTGGATCACTTTTAACTTTGGCACTCATCTTGTAAGCACTTACTCATATACACATTCTTGCCCCATTGAATTGAAAGGGACTGATTTGTTATTCAGAACTAAGTGCTTTGTAGTCAGGGTCTTACAGCCAAGTTATAAATAATTATGATATCTAGCTTTTCTTTTTTATTGTGCTGAAGTGAAGACATATTTATTTATTATTCTATGAAAATCATGACAGTTGACACATTATTTATTTATTTTATGGAAGAAGTCACAGCACATACATATTTATTCACTTCTATAGTTTTGTACCCTATAAACTGACCTACACAAATGAACTTGCTTGCAGATTAATTTGGGGTATAATTAGCTTCTTAATAGGCTATCTGCAGTGACAGTGACCTGCACAGTAAGATTAATTCTCTTCCTGTATTTCCAGACCTGTGGAGAGTTAATAACTCAGGCTTTTGTGCAGCTGCTGCTTGATAGAAACTGAAAGATGAAAAGCAACCTTCAGCCTATTCCTACTATTCCAACCAGCTGGCCATAGCATTAAAGTAGTCTACAAGAGCTGAATTGAAGGTTCAGCTGATATTTGTATTTTCTTTGCATTAAGATGAGGTAGGTGGATGACAGTAGAGATAATTTAATAGAAGCTGGAGTTACAGTTCCCATAAATGCATACTGGGCAAAATATTTTATCAGAATTAAAACTGACACTCAGTAACTATCAGAATGTTTGTAGCTACAAGCACATAGTGTTGCAGGGGAACTTTCTTCTGAAGGAATCATTTGGTAGAAGTTATTATATGCAGCAAACAACTGGTCATGCACTGATACAGGCACGTGGTGTCTGTACAGAAGCTAAGCACTTTTGGCAGTGTGAAATGTTTCATTTTTAATATCCTAATTTTAATTATGTGAAACTCTGCAAAAATCTTCATAGAATATCACCTTATGCATAACTAAAAATTAAGTACACTAGGTGAATGAGGTAATCTTTTAAGGTCTTTGCCATCCTAAGCCATTCTCTAATTCTATGGTGTTTTTTTTTTCCAGAAATGGAGATTGTAGAATCATAGAATAGTTTGTGGAAGGTCATTTAAGATCATTTAGTTCCACCCCCCCTGCTTATTTTTTAGGGCATCTTTATATTTGAGTGAACACAGCAACCTTTTTTTGCTTTATCTGCCTTAGCCATGCATGGTAGAAATGACCAGTACTTCAGTTATTCCTGGTTACCCTAAATGAAGCCATTCATGGCTCATGAACGCATGCTGCTTAAGACTGGAGTCTCTCATCTTTTGGTATTATGAGACTGGCAAACAGTCTAGGTCTACTGTTCCCCCTTTTTTCCTCTACACCGATTACTGCTTGGGCAGACTCAAGAAACCAGGTTCACTGAATGCAACTCAAAAATTGGAAGTAATGCTATGTTACACTGCTGAAGAAAGCTTGACTACATTTTTAAGTGCAGTGAGTGATTACAGAGACTTTTCCTATTATTCTGTTGTAACAAGTTGCAATTGATAATGTCACTCAGCAACAGTTGTTAGGTAGGGAAGAAAGGCATGAGGCATTTTCTCAACTTGCATTCCACAGAGATCACAGTTCTATTAATAAAAGCCATATAAGACCTCTACTTGCTTCCTGGATACGATAGAGATTCATTTAGTAATGATAGGAATATTGTATGGCATACCTATTCTCCATACCACTCAGTGTAAGGCGCCACATTTAGCATTTGTTTTTCATACGCAGCACGTAAGCTAATGGTGTAAAAATGCTTAAGATAGTGTGAATGTTCTTTTTGAAAAGTTCAAGGGAGTTTTTTATGATGGAGGTTGTCACTCTCTCTGATATGCTGAATAACTGCTTCATGTGAAAAATACTAAGGGAGAGCCAGATTTAAAAATCCATCTCAAGATTTTAGGTATTTGCATAGAATGGAGCAAATCACACTGAGTATCAACAGGATACCAGAACTGTTCTCCCCTGAAGAATATAAGATACCTTAAGGGCATTTTGGTGAAGGCTACATGATAGAATTAGACTGGCATGGAAATTCGTGAAGCCAGAGTCCTGACCTATCTGCAGCAGCAAAAACCAAGCACATCTCTTGGAGAGCACTGACTCTTCCTTCACCTTAAAGACAATCTCTGAGGCTTACAGAAACTGCCAGTGTAGATGTCTGCTGGGGACTGTGCATGCTTGCTTTCCTGACAGGAACTGAGTTACCCTGTCGTGTAGATTCCTTTTTATTACTGTACACTGAAACTTCCTTGAGAGGACTACAGGTTCTATATTACGATCAATATCATTCATCTGTGTCATCTTAATATGTATCTTTTCTGAAGCTGGACATTAAGTTGTCACAAACACTAATCCTATTGGCATGCTTGATTTGTGTACTCTGATTTAACTCTTGGAAATTCCCTTCATCAGTCTATTTTTTAGAGTGGAATGAATAACAAGCTTTCAAACCACAAACGAAATATTGTGAACATTGATGTAGCTTGCTTGAAACCTGAGTCTTAAAAGTGCATAACAGTAAGACTGAAAGATAATGCTGGAGTAAAGAAAGCATAGAGCAGCCTACCTTACAGACAACTGTTAAAAAAAAAATAAATAAAAATTAATTAAAAATAAAAAGTCATCAGGAAGCCCCAGTAATGGATTGAGATAGACCCAAATGTACCATTTGCAGTGGTCATTTATGCAGCTGTGTGGCATAAGGCACCAGGGGAATATCAAAATAGCATAGCTCCCTAAAGGTGATGTTCCTTCCCTTGCCAATAGACTTGCTATAGCCAGTGTTCTGCTATTCACACTCTTCTCTTGTAGGAGATGTTCTCAAACATTTGCAATGCAAGCAAACAGCGAGTGAACTTCTGCCAGGGTTTGATGATGATGATGGCTTTAGGGGAATGCATTACGTGCCTAAGTGCTGAGCTTTATTTGTGATTGCAGCAATGCTGCCTGGCTGGCCATAAATCCATTATGGCATGCTCCATCTGTTGCACTGGTGGTTGTTACTTTTTCCTATGTCTGGAGCCTTTCTGGCAATAGATCTGATCTCTTTCTTTATGGCTGTGTTCTCTCATTGTACTTGGCTGAAGATTAACTCTGTGGTACTCTGTACCATTCCCATGTAGACTGTTGGTCTTCTGGCCACGTCTCTGTCAATATCTGAAGCCCAGCCTTGTTTGGTATCTGATTTGGCTAGCTTAATCAGCACTGTTACTTTGATTTGCTTTAACTTGACCCATGTTAGAAAATATTCTGAGCTATGACTGCCTGTCTGCATGAAGAGATCTGGCAGGTGCACAGGAAATCCACAAGGCAAGAAATGTAATAAATGGATCAGTGTTCCATGCTGAAATTCTATGATGACGGAGCATTTACGACATCACAATTGTAATCCTTTTCTAAACCTTCTGCTATGCTTCCTAGCATCCAGGCATGTAAGGCCTAACAAATGGTAACAACTTCAGCAGAAGAGGTAGAACAAAGAGCTATCTATACGCTGTTGATATTTTAATAATAATAGCTTGAATTTCCAATTAAGAGATATGAAGATGTGTGTAATGAACAAGAGTCTGGAGTAGGATTTTTTGGTGTTAGCTTTTTTTTTTTTTTTTAATAATCTCATAGACAAACAGCATTTCCTGCTTAAATAATTAATGACCATTTAAATATTATCTACGTATGTGTGGGCATTTGTCGAGATGTGGGGTGGGCAGAAGACTGATGATGCCTGGGTAATGCCTGCATTTCTACTTGACCGCTATTTATATTATTGAATTGGACACAGATATGCAAGTACATGCAAATAAAAAGAGCTTCAGTACAAAACAGTTTGGGAGGCTAGGTGGTACATCAGTTGGCTACTTTGCTGAGGGTTGCATACACACACAAAGAATACTGATCTAGGCTGTTTGAAAGTAGTGCAGTTTTGTTCTATTCTTCTTAAGATAAATTAGTGTTATTGGAGTTCAGATTGTATTGCATTGAGCTTCATCATATCTTGATTGTTTTTTTTTTTCTTCTTTTTGTCGTTATTTCCATTAAAGACTTTTTGTCAGTGCAGTTGCATCTCTGTGGCCTGAAAAACAGCCTCAAAATTAGAACGGGTTCCCCATGGAAAGAGAGGAATAAAAATGTCTTTCATTTTCATTCCCAGTTATTAGAACAGTTGCCCCTATAGAGTAAACTTGGAGCTATTTGCTGGCATAGAAATACTGAAATTGTACTTCTTGTTGTTTTGTTTTTAAATAAAGATCTGGATAAAATCCAGGTCCTCTTGTCGGCTGGTTGTTTTTTTTTGTTTGTTTGTTTGGTTGGTTGGTTGGTTTTAGGCTGATTATCTGCAATGCTTCCAAGGGTATCTGAATATATGTCTATAGTACATATATATATATATCTATAGTGTGAATATTGTCTGTAATTGCTTGCAACCAGGACAGCAAAATATTGGTCTACCATATTTACCATGTTCTTAAGTATCTACTTAGATTTCTGTGACGGGTTTTTTGTGGGATTTTGGAAGTGATTGTCTTCTATTAAAAAAAAGTAAATCTGAAGCACAGAATCTGAGTACCAAGACTGAGCAGTTTCAAATGCTAAAACTGTTATTACCTAACGAGATAGAGAAGTACTGGTTTTTATTTTGAAGTTCATGTTACACCATGCATGGATGACTGACTTGAGCAAGACCAGATGGCAACTCAATGTCATAGATGGAAATGGAAATAATGCATTCTTCACTCTTACTACACCTTTTTAACTGTATGTCCATTAGCATCTCAGTTATATTTTAATACATTTTAGTTAATTTATGGTGATAGTCTAGCTCTCACTTTAAATAGAAAAAGATTAATGGCTCAGCATTGTGGACTGGGGACCATTTTTATGTGGTTGATTGATTTGAATGGTGAATTCTAAGTCTAACCTATGTGAGTGGAAGAGGAAGAAAAGTTCCTTTAAATGCAAGATTTCTGTCTAGAATATGAAGAGTTGTATCTAGCAGAATTTAGTGCAAAGCTGAGTCTAGAGTCCTGAATGGGAGAAGCTTTGCCTGCTTTAAAGCATAAAGAAATAAACATTTTTAAACATTGTGTTTTGATGTCCTCCAGAGTATTCAAAATAAGTTAATGAGCATCTGTGGACTAGAGATACTTTTCCCAGTACTCTTGCCTAGGAGGTGTCAGATTTTTGCTGTAGTCTACCTTCACTGATTTCTGATTGCTGCTTTTGGAAGCAGAATGAGCAGGTGTTGCGACTCTCCTGGGAGTCTTCCTCTCCCAAGCCAGGGCAGCTGTCATTGTATCTGCTGTCTTCCTTGCTGCTGCATGGTCACACCTGTGTGGATGGTGAGAATAATAATAATGTGGGGGCTGGAGTCTGTGGGAAGCAGTAGCATGAACTACTTTTATGTTGTTGGTGCCACTCCACTGGATGGACCCAGCTTCATTCTCAGCTGACAGCCTCACCCACAGAAGTCCTACAAAAACATGCAGGTCTTCTCAGGCCCCTGTCAATACCCGCCCTGCAGACCAAGATGCTTTGCTTGATCTTAATCCTCACCACCTTCTCCTGAAAGTCCTGGGATTCCATTCCAAGTAGAAAGGAAAAGTAAAACTTGAGTTGAGCCCCCACACCCTGGCAAGCAGAGAAATTGTCATCAGTTATTTCATACCTGGAAAATAGTGCTGATAGTTTCCTGACACAGTCATGTGCATACATGTGCTTAATAAGGTTTTTTGTTGATTCATCATATCTTTCATGTATTTGTTTTCTTGATGAAGATGCTATGAGTTCACAAGTAATCCCAGTATTAAACTTATGCTTATGATGTGCATGGCCTTTTGCAAAATCTCTCTTCCAGCTTTTACTTGCAGAGTCTGATTGCTTGATATATAGAAGTGCTGTACGTGTGAGTTATTGTGGCTGATTCAGCTAGATAAAATCTGAAGAAAACCTCCGGGAGAGTGCAGTTTCCTTCTCTCCTGTTAGAACAGAGGTAGCCCACCTACTTTTGTTCTATAAGCAGACAGTTCCAGTAGGGCAGTTCCCATGTCCTGTAATTTCAAGGTGAAAAGCTGTGGTAGCTCTTCCTTCATTCTCTTAACACCCCTAACTATAAACTTGCCTCTGATTTTCTCTTGAAGAGATATGGGGAAATCTAAAAAGATTCATCTAAAAAGATGAAATAAATATGTATTATTCCAGTTAATTGTTAAGAATAAATGAAGAATAGTATTAATAAAACCCAGTAATATGAATTTCCTTTAAAAATTTTACAGATGGCTAATTTTTATATCAGTAAAAGAGGATAGTTAAGAAATACTATACGGAAAGAAGGCAGGGGGTAAAGGCAGCATGTTAACGAAGAAATCACTGTTCTTTTTATCCCTGCAGGAATTTTTTTGTGCTTTGCTTCTCCATGCAGATTTTCATGGTTTTGTCATTCAGTACCCAAATGATACATAAAAACAAACAGAAAATTCTACTAGCAGATAATTGCACTTGCTTACTGACTTAGGCTTCATATAATAAGTCTGCAGCCTGACTTTTGTAATGGAATCAGACTTTCAAATTAACCAGTGAAGCAGTCAAGCCAAGTTATTTTTATTATTATTCATGACGTAGTTTCTAGATGATATCCATAGGATACCATCTCCTCTGTTTAAGAAAAACAAAACAAAGCAAAAAAAACCAGAAGTGTTTCATAATTTCATGGATTCTTCTGGATTCCATAATCTCTCTCTTAACTGAAAATTATATATGCAGTAAGAATTATTGTTTTTATCTTTTATTATGAAAATTGCCAGTCTGATGAAAACACATTTATTTTCCTGTTTTAGGTTGCTTGTTACTCATGCCACAAAATCTATGCTTTAATACTTACAATTTAAGAATCTGTTCCTTTTTTTGATTTAATTATTGAAGAAATAGCACATTCTTTCCATTTAAATTGTGTAAATAGTTAAGACTCATGCTGTAGCTAAGCTGATTCTTTCTCTGCTTTAAAAATAGAAAATGCTAGAGCAATCCTTCCCTTCCCCCACTATGTTCTCACTAGTGCAAGCTAGTAAATGTTACTGAATGGATTTCAGTGTTGTAGCCATTCTACAGTAAGTACAAGAAGAGCCTTTGTGAAAAACTGCGAGGAGAAAAAAAGGTAGTAGAAATCCATCTGTGACTGATCGTCAGACCAGAGCACCTGCACCAATGATAGACAGGCTTTCCTCGAGAAACAAATAATGACAACAAACACTGCTGTTCAGAGGAGCCAGAATCTCCCCAAAAGACGCCTAGAAAGTATAGGGGAGTGTCCTGCAAAACGAAAATCTAGCTGGGGTATTCTGACCAGCCAAGGTTAGTACAGCAGCCATTGCAGAAATGGTACGGAAATATGCTAAAATCTTGCTCTGAACTGTTCTGTGCTTTTTCTTTCCAGCTGTAATATAAATGCATGTTTATGTGAACAGCACTCTGTTGTCTTGCTGGGGTTAACACAAGGGTGTTGAAGCTATTTTTGTTCTTTCTGCACTCATATCAGCTGATCTAAAATACCTTTTCATGTTTATCTGCCCTATTTGTTTTATGTGTTTAAGGCTTGACTTACCCTGACTTTTCCTCTCCTGCCACAAGGTAACTGGATACTGAAAGCTAATTGTTTACGAGGGAGAAACAGAGAATGAAAGGGGAACGAGTAACTTTATATATAAAGAACAATTTATAGGTAAATGAAACAGGAGACAATATAATAACTACAGGTGACAGAATTATTGTGTTCTGTACTGAGGTACTAAGGACAAAGTTATAAATGTAAGGGTTTGCACAGTGAACTACTTATGACGAAATTAAATTACGGAGCACTGACATTTGGAGCAATGGAAAATGAACTGTGCTATAAAAGACTTGCTTTGGACTGCTATTATCAGAGCAGTATTTTTTTTTTTTTCTTTTTTTTTTTTTCATATACAAGTGTGCAAAGGGGATCTTTGAATAATTGTGGCAGTCTAAAGCCTAATAGGAATTTTTTTTTAAAATAATCATAGTCCTATACTGACCATAACCTGAAGCTGAGTGAGGCAAAAAAAAAAAAAAAAAAAAAAAAAAAAAAAAAAGAGTGGGGGGAGTGATTTTGTTGATATTATGATATCAAATTACAGTGTTTCAAAAGTGGAGATGTTAAAATAGTCAAGTAAAAAAGAGAATTAAAGGCACAGGAGAGAGGAAAGAGAAACTTGATTATAGTACACATAAAAATAATTATGAATTTACCATTGAAAACATTAGGTATATGTTATAAGAATACCTTTTCAGGACTGTCAGTTCTAAACTAAGCAGTATTCAAGAATTAAAGAAACAATTACCATAGCTTTCCAAGTAGCTGTTTGAGTTCAATGATCCTGTTACAGTTACTGATTGGTTAATATGCAGTGTACCATTTACTTTCTTATTGTTCACCATGTGGGTGAAGGTCTCCCAGTCTATTGTATCTGATACATGTGAATGATTCATCTAGTTACCAGTTTCCAGAACAACAAGGACATTCTTCACAAGACTGAAACGAAATTTTATAAATGTTCTGTCTAAAACATTGGCTCTAGATGTTCCTTGCTCAGGGTTGGGCTCTTTCCCATTCTTACAAAGAATTATCCCCAGTTAGCCAAGTTTTCAAAAATTCAGAAGCGCTGCAAAATACAGAAAGCAAAAATTTCTGAAGATACCATCTTAATGTGGTCCAACTATTTGAAGCCTCTTTGTGACTGACAAAACACACCTGTGTATGTATTGGTTGACAACTTGAAATACCAAGAGACTACTGTTGCAATCAGTGCTTCTGGTTGAATAACAAATGTATCTAATACCAAATCTGAAGGATGCACTTTTCTTTCCTCTCTGTCTATGGGGCTATCCAAATCAGATTCTGTTCTCCCCAGAACAAAGTCGTGTATCAGTTCACAAAATACACAAGTTGGAAAATGGTCTAGAAGTGATGGGGTAGCAGGGGGAATATGTCACAATAAGATCTGGCAGAAGTGGAAGAAAAGGTGGAGCCAAGCTATTAAAAGGTTTTCAGCACGAGGGTCCATAAACAGACTATTTTAGCAAAATCTCCTGGATGCCAGAAAACCTATTCATGGTCTGGTACCCCAGCTTTGTTAGACAGCAGGATTCTGCCTTTATGGCTAGGAATTATACCACATACTGCATTTCGTCTGGCACACTGGGGAAATATAGAGAAATCTGAGCACACCTTGGGGAAAATGGTTTTCAGTCTGGACTGAGGCTAAGACTGTGTTTGAGGAGCAAAATTACTTCAGGCAGAAATCCTCCAAAACCTCAGGTCAGCTCAGACTGTCAGAATTCCTCCCCTCTCAGCTTCTAGTCTACTGCAAAACTCTTGGTTTTAGTCTAAGGAAACAATAGCAGTCTTAGCATGCTGCCAGCTGCTCCACACATTTAAATCAAGCTTGATGTGGTTTCAACAGCTTCCAAAGATTACCCTATTAAAGGTTAATGTGGTTTTAGATGGTGGTGCTGTAGATATGGCACACAGAGTTTGCAAGCTACTTAAGACTAGAAAAATATCCAGCCAGCTGCTGATCCTCCAGGAAACCAGAAAATATGAACTGTGCATGAGTAACAGACAGGGGAGTTGTTGCTGTGCTCTCATGTGACAGGAGAAGGGGCTTGACATGCTTCTTCCTCTGTGTTCAAGGTCTGGCACACAGCCTGCAGCAACAACTGCTGCTGCCATCGTCACTACCACTGCCTTCACGTAGTATAACATTGCTTCTGTTGGCACTTTTTTCTTTTTTTTTTTTCCAATAGGATTTAAAAACAGTTTAGTGGCTGATGTTTCTGTGCATAAAGTTTGTTGAACTGCAATGCCAAGCACTCAATTAGGAACTGTTAAAAGCAGTCTTGGTTGGGCCACGCTGATTTGATCTTCTAATGCATTATAATGTAGTGCTTGATGACATGGTCACCTGCTGTACTTTTCCACAGAGCTCCTTCTGTGATGTGCAAGATGGATGGTGTTGTGAGAGCGTGTTAGTTTTATATATATGGAGATATATTCTTGTAGGTTCCAAAGGTTGGAAAGCACGTAGTTGAATGGTAGGAATCCACAAGAAAAAAGGTTTAACTTCTTTGTGCCCTGTCTCTAAAAGAAAATTCTATTTATTTCTTTGCCATGGCCACTATATGTTTCAAGACCGGTCATCAAAACTGGAACTTTCTTGGTGGATCATGATTATTATTACCTAAGCCAGTTCAGTGCTCTTATAAGCATAATTAAGCCAAAATTTCAATGCATACTCCAGTACCTAAGCGCTCTGGAAAAAATATGCTATCAGATTAGTTTTACAAAATGAGCCTTAAGATTCTGTGTTTTGGTTCCTTAGTTATAAAATCACATGAATGGATGACGCTATGAAGATTGATTACATAAGGGTTTCAAAATATTTTTATGATACTGGGAGAATACTATGAAAAAGGAAATACAAAATTACCAAATACTGTAACGTAACCAATACGGGGGTGGGTATCCTGTTAAGACATGGAGATATAACTTATTCATTGAGTATAGCACCAGAATGGTGAAAATAATGTACATTCTTGAACTGTGGAAAGAAATTTTGTTTTGCATGGTTTTCAAGAGTGGGGTACTGCTGGCATTGGCTCTGGAATTAAATCTGCACAAAGAATATTGGTTTGGATCAGTCAGGACTTCTTCTTTCTTCCCTTCTCTTCCCTTCTCTTCCATTCTTTTGTTGTTGTTGTTGTTGTTGTTGTGTATGTGTATATTTACATGCTTATGTATGTATACTTATATATTATTGTAACATATAATGTCAAATTAAAGCAAAGGCAGTTCAAAATATTGAAGTGAAAAACTTAAATGGTGTTTGAGCTTTATATTCTTTCTCAAATATATTTTATCTCTAACCTAATTTCTGATCCTTTTGGAATATTTCAGTGTTGATTGTTGGAATTTCATTTATTAAAAAGAGGTGGCTACCATTCAGCTGGTCAGATCTATTCATATTAGTTAAGCATCACTGATGGAATTCCTAGCTTTTAAAGGCTCGGCTTAGAATACTAATTTTCTTTTCAATAGGTTTTTAGTATCAAAAATCAATTAATTAGTTGGCACAGTTCTATTTTACTGGACAGTTTTAATGTAGGTAGTGCTTCAGTAAAAATCTGGTACAACTTAATTACATGTATGAAATGCCAGGATGTCTTATCAACTGGAGCAAAGTGAGTCCTTTGATCTTTGTACTGTACTGCTACAGGGTATTTTGAATGTAGTAGGTATTGATCATATCTGTAGCTGTTGCCACAAACAGAAAGGTAACAGGAATGAGCACAATAAATAGTTAATCTTTGTTAGTTTTGCAGAAATAAATATTATCAGCAAGAGTTTCCAAAGAGTCTGTGGTTTTCATCTCAGTGATGAACTGTGAGAAAGCTCCTGTTTTCATTTCTTTTTTTTTTCTTTTTTTTTTCTTTTTTTTTTTTCCTACTCTTTTTCCAAAGACTGCACAAATCTTTAGAAATAAAGGGATGGAATGACTGCAACTAATGACTTTAATGACTTTTTCTAAAATATAGTAGATATTTAATACTGTCATCATATATACAGGCTAACAGGGTAAATGTGAAGGCTATAGGAAAATGAAGAAAATAACACTGATGGCTTAGAAATGGATCAAAGTCAGAACTTTCCCATTTTTGGGAGTGAACTGAGTCTTTCACTGCTTAGAGTAGTTACCAAAAACCCAGTTTAACAACACGAGAATTATTAAGAACATAACAGACCACAGTGAACTGCTGAAATAAAAACCCAGTCAAGTGAGTAGATCAAGTATCATTTAAATCATATTCAGAAGATCTCTGCTTCTTTCCTTTCTATAGCTAAGGAAATAGTAAAATATCTTATGGAATATTTGGCAGCATTTCCCCTAGATTTTTGACACTTTGCAAAGTTAATTAAAAAAAGAAATGTGGGGGAAAAAAAAAAAAAAAAAAAAAAAAAAGAGGTCACTGTCCTTTGGTATAAGAAAAGAAACTGGCAACTCCATATGCTCATATCTTCAGAGCTGTGTTGATGGCAGGGTGAAAGTTCGTATTACAGTCAGCCGCCGATCTCCTTCCAAACACAGTAGGAATGTATTAAGAACAGGCCAAGCTAGCAAGAATGGGTTTATTTAAATTTATTGTTTTTTTTTTCCAGATTGAAAGAAATGAGTAGGATTTATAATTGCAATTGTTTGGAAGTACCATGGGGAGATGGAGATTTAGGTATTGTATGATAATTTGTAATTAATTTATTTTTAACTTTGCCCATTAATACAATGAGTCTATTTATTCTATTTAGTCTATTTATTCTTTCCTTATTAGAGTTTACAAAGTAATATAGGCTACCCTTCCTGAATGAGCGCCAGAGAACTTGGGACCAGTGTGGCTAGTGGTAAATAAAGTTAGAGATGCCTTGTATTCAGCATACTCAGCATCTGTCAGAAACTGCATCACTAGGTACTTAATAAATGAACAGTTTTGGAATAGACTATATTACTAATTCTGCTGTCACAGACAATGCTGAATTAAAACAGTTCTTCATTTATATTCTTGTTGATGCTTTTTAAATAAGAGGCTTAGCAAGGTTGTAGAATAGCAGAAGGCAGCAATCTCGATACAAAATTTATTTTAAAACAAATCTGATGTTTATTAATGCTGCATGTTTATTTTGAACATATTTTCATCTCTGTGGTATTTCATGGTTAATTATTATGTTTACCAATAAATCAGTAGGAATGTGGAAGCTTTTCCCAAGCCCGATTTGCACAATTTTTTTCTGCAGTACTTTGCTTAAAGATTTTTATTCTAATAGAGATGGTGCAAGCATTTAGATTTGAAAGGTTTTAGCAGCCAGCTGCTGATGTCTCTGTGTGAGGGCAGGGAGATGAGATGGGTGTAGATGCAATACAGACTTCAGAGTGGGATCTGGCATCACTGAATTTCAGATGTCACTTTGATAATTATATTAACAGATGTTCTTCGGAGCATTCTATGGGGGAAGGAGAAGATGGAATGAAAGGTGGAAACAAAGTTGATTTCACATTCTGTCTGCATCTTTGTTCTGATAGTTATACATGGACACACACACACAAAAATGTCCAAAGTATAATTATATTTAATGGATGAAAAGAATTAATGATGTTTACAATCTTACTAGGTGTTTTTCTATACAATAGTTAAGTGTCAGGGTTTTTTGTTGTTGTTGTTTTCTTCCTGTTAATTTATGAATAGGCTAAACCACTGAGAAAAAAATCTCATGTATGGAGATAAGGAAGAAAGTTCAAAGGGAACCATTAATGCAGTCTTCACCATTTTTTTAGGAATTTTGCAACTGCCAGCAGGAGAACTTAATGAATCTTATTTTATTTGAATTAGAGCAACATGAGTGCTGGTTCTATGGTAGATAGCAGTGAAAAACTATTGTTATTTTGTAAAAATCGGGTCAGTATGATTTCTGAACTCAGTTGTTGTTGTATAAAATCCCTTACAATTCCAAACAATTTGTATATGTTTTTTTAACTTTTTCTACTAGAAATAAAAACCATAGGGAACAATGTTTGTGAGAATGCACAGAGTGAGCACACACACAGAGATTATCAGAGCTTAGTGCACATCATTCTGAAAAAAATATTAGAACAGAGAAAAAAATGGTGTAGGAAAATGAACTGAGTGGGAATTACACTATTTAACATATTTTGTATGATTTCAACATAACAGAAATAGCAAAATAAGTCCTAGACCAAGCTCTAGCATTCATTCCAGACAGCTAGACAAGAATAAAGTCTCTGTCAGTGTCAGAAAGATTCAGAGAGCTACAGGTTTCACGTGAGTAATTGAATTAGCCTCTTTACATTCCCAGTAATTTCTTCTTATAAGTATCAGTAATTCACAATATACTTTGAAGATGATTCTTTCCTACATGGTCTCAGAACTTAATTTGCAAAATTAATACAAAAAATGGGTATCAGCTTTGCCTGTGATCCTATCAGCTGCAAGCCTTCTATAGCAAAGGACAGGCTCTTCAACAGGAACCACTGGTTGACTCTGGGGTTGGGTTGGAGGTAAGGGTTGGGATAGCATGAGGTAGAGAGATACTGTGAGTTTTATTTTTGTTTTTGTCCTTTCTTGAGGGTGGTGACTCCTGGCAATAAATACAAGCTTTTGCGCTACAGATAACTTCTTATTCTTAGTGCTAACAGCCTATCAAGATGAGAACATAATATCCTGTTCCTTCTATAGCAACCTTTTGTACTATGATTCTCACTGTATTTCTCTTGTACATGTGTAGTAGCTTGAAATGAATCTTGTTGTACAGGGAGATTTCCAAATTGGATTTCATATACTTCAGTTTTATCAGCACTTTTTCAGGCAGGTTTATATCTGTTTTTGGTTTAAATATCAATTTGTTGAAGCCTGTAAACTTACTTGCCAGCTGCTAAAATAAATTGTAAGATAATTAAAAATAAATAATGAAAAATAGAGTTAAAAATATGGTGAAATGCATCTGTTGCATCATATTATTAAAATCAATATATCAATATTTTGTTCTATGTAATCATTTATTATAGATGTTTACAGTTAATATGACAGCTTTATCTATAAACAAATCAATTGAAATACAGTCTCTACAAGGGAAGAATTATATTCACAGGACATTTCACTTCATTCTGTGCATTATGTTTCTTGTTTTGCTCTCTGCATTCCAAAAGCATTCTTATTCACATGGTTTACTCAATAAATGTTGTTATTACATAGGTTCTTGGGCAGATCGCTCACCTCTGCATGAGGCAGCCAGTCAAGGACGTCTTCTTTCTCTAAAGACTTTATTGTCACAGGTGAAGGCTGTGTTCTTAAAATTGCTTAACTTTTTAATGCTACTTAATCTCTCAGCATAATTATTAATGCAGATTTAGTATGTTTTGCTTTCTTTTTTTTCACCAGAATTTTTGAGAACAACACAAATTTACTAATTTTTGTTACAATAAGATATAAATTGATATTTAAAGTATTTTATCTGTACGTTTTAAGCTTCATAAAATCAATCTTTATCAAAGCTGTAACTATATCAGTGTTCTCCTCCTGTGAATCAATATACATAAAATCATGGAACATCCCGAGTCAGAAGGGACCCACAGAGATCATTTAGTCCAAAAGCTCTGCTTCACTCAGAAAAGATAGCTAGCCAGGAAGATACTTGTTTAGAGGGAAGGCACTGAAAAATTCCGGTTCTTTGCACAGTTGTGAATAAAAAAAGATTGTTTTGTTAACAGCAAAGGGAGAGACTATAAACCATTGTGTGTTAATATTAGTCATATTAGCTCCTACAGTAAAGAATAAAATTGATGAATACAATTTTTAGTTTCTAAGAGTTGAACAATGCCCACTGCAGAAAAATCCAGTGTTTGATGTTTTTATCAATCCAAGAAGTATTCTCCTTGCTAATATTAAGCTGATGTCTCTAGATATTTCAGCCCTTAAGTCAGAGAACTCTAACTCTTAGAATCACAGTGCCATTTAAACCCAGAAGCCTCGTTGGGTTTTAAAGATTACCAACCATAAAGATTCCCGAACCTCTCTGCAGACCTGTTCCAGGGTTCCACCATCCCCATACCAAATTATTATATTTTCCCATACAACTAATCGGATTTCACCACTTGTTTCTGTTGCCTTTTGTCTGATTATTGTGCATCTCAAGAGTCAGGCTCCACTGTCTTTATACCCCCTTATGCCCCATCCAGGATCTAATATTTCTGATTTTTAAAAAAGAAGAGCTGACAACTTTGATTCTGCTATCTATGTTGACTGATGAAAGATTTTTTTTATATGCTCACTAAAGATTTACTTATTGCAAGTAGAGTGTTATGAATTATTCCTTTGAATAGTAAGTAGTGTGACCTAACAGCTTTCATACGATCTTCATATGTCATTCATATCTTGTTTAGGGTTACAATGTAGACACACTAACTATTGACCAAGTAACTCCACTTCATGAAGCCTGCCTGGGAGATCATGTAGGATGTGCAAGGATCCTTCTTGAAGCAGGAGCAAATGTAAGGGTGTTTTTGTATATGAAGTCCAATGCTAACTTTGGTTTAACTAAGAAGGATATATTCCTTGATTTATTTTTTTACATTGGTATTTCTCTGTACTCTGTTGATGACATTGACTTAATTACAATATGCTGTCATCTGAAAGCTAGCAAAGGAAAGTTTTGGCTCAAAGAAGCATCAGTATAGAGATGTTAGGTTAAATGAAAAAATGAAACAAAGACTACTTAAGCGATTATGTAAGAGTAGATCTCAAACAGAAGAACAGGGAAAACAGATGGGAGTTGGGAAGGAACTGAGATAGCGTAGTCAACTGGACAGAATCTGCTAGTAGTGTTACCAGAATTTCATTGCATTATTTAATCTTTTAAACTTCTGAATGCATCTCTCCTTTGCTGATTTCCATTGAGTGGCTTCCAAGAGTCTGTTCTTTTAATCTCTGGAATAACTTTTGTCACATTGTGCTAAATGCTCTTAAGATTCTTTGGTCTGAGTACACTGAGTCAGTACACTGACTCTTTTCTGTATTCATGACACAGACTCTCTACCTGTTATCCCAAACAGAAAGTGAGAATTCACAGTCCATTTTTACTACAATTTGCTCTGAGATCAGATTCACCAACAGTTACAGTTTCTCAGTTGTAATTGGTGATATTCCATCTTGGTGATGGAATATTTATTGTCCTAACAATTTACTTTTGGGAAACATCTGGAATATGTGTAAGTAACAGATAAGAAAAACACAGATGCATTCCAAAAAGCAGTCTCTGTCCACTTCAGCTGGTGCAGGGATTCTACATATGTAGAATATATATAGATACTGCTTAGAAATCTATAAGAACAAATTTTATTTTCGTATCTCAATTTTTGTAGTGCTTTTCATGGTTGGAGTGGGTTTAGAGGATGCACGTAAGAGGATTGGCGAGATTCCCCTCTCCAAATACCTGTGTTCCTTCCTTTAGCATCATCAAAATTTTTCTTTCTCGTCATTCTCCCTATTAGCCTTGTCTCATTCCATGAAATACCACTCCAACAGAGAGATTAAAAATACAGAAAGGCAAATAATTCCCGCATTTAATATGAAGTTTGCAGTCTGCTAAAGCTACAGAGAGAAGGTTCCCATTACTACAAGAGGTATGGATTTTTTGTATCAGTGAAAAGAGCCAAGAGCAATTACTTCTGAAAATTAAGTCAGTTACTGCCCAAATGATAATATGTGGTCTTCAGCATACAAAGTGTATTTTCTTTCATTCAACATAATTTAACAAGAGCAACAGTAAACTGAGGAGTGTGGTGATGGGAGAGCAACAGAGCAAGGACTGAACAGCTAAGCTATTTTATTCTAACCAGTAAGTTTGTCACTATTTTCACGCAGTTTCTAGCTATATTCTGATTAAAACTACTTTTCTTTCAATGTTTTTGTTACCTCGATTTTATATATTTTAGGTAAATGCTACAACAATTGATGGAGTGACACCTTTATTTAACGCATGTTCGAGAGGCAGCGCAGCATGTGCTGAGCTCCTGTTAGAGTATGGTGCCAAAGCTCAGTGGGAGTCCTGTCTTCCATCACCAACTCACGAAGCAGCCAGCAGAGGTAAGAAATTACATGCTCAACAGACAAGCAGTTGACAAATATCTCAATAATGTAGTGTGAGGAAATGAGTCCAATTTTGTCTGAGCCAACTTACTGAACCAATTATTATGCTTTGTACTGACAGGACACAGTGAATGTCTGGAGGTATTGATATCCTGGGGTATAGATGTTGACCAAGACCTTCCTCATTTAGGAACACCTCTATATGTAGCATGTGTGTCACAGCAGATCCATTGTATTCGAAAGCTTCTTTATGCAGGTATGTCATTATTTAAATAAAAGTATTGCTAATTTGTCTAATTAAGCATAATGAGTTTTGAAATAATCTGTGCTCAGTCAACAAAACTAGAACCCTTGCTTGCAGGACACTTGTAACTTTGCTGTGATGCATTTTTTCTTACATCAACTTACTGCATCTTTTTTTTTTAATTATTATTATTTTTTTTGGCATAACAAACATGAGTGGAAAAGGGATCAGGACTAAAAGAAATGGGCCTTCAAAATATTCAGCACTTACCTCAGCTTAGTAGATACTCATTTTCTGTAGAAAAAAAAAAGAAGTTAAAATTAGCTTTGAGAAAGGTGTTGCTTTTAAAAGTTTTTTATACAGTATGCTTTCAACAGATTTTTTTTTTTTGGCAATGTAGTCCCATTCTTTTTAATCTTCAGTGTACTCTGAATTCAATCTTTTTACAAAGCATAGAGGCTGAACTGCAAAGAGAAGCAGTAAGGTAAAAGGTACTTCATCCTAAACCTTGTTTTATTTAGTTAATCAACAAAAATAGAAGTTGGATATTCAGTCTGTGTCAGCATGAGTCCAGTGTCAGTATCTGCACAAAGGATTGTTTGCTGTGTTTCAGGTAATGAGATATAGGACTTCGGTGTCCTGCAGAAAAATAAATGAAAAATTATATTTGAATAATTACCGTTTTGTTATCATTGCACTTCAGTTGTTTTTCTAGTTAATTGCAGGTTATCAAGAATATAAATGAGCAATTAAAATATTTCTCTTGAAGTCAGTTCTCTAGTTCATAATTTCTATGTTTAAGGAAACTAGAAATATAACTGGCATGTTTTGAGATTCATATGCTGGCATAGATTAAAGGCAGTAACAGGATATTCTACATTTGTTGTGATAAAGCAGAGAAGTGTATGTAAATTGAGAACAGAGGTAGCTACTTATGTCAATCTGAATTTTTAATTGATCAGCTATTTAGAGTGTATTGGGAGGTATAATGCTAACAGACAATGAAATAGGCAAGAGAATGACACTGTGGAAGCATTTTTAAAATGTTCATGCTGGTAAAAGTGACCTATTTAGAGTCTGAATCAGATTGCTAAGCCTCTGATATTAAAAAGTTCTTTAACTCAAGTGGGAATTTAAAAGGCAAATAACATTTATTCAGTGCCAAAATTTGGTACAGAAACCAATTTTTGGTCTCAAAAGATCAGTACAGTTCTTTTAATAAGTTTCTTTTTTTAATAGGGTGACTGTTGGAGAAATCCTGTTTGAGGGGAAAGGTTAACAGCTTGCTTATAAAAGTTTTCCCATACTAGCTATTTTTGTTTAACTCTTGTATGAACTTCATTTTATGAATATAAATGCAGCACTGCAAATTAGTTTCGTCCATTTTAATTTACAAACTCTATTTTAGCAATTGTTTTTAAAGACTTCAGTAATGAAAGAGTAGTTTACCTGTAGCAATTTTTTTAAATGTATTTTTTTTTATAATTAGGGCAACTACATTGCTCACATTACTTATTTTTTTTCTTTTTCTTCTTTCTATACAGTATTTTCCTTTAAAATCTTGTGCTTTGTAAGAACATCTAGGATAACTATATGATCAAAAGGTTCAGTGATAGGATTAGCTATATTGGTATGTAATAAAATCAATAAAGCGGCTAAATTCACTGTTGCATTCCCAGACAGCACGGATTTTTACTCAATGACAATTGTCATTAATCTCTTCTTCACATCTCTTTGCCTGCACACCAGGTGCCAATGTGCAGAAGGGAAAGCATTTGGAAACTCCACTGCATGCTGCTGCCCAGCATTCAAGTACAGAGATTGTAAACTTACTCCTTGAATTTGGGGCAGACATAAATGCCAAAAACACAGATTTTGAGAGGCCTGTTGATTTAGCTGCTCCTCGCAGTTTAGTAGAGAGGCTGCTGCTCCTCCACGAAGGTAAGCTTTACATATGTTTTTGCAAGTGTATTTTTGTAAATAAACATGTAACAAAAAAAACCCCAACAACTGAATATGTTTACTTTCAGCCAAGTTCCTTTTTTAACTATAAAAGTAACTAGTAATATTTACTTTCAGGCCACAGCCAGCACACAGCCATGCAGCATCAGAATTTATTCAAGCTGAAAAAACATCTTTTTATGTTTATTAGGTGTTAAACTACAATAAAACTGCATTTTTATTGGCTACATCAGATCTTGCAATAAAGAAACAGGATACTTCAATTTCAGATTAAAAATGTATTTAGTTTTTGCCAACCATCCCAAAATTAAAAAATACACGTGTTCCTAATATACGTGTAAAGCCCTTTATTTTGAGTGTAGACAAAAAATATGTAAATATTGGAAATATATTTTTTTGTTTGAAAGTCTTGTCATACTTCACAAGGTAACGTTATAAACTGTTTCAGTCTATTCCCAGTTATGCATATGAATGTACAAACAAGGAATTTTTAAAATAATAATAATAATAATGAGTTATCCGATATGAAATGCTTTATAATAATATACGATGAAAGACCATAGAGGTTTTTAATTTAAATGAAATTTAGAAAACACTGCTTACTTTGTAATTACCTGAGAAATAGCAATTGATACAAATAGTCTCTTATGACTAGTCTGAGAGAGGGAGGAAATGAATATATCCCAAAGGGATCTGGATTTGTTCAGGCTGTCTTATGTAAGGGTAAGACAAGACACAAAGGCCACAAGATGCAGGTGAAGACAAAGAAAAGCAAAGAAGTGATTGTCTCAGCTAATTGTCATCTCTTTAGAGGTGAACTGGCACTGTTTCAATGCTTCCCTCAAAACAGCCTACTGTTAAGAACAACAACAAAAACAACAACAACAACAAAAAAAAAACAACAACAAAAACCAATCCACACTAAAACCAACTGGTTTTGTGAATTGGCTATCTAGAGGCCATCAAAGACTAGAGGATTTTTAGAAGCATATAGCAAATATGTCAAAAATTTTTTTTTTTTTTGGCATGAAACTCACCATTATGTAATTAAACTCCTGTTTTGTTTTGTTTTGTTTTTGGCAGCCACACCATCTTCTCTTTGTCAGCTTTGTCGACTACGTATCCGAAATTACATAGGAAGAGCTAGACTGCATCTTGTCCCACAACTCCAATTGCCAACAATACTGAAGAATTTCTTACAGTATAGATAACATAATAATTAACCTTTAGAAAGCTGAATAACAAGTCTTCTGTTTATTGTAAATTTTACCTAAAGAACTGCTGGGCGGAAAATAAAGCCTTTTGCATATTACTTTAAAAAGACACAAATCTTTGACACCTGGTGTTGGCGTGTAATCACAATTGGGAGCCATTCAGCAACTGGTACCAAGGTGCTAACAAGGCTGAATTGAATAAGTGTGCTGATACTCTGGGAAATTATTGTATAGGTTTAGCTTAACACTTACTAATTAGCTTTAGTGCTGTTAATTTTATTTGTATTTATACTTTAAAATCTGTTTGGCACATGGGAACTGCAGCGTTTCTTCATTTATATTTGTTAACTTTGTCCATTTGGAGTCATTATTTTATGTGTTTTTAAATATCTGTTGTTTGTGTACTGAAAAATACTTGGTGGTAGGTGCACTACAAACGTTGAATAAAAAAAAAATAAATAAATGAATAAATAGCCATTTTTTCTTCCTTTTCTTTATATAGACAATTAATGACAGTGAGAAACTTCCTTTACCCTTCCTCACTGCCTGTGCTCTGAACTGGAGTTTTGTGTTTTGAGCTTTTCTTTTTTTAGCCATATCTAGTTTATAAGTTATTTGTTAACTTTTTAAAACAGAAAATCTGTAAAGATATAAGTTTACAAATTATAGGGAAGCCATAATGCTGAAATACTTTCAGATCCCCTTTTGTAACAGAGCATTCTTGGAATCTTTCCTTAACAGTGCTATATCATAACTTAGGGACATATACATAATCTGCCTCAGAGAAAAACATAATTTATTGCATGGTTTTTGAAGGCTACTGCATCGTGTCATAGAACAGCTTGGGTTAGAAGGGACCACAAAGATCCAAACCTCTGCTGTGGGCATGGCTGCCAACCACAGGATAAAGTTGCCCAGAGCCCATCCAACCTGGCCTTGAATGTCTCCAGAGACAGGACAGTCACTGCCTCTCTGGGCAGTCTGTGCCAGAGCCTCACCATTCCCTGAGTAAATAATTTCTGCCTAACATCTAACTTAAATCTATCATCTTTTAGTTTAAAGCCATTTCCCCTTGTCCTATCACTATCTACTCATGTAAAAAGTTGGTCCGCCTTCTACTTACAAGCCTAATACTCAGTTGCTAATTTATGTCCACCTAATAAAATCCAGCTTTCTGACTTTTATCCTTGTTTAAAGGAATCTTACTTTATTCTGCTCCTTGCAAAAACTCTAGTGAGAGCCTCTTCTGGAGTCCCTCTAAAGGAAGATCGGCTGCAGGTAGGAGAGACTGCTTAGGATTCCATACTGTGCATAGTCTAAGGATTTAGAGCATGCACTGAGCAAGTTAGGTAGAGTAGCGTCTAGATTTTTTGTTTGTTTTGTTGGTTTTTTTTCCCCACTCAGAAACTTAGAATGTTTTGTTTTCTGTATAATGCCATTACCATTATTATTTCAAGAAACACAATAGTGCCGAGACAACTACTGCACTACTCCACCTGTATACACAGAGCAAGATCACTTGGACGCTTACCTTCAGGTGTGCAGAGTGCTTTTCAAACTTGACTTGGGAAAAGCTGCATGAGAAAAAAAGAGCATGTTGGTTTGGCTTTAGGCATTAGAGTCCCTGCTGTCTTACGTCATCTAGGTGGATTTGCACTGTCATGCCATTTGCACTATCTATTGCCACTAATTCCGGCAGTCATCCAAAGAGCAAACAAGATCCTCTTAAGTGGTGCGAGCTACAGGGTACTACTTTCTCCTTAATTCTATGGAGCAGTAGACAAGCAGATTAACCCAGATCCAGCTTGCAGGGGTATTTTTGTGACTTGAATCTTGGGTAACACTCACTTTTAAATCTTTAATCTTTTGCTAACAGATAATAATATGAAAATAGGATCCCTTCAGCAAACTGAGATAGGTTGGATGGGAACAAACAAAACTGGGAACTCAGGCAGCTGCTGTGGCAGGACTGTGTTGTGGAACAGGCTTTCAGATCAGCCCATTCTCATGCCATGTACCAGAAATACATACTAACCAAATAGACAACATCAGCGTTTGGTAAAGCAATTCCAAAAAACATGATTAGTCAGAAATTAAAGAACGGATGCTCTTAAAGCAATGCCTCCTATTTACGATGTTCGCACACGAGATCAGAGACGGATGTTGGTAGTATGGCAGCAGAGGTTGAACCTTCCCACCAATATTCCATGATACGTTGTTGCTGCGTGGCAGCAGAGGGGCAGCCTGACACCAGGTGCGACACAGACAGGCCTCAGAAGCGTGCCACCAAATTCCTTCATGCCGAAAAGATGGCATCCACTGACGTTCATCAGCAGAAGGCGTTACTTTTGGAGCAACCTACAATTTCTCAAAGACATATATATCGCGTAACATCTCCATTCCGCGCTGGAACCCAACTGTGACATCACGCGGGCTTGCCGTAAGGCACTGCGGACAAACACAGCCGGTACCACGCGGCGACTCACACAACCCGCACGCCACACGCGCTCCGCCTCCTGCGTGGGCCGCCTCGTGACGGCAGCGCCACGAGGCGGCGAGTGCAGCCCCGCTAGCTATGGCCCTCCGGCAACCGGAGCTGCCTCGCCCCGTGCTCCGCTGGCTGCTGAGCCTCGGCCTCTCCGTCAGCCCACGGAACTACCGCAGGTCCGCCATGCCGGGCCGGGGAAAGGGAGGGCGCCGTGAGCGGGAGGCGGTGCGAGCGCTTTTCGCGTTGTCTCGACAGGGATTTCTCCAACGGGTACCTGGTGGCGGAGATCCTGTCTCGCCGCTTCCCCGCCCACGTCCGGCCCGACGCCTACACGAACGGCTGCTCGCTGGCCACCAAGCTGAGCAACTGGTCCCAGCTGCGGCGGGTGAGGGCGCCTCGGCGCGCGGGAGCGTTGGGGCGGCTCTGGGGCGGCTGCTGCCCCCTGCCCCTCACAGCGGCCCCTCTCAGCCACAGACCGTGCTCCTTCCTTGATCTTCTAATTTGTAATTGCTTTTTTTTTCTTTTTTTCCTTCCTGACGCGTCAAGTTTTTGGCAAAGCAAGAGTTCGACATCACACAGGAGCTGATAGACGGAACGATTCACTGTAAGCCCGGAGCGGCGGAGAGCCTGCTGCGAGAACTCTGCTCCGCGCTGACCAGCAGCCGGTGAGTGGGCAATGCCCGCAGGTGGCCTCTCCTGCCCGGCCCCGGCTTGGCAAGCAAAAAGGTGTTTTGAAGTGAGTTTTGAATATTAGCCAAACTTTTGCTAACAGCTGCTTCTTTCTGCCATCAGCTCGTCCATTATCTCTCTGTGCATCACTTTGCCTGAGCTATTTGAGTGCATATGGGCTTCTCTGTTGTCAATGTGAAAATAACTATAAAACCATAAAAATGAACTGGTACTTAGCTATTTTTTACTGTAATTAATTCCCAAACACTTTTTTTTTTTTTTTTTTTTTTTTTTTAAAGAATTGGAAGTCTGCAAGAGAGGCAGATTGACTTTACAGACTGCTGTTACCAGACACAGCTACCAGTAGCTGCCAGAGCAACAGCTTCCACAGCCATCAAGAGTAACATCAGGTTGACAGAGATGCTGGTAGAACCCAGCATCTGCACCAATAGACAGAAGGCCATTACCATCATTAACATGCACATAGGAATGAGGATGCAAGAGAGGGCAGAGAATCCACGTGAGTGTATTAAATAACTTTCACCATTAACGTTATCAATAAACATCCCCTTCTATTACTCCTTATCACTGAAAGAAGCCACGCTGTTCCTTAGCTCTTCTTGGCTGAGGCACACAGCAGAGATGCTGTAGCTTGCCCCTGAATGCTCTTGGAAGAAATGCTCATGGCACAAAGGCCCACAGTATTCTTGAACTATCAAGATAGAGAGGGAGTAGCTAAGCAGTTGATGAACCAGAGGGAAGATGGTCTGGACCATTTGATTAAAGGGACGCTGATCAAAGGGCTGTTCCATACAGTTCAGCTATGGCCAGTTACAAATGACCTTCCTTAGCTATCAGTTCTTAGGGCTGCTTAACATATTCATTAATGATGTGGACATGGAGAGAGAGGACACAGCAAATGGGGGAGCAACTGGCACAGTGGAGGCTCCTTCAAGTTCAGAGAGATCCCAGCAGGCTGGAGAAATGAGAGGATACAATGTGGAACAAAGACAAGTCCTGTCCTGGCAACTGAGTAACCTACACACTGCTACCAACTGCAGGCAGCTGGCTGAGAAAGAGCTTTGAATTCCCCGGTACAAATGCACATTCTATGATTAAAATCATGTAGGGAGGGCCACCAAAGTAGCTAGAGGGCTAGTGCATATGACATATGAAGAGTGAAGAACTGAGTTGCTTCAGCTTTAAGAAAAGGTGAAAAGACAAAAGCTGATTATTTCGTCTTTCTGCTTATTAGGATAATTTAACTTACTGAATGCTACGAGTTGGATCAGTTATCCTCTGTCACCAATACTATCAAAGAATCCTCAACAGTGAAAGACATTTTAAAAATCAATTAGTGATAACTCTGTTCATTTTAATGTTTGTTACTCTTCTCCAAGACACAATATATGACTTTTAGAAGTCCCTCAGTCTTGCAGGCACATGCTTTTACATGCATCAGTTCCAATGCAACCAGTTTGCAGGTTTTTGAGTCCAAAGAGATCATGAGCCTGTCTACTTTGATCTCAGTCTTGCAAGCCACAGCATTTCAGTTGAATTTCTTTATATTCAGCTTTATAACCAACATTACCTAAAGCACGCCCTGTCATGGAGGATGCTCCATCTCCAGTAAAAACATGATGTGGTTTCCAAAATTAAACTGAGTTCTCTAGTTTGTTTCCATTTTGGAGCCTTTTGCTGCACTCCTGCGAGTTTTCTGTATCCTTCTGAAAATTCTGACACCAAATTTAAACCTAACATTCTAGTGTCAATCTCTTCTATACCACAGACCAAGTCAAATTATCTTAAATTGTTTACACATTACAAATTATACATACTAGGAGTGTATCAAAGGTAGCTGCAGGAGTAAATAAGGCGTAAGCAAAGAAATTAGATATTAGATTTCAAGAAGTATGTCTTTAACTTGATCATGTCAAATGAAAGATTTGCTCTGGATCACCATGAAGACATAAATTTGTGGGCTTTTTTTTTTTTTTTTTTGTTTTCTCCAGTTGAAGACTTTCTTTGCCAAGTAGTACGTTTAACTGCAGTGACTTGATGATTACAGTCTTGAAATATTTTGAAGTTGTTCAAATTGAGCATATGTAGTTAAGACATACTGTGCAATCTCAAACATTCTGTTTAATGCTTATTTACAATCTCAGGCATTTTAAATAATAAAACACTGAAACTATTTAATGTAATTAAACATACAAAAAATATCCTGTTTGAAAAGAAGATACAGAGTACTTCTACCTTACAATATGTTTAACGTTTCCCCTTCTGAGTGTGTTATTTTTATAGAGCTGCCAGATCATCTGAGCATTTAAGTAAAATGGGGGGCAGGGTAGTTACAGCGTACAGATAAACTGGAGAAGTAAACAACTAACTGATGAGATGCTCAACATACTGCTGAAATGAGCAGTGTGGTATTTTTGTCTTAAAGGACGGTTTAACATTAAACCAAGTTTTGGACAGCGTGTGGTTCACCATTTGGATTGCATCATACCCTCTACGAATACAGCTGGTATCCCAAAGCACCATTTGTTACCTCATGTAAGTTTGTTTTTCTGGATCATGCAGGGGTTAAACTTTTTTTTTTTTTTTTTTTTTTTTTTACTTTTACTATATAGACAGCCAATAGATGTGTTTAAAAACTTTGAAGCTACATCTTCTTACAAAATAGGAGACTTGGAGAGGGTTAGCAGTGTTAAACTGATTTCTTTCTTTATTTTTTTTAAGATCAATTGCTTTGAGATTTTCCCTAATACGGCAGCAGTAGCAATTATTCTAATACTTAAAAATGCCTTCCTTACTTTTCTCAGTGTTTTGATTTAGTTTGGGTACATTCACTATGCTGAAATCCTGTTTGGCACTGATGCCAATAGTCACAAATTGATCTGATTAATTAGCTTTCAGCCTGTTTGTATGTATTCTTCCTCTTTGCCATCAAGGATTGTCTGTGTTGGTTTAAATAGTAACACCCTTAAAAAGTGGTACTGCATTGTCTTTATACATAGGACTACAATAATTTCTTCAGAAGGGAAAATGAGACTATAAGAGTTTAAACTCAGTCTAGATTTTTATGGTTAAATCTGATTAAAACAACTTCTTTAATGCTGTCATGATTTTTTCCCCACCTGTTTGCATACAGATTCATCAAAAACCGGAGACAAAATATGTTCATTCTAAAGAACTTCAGGGGAAACAGCTGACAACTCCCCCCTCACGATAGATATTTAGAACCATCTGGATACTGCTGAAAGGATTAACCAGAGAGATATGGAACTTTTAAATACAAACAATCTCTCAATAACAATTGTGTTGAGTGCATAATCAATAAAGAGAAATCTAAGTTGGCTATTAGTTAGGCACAAATTCATTTAAAGCCAAATTAATTAAAAAAACTAGATTATATCATGTTCTACAATACAGATTTTATTTATTTCTACAGTACTGTAACTTACTTGTTCATATAATATTGCCTAGCATCCATTTCAGCTTCATTTCTTACTAAAGTTGATATGTATCAGTGAAGGTTTCTGACACAGATGGTACTGATAGAACATCAGAGTCTACAAAGTTAAACATTGTACATGAAGTAGATTAAGATATAAAGACAGTCTCCACAAGTGCTTTTTTTGGTTCCTTTGTTTTCAGTCATCATAAGAGCAAAGATTCTCGATTTTCATTCCTATATAACCATGAAAGCTTCAAATTAAAAAAAAAAAATAGTAAAATATATTCTGAAAGAGGTATCTAAGCTTGGTAGTTTAACTTCATTCTTTAGAGAAGTACTTCCTTGCATTAGTGTAATGTTAAATTCCTGTAATTCTGGATTTAATATTTTTCACTTATGAAAACTCCATATTATTAAACTTCAAGGTGTCATATCTCATTTTAAAGGCATAGTTCATACCATTGCTTTTTTTTTTTTTTCTTCTCAATATTGTCTTTTAAGCCATGTAGGAAAGTGTGTTTTGAGGATCTCACATTTGGCTACAGTCTGTGAAGCTTAAAGATGTCTTTAATGGTCAGATTTTTTTCAACAGAAAAAGTTTGATTTTGTATGGATAAAATGACATTAACATCTCAGATATGCTGAGATTTATAGTTATTAGAAAACACTATTATAGAGCTTGCTAAATTTCTTCATTAAAACAGAAATACTCATTATTAGAGAAAAAGACTCTTAAAAAGATTCTTAAATATTAAGGGAAAATACCTCTATTTGACTAGCTGTGCTGGATAATGAAGAACATTTCTTTCTTTCACCACATGGGGTTAAAACTGCAGTAGACAAAAAACACAACCATTTTACTCACAGTGACTTATTTTATTTCATCAATGAAACAAAAATTAACCCTCCCTCTCTAGTTTGAAGAGGGAGTAAAATCTGCCTAAGATTATGTGTTAAGGCACAACTTACTTGCAACAAATTGATGCAGTTAGACTATATATATTTTTAAGATACTTAAGTTATGAAGTACTGGTAAAAATCCTTACATTGCAGCAAAAACTTGGAAATAGAGCAGAGTGCCAGTTGAGCCAGTCCTTCAGATCCTGTCATCAGACATGAGACTGTAAATTCAATTCTTAGTTTCTCTCACCAATTTTGTATGAACAGATATCACACACTAAATTGTAAGATTTATGTGGTAAAAGGAAATAATCTTTCATCTTTGAAGCAACCCATCAGATAATGCTGGAAAATTCTGTCACCAAATATAAATTTTTAGTTCTGAAATCTAACTTTAATTCTCCAAACTCCACAAGGTTGAACAAGGGAAAACATTTTTCAAACAATACCTGCAAGAAGTAAAATATTACCAACTCTTAAGTATGAACAGAAATTTTTGTACACATAACAAAGCAGCTAATTTTCTTTCCAATAAATTCCTATAACAGAAATTCTGTAATACCATTCTAGAACAGGCAATGAAAAATTTAATTATTTTAAAAGAGAAATGAAGAGAACGAGAATTGTTGATTTTTAACCTCCATAGTACATTTCTGGCATGTTGACATTGTTATCCTTAGCTAGATGAGGGCAGTGCTTATAGAGCTATTGAGAACTAAGATGTACTAAATACCACTTTGTATTACTGCTGTTTTTAAAAGGATTGCTCTAGACATAGTTCTGCCAGTTTCTAATGATAACTTCTTTGTATTTTAAGTAACTAGCAGGATTTTTATATTTATTTTAAAGCAGCTGTCACAACTGTAATGAAGGTCAGATAGATTTCTGCTTGTATGCCATCAAGCTGAAAATAATATAACCAAAGCAAGCTTTCTACAGATTAGCAATTCCAATCATAAGACTTCTACGGTTAAATTGCTTACAGTACACAACTTTAAATTATCTTGGTATTGTACTGCCATAACTTTCTTCCTGTTTGAGCACAGAAATAGCACCATGATTCCAGCCCTGGTCTGGCCTAATTCTGTGACTAATGGGGTGAAGGTTCCCAATGTGACGCTGTCTGAAACCCATGGACCATGCCCTGGAAAAAAGGGAAAAAGTATGGAGATGGGCCTAGTTGGGGAAAAAACTCCAAAACAGTAACAGTGCTAACAATCTAAGGGAGAAAACTAATTTACTAAATATGATAATGGAATGCAAGACAATACAATATAATTGGAATCAAAGCTAATAAAATAAATGAGGGAGTATCTAAAAACTGAAAGCCTTACTGTGATCCTGTAGATGAGACAGCCAGTAAACACATGGAGCCAAGGCAGGCAAAAAGAAAGACATTCTCATGACTTACAGTAAGTTTCAGCTTTCCCTCTTAATGGAAAACAGAAATGAAAAAAGAAGTCTTATGCAAATTGTGGTCTATTCTTCTTTTCTGAAACCGGATCTGCAGCATTTACTCTTTAATTCCCAGTGCACTGCATGATCTTATGATGCAGACTACCAATAACAAATCACAAAACCATGACAATCAGTAAATAAAAATCTATGCAAAGTGTTTGTTTCTGGTCCATCACACTACACTTATAACTAACATAAAATGTAAAAAGAAAGCATTTTAATGTACATAAAGAACTTTAATAACATCACTACATTTTCTGTTCCTTACAAAGGCTTTGTTAAAAAAAAAAAAAAGGTTTTATAAATACATCTTAGCTGTCATTGAGAGTATACAGGGGGACAAAGTGCCAAAGATGAACTTCTTAGAAAATATACTATTATAATCTAGACATTCAAACCTATCTTAACAAAACATTAATAAACAACTTTGTACTACTGTTCATGTAACTAATGAATGCAAAAGTCACCTGTGCACTTTTGAAATTTTACTTTTGCTCCAGAATCCTGTGTAAAAACTAATTAAAATTAAAAAAGTAGTCACTGTGTTATTACAGTCATTCTAAAACAAGTTGCAGTGGCTATTCATGAGGTCATTAATCCTTTGAAAGCATATTTGGGTTTCACAGTTTATCTGTATTTTGATGATGTGTAGGGTTGCCTCCGTGCTTTAAAGGGATTTTAGTCAATTTCAGCTGAAATATGTCTGTGCTGTCTAACAATTTGTATTAAAAAAAGACATGGCTGTCAATTAAGTTAGGATTTTTTTCTTTGGATTCTCAATAACTACTTCTTTGGATAATCAACAAACATTTCTATAGAAATCTTTTTTCGTTGTTCTCATTTTACAATTTTAAAAGTCCAAATATTCGTCTCCCAAGAGAGCTTGACTAGCATCTTTCTGTCCTTTCACAATCAGTGTTATGTTAAGAGGAAAATACTGCATCAAAATGGGTTAAGCCGTATTCCAGTTCCTAGTGGTGAAAATGGATTCACTTTGGCCCACATCAAAGCATCATTCAGTGAAATTGCAGATTTTCCATCTTCAAGGAAGAATGCTGGACCCTGGAACAGCAGAAATATTTGGAGAGAAAGAAAAAGACAGTCCATGTGTATTGTGTAAAGACTACCACATTTTTATCTGAGAAGAACGTGAAGAACAACTTTTAGTCTATCACCTAAATTCATATGAAAATACTACCTGGTCAGCTCAAAGCTTTAGTAATATGCAACTGTTAAGTGAATAGTCTCTAAAATCTAGGAACTGAAAATTTTGTATTCATCACTTTTTTTTTTTTTTAATCTTAACAATTGCTGTATTCTGCACATTTGTCAGTTAAATTTTGCCTGATGTCGTATCTTTTGGATTTCTCCATCTTAAAAACAAAATGAAACCAAAAAGGCTCCATGAATAGTTTTAAAAACATGGAGTCTACTAAGCAACATCCAGTACTCACTATGAGAAACATGAAGGACAAAGCATTGATTTATATGATGAGAGAGAAGGTATCTGCCAGTTTTTTAATCTGATGAAACAAGGTCTCAAAGCTGTAACTCAATTTTAAGTGCATTTTTACAGTGGTTTGCTCTCTGAACTTGCCACTTAAACTGTAAAACCAAGTAATTAGGTTACTGTACCTTAGTACTTACTCAATGATTTCTGAGCCAATCTGCATGCCTAAAGCAAAGACTCCTAATATTCACTAATCATGGAATTAGGACATTATTCACTAATCCAGAGATTAAAATACTGTAGATGTCAAATTGGTGACACCACATTTGCCATTCTTGTCAAATGGAGTATAATAGCAGCAGCTTTCTGTGGCTATTAGCAACCACTAACATGTGCATGCATTTTTCACTGAGCCACAGCAGAGATCACTGGTCTCATGCAGAAGTACTGGCAGCAAATCCTTTAGACTTGAGGTTGTTGTTAATTCTGTTTACCTTAAAGATCTTACTAGTGTTTTGTGACCTCCCATTGCCAATGCAAAACCATCCCTCTCAATCCCTGAACAACCCCATTACTCTTTGGCCTGGCATCTGGCACTGCACAGAGAAAACAGATAGCCTCATATAAAAGAACAATTTCACACTGAGGCAGCACTTGGAGGAAGTAGCCATGCAGAGTAGTGTTTTCAGGACCCATCTAGTTTTCCCAGAAATACCAAAAAAAGGCATTATAAGGGCAAGCATGTTTTGATCTTTAAGTCCTATGGAAGTGAAACAAAAATATTTGAATATTCAATTTTTAATATCTGACTTCAATTAATGAATTTTAACTATTCTGTTGTTATTATTAATCACAATGGAAACACAATGTCAGTATGTGGTTGAACATGACATTTTTTAATCAAGCTGCAATGAGATAATGATATATATGAGATAATTTACAATAAATGAGTACAATAAATTCAAATAAATTTGAATACAAACAAAATTTGGCAAAATGAATGCAGCTTTTTTTTTTTTCCATGAAAACTAAGAAGTTTCAGATTGGTAAAATGGGCAATCATTTGGCTGGACAACTCTTTACATAACCTTATCTATATAGCAGATCTCAGCATTTGTCCTTATCTTTAACTTCTGCTACTGTGACAATAAGGAAAATATTAGTCTTCGTACATGATGGTATGTACTTTAGATTTATGGTAATCTCATCAATACTCACTGCTAACACCATGATGAGTTACCTTGGCTCTCTGAAACTGACCTGTATCCTTAGCCCTGTCAAACAAGAGATGTGAACATCTGAATGGCTGGGAAGATTTGATCCAGTGACATAGTCAGGCCCAATCATTCCTTTCAGAGGCTCCTCTTGTATCCGTGATACCAGTATTGAATAGACCTTTTTCTGTGACTCAGATGGTGGGGTGCATGGCAATTCATTGGTAGGTCTGTGAAAAAAGCAGCTTTTTTTTTCCAGCTACACATCATAATTTGTTTTGGAAACTAACATCCATCAAATATTTTTTTTAAACATTAATATAAAGATTTTATGAAGGAGATAATATTGTATTCATAACAAAACATTTAAATGCTAGTAGAATCATCATACTAATTTTTTATTTTCCACATACTTGGTTGATTGAGTGAAGGCTCTCCACGCATCTAATTCCTCAGAGAGCTGCTCAATTTTCAACGGTACGGATACTTTCCGTCTTTTTAAAAGCTGACTGAAAAGGAATGAAAATAAAGCCCAAATTAACAATGCATATTTTCTTGAAAGAAATAATATTCAACTATTTTTGATACAAGTTCATCATTTCATCCTTCATGATGGTCACCAGTATGAAGCCACAGAAATATTAAATTACTAGATATAAGATATACCTTTCCTTTTAAACTTGTCTTTAGGTATCTCAATTCATATATTTATATATTTATTTAAGCTTATCTTTAATTATCTTAATTTCCTCCTCCCCTCCTCCCCCCCCTTTTTAAGAGGCCCTTCAATACTTTAAGACTTTTATTTCCTAATAATGACAAGCTGACTGCAACTAAGTATATATAACTGATGTGAAGCAATATCATATCTAGCAAAGGCAAAACAAGCTGCATTGTGAAATCAGTGACATCTCGGACATGGCTTTGTTACCCAACAGGAATAAAACCAAAAAGATTTGAGTGCGTCAAACTGTGAGGGAGATGTTATTGCTAGAAATGGCAATTAGTCAGATGGACAGCAGAGAGGAAGACTAAATAATAGTGGTTACATTTTTGAAGGAGTACTGAAGTACTGCATATAAACATTTTATTTAGCAGCAGATTAACAGAGATTATTGATCTGAATTCAAGTCAAGTGGATTGATTTAATTCAGTCAAGTCCAAGAGAGTCAAGTGAAGACAACTTAGGCTGGGTTAAGTGGTTCAGGCCAAGCGGGATCTGACCAGGTAAGCAAGCCAAGTGGTGTCAAGTGGGTGAAGTCAAATGGGCCACGTCAGGTAGGGTCAGGTAGGTGGGGCCACATCAGTGAGGTTAAGCTAAGTCACATCAGATCAAATGCACCAAGTCAAGTCAACCCAGGTCAACTTGATGAGGACAAGACAAGCAGGCAAGGCTAAGTCAGGTCAAGTCGTGACTGGGTTGGGCAGGACCAAGTGGAGTCAAGCGTGCTAGACCAAGCAAAAAGCTTGCAGATAGGGAATATTAGCTCACTGAGTACCAGAAGGTTTCATGATGGGAAAGGAAGCAAGTGCACAGATACAAGCTCTGAAGTCACAGCTTGCCCTTGATGCTACTGAGCAAGTCTTCACAAGAGGTCTACACAGCATACAATCATACACAGAAGTAATGCTGAATGCTCATCTAAAAAACTAGTTTTTCCTTACACAACAAAGTGTTTTACTGAAATCATTAATTCAGAAGTTGATCTACCCAGAAACATGATCTGCCTACAGCATATACCATAAAAGGAACTGAGATTTTGAAGTGTTACTAAAAGCATAATATTACCTTGTATATTCATAAAGTGCAGGTACAATGCTATTGTACTGTCTTCTGATAGCAAGTAAAGCACCGATATAACCACACAAAATTAGCAACTCATTCCGAAATCTATAAATGAACAAGTATTAATTATGAACAATAATGATTTCAAGCATTTTAAAAAAAACACTCACATTCAGATATATAATTTTAAAGCCTATCTCATCAGTCCATGCTTTGTGAGGAATAAATCTGCTAATTATGTTTAGTTTCTGTGTGATGTAACTTATTACATTTCACCTGCTTGATACTGATATAAAAATTACAGAATTGTGGAATCACCAAGGTTGGAAAACACGTCTAAGATCACCCAGTCCAACCATCCACCTATTACCAGTATTTCTCACTAAACCAAACCATTACATTTTAGCACATATGCATTAATAAGTCCAGTCACATAACATTACAAAAATGGTGGTGCTCAGACCTTTTAATACAACAAAACTTTAAATTGCACAATATTTGTATGATCTTCAGTACTGTCAATTTTCCCCACAGACACGAGTTAAGCTTTCTGCTCATTTTAGTTCTTCATATACATCTTTGCAACCATCCAAGCCTAATTTAAACGATCTTTTAATGAATGGTGAAACACAGCAATCTAATTATTTTAGAGTTAATTTTAAGATTAACTTAAATTGCTTGATTGCTTGAATTTCCTTAACACTTTGACATAAAAACGCATTGTGTGAGATATCACTGCTCTTCTTCAAAAAACTGAAACAAAAAACTAATCAAAGTGAGCTTCTCCAAATAAGACCAATATTGACACACCCACTGTAAATGCTTGCAAAAGTAGCAGGCAAATCTCTTATTCTTTTTGCTAAACCTTGAAAATTTAGGAGAATTCCACATTCAGTTCACCAGGCTGAGAATTAACCCATTGACAGCAATCTGTTTGTACTACTGTTCTTGTCAAACAAAAGTGATACTTAAGTTTGTACCTATAGAATTAAAAAAACATCTGTAAGTTTCTTTAAGTGAAACTTCCACTTTTATAAATATGGAAAACATACTCACTCTGTACAGTTAGTCAGCATTAGTTGTTCAGTGCGAATGTAACTTAGAAGGTCAAGGTAGGGACATATGGAATCTAAAGTCCAATGTGAGTCACGGAGTTGTTCTGTTCAAAAATAGAAAAAATAATTGAAGAGACAAGCTATACAAATTAATTATGCTTTAAAAAGTTTCTTTATTCAAGTACCTTTCACATACTGAATGCCAATAGGGAGAGCTTTTTCTGGTTCATTGCTTAGCAGATAGTACTTTATAGTTTCAAATATATCACCGAGTGCCTCAGTTGTTTCTGCCAATCGCATACACTCTTCTACATCAGGAAGATTACACTAGAAAACAATGATTTTGCTAAAGAATTATTATAATATTTAAATAATTATCTAAGATGCACAGGAATACATAACATTAAGATCAATCTCTCTCTGAAAAGATGTTTGAAAGATGCCTCCATACACCAGGCATAAAGAAAGCCATTTAGACCAGAGAACAGAAGAGGTAGTTCTCTAACTTGAATTGAACACAATTAACATCTGTTTCCGTTGTTAATGATTGCAAACTTGCTACTATTGCTTAATAGATGTTGAACATTAAGGAAGTTAGTGGAGCAGATTCCTTCACTACCGAAAAGAGGGGAGGGAGGATTTAAGGAAGCTACAGATCTAAGGAGTAAAACAAACTCGGGGTAGTAGATAAAGGTGTCCTACCAAGATCTGGTTAGGCTACACAAGTAAGGAGGCGGCTATGAACCCTACAGACAAGTAATTCTGATGATCATAAGCTACTTGTGGAAGTAACTTGTGCCATGGAAGCAGTGCACAAAATAGCAAGATTAAGTATACAAAAGACTGTTAGTGACAAAAATCTCACAATTTTTATTTGGCCGTGGTCTTAAATATTCTGAAATTAAGAAAGAAATCAACACACAAGATCTGCTAGCATTCAGATGAATTCTTTTTCAACGTACCTTTTCATGTAGGTCATTTCTTTCAGCTGTGCATCCAGGATAAAAAGCACAAAGTTTTATCAACTGCAGCTTATTATCAGGAATCATCATAAGAAGATCGGCTGCTAAGTCCCTGGATAAGCAAGACAACATACAGTTACTCTTAATTGTTTGTAGAAAGAATGTGAAAGAGTTTTCCACTGACTACTTTACAGAAGAAAACAAACAATACAGCTACTTTCAGATAAGATAGAAGCAACAAAGCAACTACATATGAGTCTATTGTCTATTTTTGGTGCAATAAACAATGCAATAAACAATAAACAAAATTACACACTTCTCTCTTTCTAGAAACAAGCAATATACCTGTATCCAAGTGATGGAAAGCTAAAAGGAAGACATTGAAACAATAATGAACAAATCTTGAACAAATTTTTGTTTTATATTCTCACTTTGAATACAGAAGAAATTTTGAATAGGAAATAACTAAATAACAACAGCATATCCCAGAATCAGGTAAGCCTACTTGAATAACAGAAGAAATCTTTGCAGTGCCTTTTGACAACCTAAAAAACCTAATGCCAAAAGATCTTTGGAAGATGTGTTATACAATTACTATGAAATAGCCATTTTTCCAAGATACAAAAAGACTTTGAGAATATAGCATATTTCACAAATTTTCAAGATCTCAGAGGGCAGTGAGGTACTGGAAATGTTGCTGGGAGAAGCTGTGGATGCCCCATCCCTGGTGGCATTCAAGGCTGGGTTCAATGGGTCCCTGGGCAGTTAGACCTACTGGGTGGCAAACCTGCTTTTGGCAGGGTGACTGGAAAAAATAATCACTTTAATAAGCAATAACTATTCTATTTTTAAAATTGACTAGAAACTGCTCAGCTGAAAACTAAAATCAAATGTTCATTAAAAAAATTAAAGAAAAACTCATAAAATGGCCTCAAATTGTGTTATGTAGAATATTTTTCAAGAATCAAATTGAAAAGAAATATTTAGTATGAAGAAAAAATAAGGTGGCTCTATCAGGTTACATAGAATTCAGTATTTCAAGTAACTTATTACTTGCCTTCTGAAGAAAGTTCATTTTAACTGTACTTAGATGCTAAACAAATAAAATTAAAATGGTGTTCATAAACTCTCACTCATTTACTCTGAACAGCTGCAGGTTTTTCCTGTGGCCGCAGATTGGGAGGGGGCATTCATATTTAGTTTTGACTTTTTTTGTTTGGATTTCATATTTTCAAGCATTTCTAGAAAAAACATTCCATCAGAAATTGATTTCATTAGTTATCAACCTTTTGATATTCCTTGAGGTCTCTACAATGTTTCTCTGAAACAAAATGTTTCCAGCTGGTGGATATTCTTAAAAACAAGAACTGGAGCAAAGAAGTGAGCCTTTCAAATAAGCTCAGAGGCTCTCAAGCTCCATCTTACCCATGCATGATCACATGAACACAGAAAACCAAAGGATACTACTCTATGCTGTCAGTATCTGTACTACAAAATATGAAGAGACTCAAGAATTTCTATCTTTTTATTTGCCTGAGCAAATTTTAATTTTAGAAGCAAAACTGAGGCCCAATCACATCTGTTTAAATACGTGGTCTATCGAATGTAAATTCTGCAATAACTGTACAGCTGCCAGATATATCTTAGCAACGTTTTATTGGTAAAGAACAAACAGACCAAAAACATATCTTTCCAAGTAAAGCCACTACAAGTAAGAAAAAAAAAATCTAGCAGAGAAATGAAATTTCCCTGTATGTAACAAATAACCGACTCCTCCAGCTTAAACATTAATCTCATTTTCAAATCTTGTCAGCTGCCCTGGATATCCAGTATCAGTATAAAGTAATTCCTCAATCTCTTGTGATTTTAAGTTGTCAAACAAGAACTTAGAATCACTTTGCAGATCCTGCTTAAATTTCAGTGTCTTTTGACTCTGTCATTCAATACTAGCCTCACTCTATCCAAAGCAATCATTTTTACTCAGTACAGACTAGGACTTATTATGCTAATTAGTGCCCAAATAGATATCTAGCTTTTTCAGTGTTATTTATACTGTAAATGACAATGACTCTTCTCTCACTTGAAGTCCACACAATCTATTTTGAGGTTAAAGTAGAATGTTTGCATTCTCTGCGCTTCATAGGCGCAATTTCGATTCAAGCAGAAATTTATCTACTCACAGTGGCCTGGTGAATGTAAGCCTCAGTATGAGACAGACCATTATTTTTTCAGGGGAGGGGAATAAACAAATCTTCTTTGGAGAAAAAAATTCTTACCATGTTGTTATTGTCATACATTTTCTTGCTAGTAATTCTAGGGCATAATGTGTTGCTTGTGCCGCTCTTTCTCCTAAGACAGTACCCACACTGACTGCCAACTCCAGTTCATTTCCACGAATCAGGTTTGCCATTGCAAGCTTGCTCAATGAAAAAATTGTATAATTAAAGGACACAATCATTTTTGAGGATTCACCATGTTCAGTACATGATATTCATTTACAAGACTGCTTTTTTACAAAAAGGAATTTTAAAAAATGCATTAAATAAACTTTTCACATAAAATTTAGGCCTCTTGAATGCGTAGTAATTACATATCATGTTTTAATCAGTTTTCAAATAATCTAATAGATTTCCTTTTGCAGATACTTCCTTCATTTGATCAAAGAGATTAAACTTCATACATAAAGGAATCACTATCATGATAGCTAAGTTCTAGGTAAGGACAGTAGTATTTGGAATAAATATTTCACCACCTTTCTTGCTGAAATGGATCTCCACAAAACAAACAAACAAACAAACAAAAAAAACAGTAATGTCTCTCCTGTACATATCCTCTGGGTAACTGGAGTTGCTGATAGGAATAGTAGAACATTAAACAGCAAGACTATACAAAACTTCAAGCCTATAATTTGAAATACAGACATTAACTGACAACTTGGTCTTCAGAGAAAGAAAGTAGGATTTTACTCATTTGAAGGAACAGCAAAGTTAGAACTGTTGGATCAGAAGCAAAAAAGACTAAAGAGCAAGGAAAGCAGGTAATTTAAAAAATTTTAAGAAAACGAAAATCTTACAAGTTGCCATTTTTTTGGCCAAGGTTTTTTTTTTTTCCTATTGACTTTGTTTATATCAAATTTGGTGGAGATCACATTCTTCATAGTACAATGAAGTTCCAATTCTGAATAGGTATTTTGGGTCACAAAAACAGTAAACAATAATGCTGTGAATATGTATATATGCAAGATATCTAGGTACAGTGTATTACAGAATCACAGAACAGCCAGGGTTGGAAGGGATCTCAAGGATCATATATACTGCCTTTACTAAAATTCAATTAAACAATATATTATGAGGGCTGCTTTGAAAGCAATGTCATTTATTTTATTACATTGTCCCATGATGTCAGAGGCAGATGTCGGTGATACAGCAGTATAAGTTTAACATTCCCGCCAATATCCCATGAAACATTTTTGTTGTGTATCAGATGGCAGCAGAGGTAATCTGACAAAATGGCATTTGACATGGAATTGCACGTGAAGCAAAGATTGCAATTTAATTCCTCTATGTGGAAAAAAAAAAAAAAAAGCACCTACTGACTTTCTTTGATGCTTGCTACATGTTTATGGAAACCAAGCAGCAGATATTAGCACAGCGAAGAGCTGCGTGGGGCTTATCAGCAGTGGCAACAACAGGTCACCTCCACTAGTTCAGACTGTTACAAGCACGGCATGCCGGCTCTTGTTCATCACTGGAGAAAATGCATAACTAATGGTAACAACAAATAGTGTTCTGTAGCTGACAATTTGTTCTACCAAACAGTGTTATTGTGCTCTCTGTATCTGTTGTTGTTTCCATGGAAATAAACAGGAAGCACTACTTTAGAGGAAACCTTTGTGTTCATGAGAGAAATCCAGAATTTTAAAAAAAATCAGGATTTTGCCACTACCTTCAACATTGTAAAGATCAAGCCTGCATGTAAAGAAATACAAAGGCAAAACCAAGTTTAACTAGTAGCATTTAGAATGCAGCACGCACATTTGGAAAAACAAAATACAAACCAGATCATTAATAAGTGGTGATATAAAAAGTCAGTGTTGGCCTTTCTGCAAATAAAGAGTTAAAAAGAAAAAATGGAAAGGAGAAACGAGAAGTTACCTCAATGTTTTCAACAGCCAGATGGCAACACGCGGCAAGCACTGCATGGCCATCTTGGAAATACCATTCTGCCAGTTCCTCACTGACCTTCTGAAGAAGCCTGCAGTTAACAACATATGAATTCAGCAAAATAACTTTAAGGTTAGAGTTGTTTAGCTTTAAATTTAAATACAAGTTTGCTTATGTATCCTGAAATTTCTATATCTAAATTACAAATAATGACACTCTAGTCAAAAAAGCTACTGGTTTGAACTGAATCCATCTATGCTAATGCACATTCAAGTGGATTGGTTTCACAAAATCAACACCAGTACAGCATTGCCTCAGACTGAGGAAAGAAAAATACAGTACACCGATATTACTCCTGTACTTGTGAACACTGCATAAGTTTCTCTCCAATTGCTCAAAACCTATGAAGGTACATGAAGTAACCACACAGTCTCCAAGCTCCTTTTGTTAGCAAACACACAGCTTGATAATGTCACAGAGACTTTTGAGCATTGTTCTGAACAAGGAAGGAAAAGTGGCTTCTGAGGAAAAACACCAAAGCTTTCAGGAGAAGATGTATAAAATATGTGGTCTCCCAGATACTATTTAATAATAAAACTTACTCTACATTTTCCAAAAACTCTAATGAAATAAAGCTAAATGTTTAAGGACATATTTAAGTGTATAAGAATGTTCCTTGCAATAGCAGTACATGTATAATAAAAAAATAGCCAGAAAGGGGCAATACAGGGGAGATTACACAGTACAGCATCCGTTGGAGGACAATTGGCTCCATGAAATAAACACTAGAAGATGTAGTATTTTGTTGTCAAATTTTGCATTGCCAGTTCCAAATTAAACTACTAAGATTTATTCCACTTGATGATTTTAATTATAAACTACAACAACTTACGCATTATAATCATCTGTATTGTTTAAATCAGAATTGGAAGATCCACTCACTGTGGAGAACGGTGTATTTCCTTCACAGGCTGCCTGCAAGACCATAAAGTGACAGATTCATGAAAACGTGAATTATAACCAATCACGTGATTTTCAATAAGAATAAATCTGAGCTCTCTAAAAATTCTTCTAAAGTCCAGCTATAGCAAAAGAAGTGTTTAAATCAACAAGCCTATTCATAGTAAAGTTTTAGCCTGGTTTTATTCAGCTACACAAGGAAGTCTACAGAAGCAAGAGATCTCTTTTCTATGAGTTTGTAGACAATTTTTTCAGGTTTTGAATCAGCTTCAAATGGATAGTGAGGGCTGCTAGCTTGGCCACTAGGAACAAATGGCTGTGACTGGAAGATGAAATCCAAGGACATACTTTAGTAGGCATACCAGCAAATCCAGAAAAGCCAAAGCAGCATAAGCAAAGCCTTTTTTGTTTCTTTAAAACCTGACAGTTCAAGAAGCTGTATTAAGCAGGCAAAAATTACTCAGAAAATAAAGGAACAAGGATAAATGGAAATGAATTACCAGTCTTGCATGTTTTGCATACCCTTTAACTTGCATTTACAAGGTAATTGTACTGTTTTATTGTATTAATTTAAAAGGTTACCTGAATACAAGTGCTGATTTCCTACGTTTATTACTACTACAGCTGAAAAATTTCACCCTAAGATTCTGGAGGAAGAAGTATAACTAAGGCTTTGATGGAAAAATATGAGAAACTCTAAGAAATTTGAAATAACAGATTGATAAAAGTCAGGTTATATATATATTTTTTACTTTAACCTAGCACTAATCATCAGTTTTTATTATAGCTGCCCCTTTGCAATTTAGAAGAATCGGGCTTAAAATCAGTGAGATGCATTTTTTATGATCTTAGTAAAAAAGAGGCCAATAGAGCACGAAAGTAAAAAAAGCAGGGTTTCGTTAGTTAACAATTTTATAATTTGAACAGAGCTAGTCTTTTAAATATGCCTGTCATCTTCAGAGTCAGAAATGAATAGCTAAATGCTATTACATACACTGGTATATGTAGTAATACCTGTGCAACAAGTAGAGCCTCTTTCAGCTGCCCTCTTGAAGTAAAGAAAGCAACTAGTTTCTTCACGTCTCCAGTAGCTATACAGTATGGGATGGCATCATCACTTTCTTCCTGAATTAACTGATCAGCTCTCCTAATTAAAGAAATGAATAAATAAACAAGAAAGATCTAGGTATAAAATTGACCACTACACTTCACGGTATAGGTGTTAGATGAAGTTACAGAAAGTTCACCAAAACCCATCTGCATTTACAAATCTCAGAAGATGCAAGCTTTAAGGATACTGCATTCTACCAGACAAATATTTGAGTTGAACTTGTAGTTTATGCTTAGCTTTTTAACTCGATATCCACAATCACATTTGTGTTGAAGTTTCTGACAGTTTCAGGCCAAAGCTTACTGAAAGAAATGTAACATTGGTAGAGTGCTGTAACAGAAGCAATTAATACTAATACAAGTATTTCATCTTAGTACTTGTTGTTTGTGTTACTTTAAATACAGAAGCTACAACACAGCACTTCATTTTCATCACTTTACCTTTGCATTAACTTCTTCCAATATTGCATCGATACACCAGGTGCAACTGAGAGAGCTTTATCCCACTAGAAGAAAGCAGCAATATGTTTTTCCTGATGATTGTATGTCGGGAAAGTGCTGTATCTTTAATTATTTTTTATATTTCTTCCATTACAATAAATTTGTCAAAATGTTAAAAGTGTAATGAGCTACAGATTGGTCTCTGTATGTTAAAAACAATTTAACTGGAGCAAGATCACTTTTCCAGATTTATTTTGCCTTTTGTTGCTATACCAGATGGTTTTCATAATCTTCCGTATTTAATTCTTTTCAGTAATTTTCTGATATTTTACCTCTCCGAGCTCTACCATCAGTTCACAATACCGCTGAACTTGTCCTAATCTTAAATGTATTTCTGCAGCTTCCTTAAGCGTTTCCTTTTTACTTGGTGCACCAATACCGCCTCCAAACTTGGACATTTTTACTGCTGTCAGTTCATGCGCTTCAGACTGATGAAAAAAAATGAAGGAAAAAAAGAAATAATTCAGTTAGTTTGCAATGATGAAAACAAGTTTTGTTAAGAATGCATTATAGTCAAACATTGTAATGGAATACAAAAGCGGTAATTTAGGAAAAACTTCTCAGAATAGCATAGACTTTCCTTGCTATGTCCTTCAATCTTTTACATATTTTGGTTCATTCTCAACCATTCTCTCATATCTAACATCACCTCACCTAAATGTCCATTACAAGCATCTCTCCATTTTGAATCTAAAATGTTCCTGGAGGTCATAGTTATTGTTCTTCTACTGATTTCCAAATAAAGAAAGAATAAAGACAGTGGGTTTAATGTTCTGTCACCCATACGACCAATAAATAACTGATATTTCTAACAACTGCAATTTCTATTCTGGTTTAAGAGGTAAGAGCAAATTTCCCCATCTGGCAGAGTCTGAGAAATAAGCTACGAAAGGATCACAACAAACATTAAAAAGCAAAAATAAACTTCACGTTTTATATATCCTCAATTCTTGAGCTCTACCGTAAATGCACATGAAAGCACCTTTAGCTCTTTATATGTTTATATTTCAACAGTACTGAATAAACTGTGGCCATTCTTTGCAGTTTCAGTTTTTTGTCTACATTACAGTTTACTATGGCAATGTCAGCTGCTGAGAAAGGCAAACTGTTTTTTGTTTTATTTTCAAACCAAACTATCTTACTTTGTTACGATGTAGTTGCTATAATCACAGTTAACATCTGCAATAAAAATTTTTTATCACCACAGCCTTAAGATACATAAGGCTACTCCTTAATAAGAGTCTTCTGACTTGCACAAAAAAGACAGCATGCAATAGCAAACATCACATAATACCCAGTAGGTATTTAGTCCTTTAAGGTGGCAGTTAAGCATGACTTAATTCACACAATTAAATCACTTCCCTCTATTTCCAACTCAGTTGTTAGAACATGGGATTGTTTAGTTTCCCTGAGAAGTCCCTGAAACAGCCACATATCTTCATATTCTGTACAAATTGTACATTTGATTGCATATTCATATATAAATAATTCCCGGTACTGGAATTTTGCATTCGTATCTGAATCAGTCTAAAGCTATGCATTTCCATTAATGACAGGTTCTTGCTTTTCCACTCCTTCCAGACAGCCTATTTCTGCTGCCTCTTCCCTATTTTTCACACATAAATATCCCAGTCCCTCATATGGACACATATAAACTTTGGGTCTATATTACAACATAACTTTACTGAGTATAGAATGTAACTTAGAATTTTAATATAGTATTTATCAAATCTCTACAGACTTACCTAGAAGCCCCTGTTCTAACAGATCAGTATTGCATAGAGAACTAACGTTGCACAATAATTTTCACACATGAAGTTGTGATCCCTTTATAAAACATCTCACGCTATTTTAAGAGTGAAATAATAAACAGATTATTAACAATTTTCACATAACATTTATGTTTCACTTACCATTCTAAATCTAACAAGATGTTTGACATGCATAATTCCTTTGCAGTAATTTTGTGGAAGCAGACTATCATCCTGTCCTTTTATTACAGCAACTAAATTCCACAAATTTTTGCTGCCTCCTGGAGGCTAAAATTGTTATGGATGAAAAAGAAAGTTGTATTACAATAATATTCAAGAGAAACGAAACTTGCTGAGACCTGGAAAAATGCTTGCCGATCAATTCCAAGGAATAAAATTCCAGACTGTTTTAAAATTAAAAAGTTTACTATGAAAACAACATTCAAGATAATAAAACCCCTTCATTTCTGAAGACCGTAAGATTCATGAATTTAAGTATTTGCTTATGCATAGTCACAGCTGAAGGCTCATCATCTTCCTCTTTTCTTTCCTAGTTGATACTAGCTATGGATACTAGCTATGTTGTAATTAGTGCAGGCATAAAACAGTATCTGCTGGGTTGCAACAGATATCCAAGAAGTTGTTTACTATCTTTTGTGGAAGAAATGCGTGAGCCAGGTCAACAAAAAACAAGCCCAGGTTCAATGCAAAATCCAGTTGTCTGCATTAAGAAAGTCTGGTGCATCAGTACACAAGTTCTTACAGGTTACAGTGATATTTTTTGAGTTTTTTTTCCTAAAATTTTAAGCATTTACACTGGTCTAGTATTTCAATATTTGCCTCTGTAAAAGGAGGATGATGGCTTTATACTGAATTAATACTTGAAGGAAATAAGTAATTAGAAAAGCTTACAAAAAAAAAATCATTAAGCCTTTGACCTGAAGGAACTTTTATAAGAATAAAAAAAAATGACATGTTTAGAAGCCTTGTTATTTTTGAGCTGGTAAAAACCAGAAGAATCTACTCACAGTAGTTTAAGCAGGTGCTGGACTTAAAAACCACTGAACAGCTGATGAGAAAAAGCTATTCTCTGAAAACTTTAGTATTCTGTAGTTTAAAATTCTAGTATCCTAGAATTAACGTAAGACATCAAAATATAGCATTTTCATCAAACAAGGAATTGTATAAGAACATTTTAAAGGAACAGTCAGGAAATTTCAGGATTTGCAATTGAAGAAGAGTGTTTCAGCATCATATCCTAAAATTTAGCCAGAAATCAAAGCATACACATATTTTGCATGAAGTTGGTCTTTGTAGATCAGCATAATCATTTAAAGAACATCAGTGTCTCATACAAACTGTAATCCTAAGACATTTTTGGCCTTTTTCTACCTCAATTTCAGCTCCCATGCAGGTTAAGTGCTCACAGAGATTCAAGAGTGGGTAATTTTAACTCAACTGCACCAAAAAGCTACAGTTATTTATAGGAAATTCTACTCTGCAACAAAGCAAAGTCAACAGATGGACACTGAAGCAAAAGTGGCTCGCATCTACAGCTGCCAGAAGATTATACAGCAGTCTGGTATCACACAGACTCTGGTAGTTTAAATCTTATCCAGCAACCCTTTGGCAAATTAAAATTCAGTGTAGTTTGATATAAAATGTATTTTCATTTGCTTCAACAGAGAAGTCTAATTCATATTCTTATGAAAAATTAAGCTGTTCCATCTATTTCCCTTTAAGAAAGCTTGGTCTTCACAAATTCAGTCACACATTCTCGCATGCAGAATTATTAAGAGAAAGATTTGATTTCTGCATGTTTTTTGAGTTCCGTTCAAGAAAGAAAGAAAAGAACAGTAGAAGAAAAAAGCTTTTGTTTTGGAGGTTGACTTTAGAGGAGAAAGCAGGACAAACTGCCAACAGTATGTTGTCTAACATCCTTAAGGTGCCGCAATGATCCTTAAGTTTACAGAATACTTACAGAAAAACATTCTGAAAACCACCTTAGTTTTTCTTCTCGAGGATTTCCTACCATCTTTTCCACTTCTTGCTTAATATCTCTGGAAACTTTACCACACAGCAAAGGAGGAGCACCAGATTCTACAGCACGATCTAATACACATAAAGATTCATAAATTATATATGCATACGTAATTTTAAGTACAGTAACGTGTATAACATTCAAAACAATTACACATGCATTTTACTTACCTATATTACCAATAACCTCATCCCAACATCTATCTGCTAAGATGTTTATCGGTAGAGGATTTATAAGCGGTGTCAGTGACCAAAGTCTCACAGTAGAGTCACGAGAGCAAGATGCCATAGTAAATGGTCGACTAGGATGACATGTTAATCCTAGCAGAGATAGAATTTAAAAGCGTGGTCAAGTACTTAAAATTCATTTTAATACAGAAAGAAAATATATTTTAAGTAATACCATATACATCTGCTCCATGATCATAAACAGTGTCCAAGCATGTTCCATCTCTTGTGTCCCAGATCTGAATTGAATAGTCCCAACTGCCAGATATCAGAAGGTATGGAATTTCAGGATTCCACATCAGTCCTCGTACCGGAGCTCTATGTCCACTAAGAATATTTATACAAGCATCCTGTGTATAATCCCATATTCGAACAGTACTGAAACAGGATACAAAAGACGTATGGTCATTAAATCATCTACTGAAATGACTCTTACTTCAGCAACATTCTAAGCTTCAGAATATTTACTTATAATTACTTTTGTGAAGATTTTACAAAAGAGGCTGGAGTTAATGCCCAGCATTCTGAATCTGACCTACAGAGAGGTCTGACTGACTGTATTATTCCCAGAGCTTCTTAAAGTGCCAGTGGCAGCAAGAGCACAGAGCTCAAGTCATTTTGACAGCCCTTTGTGATCTTCTAATAGTTCAGAAATACACACCCATCATCAGAGCCACTGCAGAGGATTCCTTCTCTCAAAGGAGACCACCGTACATGAAACACCTTTGCAGTATGTCCAGTAAAAACTTTCAGTGGCTGATCAGAGCTAGTTGCCAAGTAATAAACACGAACATTTTTATCCTCACAACCAGTAGCTATCATGTCTCTACAAAATAAAAATTGTAAATCATTAGTCACTGGAATCATAAGTATTTATGATTTTGGAGTTTAAAAATAAATATGATGCATATTTTGCAATTCACTTTTAAAAATAATTTTTTTGTTTGCCTTTTGTTGTTTTATAATGCCATTACTAATAACCTCATGAAATAGATGAAATCAGAAAAAAAGGGTGAAGAATAGTGTTTGTACAGGAGTCTAAATCAAACACTTCTGAATATAGTGAGTATATCGTATTCAGAACTCAAAATAGAATTATTACTAGATTGAATTACTGCTGCTTTATGATTTAATGAAATAGAAAAAAGAATGTGAAAGAAATCTATAGATTGTGAGAGTTCATATCTATCTCAAAACCCAAGTTTCAAAATTAAAAACATAAAAAGTAGGGGAGAGTGGAACAAGTATTCAAGGAGGATAAGGCCTACAACAGAGCCCTTTCTTGTGCGTTCTTGCAGATTTCTTACATGCTATTAGAACAAACTGCACATTGGGAAACTCACCAAGAAACAATCTGATAAAATTCAGGGGAGAAGCAAAGAACAGCCTTACTACAGCATTATTTTAAAAACCACTCATGAGAACTCCAACATTAATTAGAACTCGAGTATTTGCAAAGAATTCTTTAGTTATTTTAAAGGTCTTACACCAATATATTCTGTTTTTCAAATATTACTTTGTTTGTCACTGGGGTAAATGCTGCCATACTTTTTTTAAAATCAATGCTTATTATCAGTTTATAATATTGCACGATGTACAAACATTTAAAATTTTAATGGAAGAGTTTCTTCATGTTCTGCTTTGATTCATCTTTGCTTTCAAATTGAATATGTAAATCATTAATTTAAGACCTCTAATTGATACAAGGCTCTTATTCAGCTATATTATTTATAGTCATAGAATAATTATCAGCTACTCTTCAAAGCGTAGACACATTGGGCTCCTTCTAATGACACTTCATAGAATGGGCACAATTCTCTAGATGCAAATTCATTTATAGCTGTTTATGGATATTTATGTCTATCAAAGTAGCATAAAGTATTCTCAGAACTGGACAGTTGGCAAGAATTAGACATGTGTCAGAAATGCATCAGGAATTTGTTAAATATTAAGGTTTTTGTGAGAAGGATCTAATAGCATGATTCTATTATATAATGCAGTACCATAGAAGCTGCCAGAACTGAAAGGCATTTTGCACTGTAATGGTTTTCCTAGAAATAATTACCATCTGAGAGACAGGAACTTATTGGCTCAGGCATAATATGATGCCCTAGTGGATGTCTAGGGTGTTCAACAGTAGTTTAAGAGATCCTCATGCCCTGTCTAATTGCAGTACATACATTTCCAAAACAGGTTACATAATGCCTTGTCATACAGGTCTGCCATTAAATGGCATGATACTCAATTTGTTTTTCCTTCTTCTAGTTTAAAGATAGCTTTTTTAGGAATCTATTAAGGAGTCTTTGTAAAAAAAATTAGCTTTCTGGGCATTGCTGGTAATCCATTTCAATAGTAAATAATATTAATTATCAAGGTTATTTTCCACTCACTTGTTGTTTTGACTCCAGTCACAGCCAAACACTGCAGCTGGATGTTTGTACTTGTGAAGAACATTGCCATCAATGGTTCGAATAATACTGAAACCAATTACAATAGAATATTATGAGTAGGCTATTCAAAAGTCAGCTTTGATTCTATGCAAAATAAACACACAGCAACAAAAGCATACAGAAAGAAGCTTTTACTCCTACCCCTCAGCTACAGTTCCATATATTTCCCAGCAAAACGTTTAATTGGACTCCATCATCTATGAAACATTCCTCCGGAGGAGCTATAAAGTTTTCACACTGTGGTACCTCCATCCCTAAAGAATTCTTACAGCCCAGAATCTAAGTCATGGTGATAAAACAGGTATGAACAGATCTTTTTAAAAAAATTGATTTATTTCTGTATAGAATATGGAGTTTCTCCTCTTCTTGTTAGACTAGGGTTGAAAGAAAAACATTAGAAAGAGCTGAAAGGAAGATTTATAGAAGTACTGAAACACATTACACAAAAATTCTTCCCTTGCATTTGATAGTTTTTGCAAATAAACTATTACCCTTCTATAATAATAAAATTGGAAATACTTTTCTGTTCTGTAATTGTGATTCTTAAAATTAAAAAAAAAAAAGCACAAAAAAAATGAAGACAAAGAAATAGCTTTTGAGCAGTGTCTGCTCTACTTACAGATAAAAGACAAAGATACACTTTGCTAAATAAAATTCATGAAACAGGTTTCAGTACCAAAACGTCAGACACCATTCCTTTTGGAAACACTTCCTTTGTTATAATTTTTTATATCATAAAAAAATATATCCTAGCAAATACAGGAGATTAGTATATCCCAAATTTTGTCCAGTGAGTAGGGTTTTAAAATTTATCACTGACGATGTTGTCAAAATCTACTGGCTTGAGATGTGCAATTTTTTTTTTCTTCCAGTAACACTCACCAAAATCCATCATCGCTGCAGGTTGCTATTCTTTTGGAATCTTTATGACTCCAGGCAATGCAGAAGATCCCATTCCTTCCATGCTTCAAAAAATGCAAAATACCTATCAATAAGAAATAACTCACCCTTTTCTCTTATCTACTGACTTGTGCTTTTTTCCCTCTCCTATGGGCTCCAGCCGTTTTCTCCCACTAAAGTGTAATGTACAAAACCATGAGGTCCCAAGTGTGTAAAGCCATAGTGGGAGACACAGACAGTAGTAAAACTGTCCTAGTTTCCAGGAAACGAAACAAAATTGGATTAAGAATAAGCAGCTCATGAACCTGAAGCTTGAATAAATGCTAGCTACTTTATCAAATATCAAAATTAGTGAGAATAAGTCTGAAAACTTAAGTGAGATGTCCACCAGAACCAGAGGTCAAAAACAGTTGTTTAATAGTAGCAATGTGTCAATCTTCTGATGTGTTAGAACTCTTGAATGGTTGTTTGCTTTATTTTATTAAAGATGTTCTTTTCTACATTTGTCTTCTTAAACAGCAGCCTTTTCCTCTGACACAGATGTAGCCACAGGTAACTATGTCTAACACAAAGACTAGAGCTACATATTGAGAATACAAAAAACAGTAGAGAAAACTACAAAACACTGCATGCTGCTTGCATGCTCTTTCAGCTACTGCCCCAGGACACACACAAACCTGTACAGATTACTGGTAACGTAAGGCAAGATTCTAAATAAGCCACATGTTTTAGCATGTTTCAAAAGGCAGTTTTATTAGTCCAGACTTCAGCAACTGAAATTCTTTTCTAGGTCTAATGTTTCAAAATCTGGAACACCATCTCACTATTTTATGTTTTGATCCTCAGTTTTGAAGTCTATGTCCATATATATTTCCACTTTTAAGAAAGAAGCCACATTGCTTTTGCTGTATATCACTATAGAACCACTTTTAAGATACTGGAGACTATCTGGTTCTTCACTATTCTCAGGTTGCAAACATTATCAGAGGAAGTAAAAAAGACTTCACCTGTTTCACAAACAAACTAGCACTCACATCTTTCTTTCTATTGGTTTTTGTTATAGTCTATTGTTCACATGTTTTTTTTTTTTAACTGCTACATTTATTCGGTACTAGAGGGAACAGCTAGTTTACATTCAATAGACAAAAAGGAAATAATCTTACCTCACTGAATCGTGTTATTATTTTGCATCTTGGGATGTCCCAGATGAAGCCACCATTTCTGGATGTTGCACCTGCTATGCAGTTCAGATCTCCTTTAGAGAAAGACATTTTTAAGCTATCACAATTAATGTGAAATCAACAATGGCACAAAACCAGTAGTTTTTCCACACTTTAAGGCCAGTATTTGATATTAAGTAGTAAATACCTGTTTCACACTTTTTCCTACATTCCTGTTTTGAACAAAGAGTAAACTAAAAATTGTATAGTTGAGAAAAGTAGTCTCAATGCCTGCTGAAAGCTTTGCTGTTAAAGTAACAAGAAAATAACGTTTGATAAAAGCATAAAACCTTGATAAAATCTTGATAAAACACTCAAACTGAGAAACACATACAACTTCAATGCTTCAAGCTTGAAGTAGATCATTTGCTGTTGAAGTACCCTGTGTACAAATACAAACCATGCAAAATGCTGCACTTCTTTTGTTCTCCTAAATCTTGCACCAGGCAGCACCTGATGTATCAAGTCTGTACTTGATTCTGTACTCATACTCTATGAAGTGGGAAATAACAGAAGACTCCCATGTGAGAATCAGGAAATCAAGCTTCTCCTCACCACAGTGAACAACTATGCTTGATGTAGCAAAAAAAAAAAAAAAAAAGGCAATTTGTACAAGGGGAGTCTAGATAAAAGGTGCATATACAGAATGGAAAGAAATTCTGGTGGGACAAAGATAGAAAAAGTTCTTTTGAGACTAAAGTCAAGTAATGACAAATACTAGAGTATATTTTAATACTAGAGTATACTTTATGAATGAAGCTTAAACAATTGTACAAAGGTTGGGAGGAACTTGCTAGGAGTAAGGGATGTGAAAGATGTTCTGTTGGAGATGGATAACAATGAAGTGTAAGGAACTAAAGAGTACACAAGCTAAAGGACATGCTTTCAATTAGCCTAAATTTACTAATTTGTATTTTTAATCATTCAGAATTCAAATCTTGAAAGGCACCAATTCTACTCCTCCCCCTCACAAACAAGTTATTCTCTTTATGTGAGGTGCTAGTACAAACTGAAATTTTAAAAACAAAGATTTTAAAACAAAGCAACTGAAAAAATGGAACATCCTTTTCCACACTGTCATAATTTACACAGAGCAATTCAAATCATCTGTGAAGAACAAGGTGCAAGAGATGCTCTGATATGAAGTGCCAATTCATTTCATTTATAAAGGCTACATTCAGCTTCCCATAACAATATTTCTTGTTAAGAGTTTGAATTCATAGGAAAGTCTGTTGAATTTAAACTTGAGGAAAAAAAAAAAAAAAGAATAAAATTTTATCTGCTATTTATCTGCTATCTGCTATTCAGTCACATGAACCCTAGTTAACAACTACTGACATCAGTACTTGTTATCATAAATGTTCTCTTTAATTCAGCTAAATACGTTGCAGAACAGTTCCAACATCAAAATTCCCCACCAACTTCAGTGTCATCTAAAAAACAGTATTTAACCAAAAAGCAGTCTTTAATATACAGCTCAGTGATTAGAATACCACTGAAGGACGAGCCAGAACTAAACACACATATTCAACTTCTTCAGCATAAAATACAATTGGAACACTTCTAAACAATTGCCTCCCAGGCAAAGGAAGCCTTTTCATCATCTCTGTAACGTAACATTAGAAAAACTGGAGCGTTTCCTTCCTACAGACTTAATATGAGATGCAGAGATCATTCCTCACACGGGTAAATCTGAACAGGTGCTGAAGAACTGGATTATACAAGGCTTAAATATGTTACTTTGATTACATTTCAGAACTTTTAAGATACCCTTCTGTCTAAAATGAATATTTTTGTGACGCAAATTGCTGCAAATCAATGCTGACTCAAGATCTTATATACCTTAAGCAAAATATTCTTACCTGGAGCCCACGAAATGGAATAAATAACTCCCTCGTTACCAGGAGACGTGTAAACTGCTGTTAAAGTATTTATGTCCCAAACTTTTATTGTACCATCAAATGAAGCTGTAGCAAGAAGATCAGGGTTATCAGGTTTGAATTCACAATCAAAGATGGTCTCAGTATGTCCCTTTAAGGAAAAAAAAAAGTTGAATCCATTTTTATTACACTTAATGTTTTTTCCCCAGAAGTCCATCTCTAGGTAAACTCTAAAATCAGCTCTATTAAAAAGCAATTAGACCAATTATGAGTTCAAAAACCTCCGCACATTTTGACTATTCAGTTAAAAAAGGATTAAAATAGCTAAGACTATAACACTTTATCCTTTGAAGAACATTTTTAAAAACAGAGAAATGTTACCCTAAAACAATAGGATGATGCAATGCCAGGGATGCATTGTCCATTGGAATTGAATTGATAATAATAATAATTAAAAAATCTAAACCTAAACAAAAGCAAACAAGAAAAAACTGTAAAACAGAAATTAATGTTACCTTTCAGGTAAAGAGTATCTGACTAAAATAGTCCAGTTCTGTAGATTATATTCTAAAATTTTTTTTAGAATTCCAGTGATTTCCATGTTCTAAAACCGGACATTTCTATTTGCAGTTTATACTTCAACCCTTCAGAACTTTCCCATCTTAATTGATTAAAACACTCTTGTGGAATTTAATTTGACAGGAACATGAGAAGCAAATAATAAACACAAATTTTTTAAGCCTCATTTGATTTACAGAAAAAAAAAATCAATTAAAAATGAAAACAACATAAGCCTCTATTCAAACACATACTGGAGTACACCTGCAAGCTATTTAAGGTTTTCAAAGAAAACTGAGTGGAGAAAAAAATCCTTTTGAATAACGGACCAATCAGGGAAAAAGAGGTTCACTTAATATGCGATGAACCCAATCACAAACTTCTCCCTCAAAACAAGCTGATATGAGGGCAGCTCCAAAGGTAATATTTCTTAGAAGTTCATGAAGTATCAATAATATTTCAATTAGAACAAGCAAACAAACTTCATCACCACCAACCAGAAAACTCTTAAATCTTCATTTCTGAATGACAACGGATTTACTGTTATAAGAACATGCTAGGTAAGCCAAAACATCATTTCAAAACAGAAAAAAAGTGACCTACCAAATCTCTAAGGAAATTCCACTTTCTGGCTCCCAAGTCATAAAGGCCAACACCACCATCCATGAAACAACAGACAACATGGCCAGGAGGAAGAGAAAATGCTTGCTTTCGTGATGAAGTCGGAGGAGGAACAGCCTCACTTGTTGAGGATGTATGAGGATATTTAGTAGGAGATGGACACGAGAATGCTTAACAAAAGAAAAATAGACAAGTGTTTCTATTTTTTATGTAATAATAGTTATATAGAGAAAATTTGTATTCCAGACACTTTATTTATACATATATGCATATGTGTGTACACACACACACATATATATATATATATATATATATAAAGGGGAGTACAAAGCCTGGTCTGCTAAAGGACAGCATAAAGGGCTTTATCCCTTACACATCCAGTCACTGGCATGAGAGGATGCTCTGTTTAACTAAGAACCACAGAACAACCACAAGATTTCAGAAAGTGACTTGACTATGCCAAGATTCACAAAAAATACTCTCTTAACTTGCTTGCATCATAATGAATAACAATCAAAAGTACACTTACACTTCTTCTTTGGAGGAGAACTTAGCACATGCAAACTATGGAAACCAGAATTCTTCAATTTTAAATTATCGATAGGTGCCGCACGTGAAACATTCCAAATACGTAACACACCAACGTGATAATCTGAAGTTACAAATATAAAAACATGTTTTTACTTACTCTGTTTTACTGCATGTACATTATTTTCATATGCCCTGTGCAGAGGGACTTGGAGGTCCTGGTGGATGAGAAGCTAGACATAAGCCAGCAGTGTATGCTTGGAGCCTAGAAGGTGAACTGTGTTCTGGGCTGCATTAAGAGAGGAGCGGCCAGCAGGGAGAGGGAGGTGATTGTCTGCCTCTACTCAGCTCTTGCGAGGCCCCATCTGCTGTACTGTGTCTGTGGCCCCCAGCACAAAAAGGACATGGAGCTCTTGGAACAGGTCCAGGTCTAAGGTAATGAGAGGGCTGAAGCACCTCTCCTACGAAGAATGTTGAGGGAACTGGGCTTGTTTAACTTGGAAAAGAGATGGCTCCAGGGAGATCCTCATTGTGGCCTTCTAATACTTTAAAGGAACATATAAATAGGAAGGGAAACAACTGTTTACAAGGGTGGATAGTGATAAGACAAGGGGGAATGGTTTTAAACTAAGACAGGAAAGGTATAGGTTAGATATTGGGAGGAAGTTTTTCATTCAGGGGGTGGTGACACACTGGAACAGGTTGCCCAGGAAGGTTATGGATGCCCCATCCCTGGAGGCATTCGACGCCAGGCTGGATGTGGCTCTGGGCCTGGTCTAGCAGTTGGCAACATAACACATAACAATAGGCACATAACAAGGGCATTGAAATTAAATGATCACTGGTCCTTTTCAACCCAGGTCAGTCTGTGATTCTATTTAAGAACAAAGAGAAGCAAAGAAAACCAAAACCAATGAATTAGAACTTAGGATCCTAAAAAACCTTGTAGGCAAGTACAGACACCTCTACCATAATTTCACTATTAAAAACAGTAATTAGTCATATTAATTATTTAAAATACAGCAAACATACTCTACAGAATTCCTGTTATAAAGCGTTCTCAAAGTTTAACTTTCCTTACTCACTGGTTCTTCTACCTTGACACTAATTTTTAAGGTATAAGAAAGAGGCAGGAAATAGTTTAAAAAAATGATAAACTCCCCAAAAAACAGAGAAAGCAGAGGAGTAAGTGATGCACACTAGCACAACACTTCTTATTCCCAAGTAACTTCAATATTATTGCTGAAGTCTGCATAAGGAAAATATTTAGCAACAGTAGTTAGAAGTCACTTCCATGTAAATACGTACACTGTTCAGCGCAGTTTTCTATTCTTTTCCACACAGATACTTGAGGGGGCTTTTTTGTATAATATATACTCTTCTGTTTGTAGAGATGTTAAGCAGCAGAGATCAAACCTTTGATATCAGTTTTGAAAACTAAATGCTACATTTATCACTTTTCCATAAATTGGGAAATAAAAGGCTTACCTCCAGTTATAAACATTCCAGGTGCACTAGGAACCCAGGCTAAACACCGAACAGATGCTGCTGCATTGGGAAAATTAAATTTTATGAGACAGAATGCAGATTCCGAATCAACCAGTTGAATGCCATTATGTAAATTAGCAACAAGAAGATAGTTATTTGACAAAGGGTCCCACTCCAGTGCTGTAACTGGATCTTCTTCATCTGCTCCTTTAAGAGGCTCTGGTTTTAAGACATGCTTCTGGTTTCGAAACCCTTTAAGAGCACAAGAATACAGATTATTTCAACGTGATAACAAATACGTCCTTTGAATACTTTGCTAATTTCACTTTTGCCTCCCCCTGAAATTGTTTGTAGTCTGCTCTTCTGTTTGCTGCACTCAACTCAAGAAAGCTGACTTAGCAGTATCTAACCTAAAGTAGTCCTGCAGATGACTATTTTGTTAATAAGCGAAAAACGGAAACAGCTGTTACTTTGATTAATCAATTTATATTGAAAGAATATACATTGTCCCAATAACTACCATGAGTAAAAGAGGTACTCAAGATCAGGCTTATAGGAAGCCTGACAAAAAAGATAGAACTCTAAAACAACAGAAGCGAAGTAAGAGACTATTGAAAAATTCAAACTGGTCTACGCAGAATAAAAAAATTACTGGGAAAGAGTTCAGCAGAATTTTGTGTCTGCTCTCATTCAGTAACTGGTCAAAAATCTCAGTGTTATCACAAAACGAAGAAGAACAAAGAAAATGCTGTGTGCTTTTCATTTAAGTAATTTTTGTGATATACAAGAAGTAGATATAGTATAAGTTTTGAATGTGTGCAAGCATTCATAAAAATCTGAATGAAAAAAGAGCAGAATTACATGCATACAAAAACATACATACACAACAAAAACATATACATGTTTTACCATATCAGTTTTTACCTGGCTGAAAAATAGACAGACTTCCATCAGAATGTCCAAAGACTACTTTCCCTTTTCTTTTTGGATGCCACCTAAACAGACAGATATCTGACAAGAAACTATGTGCTCCTTCATGTGCCGTTACCACGCTGAAAGGTCCTGAGATAGTCCAGATGTATAAGGGACCTCTGTGGGACGCAAACGCAACTGCGTCATCTTCATTACAGCACCAGTTAAGTGACACAGGAATTCCTGAAACATACAGAATAAGGATTTGAAATACACTGCCTTACTGTCAGGCCCAGTATCAGCAATTATCCTGAACACCTGTACAATTGTTCTTATACACAAATTATTATATATTTTATATAATATTTTATATAATATATATATATATAAAATATAATAATATATATATTATATATATTATAACTGAAATTTAAAAAGCCATAGGAACACCTTATGGTGTGAAAATAAACTACATATATCCAGAAAGTAGAAATATTTCTCAAATTATCTTAATGCTACTTTGATGGGCTGTAATTTATGATCGCTGTACTTGATTTCATTAGTGCCAAGAACAATCACACACACGAAGAAGGAGAATACGCTTGATCCTATAAAGCATTCCTTTCATTCACAATTCTATTCTCTATGTTTTTTTTTTTTTTGTAAGATATTTGCGAAAGTGAATAGCAACATAGTAAATGCTAGCTTACAATTTCTATTTTTGCAAAACACAATGAAATTTAAAGATAAAAGACATTATTGTGACTAAACTGGAAATTAAGGCAGTTTCTTAATATTTACCTTTGGACATCTGGCAGTTTTAATTCAGTCACATAACACCTACCAATAGGGTCAGCAGGTTAAAGATTTCAAACTTAGCAACTCCAACACTAATTATCCTTGTAATTTAATGAGTGTCTGAAGGGGTAAACAACAAGACAAACTCTCCTCAAGCTGAAAATTCATAACTCTTCCAATTTGGACATATTTAAATGATACTTTTGCTGTCTTTGTTACTACCACATTATCAGGAGGTTTAAACAGATTATCCTAAAAATAAAATGATTTTTAGAAAATTTAAAATTAGAAAAAATGTTACTTGGTTGAATTAGGATCAGTTTTTACATTGCTGCATAACTGGAGCCAATATTCTGTTTTGATTAGATCAAATCATTGTGTGCTTCCCTATTTATTCCTTCTGCAGCGTTTGCAAGACATAGAAGATACTCAAAGGTATCCTAAATACTCTCTTCAGTAGAGAGTAGCAAGTCCAAAAGTATCCTGGAAGAACTTGAGATACTGACTGTTCACAGACAGCAACTATTTTCCAAGAACGTAAATGCAGGAGTCAAACACGGCCAACAAACTGTTTGGTAACGAAAACATAACCAGTTGGTTTTGACTGAATGACTCAGAACTGAGCAAGAAAAGTTGACAGGTCTAGACATTTAACGCTCTAGATGTCTACTACACTCTCCTAATCAGTAGTTTTAAGTGCTGAGATATTATGCACTTGGACAAGCATTAGAATATTTCAATAAAAACAGTCTTTCAAATTCATGGATATTTTCTATTTGGATCTGTTGACTGCTACATTATTTGCTTTCATTTTCGTAAGGTTACCATGAAAATACATGATCTAAGGTTTAAATCTTAACTATTAATCCGTTTTATAAGGATAAAAGTGTTTCTGCTCAACTAGAAATCAATGGCAACAAATTCCTGAATTGGTCAAGTACTTTATTCTTTCTTTTTGAACTGTTTTGAACTTTCTGTTCACTTTTTTTTTCATTTTAATTTTTTTGAGAAAAGCTGTATGGAACAAGCATCTCCACATCTGAAATACCTTTTGTATCATCCAGTTTGGCCACGACTTTCTGTTCAGACACATTCCAAATAATTACTAAACTATCTGCGCTGGCACTCGCAAACATGTCAGGATTGTGTGGACACCAAGATATGGCTGTGATTGTCCTCTTATGCTCAGACATAATTGCTCGGAGCTTGAATTCATTGTATTGGTGATCCAGCTAAACGAAAAGTCAAAATCCATTTTAGAAATAAATAAATATTTTGAAAATTCACCTTAAATATTATTGGGCGGGAGAACAGTTCAGGCTTATAGATGGAACTATGATGGATTTAACTATTGACTACTTGATATCTCAATAAATTAAATTACGTATTTAACTTACACTGAAAAGTTATCAAATATTCAATCAGCTCGAACAGTATTAACATAAGTTACTATTTTCACTTACAATTATATTCCTTTAATGAATGCACTCAATTTTCACATAACGATTCTAAAGTACATTCTTTATAGGTAATCTACAAATGACAGAATAGAAAAATGAGTATGAAACCGCTCTGCAGTTCAGAAACAGTGGAAGTAATAGCTTGTACCGAACAAAAGAAAGGCGGGCCAAGAAATTCACAACTCCACAGACCCATGTCCAAAGTTCCCAAGAACAGATTAAAGCTACCTTAAAAGATTACTTTTACATTTCAAATGAAATCATGTAATTTCTTCATTTCTCCCTCAAAACCTGTTCTATTAGCGCACTTCATTCATCTCAGGCATTTGCTGTATTGAGTTTGGTTTTTTACGCAAATAATTCTGGACACATACAACTTCAAGTACAACATTTAAATAAATTTTTTGCACCTACTCTAACTAGCAGAAAAAATAATTTGGAAAAGGTATCTTGAATAGGAGGTTGAGTACTACATAGGTACCTTCTCAGCAGCAATCATGCTTCCAAACAAAAATATACTGGAAGGGCTCAAAGCGATATAGACAGCAATGTTAAAAAAGCAAACAAACAACTGGTCTGTTAAGTAGGAAGTCTTACCTGATATACATAAATAGCAAGTGTAGCACAGTAGGCAAATCTATCCCCACTAGCAGCACAAACATCCTTGTTCCATGGCTGACATCCAGCAGCTAGAAGACCCACTTGTCTAACATGTGACATTTTTGCCTTTAAGACAGAAAACAAGACATGAAAACATGTTACAGAACAGATCAACACCTTTCTGTTTCCATAAATAATTTATTCATTTTGTTCACAACCTCTCACAGCATTACAAAAGGAGGCAATTTCAATGCCCCTAAGAATCTTAGAGCTGTGGGATGTGGGGAAGTTGGAAACAGTGAATGAAAATATGAATTGTTCTCGAGTTGCACAAACTGAAGCTGTTCTTCACTTTCCTCTGTAGTCAGATTTTAACACTTTCTAAATCAAAGTACAACGTCTTCTCTGCTGTTCTCTTTTTTTCATTACCCACAGAGGCATCTGGACAAAATAAACCATGTGCAATACTTGTGTGTTAGTTATGTCAAACAACAAACGAAGGATCTGGGGATGTTGGCAGCCAGCTGAACACAAGCAAGCAGTGTATCCATGTGGCTAAGGTGACCAATGGCACCCTGGCTTGTATCAGAAACAGCACTGCCAGCAGGAGCAGGGAAGTAATCATTCTCCTGTACGCAGCACTGGTGAAGCTGCACCTCGAACTGAACACCTACTGTGTTTGGGTGCCTCATTGCAAGAAAGACATCGAAACCTGTACCAGAATGACCAGAGAAGGGCAGTGGAGCCATGAGGTGTTTGGAGCACAAGTCTTACAGGGAGCGGCTGGGGGAGCTGGGACTGTTTACTCTGGAGAAAGGAGGCCCAGGGAATACCTTATTACAGTCTACAACTGCCTGAAAGGAGGTTGTGCTGGGCCTCTTCTCTCACAAAACTACAGATCAGACAAGAGGTAATTGCCATAAATTGTTCTTCCAGGGAAGGTTCAGGTTGGATACAAAGAAAATGCTCAGAAAGCACAGTAATACATTGAAACAGACTGCTCAGCTCAAGGAGGTGTTCAAGAAGTGTGTAGACGTGGCACTGAGGGACATGGTTTAGTGGGCATGGGTTGGACTGGATGATCCTAGGTGTCTTTTCCAACCTATGCGATTCTATACCACTAGCTTAGTACAAATATGAATTACTTAACATCACCATGCTTCCAAGAGAAGCTAAGTTTCCTTAACTACTATGAGTTGAGGAAAATAAAAAGTTCACTACAGCACTACTGTATTACTGTTTAGCAATCTATGATTTGAATGAATGAATCCACTGTCTGAAACAAGATTTTCCTCTAGATCACCTCTGCTAACTAGCATTAAATGTCTGCACAAAGTCAGTCACTCTAACTACACATTTCCTCTACTGTGTATGAGGAAAATAATCATTTGCACAGAATTTAAAAGCTGTAGCAGAAAAGGTCCTTGGAAAACAAATGCCAGAGGAAAATATATGCATATATATGAGAAACAATATTACAAAAGCAATCTCAAACTACTTTCTCCACTCAGATTGAGAGGATAGCTGACTTTAACATAAGAACAGAAGTGCTCTGCTGAGCCAGATCAATTACACATCTAGTTCAATATTTGATAAATGATTATATATCAAAAGGCTGCCTAGATATAGCAAGAGCCTGGTCATTTTTCTATGATCTATTTACATACCAAGAATGCAAACATCTGCAAAGGTATTGCTTGCTAAAATTTACTCCTCCCTGCAAATTAACAAACATACTTTATTCTCAATTTTATGTTATAATGAACTTCATTCTCACTTGTAAGAGTGACAGATTGTTAAAGTGCAGCACTACCCTTAAAACACTTTTTCATCAGTGCAAACATTCAACATATTAAGTACTTCTAAGACAAAATATAACAAGTTGTATGATACAAACACTTTCAACAAAAACAAGCAACATATTAGGATGGGTTTCCTATTGATAGTCACTTCACATTAAGACTCAGTTATTTGGATTAAAAAATAGGGCTTGCAGATTTTTTTTTTTATTTCTCTTGTAGAAAACAAAGCCTGGTCAGTCATTTAGAAGCTTATTTATGGGTAGTTGGGCTATAGTTATCAACAGAAAAACTACAAGGTACTCCATGCACATATCCTAATAGCAGAAGAGGCACTAGCCTCACACTTCTGAGGAAGTTACTAGTAATCTAAGGTTAGTTCACCTTCAGATTTTTATTTATACATATGATTCAGAAATGCAACTGTGTCACTGTGGATGAACTATTTTCTGGCATAATTTCTACACAATTACCTTTACGGACCAAAGCAAATTTGAAACAGTCATTATGAAACAAAAATTCCAAAGTTGTCTTTTACTAGATATGAAGGCAACAGAAAATAATTTAGGGAAAATTTTTTTTTATGTATTAAGCACAACCACTTGCTTACAAGAATAAAATTTAAAAATTCCAAATAGGAAGATCAAGACATATCACTAAGGAGACATTCACTTGAAGTATAAATACTTACTTAACATATCAACAGAATTTTAGAACTCTCCTTGTACATACATCAATGAAATGAATTAATACTAAGACCATGCCCTTGTGGCAGAGGAGGCTAAAAGATCTAGACTGCATCACACGCACAAATATGCGCAATCACTGCTCACAAATGTGCGCAAGAACTTCTTTACAGTGAGGGTGACGGAGCACTGGAACAGGCTGCCCAAGGAGGTGGTGGAGTCTCCTTCTCTGGAGATGTTCAAGACCTTCTTGGATGCCTACCTGTGCGACCTGCTGTAGGGAACCTGCTTTGGCAGGGGGGTTGGGCTCGATGATTTCTGGAGGTCCCTCCCAACCCCTACAATTCTGTGATTCTGTGATCACAAGTGCTACCAGCAGCTCAAAGGAAGCAATCCTTCCTCTCCACCCAGCATTGGTGAGGCCACACACCTTGACAACTGCATTCTGTTCTGGGCTCCCCATTTCAAGAGAGACCTGGACATAAGGCTATTAAGATGACTAAGTGACCGGAGCATCTCACGTATGAGTCATCCTGTACTTTTCTTCTTAAGGTCTGATACCCAAATAAAAGCATCCTTTAAATAAGATTACCATGTGAATGACAAGCGTTGTGTTGTGATATTCTATCATTTCACAGTTTATGCCTAAGAAGCACTATAAACTTCAATTTCTGGTACAGTTTTTTTCCTAGTGTAAAAACACCAACCCACAGAAAAACAAACTACATTACTTATGTAAGATATCTTAAGCTGCATTGTAGAAAGCACTCTAAACTTCCTGTAAGCAATTCCATAATCCTTTACAATTATGCTTCTTTTCAAAGCATACGTATCTTGTTAATTCTATTGTTTTTGTACTTGGGAGAAGAAATTGCAATTGTGACATTGACTGCTATGTCTCTCACAAGCATCATGTACCAAAGATGATTTACTACAGATTGTTTTTCAGACATTACAGATTTCTGCTGAACATGCTTGTAATATGAGGGGAAAAAAAAAAAGCAGTATTCACCTTAGCAATCTGGTGAAAACTACTGAATGCAACATAAATTAGTATTACGTATTACTTCACATGATACAAATTTTTACACTGTTAAAAAAATGCGTCCTTTGTTAAAAAATATATATTTTGTATCAAAATAAATGATATCCGAGTAGTTATATTGGACCCTGAAGTGTACACACTGAAAAAAACTGCGCATGTAAAAATATATACTGCCCACAGAAATCTAATAAAGGATGCCCACAGTTTCCAAGGAGATGAGGGAAAGAGGGAGGACAACAACAAAAACCCAATTGGTATGAGCAGCAACAACATTTCAAGTTGCTAAATATAGGGGGGAAAACACTAAACTGCAATTCTGGTCATCATAGAATTAATATTACTTAAAAATAACATTTGGATGGACTAGATACATAGACATGGCTATATAAGGTAATTCCTACCTTAGCCTAAAAACCATATTTTGCAAACCACTTAAGAGTTTCCACAATCATTCCAAGATTTTGCTGCTGTCAAAATGCACAATCTTGTTCTGATTGTAGAATAAAATGACTTCACTTGACAGTGAAGGAACTAAACCTTGACGTTCTGGTAACAATGCAGTTACTAAGGAATGCAGGAAAGAAGACCGAGCATTGTGTTGCACAACACTCACACATTGGCAGTGTCAGTAGCCTAGCAACTGCAGGTCTTTAACAGGCACGAAATCAATTTCAGCATTACCCCTCTTTTTCTGCTTCAGCTACTCAATTTACTTCATTGTTGTTTTTTTTTCTGACTGTACAACAATATTCATTTAATAACAGCTGTTTAGATCAAACATTTAGCACCCTTTAATTATTATATGTGCTTGCATGTTTTTTTTCCATAAATGCATAACCATCAAGCACCAACCTCCATTGTATACTAATACCATTAGCAAATGTATATTCACAATGTGGCACGCACACAGAAGTGAGTATACAACATTTTATTAATCAGTATGCTTCTGTATAAAACAAAAGCCTGTTTTCTGAACCCTTATTTATACTAAGGTCTTAGTGTCCCCTGCTCCTATTCTTACTGTCTTCCAGTTAAGTTTGTACATTTTCTTATGAGAAAAGCTTGCTGTCACAGCTGCAGGTTTGATATACAGATACTGTCTTTCATCCATACTATTGCTCCAAGGTCAATGACAATATAGTAATTAAAGACCTACTTTAAGATGACTTACTTCAAGGAGACCAAGTTTCCTTAAGGACACGCCAGATTTGGGGAAAAACTATTGGAGATGAAATGTGAACTCCAAGCCTTAGAGTTTCACTTCTACTCCCCTATCTAATCAGACCAGTTTGAAACATCAGAGAACAGACAAAATTCTTCTGGTTAAAAACATGGAGATTTTCAAAACAAGTAGCCTCCACGCCTGCAGAAACCAAACTACCTCCTCTCTGTGTTTGCCTTAATATTAAGCAGCACTCTTCCAAAGTGGCTACAAAACACCAAGCACATTATAGTCACGTTAAGAAATTAAGTTACAGCTAGTAATCTGCCCAGTCCCATCAAATAAAGCATAACTGGAAATATTCTATTACACGTGCAACTTAAAAGTAAACAGACAAGTTAAACTTAAGACTAAACAGAGCAATAAAATCTCCCCAAAACTTAAATAAATTATCCTTTCTGAAGCATTTAAGAAGCTGGTACATTTCCTAAATTTTATACTGTGTTCATAAAGTAGGGAAATGCTTGTGAATGCTTACTGGCATGAATCAGTATTTTGCACAATTTTATATCCCTAAGATTAAAATGTAATTGGTGTTTGTTAATTTATACATTTGGAGAACTTCAAAAGTAAAAGAAAGCACACTGAAGAAATCTTACACTATGAAAATGACAAATTGATGAATATTATCAAAGATCACTTGCCATGGATTTAGGCAGATTCATAAAAAAGAAGTTAGAAACAAAGAATAGAGGGCCATGTTATTGGTCAGAGCTAAGTGCTTAAAACTCGAACTGATATTGATGTCATTTGAGCTGTTACCTTCAAATAAAAATCCTTCCTGCTTTGCAGGGAGTACCACAAAATCCTGAAGAACTTAATTCTTGATACAATCAAACTGCAGTTGCTAACGTAGGTCTTTAAACAGTCTTACTGAGGATGTATGTGCACTTCTTCAAAGTGAATGCTTCTCAGCAAAAGATGAGCTAAAACTGCCTACATAAAATCACAACAGTGACAAAGCAGGATAATTATCCGTTGTTTCTTAATCTCACACCAGTATACAGATATTAAAAGAACCTCATCTCCCTCCTATAAATTGGAGCGAGACATGCTGTTAAAAGAAGTTAGCACTTCACACTTCTCAGCAGGATTTAACCTAGCTAGTTGACTACTCCTTAAAATGCCAGGTTGATTGCTAGCTTACCACTGACCAGCACAGACAGCTTGCATGCTTCTCTTAAAAAAAAAAAAAAAAAAAAAAAAAAAAAAGCAGATATTTCTTTCTACTTCTGTACACAATTCATAGAACACGCATTGCCTGCTGTTCCTGGGGTACCAGAAGAATACCCAGAGGTAGAGTTCCACTTTCAGTGTACTGCAGTTGAAAAAGGCTTCGAATTTCAGCACCACTCTTGAAGAACAGCAGAAGCCCTGACCAGACGCATCAGCTGCAAACACCGACTGCAAGTTCTCTAACTTTGCACTCATTTTAAACTTGTTAATCATTCGATTATCTGGACACTGACTTTGAAAAGAACACTTACAGAAAAAAATATTTTAAAAGAAACGTGTTCTCCTAGTTTTCACAGTTATTTTAAACCTCCACAATACACCCAGAGCTGAAATAGTAGCAGAACTGATTTAACTACAGCACATCTGAACTTCACATGGGAAGAAGTCCTAGAAACGCTCTGCATCAGGCTGATGTTTGGTTAAGTCTGGATTTAAATCAGACTGAAAGTGCATTCTGCCCCATAACGTTGGATTTTATGGTACAAGCAGTGACTTTAGGATACAGGGCAAAGGAATCAGAAGCCCCACTTAAATACAGAAACATCAACCAAGCCTCCTCACAAAGCTCATTTTCACTTCCTGGAAAACATTAAGATAGAAAGCAGGGAGAAAAGGGAAAAAAATATTACCATCCTTAATGGTGCCAGCTCAGCAAATACAGAGATTGTTCCATTCACTTGTTCCCCTAATCCCTCACTTACAGGCTATTACATAATAACATGTGTAATTTTTGTTAAAATTATTCTCCTGCAAGCTGGTATTTTTGCCCATCTCTAATGACACGATTCTAAGGATATGCAGTAATACAAAAGAATCTTTGAAACAATTTTAATCAAATGCTTTTCTTTATAAGTATATAAATGATATTCAAGGTAACCTACAGTAACAGAACACTAGTTTCAAGGCAAGGCATTCAGAAATTAGATAGGAGTTGTTATATTTTTAATTCAGACACCTTGATTATTATGAAAACATCTTTGAGGATAACATTTTTATAAATAATATTAGAAATTATAATTGCAATCTTCCATAATACAGAAAAACTTCTTAGGAACACAATAATAAGAATATTAAAGCAGAAACAAACTCTTACTTGAAACTGAAAACAAAAACATTAAGATGTTGAAAACGTAACAGTAATAATTAACATTACAAAAATCTAAGCTGGAGGGAAGTCTTGCAAAGAAGCATTCTTGACTTCCTTAATACACTACTAGTACAACTTCACTAAAATATATATCTTTGAAAGTGTGATTTCAACAAGGCAATCTAAATAGAAATACTACAGTTTGAAACAGACTAAATCTGGTACTTCTAACAATACATCATCAAGAACCTTGAAGTACATACAATCAACTTGAGAGATCATACATAACTGGTAGCAAAACTAGAGGTATTGACCGTCCATCTAGTACCAGAACTTGAACTTTCAGATACATTATATAATACGTGGTTTTATGTACTTCTCATTACCTCAGCATAAAACATCTAACATTCTCCATAAGAATCTCATCTTGCAATCCAAAGATCCCCAAAATCACTAGACAGCTTTTGTGCTGGCTAAGTGCCAAGGTGTTACCTCTAGTACATCTCAGTGAGTCTCTGATGAGCAACTATTAAAAGATTATTCCACTTCTGAGACAGTCTAAGGCAGAATTCACATGTAATGTTAGAATAGTGCAAGAAGTATTAGGATCCACCTTTTTTTAATATTCATGAGCATATAAATGATATTAGCAGGCAATACATGAGAAGGTTTTAAAAGCTGCAGCTGTTTGTGTTTCAGTAGCATCACCTACATTCTGATTCAATAGCTGAGAATACACCATTAAAATGAGAAATAGAAATTACACATAATTATGTAAAACAACTTGATATAGTTGAAGAAAGCTGATATTCATTTCTCACCCTAAATCTATGAAAGATGTAGATCAATCTTGCCCAAGGCATGCAGTTATGAAAAAAGTCCGGGCTACCCAGCAGATGTTGCTATAGTAACCACACCTTCTCTTCAGAAAAATGTCAGGAAAAAAAACACAACACCAATATCCAAAGTAAAACTTGGAGATGACCGTAGGTGAATTTCTTATCTCCCAATTTTTTTGCTGTTTTATTCAATTAACACCTCTAATTAGTTTTTCCATGCACAGTATTGTATCACAAGGAATTAATGTAAGTTTGAATACTCGATTTCTATCTTATTAAATATTAAAGAATTCTATCAATTAAATTATGCAAAATAAAACGCAAACAGCTCTTAACTTCTAATATCATTTATCCATCTAGAAACATTAATTTTCAAATAAAAAACAGTTTAGATGTTATATACTATATAGAACCCCATTCAAACTTGCACTACCATAGAAACATTGATAGTAGTTACATAATAAACAGAAGCTTAAAGAGAAACAAAACCAAAAGAAGAAAAATATTAATTTAAGCAATTCTTACTCGTTGCTGTCCTGCATACCAATCATCTTCATCAAACCAGTGGGAAATGTAAGTCATCCAAGCCATGATTGAATGTGGAAGTTAAAAATACAGAATCTGAACACCTGCAAGTACAACGAGTTCCATGCTAAAATTGACTGAAAACTACAAGCTAACAAAAGATCAGATCAGAACTCTGTCACATGATTCCCTAATAAAGCTTTAAACTCAAATACATTGTCTGAAATACTTTTAGCAGCAATATAAATGTTATCCATATATTGGATTCTGAACTGAAAAAGAAATCAGCACTATCAGTAGATTGTATCCTCCAGTATGTTAAACTAAAGCAGGTTAGTGCTTCAAGCTTGATTTTAGGGTGCTTCCAAGCTCTGAAAATGAGGTACTGTTTGAATCATTCTTATTAGTCTCCCATAACAATTTGTCTTTTTCCCCTAAATATACTGTCTGTAAGAAGAGTGGTTCAGTGCACAAGAGCTAGCATTAAAATATAAATTAAGTCACGTGGTGTGACGTGCTTTGGTTACACAGAGAGAGTGCTTTCAGCTGGCAGAGGGAGGAGCAGCCACAATGACTGTAAATGCTGAACATCTTTTGCTTAACAACATTAGAACAAAAAAACAAACACTGCATCTTCACTGCAGTGTACAGAGCCTGAAGGGCTCAGCTACAGTCACCAGCAGTGGCCGGGAAATTTAGGAAGCCCAATTTTCACTAATTCATCAGAATGCATCTGCTGCTTTCCTCTCCCTCAGGGTAGCTTCATGTTTCTGACTATTCCTTCTACAGTAAATTTCATGTCAGACTTCACAATGAAGAAAAGTTGTGTTATTCACATCATAATGAGAGATCCTTGAGAACCACACAATCCCAATTTATTAATCCAGCACCCAGACCACCTGCATCTTTCTAGTCTCAATTGTTTCTCCAAAGCTATCAATAGAATAATTACAAGAGCCTGAACTGTTCTATCAAGAAAAAAAGAAAATAAGTCTGAAATACCAAATATTAACTCCCAGTTTGTGGTCAACATTACCTATTGTCTCAAAAAAGCTGAATTCCCTCCTAACACCAGTATGCAACTCAGTGTCAGTACCAGTTCTACTGATGCATGCAGTTTTCATGAAGACAATCAGGTAAGCATGTTAAATCCTCAGATACACAGCAGGGAAGAGAAACAGCAACGTCTCTACTTTCCAACCCCTTACTGGGGAACTATCATACTCAAGGGCAAAGCACCAAACCACAGAAAAATTAAAATCAAGACACCCAAAGCATTTATGGAAAATAGCACTCCCAGATTAATAAAAGGTTGCCTGGAGTTATATAGCCCTCCAGTTCAACAGGGACATACATAAGAACAAAAAGAAGCTTCCCACCATACTGCTGAAATTATCCCAGACTTCAAAGACTTCACGTCAATCATAAACAATATAAAGTGTGCAATTCTATGCAATATCAAATTACATCAGGTTTACATAAGGTCTACATAAGATACATCAATTCAAACAACTGAAATGTTCAACAACATCCTTGTTTAATGAATCATATGCACTTCTTTGTCATTTAGTCACAGACCATTATTACTGTTTTTCACAACCTAAAAACCACAGCTTTGAGTATATTAATACCAGCATATTTAGGAAAGCTGGTTTCAGACTGCTCTGCCTCTTGATAAGGGCACATTATTCAAGATTTCATACGGTATATAGCTTTATTAGTTCAGCAGTAACTGAGGTATGTTGGTGTTCCAAGCATACATCAGTTATTTATGTTTCATAAATAGCATAGCATGCAGTCAACCAAAAATCCACTTGGCACATTGTAACGCCACAGCGCAATGGAAAGCACAGTAATGGTAGTAGAGAAGCAAAATCCCAGGCTGCAGCAAGCAAGGATATATGCAAACGTGGCAGCCATGCACACAGAAACAAAGGAAAGAACCTGCTTACCCTTGGAAGGTACACAAGGATCTCCAACAAGATCCCCTTGCCTCCCCTGCCAACCCTTAAATGAAGTCTGGGAAGGGGTGGATTCTGGCCCCATCCCTTCTGGTCACTCAGACACATTGCACACAGCTGAGCCCCCGCGATTGGCCCTGCCTTCCCACCAGGCACTCAATCACTGCTTCAAGCCATGACTTAGCTACCATGATATCAAAGTAGTAATAAAGCATATTGAATTTTTGTTCAAGCATTGGATGTTAATAAGGCATTTGAGTAGATCAGACCAAAAGAGATATCTTTAAGGCATATATAAAATGTTTTATTTGCATTACTGGAGATGAATTACTGGCCCCTGTGTTTAACTGACTAGACATAAATACAAAAAGTAAAACCAGCTAAGAGATAAATGAAGTGATAGTAAATGGTAATCCTAGCATAAAACCACCATAATGTGTCACTGAAGTTCAGAGCTACAAAATTCAAGACATATAAAACTAGTGTTTTTCTTGCAGTGATATCAATGTTGTTCTTACTTCTGGTCACTTAACTGCAGGTAACTTTTCACTATGAGACTAAGTTCTTTACAAAGACATATCCTCAAAAGAATCTGAAAGGACAAACCGAAGAATATTGTAGCCTCAACCTCTAAACACTAAAACATATCCCTAAATGTAACATTCATATATACTTTATCTAAAACCCACAGGACAGAATATTACATCTGAAAATCAAGGTCTAAATGACATTGAAATTAACAAGCTGACACTGTTCTCCCATATTACCTGACAACTGTTGAAGCCAGCAATTCATTTCAGTTCTGACAAAATATCTTCAAACAGATGCGCAGTTACAACTTCTGTACCTTGATTTATCACTTCTCTGATCAGATTTTCTATTTTCAATACACTACATCAAATCAACTACGTATTACTATTTTTCTCCAAAGGCATTTCTAATAACTGCTTGTTTCTGTTTTAAATCTTACTCAGAAATTTTTAGCTACTTGATATTTAAGAAACAATATGGCCAAGTTTGATGTACTCTTGCCCTAAATCACCATCAAGCAGATTTTGAAAAGAATGATTTTCAAATAACTGGACTTCAGAAATTGCTATTTTCTAAGTTCACTTGGAACTTTTTCACAGAATTATTCTGTCAATCCACGTCATAAACATTATTTCATAATATATTCCATAATATTACTATAAACTATTGAATATGATAATATTTTAAAGATTAACTACAAGTTTGCATTAGTTTTTTTTTTCCCCCATGTGGTATTTTGAAACCACAATATTAATGATAGGAATTAATGATAAAAAGACAAAAAAAGCTAAAAACAACACTATTTAAAAATCCTTAGTTACTATAGAAAGCCACTGTTTTTCTTTCATAATATGTATGATATTATGTAAATTCATTACATCAGTATCTATAGTAAAAAAACATCTGGTTTTACTTACTAATCTGTGCTTTAACAACTTTTATAGTGAGAACATGAAGTATTCAGTGATTACTAATATTCTAAAATAAATCCAAAAATAGGATGCCCACAGTAAGGTTGTGCAATAAGCCATAATCAACCTAGGTCTCATGGAGCCTATTATGTGAGGTCAGCCAGGAATTAAGTCTTTTCCCCCACTCCTCCCAGACTACTGATAGCACAAAAGCAAGCATGTTGTCTCTCCTTCCCTTCTCCCCTACGTTTGCTCTTTCTAACAAGTTATATAGATTTACCAAGACAAGATAGCATATAGGATAGCCAGGCCACCTCACAGTGATCAGAACAAGCTGTTAGTAACACCCATGAAACACCATCATCATCACTAGAACCACGTTGGCACGAGACCTTAGAACAACCTTCCTGTAAGAGTACAAGGACAAAAATGTAGCTAATTTTAAGACTAAGCTTTATCAGGTTAAGAAGGAGATTAGGCTCTAGCTGCCAACAATAGCAGTGGATTGGACCTGATCACACATCTTCCTAAGATTATTCTGTAACTGGATTTTGAAAAACAAATTCAATGAAGAAACTTTCAGTTATATTTTTTTCCTGAGAAAATAACTTCAACATCTACTAAGAAAAAAATATAAATGAGTATAATTATGTACGCAGTATCACTGTTACTACTGTTTAGCAGACATTTCTATTCAAATTCAATGAAGAACTGGTACAACATCGAAGAAAAAGGAAAATTACATATCTTTGATTTTTAACTTTCTTAATAAAGCAAAAATAGGAAGGCACACTGCTTGTGCGTGGAGAAGAATTATAACCTTACCCAAAGCTAATTATATGCTGCAATACTGGTCTCCATTTCACAAGCACAACACATAAATCAAACCTGGATGTAATCAAAGCTTTAGTATCGCAGTTTCTGACAGTTAGAAAAGAGATAATATGGCAGGAAACATGCTACATCTATTTGTTATACCATGCCCATAGAATTTGTCCTGGTGTAGCTAGCATGCAAGTTATTTCATTCTAATATTTTTTTAAAGAAAAAAAAAAAAAAAAAAAACAGTTGAAACTATAAAAATGCAAATCCATGAAGTGATAATGAACATCTTTCAAAGAAAATACTTAAATAATCAGTTTTTAAATTGCATTTTGCTGATTTGGATGTTAAGACAATTGCACTTCTTATTCTATATCTGCCATACAAATACACTGAAATATAAATCAGATGAGTATATTTATCTCATATTAAGAATGTAGTGAAAAGCAAACAATTTTCAGCATCAGAAGCACAAGCAGGCCACCAAAGAACATAACTTACAAGTTGGAGAGAAAACTATGACAAAAAGAAATAAACCTGTCTGCTTGTGAAACTCGAGGCAAGTATCTTACACCCCTCAGAGTCCAGCTGTGTCCCTGGGCAATTCATCATTACTGTTGTTAACAAATTTTGGTTAGCTGAGTGAGGTTAAATAGAAAAAAATATGGATGGCCGATAACCTAAATTTGGAAAATAATTAAAGCTGGAAACAGATAGGATAAAAATGACTTCATTAGGAAAACAGCAGTACACTGCAGCACCTGTCTCCAGCATAATTTTCTGAAACATGGAGATCTTCTGCCCTAAGAATTTTTACAGGACAGTTTGCAGCATTAACAGCTCACAGTGGGGCTGGGGCCACACACTTTAACAACCACAAAAAAAAAAAAAACCACCAAAAAAACAGAAAATCCCCAGAACAACCTTATCATCAGAAAAGAAAACACATCATCTGCAACAAGATTGCACTCTGTTCTCTGGAAATCTGAATGAGATACAGCTACTTGTGTGTTCAAAACCAGCAAGTTAAGAACAAAAAAGATATAGGTTAATGACTATGGAGCTCTGCTGAACACTAACCACACACTTGAGTATGGTAAGTCTTAATTTGTATAGCTAAGCATATGAACTTATTTATTAAATTTATCTCAGTAATCTCACATATCCTCTTTCATTCCATCATCAGCCTCCCATCATAGCTATTTTCAGAGGTTTGGTAGCAACTAAAAAAAGGAACTGAAGAGAGAGAGATTAGAGTCCAGGCTACAGTAAGTGAGACAGTTCATGCCTCGTTAAGACGCTACAGAATAAGAGGCATGTTGTCTGATGGCAGCAAACAATGCAAACCATTACATCTAAGACAGAAATAAAATTAAGGATCTTAAAACATAAATCAAAAAGATGTAATAAACTCCATCTCCAAGAACGAACTGCAAGAAGAGGTTAGTTTCAGGTAGGGTATTATGAAAAATATCTTCTCTGAAATAGTGGACAAGTACTGGAATGGGCTGCCCAGAGAGGGCAGTTGAGACACAGTCCCTGGAGGTGTTGAAGAAACACTCTGATGTTGTACTAAGGGACATGGTTTAGTGGTGAAATATTGGTGGTAGATGGACAGTTAGACTAGGTGATCTTGGTCTTCTCCAATCTTAGTGATTCTATGATTCACAGAAAATCTTTACTCAGAGGTGGTGAGGAACAGGCTGCCCACAGAAGTTGTGCATGCTCCATCCCTAGAGGTATTCAAGGCCAGGTTGGATGGGGCTCTGGGCAGCCTGATCTGGTGAGTGGCAACTCTACCCCCAGCAGGGCGACTCAGGGTCCCTTTCAAGCCATTCTATGATTCTAAGACCTTGTCAAGGAGAGCAGCTACGACATACATTAACAATAAATCAAAAAGTTAGACAATGCCTGCAAGTTACCTTAATGTTTTATATAGCTCATGTTTGTTCACAAGTTCTTTACATCATCTTGCCCCCGTATAGGTTACAACAATTGGCCAGAGTTGACTATGGTCTTAACTGACATATTTGAACAATTCTGACTTGCAAAACATAAACACAAAAGTTTACATAACTGATTCATGCAAGATATTTTTTCCTCTAACACAGACCTTCGACTACATCTGTAACCTATACAGCTATACTTCTAGTAAGAAAGGAAGCAGGTGAAAAAATATTTGCACGCAACCTAATAGTATTTCCATTATTTTAGTGCTATCAAGAATAGGGAATGCAAAGGTCACCAACTTTAATTTAAAACAATGGGAATTGTAATTTATCATGATAAACAGACAAAATAATACTGTACTAATTTTGAAGAACATCTGATTGCTTGCCATACATTCTCATTATCAGAAACTTCCACCTTCAATGCCTCTGCAAAAAGCAGGAAGCTGCAGGAGGTCATGACAAAGTTTTTAATTTTTAAGTGAGGTATTCATAACCAGAAAGCTCCACACTTGTAATAGTGAAGAGATTTAAACCCTAGATGTAATTATGAAGAGACACAATAGATTCTCTATGATGTCTTTCAGGAACAAATGGATGTCAAAAAATATATTCTTCAAACAACCAGTTTTGGGACTGAACACAGGTTTTCAGCTATTTATATTTTACATTATGCTGTAGCTCCTTACTGATTTTAAAACCCAGGTTTATGAAGCTTACTAGTGCATTCCAAAAACGCCAGACTTGGATTCTACACTTGCTATTTTCAAGCCTTCCAAAGCAGTCTCACAAATTGCATACAGCCATTTCTACATAAAGCAGCATCCCTAAGACAGCAGAGAAATTTATTTAACAGAACTAATTTTAAATACTTTTCTCTCCAGTGTCAACCATCTCAAGCTTATCTTCACAAGCTTGTTTGCTCAGACTGTACGTTGCCTTTTTTGTTTGAAAAAAATTGTTAGGGTAGATTTAGACTAGATTTTAGAAAGAAATTCTTTACTGTGAGGATGGTGAGACACCAGAACAAGTTGCCCAGTGAGGCTGTGGATGCCTCCTCCCTGGAAGCACTCGAGGCCAGGCTGCACGGGGCTGGGAGCAACCTGTTCTATGGGAGGTGTCCCTGCCTATAGCAGGAGGGTGGAACGAGATGATCTTCAGGGTCCTTTCCAACCCAAACTATTCTAGGATTCTATGATTCTCCACACTTGCTTTTGTTCCCACTCACCCAGCACGGTAGGCACCTGAAGCACAAGCAAGCCCAAAGCTCTCTTCCTGCAGAGGACGAGTACTTTCCGGGTGTACAACTACTTCTACTCCTACCCCCATATTTACATACCTACAAGCACCCGTTTTCACGCGAGAACGCCTGTAGAGAGGCATAAAACAGAACACTGCCGAACACCACGCCGAAGCCCAACTCCACCCCCAACACGACCCTACGCACCTCCGCAGCCGCCCAGCACCCCGGCAGCTCCCCCGGGCGAGGCCGCAGGTAGGCGACAGAGCACCGCGCGCAGACAAACGAGCTCAACCGCCGCCCGCGGCGGGGCAGCGAGCGCCGAGACGAGGACCAGCCTAACGGCCGCCAGTCCTCACCTGCCTTCCTGCAGCGCAGGGGCAAAGCAACCCCGTCGCCCGGGCAACCCGACTAGCCCGCCCCGCCGCGCGCCGATTGGAGCCAGTGACGGCAGCACGGGGAGAACCGCCGAGGGGCGCGCGGGAGCCTGGCTGTGCCGCTCCGCGTCCGTTGCTCGGCGGCGGTGGGGGGCTTCCCTCTCTTCTGTCATGGCGGCGGGGAGGCGCTGTAAGTGTCAGGAGGGAAAGGCAGACTGTGAGCGCTCCCATGATATCAGGGGAGTGCTGGCCTCACACCCTCAGGCGAAAGAGCCTACAGGTGTTCATTTGTAACACGACATGAATCTTGAGCCACTGAGCTATCTGTGCTTCCTTTGTGGACACCACGTTACACACTGAATGGAATCACAGAATCTCTCAGGTTGGAAAAGTCCTTAAAAATCACCGAGTCCAACCACAACCTAACCATACCACCCTACCTCAAACAACCCTCTGCTAAATCATGTCCCTGGGCACCACATCCAAATGGTTTTTAAACACATCCAGGGATAGCAACTCAACCACCTCCCTGGGAAGCCTATTCCAGTGCTTCACAACCCTCATAATTTTCCAAGTCCATCACTGTTGCCGATGCCTCCTGCTTTTTTCTCATGCTGCACACACTAGTGTAAAGGCACTTCAGCCGGGCTTTCTGACACATCACCTTGCTAGAGGAACCCTCCCATCAAACCTCCAGGAGACATGTGAAGTTTTCTCTTGCTGCTTCCAAGAGGGGCATGAGAAAGTTAGAGTGACATGAGAAGGTATCTAACTTGCCACTGCAGTGAGTCTCTCACCAGAGCTCCACAAGATCTTTCGCAGTCTCACAGAGAACCTGTTTGCTAGGTCCCTTCAGGCTACACTGTAATGCAGCTATCCCTTGGCAGAAGGATTAACTCTGCCAGCTTATTTTAACAGGCAGCCTCCACTTGGTACTGGTAGTTATGGCACCTGCATGGCCTTGCTTTCATTAAAATTGCAATGGATATCCTTTCTGTTTAACAGTGAAAATAATTGAGTTGTTTTCTTGTAAGAAAAATCCTATGGTAGCTCAAATAACCAACATGGAGAAACTCTTTCTACAGACAGACTCTGCACAGTGTACTGCCTTGCTGATGGAGACTCATTTGATGAAACTTGGGATTCCTAGCATCTAAAGGGAGGTAAGATTATCTCTACTATTATTTCTTTATTTTTGTTATCTCTAATAAATAGCCTTTTAAATGATACTTTACACACTCTTGGCGAAGATCTGACTGGGGTCATAACTGAGAAGAAATTCCTCACGTAGAACACCTCTTTTTTGTTGTTCCTCCCCATTCCCTTTTAATTATTAATTTATTGCTCAGAAATACGTGCAGTATCTAGCCTATTGCAAAAAAAAAAAAAAAAAAAAAGTAACTTCAGTGTTACGTTGACACTAATTGAAATGCCTTCAAAACCAAAAAGTGCTGTGGCTGATTTTGCTCCCTTCCCCAGGCATGGCAGATATGCTGACCCAACTAAGCCTCCCTAGCCAGGGCTTCTATGTTAGGCTAAGTGGCTACTGAATGACCCCCTCCCCTCTCCCCTCCATATCCTGTTACACTAGGCTTGTGAAGGATATACAGATGGCCCTATCTGATGTTTTGATCTGCCCTTGTGGACATTTTACACATTTTAGATAACAAAGTAGTGGTTGTATTGCCAGGAGAGAGATGACCTTTAGCTGAGAGAGATGTGGTTTATGGGGGGAAAAAAGCATGGTAGGCAGCAATGTATGCTGAACCTCTCCGCGAACTGGAGCACTTTGCAGCATACCATAGCCACCTTGAAGAGGACTGTCTGATGCTGGCACAACTCAACCATCTTGGCACCTAAAGGGACTTAGAGCTAACTCATTATTCTTACTTTCTAATTATTCAGTAAATAGCATATGACCTCCTTTACATATTGAGCCACACTTCTTACTGAGATCCTTAAAGAACATTACAACTGACTTAAAAATTGTTGGGAAGTTGTTCTGAAATATTAGCAGTCATAAGCCATTGTACTGCTGGGAAGCAAAGGAAAGCACAGCAACGACAGCATAGTAACAAAGTCCTAGGCTGTATCAAGTGAGGATATGCTCAAACACGGCAGCTGTGGACAGAAAAACAAAGGAATGAATCTACTTACCCTTAGAAGGCCTCAAGTACACAGGAATCTCCAACAAGATCATAGAATCGCTCAGGTTGGAAAAGAATTAAAGATCATCAAGTCCAACTGCAACCTAACCATACTACCCTAACAACCCTCTGCTAAATCACGACCCTGAGCACCACATCCAAATGGTTTTTAAACACATCCAGGGATGGCGACTCAACCACCTCCTTGGGGAGTCTATTCCAGTGCTTAATAACCCTTTCTGTAAAGAAGTTTTTCCTGATATCCAACCTAAACATACCCTGGCACAACTTAAGGCCATTTCCCCTCACCCTGTCACCAGTGAGAAGAGACCAACCCTGCTCTCATGTAAGCGGCTTTCAGATATCGAAAGAGTGCAATAAGGTCTCCCCTCAGCCTCATTTTCCCCATACTAAACAGCCCCAGTTCCTTCAGTTACTCATCACAGAACATATTTTTCAAGCACTTCACAAGCCTTATTGCCCTTATCCTGGCCTCCCCTGCCAACTCTTAAATAAGGTCTGGGAAGGGGTGGCTCCTGGCTCCACCCCTTCCAATCACTCAGATGTATTGTATGCACCTGAGCTCTCGTGTGTTGGCCCTGCCTTTCTACCAGGTGCTCAATCACTGGTTCAAGCATTTCTGCTACAACCGTAAACTTCTGTAACCTTCCATCAGTGTTCTACAGACTTCAGAATCAGAATTTGTTTAAAAGTATTAAAAATAAATAAATAAATAAAAATCAAGCACACATATATACAGAACACAACTGTCAGTGCTAATCACAGGTGGCTCCTGCAAGCATCTGCTTCCAAAGCTTCTTTCGACATCATGTAATGCTTCTAGAAAAGTCCATGCTTGATGTTCTGAAAAAAGACAAAATGTAAGAAGATCTCTTAGATAAGATGAAGAAATGTTTTCCCTTCTGTTACACAAAAAATTGCAGGTAAACATACTTCTAGTAGTAAGATCCAAGATTTTTCCAACCATACAAGAAATATTGTTTTATTGTTGTTTTCTTCTAATATTTACAAGAAGAAAGAGAGACAGGCATTAACTTTCCTATCACTCAGTCCCAGTAAAAACAGCTCCTATTTCATAGGCAGTAATTATCTTTTCTCTCAAATGATATATTTCATACATTTCAAATTAAACTTGGGCAAGTATTCTCAGCTCACATATAGCATTAAATTAAACCCCCGGAAGCTAAGTTTCTTTTTCCCTATCTTGGAGCTACTATGAATTCGTAGATATAGAAGTCTATGAAGTATCCGTTGACTCAGAAGCTTTCTTTTGAGTTGCTTATGTTTTATAACAACTAAACACTGATTTTTTTTGGTCCTAGATAATGGCACAAAACAGGAATAATTTTAGGTCTTTAACAATACACTTTTTTTTTTTTTCTATTAATTCTCAGTAATTCTTTGCAGCTAGAAAGAATGAAAACATATTGTCAGCTCTACTACAATTATTATGCCTTGGTTTGGATTTATCCTTGTTTGAGCTGCAAACTCTTATCACTTACAATGAATTTGGGTAACCCCGTGATGAGGTCACAAGAAATGAGGGTTGAGATGCCATGAGACAGGATGAGATGCCACAGGGCAATATATGGTGCAGTGAGTCCTAACAATGGTATAGAAGACTAGGGGAAGAGACATCAAGCCTGGCTGTGCCCTTACAGTCTGTAACCATGGCTACACTCAGATGGCTGTGGGAGACCACACCAGCATGGTAGTGGCACGTCTTTTCTCAGAATCAGTTTTCAGCTCAAGATAAAATGTCTGGCCGTTATTGAAATTGCTACAGAGGTATTTGCTTGCATTTTAAATCTTGCTTGTATCATGCATTCATACAAGGCAATATTTGAGTGATTATTTATGCATATTTGTACAGGCTGAAGCTACAAATGTTTGAATGTCAGAAACGCACAGGAATGTAATCCGGGCTAAGGACCAGATCTATCAGTCTGGAGACATAAAGACTGAAGTTACTGCTTTTGCTAGCAAAGTCTTTCTGTCTTGCTCTAACAACCCCAATTGGATCCAAACAGAGTTCAATTAGTGAGTTCAGATTCAGTGCCATGGCTAACACTGATTTGTGTACAGGCTGTTGAGTTCCCTGGGGCATACAGTGTGTGCAGGGGACATGCAGTGGTGCTGCATTCTTCAAGTGCAGAGCCTGCAGCATGTTCAGGGGGCAGACCTCACTGCTTCATGAGATTGGAAATTGGCTAGTCTGTATTCCATTTGTTCTAGAGCTTCGTTTTTGAGACAGCCCTACGAATTCACTGACTGTACATGAGGGAGAGCTAAAGTCTGGTCTCTGTCCTGGATCTCTGAAGTCATCACTTTACTGTTCTGTGTCCTTCCTTATACTTGTTGTCCCCTACTGTTCTGCTTTCTTTCTACTTCTTTCCTGCAATATTCTGTTTGTTTTGAGTAGCCTTTCAGGGACCAGGCACACATTTGTTTCCAGCCTTCTTGCCTTGCTGTGCCATTTCTAGTGTTTAAATCTAACTTACTGTAGCCCCTTTGGCAGGAGTTCTCTTAGCTGATTTTTTATTTTTTTTTGCTTTCTATCATTTTCTTTTAATCACAGGTTGAAAGCCGGCAGCTTGGAATTATGGGATAATATTCAACCTCAAGTAATGCAATATCAGGCTATTACAGTTTGATTGAAGAGTCAGAAAAAGAGCTGAAGTTCACACATTCTTCTTATGCGTAGTGCAGTGTTTTAAGAATTAATCCTTCATATGCAGAGAACAAAGTATTAAACAACAATTTCATTTGATACTCATTTCTTTCCAACTTCATTCTTGCTCTCTTTCCCACCACACATCACCTTAGTGCCACTCAAATCCTTCAGTATTCATTGAATAAAATAGGATATTATATTTCTTGTCAAGTGCTTTCATGCAGGTGTAATTTTTTCATGCTCGCTTAATCATTTCTGGAGGCTAAATCAGTGTTTTTGAGGAGAGCAACACAGTGAATATGACTGGAACTGAACTAAGATCCAGAACAAAGATGTTGTTATTTTCAAGTTGGTAAAATTATGATATCTATATTAAATAAAATGTAATAAATCTATAGCAGTTTTTATAAAGGCATTGCATCTTATATCTTGCGTTTTAGAAAGAGTTATAGTATTTTGATACTGGGTTAATGAATTCTGGCTTTCATTATATCAAGCAACAGTTTTTTCATTTTTCAATGGGGACAGGATTTCACTTGGAGTTGACTGAAACAGAGATGAATATCAAGGTCAGTTTTGAGGGCACTGTGACTTCAAAGTTTACTGAAACCTGAAACATACCGTTAGGGCAGCACAGCAGGACTATTGCAGTAGATAAATGCATTGTAACATTTCAATTTTAAGTTTTGGAAATTATATGTTTTTGAGCTCTAATTAATGAACTCTACTTTTGAGAACTGTCACAGTAGTTCAGTTTTACTCTAATCTAGACAAATGTATCTGGTTATGTCACTGGTTTTATTTGTCATGTAATTTTTCACCAAAGCGGAGCAAGGAAAAGGCAAAATTTGTTTAAAACTTTTCTGACATAAGCTGGTTACAGTATTTATGTGCGCAGTTTCTTACCTTTTGAAAGCTTTCATTTGTGCACAAGCATATCTTAGGTTGATGTATGGCAAACCTAGAAGAATAGCTAATATACTGTGCTTTATATAGCTATATTAATTTTCTTTATATAGTCATCACAAGTTTTTTTAACTGCTGTGCCAAACTACTGAAGAGTGTGATTCTAAATTACTTCAGTAAAAAGCAAAAGAGAAATAAATGATGAACGTTAGGATTGATCTGTTAATGATCAACATTAAAGATCAACTGTTAACTTCCCACTGACTCTTTCAAAAAATAAAGAATAGCTTCCTTCTTATATGTAAAATATTATAAGAGTAGAAATAGTGGACCTGCTTTTGGACTTCTGTGCTGTTGCAGGGAAATGTTGCTTTCATCTGAGCATTTTTAAATGCAGAACCAAAAACCAAGTGACCAGAGATCTTATGTACTCTGTCTCTACCTAATTGTATCTACAAACTCAGTCTTATTCATGCACTGGTATTAGTGCAATTTTGTACTATTTTCCTTTCCCTTTTTTTTTTTTTTTTTCTTTCTCCCTCCTTCACTCCATCCATTCCTTTCTTCCTTTCCTCCCTCCCTCCTTTCCTTTTTTTTCTTTTAAATAATTTTTTCCCCTTTTGCTTTCCTTTCTTATTCCTTGCTACTTTTACTTGTAGCTCTGGAAAAGATAAGCCAAGTGAGTTTTCATTTCGGACTGCAAATCTTGCAGCTTTCAGAATATTATTTTCCAGTAACAAATTCAAAGCTTTTGCCTTTGCTGTTGAGAGATCCCATCTCCAAGCCTTTCTGCTTCCTGAGGCTAGCTACTTCATTCAGCACTACTGAGAAATGTAGCAAGCAGCAAGATTAATTTGGAGAATGGAGAAGTGATTTTTCAGTGCTTTTGGAATCTTAAAGATCAACATAAAAGTTGTTGACTTCTTGTTCCCAGAGGAATCAGTGCACCAGCAAGAACTATGGGCTGGTTCTGCTTTATTTGTTTTTTTTCTTTGATAGGTTTTGTTTTCCTGTTAGCTGCCTGTGTTACCTGCACAACAGGATGGTAGTTGGTCCTGTAAAAACATACAAGGTTGATAGTATTACTGGCTGCCTGTGAGCACCTGTCTACCTCATTCAGGCTTGTTCATTTATTAGAGTGCTGCCCAATGGGGAGGGTTTCTTTCAGGCCTCCTTTATAGTTTTGTAATGTTCTGTAGCATGGAAATGGAGAGCAACACAATTGATCTGAGTAGCTATTTCAAATCTGTACAAGAAGAAAAAGCTTGCTGAAGCAGTTGATCATTATCAAAGTTAGCTGATGAAGGCTTCTATGCTGTAAATGCTGTGCAAAGTTGCGATGAAAAAAAAACAGTCCCTGAGAGTAGGAGATGCTGCAAATGCTCCATTCTGCTGTTTTTCCCTCTAAGGTTTTGAGACTTCTCCATTTCCTTAGCAAAATCTAGAGGACTGACTGGAGTTCTCTGGCCCCAACTAAACTGCCTATTTTGGTATCCTGTAGAGCAGCAGGGAAGCATGGATAGCAGGTTTGTGGCAAGCTCCCCTTTTACAGCAAGAGCTGACAAAAAATGTAATAAAAAGTGTGGCTCTTTGATGCCACTCATTACTAAAAAAGTAAATAAAATAATACAGCCAGCAACAACAGAAAAAAACCCACACACAACACACAAAAACCTCTCTATTTTCTCTATAACAGCTGACTTCATATTTAAAGCACCAATAAATAGACACCTACTGCAAGTCCCAGCGTTCTCATCGCCTGTATCCAGGAGACGCGGCTCAGGTTTCGCAGAGCCTCAGCGGGCGGTGCACCCAGCAGAGGGCAATGCGCCTCTGCAAATCGCTGCGAGCCTTCTGCTGCGAGCCTTCTGCTGCAGGGTCGGAAGTCTGCCCTGTTGGTTCCATTTGTACAGATTTCCATAACCTGCTTCCTATTTGTTCATATCTCCCCTTAACCAAGGGGAGCTTTCTCTCACTGAGAATTCGTAAGAGTGCAGTTTTCCAGATAGTACTTAAAAACAGCAGAACAAAATGAAAATGAGAACATTATCTAGAATATTCTTGTTTGTTACCATCCTGCTTTTTCTTCATTACTTTTATTTCTTTCACTTCCCTTAACCTATGGTAGTAAATATTAAAAAAAAGTAAAATGAAAGAAAAACAACAACAAACAACAACATACAAACTAACAATGACTATAAGATGTGTTTTTTAGGTGAGTGGAATACTTTTTCTATAGGGATTTCTTTGAATGAAGTCAGGCTGATTAATGTTTTTCTGAGGACATGCTGCATGTCCTTGCATCTGCCTGCCGTTAAAGAAATGGAGAATAAGATAAAGATCTTAGAGAGAGCACATTATGGAGATGTTTTTCAAAGGTGCGTCGTCTTAACTTCCGTAAACTGACCCATTGTGCTAACTGCTGACTAGAAGTACAGCTTGGTTATACAAATACTCCAAATATTGTGAAATGCATTGTTATTTCTTGATAAGAAAAGATCTTTTATCTTGATACCAGTGTCATCTTACGTGCTTCTTCTGTTGAGCTTCCCTTAGTGTTCAGCAAGTCTTTTCAAAAGCTTCAGAGCTTTCTCAATCTTATTCTCTCCAAAAACCTCAAGAATGGGTTGCTCTTCTCCCCTGGTTGTTGGGTCAGCAGGTTGATATACGAGTACAGGCTTGGGAAAAGTTTACAGTGTCATAGCTGGCATTAAAAAAAAAAAAAAAAATTTATGCCACATCTTTTTAATTACAGGAGGTTTTAACTGTGATGTAATGTGAGATTGTGGTGCTGATTACAATGTGATAATCAACTTGGGTAAAAATACAAAGTTCTGATAAATGACTGAAGATTGCTTATAGTGTTAATGATCAGATTTTCAATCAAGGTGCTGCTGATTCCAGTTTATTTAGAAATGTTGTGTTGTAAGAAGGAATTTGGGAACTGTAGTCTCTTATTTGTCTAAGGACTATCTCATAAATATACCTGTACAAGGAGACAGAGTGAACAATCTATTTTCGAGCCTTCAAACCCCAGTTTTGTACAGAAAATACTGTATAGTAGGGCATTAAATTAGTATCAGTGGGGAAATTCTCTCTTCAGTTGTGGAAGAATCACAGTTTTCAAAGATTAGTAGCTTAGCACTCAACTTTGTTATTCATTTCTAGACATGCATATAGTTGAAAATTTTGAAGAGGATTTAACTTCAACTCCACAATAAAAGAACAAAATCTTACCTAACTTTCCAAACTACCTCTATGGGAATTACTTTTTCTTTTAAATATATTCTGTGAGATGAATTGTTTTCTTAACATCTTTAGAAGACATGAATTAAAGTTTTCTCAGATAGCGTTCTGCCAAAAAATACGTTGTCATCAGGAAAATGTAAGCAACTACAATTACAATGTTGTTCTTACAAGGCCTGTCAGCAATTCTTTTTTAAATACAGAATCAGCAATACCCAGAGGAAAAACGTAAGTGAAACTCATTAATTTAAGAATTAATTTTCATTTGATTTTTTTTTTTCCAATTGGAATATTTGTAATTCTTCATTGTGAAGTATGTGGGGAACCTCAAGTACTCAACTATTTCTTTCCATCAGCTTGAAAATAATATCTGTGCACTTGAAAATCATTAGTATAATAATACAATCTGGTGTAGCTGCCAAAAATAAAAACTCCTTTTAGATGTAGTAAGGTAATGTAGCTGTCATCTCCAAGAGCAGAACCCTAAAAAGAACAGCTTAAATATTCGCATGCCTGTTCATCTTCTGAAATTGTTTCCTTGTAATAGAGGAAATGCACATGTGTTATTGATGTCACATCTGGGCTCTTTCCAGTTTCAAGAACAATCTCCATATGGTGTATTATGTGCTTCTCAGCCTACATGGAATGATTTCTCTCATGTAGATAAGCTTCTACTGCTGCCAGTCAGCATGCATTGGAAGTTGCAAAATGCTAATGTATGCTCTGTACATTTGGTAGAAACATCTAAAAAGAAAAACGCAGAGGTGATTTATATAGTGCTTTGAACTTGCACGTAGTTCCATTAGTACGTACATATTTCTATTATGAGTCATCATAGTCTGCATATAGAGCGATAATCCAGTATAAAAGCGCATTTTAAACTGCCATTGAGCAGTATTAGAGCTGTGCTCAGTAGAGGTAGAGCCACGGTATGAGTGCTCAAATGTCACTGTTGATGTTGACTGTTGTGGTCCAGAACTTGCTACAGGTAAGTAGTACTGACTGATAGTAGGTGCCAGTGGCATTATGCTGATGTACCTGATTCTTGCCAAGATTTCTTTTTTTCTCCAGTTCTGGTAGATAGCTGTTTCTGTTTTCTAAGCATGTGAAGCAGTGCAGCATTGCTTCAGATGTTGTTAAGGTGAGTAAGCAGTTGCCCAACAAACTAGCAATAATCATTTTTCAGTTAAAAAAATAGCATATCTTACTAGCAGCAAGTGAGAGGGAGTATGTTGGAGGGGAGTGATTCCATAGTGTCACTTGTGGAATAAGCAGCACTTCAGTTATCTCTGAAAAGGTGAATGCTCTGGAATGTGACAAAAAAATGCTTTTCATGGTATATTCTTCGACTGCTGTTGAGAAACCTGTTGCTAATAGTGAAACCGGTCAGATAATTGTTAGAGAATTGTCAAATATTCTTTGATACTGAGTGAGACAGCTCAGGCAATCACTGAAGTTGTTACTGTGGGGAATTATAGGATGATAAAAACCTGAATGAATGGATACTTGTGTAGGAAAAAAGTAAATATTTTGCTAGTGACACTTCTGTTTAGGAGTTCTTTTGATAACCAAGCTGCTACAATTTTACAGGTATTGTAGCTAGAAGTAATTTCTTTATCTTAAATACAAATGCATTTTAATAATGCATTTTTGTTTCCTTTCCTTCCCACACAAAATTCAGTAGCAATGAGCCTGAATTCCATGAGGCAAAATTTTCCAAGTGGCTTCTAAAACTAAAATAATTCCAATATCATTTAAAAAAAAAAAAAAAAAAAAAAAAGCAACTTGAGATATTCCCCATCTTTCAGAGTAAATGATGTATTAGCTATAAGAAACAAATGTGGCTAAAGTTTCCACAGATGAAGATTTATCTTCTTTAGTTGTCAAAATACTGTCGCAAAAGCAATGAGTTTTATGTTTGTAACCATCCCCTAAAGTGGGAAGATGACTGGAGAGTTAGACAGGGAGGAACCTGACAAGGTTTAAACAACAGCAAGCATGGAGTCTTACACCAGGAGAAGAATAACAGCATACATTGATACAGGTTAGGAGATGATCTGCTGGAGATGAGCTCCATAGAGAAGGACATTGTGGTCCTAGTGGACAACAGGTTAGCCATGAGCAACCACATGCTCTTGTGGCCAAGAACGCCAGTGGTATCTTGGGGTGCATTAAAAAGAGGATGGCCAGCACGTCAAAGGAGGTAATCCTCCCCCTTTATTTTACCCTGGTAATGCCACATTCAAACTATCGTGTCCAGTTCCGGGTTCCCTAGTTCAAAAAAGACAAGAATCTCCTAGAAGATGTGCAGCAGAGGGCCACAGAAATGATAATGGGCCTGGAGCATCTCCCATATCAGGAAAAGCTGTTCAGCTTGGGGAAAAGACAACCAAGAGGGAATCTAATAAGTGTTTATAAATAACTAAAGAATGATAGGAGGCTAATCATAGAGTAAACGAGGCCAGGCTCTTCTCAGTGGTGCATAGCAATAGAACAAGGAGCAATGACCTAAAACTCAGACACAGGAAGTATCATACAAACATATGGAAGAACTTCATTACAGTAAAGGTGACAGAGCACTGGAACAGGTTGTCCCAAGTCTCCACAGCCTCCTTCTATGGAGATATTCAAGACCCATCTGGGTGCTTACCAGTGTGACCTATTGCAGGGGACCTGCTTTAGCAGGGAGGTTGGACTTGACAATATCAAGGTCCTTTCCAGCCCCAGCAATTCTGTGAAGTGCTTACCTGCTATTACTGACAAGAGCATGACTTCAAATGTAGAAAAACGTTCAACGTAGTCACTGTGTAGATCACAGAGATTGAATTTAAAAACATGTAAGGAAAACTGCTGTGATACTGAACTGAAATTGTTATGATGGGATACCACGAGATAAGGGTTAGAAGCTTGTGGTAGCAATAGTAATGGGAGGACGGTTGGACTAGATGATCTTGCAGGTTGTTTCCAACCTTGCAATTCTATGACTGTTGATGATATCCTACTGAAATTGCCAGTTCCACCCTCTAGCACAGAGATGCAGAGCTGTTAGGTCCTACAGTTGAGGGGAGTTTCGGTAGTTGGAGAGACACTTTTTGAAGCTAAAAAACACAGGCCTAAGCAACAGAAAAGATAAAGATTGAAAAGGCTATGTCTTTTGAAGTGTTACTCTGCATATATTGTTTTATCAATATTTGCTTTGTTGAAGAAAGATAAAGAACAGCTTAGAAAAGCACTGTAAGACGTTTTGGGAGAATGAAGAAACAAACTGATTTCTTGAAGAGACTTGAAAAGTTCTCAGGTCAGTAGATTCCCAGACCTCTATACCTAGCGTATAGCTTAGGAGACAAAAACATTACCTGTAATAGAGGAAAAAATGAGCTGAAAAAAAATCAGATAAGCAACATGGGAGAGGCTATTCCCCATTTTTTCTGAAAACATGTGATCACTATGAGGTCTCTAGCAAATAGCATACCCACCTTCAAAATGGTTGGGAAGGAAGCCTGGGGAACAACATAAAAGCCAACCTCAATTCTTGGTAAGATTATGGAATAAATCTTCCTGGAAGCCATTCTCAGGCATGAGGATTTAAAGAAGGTAATTCAGAACAGCCAGCGTGGATTACCAAGAACAAATCATGCCTGATTACATTCCATGATGAAAGAGCTGGCTCTGTGGACAAAGGAAGAACAGCACAGGAAGTTTACCTTGACTTATCAGATATTTTGACATGATTTCTTGTACACTTTGGTAGCCAGATTGGAGAGAGACAGGCTGGAGGCCACAGGATGGTTGAGAAAGCCACTGCACTGTATTTCTTAAATAAGTAAATAGCTTGAAGCCTAATTTATGGCTGGTTAAAAATGACATTCTTCAAGGTTTGCTACTGGCGCAAATATTGCTTAATGTTTTTATCTTTGACATTGATGATGGGATGGAAGGTACCCTTTACCATGCTTATGAATGACAGTGAAATGGGTGAGGAAGAGAGGTGGTCTATACACTGGACTCTACAGGGCTACTATTCAGAAGAACCTTGACTAGCTGTAGGATCAAACCAAAAAGCTATGTGGTGAAATCTGATAAATTCGAGTGCAAAGTCCTGCATCTAGACTGGAATAAACTCATTCAATGGCACAAACTGGTGAATGACTGCCTAAGGAATAAAGCTGTGAAAAATAATCTGAGAGCCCTGATGAATGGCAGTATTAAATATGAGCCAGTATTTGGTAATGAAAGCTATCTCTATCCCTAACAGCCACGGTAATTGTAACCGGCATAGCAAGGTGCTCCTGCTTCTATAAGGAGATTGGTAAACTAGAGAAAGATCAGCAGACAGCTACTGGAATGGCTAATGGGATGGAGCACAATGGAGATTTATGTTCTTGAAACCATAGATCTCTTATTTTATAAAGGGATAACTATATAATTAGTTAATGATAAATGATTATTTAAATTGAAATGATCATTTAAATTATGTGCTTTTAACACCTAAGGCTGCGTAGGCTAAGAAACTAATGTGGAAACAGAATCTATGCATTTGATAAGAATCAGTATTCTTTCCAAACATGAAAAGGTTAAGAAAAAACAAAGTAGTATCTACCCTTAGTATTCCAATTTGCATTATGGCAAAGATGAAATATAAACAGATTAGAGGAGTTTTATGATTGGTATATTCAGTATTCTCATTTTAGATTTATTCTCATGTGCCTTGGTTTCCATAGCTACTAGTTTAATCATGATGCACGGAGCTATTTCTAATTACAGTATACGCCAGCATAAAATTAATTTTTTGAGTATCTTAAATAACAAACAGCTTACAGCTTGTTCCTTGGCGTTCTATTACCACATATCCTGAAGTAGGATACATTACCACATCATATTTGACTTGCTCAATTTTATTAGAAGTTTTTAAATATATACCTACTTTGATCTGTGTCAAGGGAGTGTATTTGATGAAGGAATGGAGTGTATCCAAGGCTGATGTATTAATTTTATATGGTAGGACTGAACATCCATTACAATCCATCTAGTTTTCAAATAGTGTTTAGTCAATGTGAAGACTGTAATGTCTTTGTATTCTTTCTACACGTTCTTTAATTAGGTGTTTTTTTCTTCACACAATAATAGAACAGATTACATATGCCTTCTGTCCTGAAGATCTTGCAGTATGCAGGACTCAAGTTCCAAAACAGAATGCAGGTGAAGTAGACATATATTTCAGTGTGAATTAGCTCAGTGAATGCAGGTAGGTCACGTAATGAAGTGCTACACATAAAACAGTGAAGTTAGTGGCAGCTGATGATCAGTGCCATTGAAAACCATGCCAAACCTTGTTGATCTTCAGTTATTAAATAAAATAGTTTTTTCCCTTTTTGTGTACAATCTTAAGTTATTATTTAAATAACAATTACAATTTATTTCCTTATTCAACTCTTTTCTCCTTCCCAAGCCCCGGTTATATTAAAACACTACCTTCCTAAACATGTTTCTGCAACATGAAGTAGCATGAGAAGAATCAGAACTGTTGGAGTTCTTGTTTAGCAGCAGTCAGCTTAACTAAAATGTCTTTGTATTTTAATAATCTGTGTTGTTGGGAATTGAAAATAGCCTTTCCTTATGTGTTAAGTTATGACAGGGATTTGCAGATTGACAGAGATATGAACTCCCAAGTAACAGCGGTAGGATGAGGGCTAACGGCCTCATGTTTCACCAGGAAAAGTTCTGGTTGGATGTCAGGAAAAACTTCTCTTAAGAAGTGGCTGGTCATTAGAACAGGCTACCCAAGAAGGTGGTGGAGTCACCATCCCTGGAGACATTCAAGAAACATGGAGATGCAGTACTTCAGCACAGTAGTGTTGTCCACACTGCGTTGCCACAGTTTAGTGGTGGTAGGCAGATGGTTGGACTCCATGATCTTAGAGGTTTTCTCTGACCTTAATGAGCCTAATGATTTTTAAAGGAGTGCTGGAGAAAAAAACAACACAAAAAATTGAGGAGTCCTAAGCAGGCTCTTGTTGAAAGTTGAATATAGTTTTTGCTCTCAAAAACAACATATCTAGTAGAGGAAAGCACAAAAGCTCAATAATATTGTTGTTTGTATTTTGTTTAAGTCAAGAGAAAAGAGATGATCAGCAAGGTCCCATGGGCATGAACTCCCCCAACAAACTTGCTTAAGTCATAAGAAAACTATTAAAGTGGGAATTGGTAGACTACTGAGGTACAGAATCTGAATTCAGGAAAAATATAGCCATGAAACATAAAGCTAAGTTGTTGTGATATTATTTACTGGACCATTAATTAATATAGATAAGTAGAAGTCCACTTAACGGGGGACAGACCCAAAACATTACATACAGCAGAAGAAATGTTTCATCAGTGACTAATTGGAAGAATTAAATAGAATTCATCTGAGATTACTGAAAGAAACCTGAAATTGCTTAATTGGTAGCATTTAATCCATGACTAACTTCGGTACTTTATCAGCGATACATAACAAAAGAATGTACTTTTAAAGTTATTAAAAGGAACTGTAGATACTTTAATATTTTCTAACATTTGGAAAGAAAAATTGTAATATGCTGAGTTTTTAATTTTTTTTTCTTTTTCTACAAAGGAGCAGAATTGCTTCTAACAAATTCTTAACAATATCAAGTAAAACATTGCAGATAGACTAATAGTTGCCCATAAAAATAAATAAATAAATAAATAAAAATCAAACTCACCCAACTGGTGAAAGGGGTCTCTAGCTATGCAGCCTAGATCCAAGAAATATCCTACTATCTGTGGCTGGCCCTTATATGAGCCCAGGTTGTCTCCACACTGGGTTCACTCCTTCTGGTCATGCGGGGAGCACAGGTGTGAACAATGTACCTGTGCTTCCTAGGCTAGCCACAGCCCTTCACCAGGTGCTCCATCACCTGTTCAAGTACTGCCCTAACAGTTCCCCTATATGTGCCGTGCAGAGAATTATGCTTCATTAAGGACTTGTTTCAATCTTTTCTGACAGAGATCTCTGACAGAGAAAGGAAGTGAATTTGTATCCTCTATTTCGAGTGAGTATTCCTCAATTGGACTCCAGTGAAAAATATATTTTACATCTTCTGTCTTTTACAGTGAAATCATTATTTCCTGATTTCTGAACAAAAAGTAGTTGGCACAGATGTATCTGTGGTGTTCCCTGCATAGTCTCAGTATTGTCCATATATTAGGTGTTCTGTGGGTCTGAGCTACAAAATGTGCCAAATCATTATAGTCCTATGATACAAAGCATGCCTTTTGTCACAGAAATAGATTGCTTAACAGAAGAGTAGCGTACCCTGACCTTATCTTTGTAGGCATATACTGGGTATTTCCTGGGTTAGCAGGTTGTAGTGGAAATGCTAAGTCATAGCTCGAACCAGTGATGAAGCACCTGATGGGAAGTCAGGCCAGCACAAGGGAGCTCAGGTGCACGTAATGCATCTGAGTGGCCAAAAGGTGTGGAGCCAGGATCCACCCCTACCAAGATCTTATTTAAGAGCTGGCAGTGGAAGTAAGGGGATCTTACTGGAGCACCCTGTGTATTTGAGCTAGTACGTTTCTGGAGGTAAGCATTTCCTTTATTTCTGTGCCTACTGCTGTTGTGTTGGATTAAGTCTTTATGCAGTGTAGTTTCTGGCCTTGCTTTGATGTTGTTATTGAGTTTTTCATCACTTTACATGGTGATGCTGTTCTCAGTACCTAGCTCAGTTGTGCCTTAGAGTTTGGATGCTTAAAGGGGAGTGTAGATAGTAACTACTAAATATTCCTACTTGTAACTAAAGAGAGTTCTCTAACAATAGTATGATTAAGTAATACTTTTCAAGGGCCCTTTTCCTGTTTTTTTTTTTCCAAGACAAACATTTTAAAATCTCAACAAGTACTTTATTCTTTAAAAACAAGTTTTTGAGAATTAATATTACTAATTACTTCAATAGTACTGTAAACAGGCTAGTCATTGCTAAGTGACAGTGAATGCAAGAATCATTCTTAAATTACTAATTGAAGTTATTTTGGTTTATTATGTGTTGTGGAATATTCTGAGATTTTATGTAGCTTTCTGTGGGATGTAAAAGGAAATAAGTGTGTATGTCAAAGCATATTGCTTTAATATCTATTTGTGTATTTATTTTATACTGTCTATTTAATATTTATTTGCGTATTTTATTTTGAATGCCTCAAAGTACAGCACTCTTTTCTTTGAGTGAAACTCGGTAAACTGTTTCACTGAAATTGCATTTACTCTAGAAGTTCTATTTCAGAGGCTTCTTGCCTCAAAAGAATAAGTGTGTTAATTTTAAGTTGTGGGAGTCTGCTAAGTTTATTCCAGGAGTAAAATGGAACTTATTCTTGATTTATTAATATAATACATGCTGCCTTCTAGGCAATCTAGAATAATGCTGTTCTGTCTCAGTGAATCTATTTTTTTAATTGCTATTACTGTTGCATTCTCGCTCCTCAGAAGTTCTGTGAAGAGATTTACTCTAAATGTGGTTTAGAGTATCATCTAGTATTTGAAAATGATTTGTGTTTATAAATAAACATATGTATTTATGCTATTTCAAGGGGAGAAGACCATATGGTTTTCAGCATATAGTAGTTTGTTTTACAGTATCTGTATGTATGTATTTAATATCTTTGTACTGATTTAAAAGAATAATAGATGTACTTGTCATGAAATATGTAATAGCTGAGACTTTCCTGTTTAAAAATGTGTTGCAAATTCTTTGGAGTAGAAAAACTGGTATAAATATTAGTGAAAAAAAGTTTTTTTATCCCTTGATGGAGACCTTTCCTGGATGCTGTACCTGATAGAACTGTGAATGTCAGTTATTTATCTTACTTTTACACCTGTGCTTAGAACTTTCTTTCTTTCAGCATTGTCTGAGAACTTAAAAACTTTGTCCAAAATCTCACTGGACTTACGCTGAGTGACAAAAGCCCAGCTTTTGGAATTTAATGGGTTATACAGGCCTGAAGTCTGTTGCCAGGAAATAGAACTCAGGCTGTGCTCTGCTGCCATTACTTGATTGTATTTAGTTAGGACAGTTTAAAATCATCAGTAGATAAATCTAATGTTAAAATGCTTCTTGCAAGAGTAGCATGGAGAAGGCATTGGTTGCTGGTAGGCATTGAGTAGTGGTGGAGGGAAAAGGATGATGGTTGTGAGGAAGTGAAGCAACATGATCTGCTGAGGCTCATGCTGTATCATGAGAAAGCCAATGGTATTCTGGGATGCATTAAAAAGAATGTGGCTGGAAAGTCAAATGAGGTTATCCTTACCCTCTCATCTGCCTTGGTAAGGCTAAATCTAGAGTACTGTGTCTAGAAAGGCTAAGAGAGCTGAGGCTGTTCAGTCTGGAGAGGAAAAGTCTGACGGGAGATCTTGTTAGTGCTTAATGGATGTGGAACAAGGCTCTTTTCAGTGATGGCCAGTGTTAGAGCAGGGGTTTGTGGTCACAAATCATAACATAGGAAGTTCTATACAAACATGATGATGAACTTCTATACTTTAAGAGCTACAAAGCACTGGAATATGCTGTACTGTGAAATATGTGGGTTCTCCTTTCTAGAGATGTATGAAACCTGACTGGGCACTTTTCTGTGTAACCTGCAGTAGAGAGCCTGCATCAGCATGGGAGTTGGACTTGATGATCTCCTGAGGTCCCTTCCAACCCCTATGCTTCTGTGGTTGTTTGTGATAGTATTCATCTTGTTGAATATTATCCTTGCTTTGGACTGTGCCTAATCGTGGTTTTGTTAAAGAAGGGCAGCCTTCACACTGAGCCTAAAAAAGGAAGATCAACTTCAGATTAAACAATGTTATTTTAATTTTGTCTTGATTTAGTGGGTGAGTTCAAACCAGTGGATTTTAAAGAAAATCTCTGCCACACAGTTTATGTAGTGCATCTGATGCAAGATAATATTCAGCAGAGGTTTATCATTCCAGGAAGCTGTTTACTAGCTGGGAGTAACCCAGCTTTGTTGATTCTTAAGGGATAGAGTTCTTACTTTTAATGAGCTTGAAGATCTTTCTACTTAATTGATTAGGCAGACTTTAAAGTAGTAACACATGAATTACGTAGCTTGGAAAGTTATTTCTGTCAAGGATGTTATCTTTGCATCTCCTGCAGTGTTCAGGTGAGGATACTTTTCATTATGTGAAATTCCACAATATTAATATTTTGTCTTGAAGACCCATGTACTTTTCACTAGAGATTTGAGTTAGACTTCTACTATTCCAAACATCAGGAGATGGCAAATAAGGTAAAATGAGGGTCTTTCACTGTGGCTGATATCACTTGATGTTGAATATCAGCTGGCTCTCAAATTTGAATTCTGCATTTGACATCAAGGGTAGTCAATATTGATATCTTGTTCTGTGGTCTATGGGAATAAAGTGGAATGGCTGGGTTTTTTCTGACTTGCTGCAACTTAGTCATGACTAGCTCTCCTAAAATCAGTGCAGATAGACAATGATAAAATCAATGGTGCATGTGTGCCAGAGTAAAGAACACCATTTAGAACTATGTATTTCTAGTGTTATTTCTGTAGCCTAGTACTTCATATTTTATTGTCATCTGGAGCATCACTGCGGTGTCAGTAAAGTTCTGTAGCAGCTCCATGCCTGGGTAAATTGTAATAATCAAATAATTTTAAGAAGTAGTCAACAGAAGGCCTTGTTTATAATCCCTAACCCAGCATGCATAACCAAAACTAAAGTAATCTGTCTCCTCTGTCTGCCTGCTGCAGTGATTGTCTTCCAAGATTCTTGATATTTGCTCGAGGTCGTGTGTTTTATTTATTTTCTTATTTTAGACATTAAAAAGTCCACTTTACGAAGAGCTTCATGAGTATCTGAATTAGTAGATTCAATGCCAGTGTAAGCAAAAGCTGCCATGAAGTTTCAAGGAATGTATAACACATTTCATTTTGTTTATGTGAGACTGTTGTTTGAGTTTATGGTTTCCTTGGCCTAATACTGCTGTGGAATATAGCCATCTGGTTTAGCAGAGAAAAGTAGGTGATTCTCTAAGATGCCGTGGCCAATTTGCTTGCTGCAAAATATATTTTCCACTTGAAGATCTGCTAGATCCTTTGGAAATACTAGTTCGCAGACTTTGAGTGTTTAAAGAAGTGATAAATTGGGATTGAATTTTCGAAAGTTCCTCAAGGTATCTAATGCACTTCAGAGAAGAAGCTGGTTTTCAGTTCCATAAGTCTGTGCATTTGCTAAATACTGTATCTAGTTTAATCTTAATCCCAGTGATCTAATTTTTTGAGGAAGTATGATGAAAGAATGTGAACTTGTTATTGCTGTGAAGTTTATAGTTAAACACACAACTTTAAATTTAGAACATAACAAATGTTGTGTTTTCCTTAAAAATGTTGTCATGATGAAAATCTCTTCTCGTGGAGTATCTGAAAGATGATGGTAGTAAAGGCCTTGAAGTGTAATCAAGTCTCTTATTTTCAGTGTCACGATCAAGTAGCTCAGGCTCTTTCCAAGTGATGTGGATGATTAAAAAAGGTTGCTCACAGTAAGGTAGAGATGATTGTGTGTAACAATTAAGTTCCTGAGATGGAGGAAGATGGGGAGCGTAGTTCCCCTTAATGAAAGAAAGGGGATTATATAAATAAATGAAAAACAGTAGTGCAGGGGAGCTAAAGATTGAAGGCATTCAAGTCTGTGGTGTCCTAGAATGAGTACTGTGCTAACAAATGTACTCCCTGACATGGAGAGTTTGCGATGGGTAGGGGAAGTCTTATGAGAGGCAACATGCAGTCTGTACTACTGAAATGTCAAGTCAACGAGTATTTATCTTTGCAGTAAATTTTTTGTTCTCTAGGGTAACATGGCTAGCACACAGAGGAAACAACCTATCCGAGTAGAACTTTACTGACGTTTTGATACTGTCTCATACATCATGGTAGAGTGAGGGGTAGAGAATTAGAGGGGTAGAGATGAGTTTAGCCATAAGACCAGTGCACCAATAGCTGACAAGTTCTATTCAAAATAGATAAAAAGTAGCTCTGCTTTATGTATGCTGACTTGCTCTTTGAGGAAGGAATGGTTCTTTCAAACCTCTGTTACCTTTTTTTTTTTTCTGTGGTGTCTTATTTCAGCTAGATAGTCTGTTAAAGTGCATAGTGTAAATTAAGAGCAAACTAATAAAACACCATCTGGTACATATATGGATCTCTTTTAAAATTTCAGTAGTTTTTTGAAGGCCATTATTTGAATCCTATCAGTAAGGAGATATCCTTTATAAGTATCCTTCTGCTTCAGTTCCTTAGGGACTTGATTGAAGCATAATCAAGTGACATGAAAACCCTTTTAGCTATCTTGAAATGCAAATAATTGTTTGAACTTCTGTGGAGTAAACTGATCTCAAACTGAAATATCTGAATTGGTATTCTAACTTTATATGGTTATGTAATGAGAACATCAGACTGTTTCTCTTCCTGTGAGGGTAGTACAGGTGGGGTGTTTCTGTTGATGAAAATTGTCTTTCCTAAGTTTCCTTTCAAGTCCGTCAGCATTTTTCTTCTCATCTTTCTCATCTCACTCTTTAATTCTTTATTCTTTTCACCCTTTTCTTTGAATTCTTACAGAAGAGATTGCATGAAACTGATTGAGAGGAGGTTGTTTTACTTATTCTCTGCTTGTTGTGCCTTTTTTCTTCACCACTCATTTTATTCACTTTCTCAGCTAGTCTAAGCAGTATAGCCACTACTTCATTCATTCCTTTGTGCTGTTTTACCACATACCTGCTCAGGTAGACTCCAGTCAATTCTGTCCACTTTGGCTAGAGAGTGAGTAAAAGTCACTGTTACTTAGCCAAACCATGAAATAAGGATTAGACTTTAATCCTTGCATGACAGTGCAGGCTAAAACCAGTCTAGCCTTCTCAGGAGAGGCTGAGATTTACATTTTAAAGATTTAGTTGAACTAGGAGTTTCAGAGGCAGTCTGTAGTGACCTGGTTAATTTTTAATGCTTTTTTCCTTTGGACTTCATTACATTTCCTTAGTGCAAGTGTGGGTGATAAATTTTAAGGAGCATGGCATGATCCCCAGATGACGTTGCTTTCTGTGTCAGTTTCTCAAGGTAATACAGAAGACAGTAAGCTAAGCATGTCTTTTCTGCACTTCAGTGCTCCTTGTAGCTCTCCTAAAAATCTAATTTTGTGAATGTGGAGCTGTGCTTTACAACTTCTTTGGTTAGGTATCTGGTTTAGGCAGAAGAGTGGTGATGATGGAGAGTAGTGCCAATCTGGATTAACATCTTGCAGCCAGACAAGATGTGGGTTGCTACTTCCTGTTGCTGAGGAGCTGGCAGTCTGATAAACATCTAGATGAGTTCACCTGGTGCACAAGGACAAACTTAAGATTTCTGAAGACCTGAGAATAAATTTGCCTCTTCTTAACAAGATCTGGCAGGATGAGAATATGTACTTTGTTCTAAAATCTAGATACTGCCTCCAGAATGTCATAGAAGTTGAATCTAGAGAAAAATAAACTGATTGCGTAGGATGTGCCACATACAAAAGCAAATGTTGTACATCTCAATAAATAAATTGCCTCTGTCTTTCTGATACAGTCCCTTGCCTAAGTGATCTGCACACATGAAAACTGAAGTGTCTCTGGATGTTCTAGTTCTTTGTTACTGTGGCTTTGTTCTTTGACTTTTGATTTGTTAGCGCTGAGCTGTTGCACAGAAATAAACCATCATTCCATTAAAATAGTGCATGTTCCATTAAATAGTGTATGCTCTATATAGTGTATCTTGCTTTATAAAATTGAGTAGATACTAGCTGTGTTATCAGTTCAACCCTGTTGTCTAAAATAGGGTACTTTGCCATGAATTCTTGCCTTCAGTTTTGGTTTTTGGCCTGTAATCTTTTATAGTGAGTAAGGTGATAGGTTGAATGAAGATTACTTGAGTAACATTTTATTATTAACAACTAGATCGATGTAGTTAGACCTTGAAAATATTTCTAGTTTCTGCAACCATTCAGTTATTTTCATTGACAGAGCATGACTTGAATTCAAATCATAAAGGGTATATTTCTGCTCTTACTCAGTTAATTTTTAGACACAGCTTTCTGAAAGCTGTGTTTATGGTTCCAAGAGCTGCTTTGCTTTTTATATTACTGGCTTTAATTGTAAGTTATTTTTCCATTGGAAGGATTGACATCAACTCTGCATGCACCTGTTTGGATTATATATGTTTATATATAAATTATAAATACCACCAACAAAAAGCAGACAAACACCTATTATGTATTATACATTTGAGGAAAATGTTAATTTTTTCTTTTTTTTAGAAAAGGACATTATTTTACTTGTTACATTAAATCTGCCTTGTCCTCCCACTTCCAGTTACTGTGGCTTAGCTTCCTGGTGATTACAGTGATATAATAGATTGCTTTGGCCCCTAGTTTGGTGTCCTTGATATGCTAGTGTGTGCTGATAACCTTCAGTTTAAGTCTGCAGTGTTTCATTGTAACTCTTCATTATTTTCCTTGATGTGATGGAATGGTAGGTGGCTGGCTTAGATTTTATGTAGTATTTAGCAAAGCTAATAAATCAGTGAATCAGGTTGTTAATCACGATCACCTTTGGGAGAGAACTAGAAATTGGTGGGACTGCTCAGTTGGAAACTGAATATCTGAAGGCTCATCAAGGCTATATATATATGTATATATATTGTGTCTATTCCATGTAGCAGTTCAGACTAACATAATAATTTAAACTCCTTAATTTGTATGATTTATCTTCCATATGTTAATGTCCATCACTATTGCAAAAAAAAAAAGTATACCTTAAGATCCCAGAAGCTGCTGTATGCTTTGCCAGAAAAATTGCACCTGGTATTATGAATACATGTTTAAAAACAAACAAACAAACAAAAAAAACCAACGTGAATCTATCTTTCAGAGGACATACAATTCCAGTCATAATTGTTTAGGAGAAAATTCTACAGGTAGCTCTACTTGGTATAGAGACATAAGGAAGTACAGAATTCAAGCCTGTAATTTCAGTGTTATTTTTGCACTAGCAGGCCTAGCTAGTCACCGAATCACAAATGAATGTACCTCAAGGTGTAATAACTCCAATTAACACCGCAGAGGATATTTGTTAGGTCAGCGATTTATCTTGAAAATAGAACTCAATAAAAATGTATGAAATTTTGATCTTGCATGGATTTTTATCTCAGTATCAAAGTAGTCCGAAGTCTAAGAGCCAGCTAGGTATTGTAGTAAAATATGAATATCAATCCCATGTTCCTAATGCTCAGATGTTTTTTCTAATTCTTTTGCCTTCTTATCTTGTCTTGAACTGCCTCCCCGTTCTTTTCTTGGCATTTTATTTTTAGGACTATTTCAGGAGATATGTAAATGGCTCTACTTTCTCTGCAACAAGATTCGGCTTAATAATTGAGATAAAAGATTTCTGGGATGTGGCTTGTCTTTAATTTTTCTCATTCCACAGTGGTACTGAAGATGTATGATACTTCACTGAATTACTAGGCATCACCACAGTATTGCAATATGTACTGTGGTTCACTTTCACTTCGTATGTGATCAGTATTCGTGGTTCAATAGGAGTTTATATTACGTACATCTCAAATGCAGTATGAGGATTTTAAGGAAAAAGATGAAATAAATATTGATAAACATATATTACTTATTATAGAAAGCTGTACATATACTCAAATATATATGTTTCATATGTACATATGTTATGTATATTGAAAGTGGGATCATCAAGTTGAGCTAATTAGTACATAAGATGCTGCTCACATTACAGCTCTATGAGAAGGAAAATGTTGAGACTTTTTTCACAGGTTATGCCATCTGGCCTCACTTTATTTAGTGTATGATTAGCATAACTTTTAATTCTTTTCATGTCCAGAATGCATAAACTCCTCTATTTTGTATGCCTTCTAAATCATTAGCCTAATTAAGAGCTCAGCAGAAAACTGCATTTTAATTGCTTGGCCTCTTTTAATAACATGCTAATTTTATTAGGTTTAAAATTATGCCGTAATGCTTCAAGAAATGGAGCTTCTGTAGTTTTTCTGTGGTGTATCTGTATTGTCAGAACTATCAGCAGCTATCACCCAACAGTCTTGCTGAGGTAAATATGTGTCTGCTCAGGAACGGAGACTTAATTTTCTTCATGCTTTGCAGCAATGTCAGCTGCATAATACTGACCTTCAAAAAGAGGTCTTTCTATTGCTCTGTGGTTTAGCCTGTCATTTTTCTTCAGGAATAATGAGAGAGTGTATACGTGCTTCGGAAATTGAGTTCCAATCCCTTAAAACTTCTCTTGTTTATTAATAAACCACCTAGAAAACTAATTTATTTTTGGTGTTTGTGTTGTTTATTTACTGTTTACTATTGCAGAGTACAGGAAGTGTGTGATTTCATTTTTGAATTTTTGAGATAGTGTGAGTGCTGTTTATCACATTATTAATTCAATAAAACAGTCACAAAAAGTCTCTTCTATCATTGTGCATCAGTAAAGTAACATGGTTGTGTGATGGTTTGATGAAAAACGGTTGGGCTGGTCAAACACTTAAACATACGGATATTCTTTAAATACCTCCATATTTCAAGGCTTTGTACTTATTAAAGTACGTTGTCAGAAGAGCTGAGTGATTGCACTGGGTAAACTGGTTAGGAAACATGGTGCAACTTATAAAAGACAGGGAAGATTCTTAGAGCATGTTGCTTTCAAACTATTTCATATACTGACAATAATGTTTATTTTACTGATATTTAAGTAGTCTTGAGCAAAAGGTGAGCTTTAGGCCTATCTATACAAACCATAATAACTTCAGTCTTTATGAATTCATACCATGATTGTAGTTTTATTCTCCGTGCTTGGAGGTGGTGATATTCATAGATCTTCCTTGCTGTCAAAGTGTGCATCATGTTTTGCAATTTCTCTTATCAGAGATTAAATAGCCTGCAAAAAGCTTTCTAGTTCTAAAAACTAGCCTTGTTTCCTAAAAATGAGAATGTTAGAGAAACTCTTACTAGTAGCTTCTGAGAACTATAATGTTAAAGCTGTTTTCAATACTGAAAAAGAAATAAGTGAAAAAAATTAATATTTGCATTCTTAGCAGTGTGATGCTGATCCCAGGCAAGAGATTAAATGATTCTTAGGAGACCTGTTTAATCAGAAACTGAAGGAATATAATCTAATTAATGCAGTCAACTGGGATAAATGGTAAGTAGATCTTGTTTGACAAAAGAAATGTTGTAAGGATGTATTTAAAAGCAGATGGGGACCCTGAAAATCAGAATCAATTTTTTTAGTACTTGACATTTTGATTAAAAAAAAAAAGTGATACAAATTCAAAATGGTACACTACAAATAGAATAGGGATTGGCTGATGGCTCCTGAATTAATTTTAAAGGTGGTATAATCACCCATGTGCTCTGTTTTAAGCAAGAAATTGAATGCTTTGATTATATATTGTTTAATGTTAATGTTTTAATGTGTAGTCAATCAACTTTTGGCATTTTGGTTTTAATGTTGAAAAAAATTCTTGACTGATATTGAAGTAGATAGAACTTTAATGCCGCAGACAGTTTTGCTTTGGAACAACTTCCTAGCAGGTGCTGTGCTGCTTGCTTGACTTATCCATGTGGACTGCATCATGGCGGAGTTTGCGTAAATTGAATTGTACAGTAAGAAAGTCTGCTGCTTTCTAAATGTTAACAAGTTGAGGCTTGTCAATGTTTTTTTTTTTTGCTTTTTTTTTTTCCCAGTTTGCTATGCAGAAACTTCTGTTGGAGTGACCCTTCTTAGTTTTAGGATATTGTCAGAGCTGTAACTTTACTGTCTGTTACTGTCCTAGTTATCATGTCTATTCTGGCCCAAAATACTTGCAAGGAAGAAAATACTTTCTTATTCTCTTTGCCTCCCACCCCTTACAAGGCTCTCACTTTCACTCTTTTAGACCGATGTTCTTATGTTGAAAACTGAGGAACAAATAGGAAAGTTCTAGTAATATTCTCAATGCTAAGAAAGATTCTATTTCACTTATCTTGTAGTCTACTTTTCAAGTAATGAATTACAGCTAATAACTTTCCAAATGCAAAGATTCAGGTGCCTATCTATGTAAATTTCCCAAGCAGCTTGTAGCAACACACAAAATCCTTGCGAAGTTTGGAATATATTGTGCCCAAATAGTTTAATGCCTTTGCCAAATCAAAGATGCCTTTGGTTTTTCTTTTAGATATTGTGTTGTGTCAAACAGGAATTCCAGAACTTGTCATAACTACTGAAGGAAAAGTGAATTCAGGAAAATTACACCTGATTTATATATAGATATGTTGTTTTATTAAATTTGTATTGGAGGAATTAACCATGTGTGTGTATAAATGCTGAATTGTGACTGGGTATGGTGAAATAGAACTTGTAAGATTTCACAGATAGATGTGGAAAGGAAGTAAAGATCAAATTAAGAGTGGATGAATGCACATATAATTGATACTGTTGAAGTAAATCAATGATGCAGTGATTACCTCAGTCTTAAATGTATGTCAATGCAATACAAGCACTTTTTCACTGTGTGGAAGTTCAGAGAACTCCTGATCATACATTACTTTCAGCACTCTTAATTAATTCTTTGAACTTAATACTCATAATTTCTTTCAGACCATAGAGCTGTTATGGATGTTCCAGTTTTCTTAGAACTGCATAAGTATGCAATGTACATTCTGGACTTCAGCCACTTTTTAGCATATTCACTTGGACTACCACATAGCTAAGTAAATAGTTTATTCATGACTAGTTTATCTGTGAAGACTAGGTGAAGACTAGTAATTGTATTTTTAAGAGTTAGAGGGGTATTCTGACTCTGAAGGAGAAGTTGTACGTGCATTATACATAACACTGGTGAAGAATAGGATAGCTGTCAGTCTGGATTACAATCTAGAGATGTTCCTACAGAGCTCTTCACATTAGTGTGTGACCTCTGTCAACCTCCCTTTATTACTTCTCCCTGATGTCAGTGGAAAGGAGTGAAAGAATGTTTATTCATTTCTCATAGCAATAATCACAAACAGAAGTTTTCAGGATCTTCCTGCTTTTTCGAAGTAATAATTGAGTAAGCTTCAGTAGTTACCTCTTCATTGTATTTTCAAGCTACTATAGTAGATTTAACTAGATTTTTTTCCTTTCATAGCAGAAGTACAACAGAAAATGTAACTCATGCTGTAAGAAATCGCTTACAGTAAGCAAGGCAATGATGGGACTGTGAAATGGCCATATACACTGGCAGTCATTTCAGGTGACCAAGTATGGAAAGTGCTGCTGGAACCCAATCCTTTGTGAGAGATACCTCACAAATCAGAAGTCAGTCCTTCACAAATCAGAAGGGGGTTTTCATGTAATGCATGCTACTCTTTTTAATGTCTTATTCCAGAAAAACAGTTGCAGAAACGTGTCAAATGAGCATCTTTTCCCCGCTGGCCAAATGTCTTGGTTTTGACCCTGTTGCCATTCATAGAACCATTGGAATTTCTGTTGCTTTTTCTGTAACAGGAAAACAAAAGATCTAGAATTAAGCTTTTAGTAGTAAAATTGCTCCTTATTATGGTAAATGATTTTAATTTTAGAAGTGAAATAAAACATTGAAATGCTTTTTATTAAATATTTAAATGCATTTTCTCAATTTTTTTCTGCAGTATTTCCCTTCTTTCTAGTCCCATTCAGTTTTTATGTGGAAAATATTTATGTATAAGAAATGATGTGGAAAAGATATTAAGAAATAACCAACTTAAAGATTTCTCCCTCTCATTCTCCAGAGTCCAGAGATGTTATAAATGGAGAAATGAAGAGTTAGATCATAGCAGTAATGACAGATTTCACTTAAAAGATAGAAACGTACCAAGGCCAGTCATTTGACTTATTTGTGTTGCTCTGAAACATGGTCTTCTGCTACTATTAAAGAGGAACTGGAAAGATACTGTGAGATCATTTAGGCCACCCCTTTTTTTCAGGAAGCAGATTTAACTTAATGTTAAGCAGAGAAGAAAGACTTGTTGCTTGCTATGATCTTCTTTATAACCCCTACTAAAATGGCTATCTTTTTCTTTATACCATCCTTTCTGGTGCACTATTTTGTGATTTGCTACAATCCTTTCAAGCTTTTCACTGGAATGGGAGTCTGTGAGCAGCACTGTTCTTAATGCAGTCATTTACTTTTTTTTTTTTTGGAGACTTTTTTTTTCCTACATGTAAATATTGGTTTGTATTCTGTTCTTGTCCTCTAAGACAATTGTAGTCCCTTTAAGTTGTATGACGTGCAAATGTTACTAGTGTAATTTCTATTTCATTATACTGATGATGAAAATGCTGAATGAAAAGGCATCAAAGTTTCAGACAAGTTTTTAAACATTTCAGAGCTCAAATGAAGAAATAATTGCTCCTGGCAATTTGTTAAAAAGGGGTTTGTTTTAGAGGGTTGTAAGTTTAGGCATTGGATATCCAAAGCTGATACCCATTTGTGAGTAGGCAAATGTGTTTATAAAGGAATTATTTGGATGTGGAGGAACTCTGGATCACTTCTTCAGTTATGTTTGGTTTTCTTTGTCAGCACATCACTTCCTTGAAGTGCCTACACCAAACACTTTAAATGTAAAGATATTTGACATTTAGCTTTTGTCAAAAATTAAAATATTGTAACTTATGAAATAGGAAGTCAGATCTGTTGGGCATTATAGTTTGAAGTGAAAATGTGTGATGGATCCTTTCTTCACCCTGCCTTGCTAATACAGCATCCTTCAAGGGTATTCTTGGTTGCAGTAAGTAGTACAATCTCTTCTGGGTTTCCTGGGCAAAGCTTTCAGTAATCTCAAAGGCTGGCCTGGCAGTATGCTCTGTTCCCTATTCTAGGTTCCCTTGATGCTTACCCTGGCAGCTTCCCTGCCTGCCTTGTTTCACAGCCACAGCTTGCCCCATTGTGCACTATGTAAACATTTGCCAAATGAAGGTTCACGGGTACGTTTTGAAGCAGTCTTTTGCCCTCCAGAAAGCACATTTTGTCCCGATTAGCAGCAGCAAGCACAAGGCAAATAGATTTCCTCCTCTCTACAGCTCAGCTGTACTCACAAAGTAGACCTTATAGTTAGTAAGTGATGAACCAATAACTGAAGCAAATACTCTTTTATGCGGTGTCTTCATTGCACCAGCAGGCTCAAGAATGCAGTGTCACGTAACAGATGGGGGGGAGGGGCATCATTGGGACTGAATAGATGCTCAGAAACAGCAAAAATATAGGTGTTGAGTGTGCAGCTAGAAGCCTGCTTTGCTGGACAACAATGCTCAAGAGCCAAGCCATACTGGACAGTCAACCAATAAGTTTGCAACTAACGCTGTGCTGCTGTGAGCATTTCACAAAGTGCTGCTATAGAAAGGAGCTTTCCAGAGTAACCAGATGATAGCTTGTTTTGACAACTGTTCTGTAAAGATGGCTGCAGGCACTGTCCTAGTCAGTCAAGGAAATTGGGACTGTACTTTGAAAAAAAGAGAGGATGATACTGGGCTGTCCTTACAAATGTGAAGTGGCAAAGAAATGCCCTGAAGGTACTTCTGTAGCTCCCTCACATAAACCATTTAAATAAGGGAAAATAAAGATTTGTAGGTTCTCAGGCTTGACTTGTGATTATGTGCTTGCATATTTGTTTAAAAAAACAAACAACAACAACAATGTGGAGAAAGTAGAACTAGTAAAGTAGCTGCTTAAGTGTACATGGAACTTTGCAATGTTTATGAAAACATTTAAATAGGTCTGGAAGACATCTGTGTACCTACCTACTTCTGTCTGCAGCTCTAGCTGCCACCATTGCTGGTTCAGTGCTTTATGCTCTTTTTTTCAAGAAAAGGCAAAAAAAAATTGTCTTAAGTATTTTAGTACTATTTATGTAGTGATAAACTAGAAGAAATGATAGCAAAGAACACAGAAGGGTGTGCATACCCTCAAAGGGATGAAACATGATTGGACATAATATACTGACTGCTAATCATATGAAGTTACATACTTGTGATTTTTTTCATTTAAATAAGGCTTGAATAACTCTTCTGTTTTACTGGCTTTTTTTCCTCTGACCTCAGCATTTCTTCTTAGTGTGGAACCTGTTTTTCTGGTCCAGAGAGCTATTTCATGCCTTTAATGTATCCTAGGAAAACTTAAATGGACTTTTTAGTAGGTGGTCATTATTACTCATCATTATTTTTAACACAATGATACGTATGTATCATCATACATTAGTTATAGCACTCAAAAGTTAGAATTTTCTGCTGGTTTTTCAGTGGATAGTGTATCTGTTCTCTTGTTTAATCATGATCATTTCCCATTGACATTGGAATATCTTTCCACTGAAAGAAAACAGTCACTCTTACTCCCCACAAAGCTTGCAGCATCAGAGTGACACACAGTAGTGTTAGGTAATCTAGATGCTGGTGGAAACAGATGTCTCATGAATGCTGGACTTTCGTAATGTACTGTTGTGTTATATTAAGTATGTGGCAGTCTGATTTAGTTCCAAAAATTGTCATGTATCAAACAGACATTGATCATATGTATCAGTAGAGCATGCTAACAAATCTAATCTACAGTATATTGTTTTATAAGTTTAGGACCATATTTTTCCAGGATGTTTTAAGTGTCTACATTTTATGATTGTTTATCAGTATCTTAGAGTAGTAGAAGTTACCTTTTTTATTAAGACTGAAAGGCAGGGAAAAAATTAAAAGTAGCCACTTCACATGAGAAAGAGAAATAAATTCTATAATTACTTGTTTATGTGTAAGAAATTTAAAGAAGAAAAAGTGAAACTATAGAGTGAGAAGTTTTTTTGGATGACATTGATAAAATGAAAATAACTGGTAGTGGTGAAGTTGGATTGAGTCCTGAATTATGCTACTAGAAGAATAAATCGGGAAACCTAAATTATGTTGTTAAGCTAGTGAACCTAGTACATAACTAAAATTATGTGATTTTTTTTTTTTTTTTATAATGTGGAAGAAGCTAGGGAGAATAACAAGATAGAAACATTAGGAAGAAGGGTGTTTTTTAACAGTATAAAGAAAAGAATGTTTCCACGTAAATTATGAAAGATCATTTTTTGTTCAGAATGGGGATCTATATGATGTGACTGTTTAGGTTAATATGTAATAGGAAGGCAGGTATACTTTCCTAGTCAGGGAAGACTGTGTTTCTGTTTTCATCTGCACTTTTCTAAATGTGTAAAACGTTGGGCCATATTGTGATGATATGGTGGCTGTGCATGATAATGAATGAAGAGAAAGGAAATTGACAGCTGTAAATAACAATGAACAACAGTTTCTTAGTAGCAGAACTACACTGACCTGTTAACTAAATGAACTGATGAGAATTCTGTTGCATTTCTGGGTTTTTTTTAACTGAATGATGATTTCTGTGAAGCAAATGTGTTCAATGTTGTTCACAGTAACTGTTTCTTACCTTTAAGTAAAATATGGCTTTCTTAAGTATCCAAGGAAACCATTTCTCTTGTACCCTTATTTGTTTATGGAAAGTTTCCAGAGGAGAAACTTTTCAGTTTAAAAAATAAACAAAAATAGCCAGTGTATGCTCTGATAAAACAAATCCTTTTGAAATGTTCTGGCCCTTGATGTGCTTCTGTTGCCATGGGAATGGAGGCTTTTATTTTTTTCAAGTTGGTTTATTTGTTCTCCTTTGCTTTTTAGTCTTTTCATTATAAGTTTGGTGTTGTACTAGCAGTGGTGTACCTCATGGAAGAGTAGTCATCCTTTCTTTTATTTCTCTTTTATGTCCTTTAGGATTTGATGTTGAAAAGAAGAAACAAATATATTGGCAGATACAAATATACCAAGAGTGTGCTTCATTACACTGAGGCAGTAGTCTCAGTATGTCACAAAAAAGGTCATGTTTACAAGGAAGAATGAGTTTAAAAAATAAAATTAAAATCAAAAATGGTAACAGAACTACATGACAAAAAAAAAAGTGGATGTTATTAGCTCTTTCCTTTACATACACATGAAAATTGAAGAGTTAAGCTATGGAGGAAGGTCATGAAAACAACGCAGTTTTTCTGTGAATTGTTGTTGACTTAGGATATTTGCTGCTACAAAATTTTTCATTCATAAAGACATTTTGAGCTTGTTTCTGCCTTTTATTTCGTGTTGGGTCTTCCTGGATCTCAGTAAGGAAGATGTCTCAAACACATAGGTAGTTAAATGCTATTTACTGAATAGAAAGTGAGAGTAATGATTTAACCCCAAGGCCCTTCAGAAACCAAGATGGCATGAGGTGTGCCAGCATCAGACAGTCCTCTTCAAGGTGGCCATGGCATGCTGCAAGTTCTGATCTGTGAAGAGGTTCAGCACACCTTCCCTGCCACATTTCTGTATCCTTTTTCCTCCATGTAAACCACATCTCTCTCAGCTAAGAGTCTTCTCTTCCCTGGCAATGCTACTACTGTTATCTGAGTGTAGAATGTCTGCAGAGGACAGGTCACATGTCAGAACATCAGACAGGACTGCATGTACACCCTCCACAATAGCTGCAAAGCATAACAGACATGGAGGGGGATCATTCAGCAGGTGCTTAACCTAATATATGAGCACTGGCTAGGGAGGCTTACTTGGGACAACACATCTCTGGATCACTAATTACTCATATCTTCCTGCATGGTTCCTGCTATAATAGCTTTTTCTGCATGTATATAGGAAAATAATGCTGTAAGTATGTGATCTGTAAAAAAAGTATGCGTATCTTTCTACTGAGTCAGAAGGGGAGGGAACATGCTTCAGACTGTGTAATTTGTGCCTCTACTCTGCAGATGTGTTACTTCTGAGGAAAGGTTTATACTTCAGAAATAAATTACATAATGTCTTCCTGTTGGATCTGATGTTGTCTTAGCTCTAATATGGTACTTTAACCTCCTTTACAGGTTTCATATTATAATAGTAGTTGTGAAATGACATCTACAGCTGAGTTCCTGTGAGGTAGATCTTTTAAACATGGCATCAAAAGTTAGTTTTCCCACTTTCTGTGGAGGAAGGAAAATGTGGGGAAATACATGCTAGTAATAATTTGAAAAGGTGTGCTAGTAAGTTAGTGCTGCCTTAAGCTTGTCCTTTAAAGTTGTCTGTGAAGGTGATTATTCTGCACTTGAACCCCTCAGATTAATGCTTTTAGGTAATGCTTAGTGAGTACATGAGATATTTTGGAAATGACTAGAAAAGAGTTCATGAAGTGGATAAGTATTCCTAAAATCTACAATGTTAGCAGATAAATTCAGGAAGACTCAAAGACTCTTCATGTCTATAATGTATTGCGTGATTTAGGAAAGAGTTGAGTTACTATATCTGCATTTGAAGTCTTGATTTTTAAAAAACAATCTCATCTGCTAGGAGGATAGATGTCACGTGGTAATGATGCATAATATTTTTTATTTTTCAGCCATTTTTATTCTTTAGACCATATGTTGAGAAATAGGCCAGGAAAACTTAAAGGTCTGTAATAAAAAAAAAGTATTGGATCATTAAATTATTGTACTTACCATGAACTTGTGAAAAGTTATTTCTGATTCTTTATTTGGCAAAATTTCTACACTGCAGATTGCAATTCCACCCTTGTTTAAACACTGCAGTTGAGTATGTGTAAGGGAGGTGGAGGGATATCTGGTATCTAAAATTCTTTTTTTTTTTTTTTTTTTTTTTACAGTTAAGATAGCAGTTCAGGAGATGTGGTTTGATTTTTTTTTTTTTTAATGTGTTTGTTGTTTTGATAAAGATGTGTTTTGTTTTTTTATAACCTCCTAGTTTTTTTTTTTCTTTTGGATGGGGGCAGGGTCATCTGAAAACTAATCTGCAATCCATTTATATGACTTAATTTTCCAGATTAGGAAGATCCTTTAATTGTGTTGTATTAAGCGATTACAAGTAGAGTGTGTAAAGGAATCTTAAATTGAATACCACCTAAAATGTACTGCTTGAAGAAAAATGTTTTCTTGATCTTGTTTCCTCCATTGCTGTGCAATGAGGACATTGTATGCTACTTTGATCCTTTCAAAGGCACTAAGTATATAACAGATGAAATAAAGGGATTATAGGATTCAGTGAGTTTGCTGAACCAGCATCATTACATCAGTGCTCATGAAGGTATTTACAAACTGCTCTTTCATGGCCTATGGTTGCGCAGTCCATTTCAGTTCTGACTTTAACACTTTTTCCTTATGAGTGTTAACGTGTTGGGGTGAGAGATGTAGTGCAACACTTACTGTGTGCTCTGCTAGGACATGATTTGCTGGCCTTTTGTCTGTTGCTGGGCATCCATATTGTTGGAAGCTTTCATTTGTTGAATACTTTGCAGGCCAATAGAATTGCATAGGAGTATGTCTGTGATTCTGTATGTGGTTTGTGTGTGTATATATGGATACATACACATAAAATTATAAAACACATGTATGCCTTTGCATTTCCATTCAGATACATGAAATGTATACATACCTTCATATCTATATATATATATATCATACATGAGTATGCGCATGCAAATATGAAACATGCATAGGTATGTGGGGGAGCTTTATTTCTAGCAACCTTTTTTTCTAACAAACAAGAAAAAACAGATTGCATACTCCTAAAACCTTATAGCTTGCTTAAGGAAGTTAGGTTTTGTTTACTCTTCTTGTGAATGTTACTTTAGGAAAATGATTATATCTGTTTAAGACATAGATTTTTCATGTGTAGACCATCACAGGGAGTGATGTGTTGCTTGTTAGAAGATATATTAAGGAGTAAAAAGCTTGCTAGTGAATTGCTGTAAGCATAGTTCAACTTGTGGTGTTTTATGAAAGATTTGTGATCTCTCCAGTTGTAAGTGGTGAACACAGACAACTGAACTTGACTCTAGAATAACTGTTTAACATCTATGATTTTTGTCAGCTGCTCAATTCTCTGTTAGTCTTGAGCTTTCTGTGCCAGTGGGAAGAGCCACCCAACAGGCTTTTGTTAATTTCTCTTTTCTTTTTCCTTGACTGATAATCTCCCCTTTTTTGGGGGGTTGTTTTTCTTTTGTATTCCTTTCAGAACTTGGGTGAAATAAATGCAGTTTGAGGAAATGGAGCTGGCATCTACACAAAGCATCTACTGTAGTTGCTTCTTAAACAGGCCTTCAAGAAAAGAGTCCACAGTGGGGCATCTCAACTTGTTAGCAACCAAGAGTTTACTTCTACTGCAAGGACATCTTTTCTGGCTGTATTTTTTCCACCTATAGCTTTAATGTAGAAAAAAAAATCTGCATTAGCTGACATGAAACTTCTCTGAAGTTGTATGATCTTAGTACCTTGCCTGCGCCTCTCAAGCACTTCATGGTGTATGGATGGTCTTAAAAGCATAATTTGCAGCAGTGTTTTCATTTGGTTAATTAGAAGGCATGAAGAGCTCTTCATGAGAAAATCAAAACTATATATTACACAGTCTCAAAACTACTTTTTCAAATGCACAGTTTTCTTTGCAGTTCTAAAAAGCAACAGTTTAAAGTCTGAATGTTCTCAGGTATTTTTTCACTTCCGAGTTTCTGTTGAGAATAAGTGTCAGCTGTGTGTAAAATAGTTTTCTTCTATGGAATTCTGATTTAGGATTTGACTGTTTCATGAGTGCAAAATAAAACTCTCTCAATAGTACTTTATATTACTTTTCACCCCAGAATGTGAAAGGCTAAGCACTGGTAATTCCTTATTATGCTTAACTTCAAAAGTTTATAAAGAATGTTTCTGTACCAAACAAAGTGTGAATAAAGTGTCTAAACTACAATTTATAAAACAGCAGAGATAAGTTCAAGTGATCGGGCTACCATGGGTAGTCTGAGTAGTTTGCTGTTCTGTGGTTTTTTTTTACATGTGCAGAAATCCGTTTTTCCTTCTGTACTATCATCTCTGTGGAGAAAGCTGAAGTGTGAAGCAGAGGGAATGCATGATAATGCTAGAAAGGCAAAGATACTTCAGTACTTCAAGATTTTGTAGGTTAATATTTTGCATTTTGTGGGTCATGAGGTCAAGTCATAACTTTAAGTTATTTGAAGTTTAAAAAAAATAATAATCATTAGCTTACAGCATATAGCCCATATCACAGAGTGATTTATATTAACCAATAGAGAGCCTTAACAAATAAACACCCTGCTTACAAGATTCAAATGGAAGAGATAATTTAAACTTTTTTTGTTAAAAGAGAGCTGTGAGGTAAAATTTAAATGGGAATTGTGTTTTGGAGCTGGTTTAATTTTTGTTGCTTGTACTTCTGCAAACCAAACTATGATGACAGTGAAGTAGCATGAATTCAGCTGGAAAGATTTGATGTTTTCTTTTCCTGTGAAGTGGCATCTCTTATAGGATGATGATGTTTCCCAAGGGGAAAATCAAACCTTTCTTTCTTTCTTGCTTATACTTACCAGGTATTTCTGAATATGAGGACTGTTTTGAAAAAGTTCCCTTCTTGTCTGTGCATTTTTCCCGTTTCCTTGCTCTTTTCTTCCATACTTATCCATTCTTGCTACTTTAATTGCATGTTGTTTGTGTTCCATATTCTTCTGTACCTAGCTGTCTTCTTGTAGCTGTCTCATAATTTGAGACAAATGCAGTCCTCATCAAACCATGTTAGACCAAATTCAACCATTTGAAAGCATTAATAGGTACTTTCAGAAGTCTAAGGCTTTGAATGTGAGAGAGACTTTATGTAGTTGAAGAGATGCTTGAAGTATTTAATGGATTGATACCACTTGTAGAACAGTGGCGTGCCCAGTTACATGTGGGTGAACAACATCTTGGATCACAGTGTCAGAAATGTGCTCCAAAAGAAGGGTGGGAACAGAAGAAAAAGCAAAGGTGTTGGTGGTAACTTACATCAAACATCTACATCTTTGAAGCTATTTCAGTACAGACTAGTATATATAGACTACAGAAGTAAAAGGAATCACAGAGCACATTAAGATAAGAAATCTCTCAGCAAACATAATTGCAGCTTTAATTAATTTAATGATTAGAAAGCCAGAAGGGACTAGTATGGTCATCTAGTTCAAACTCCCAGATATTGTGAGAACAAATGAGAATTCCTGTGACCTAATTTAACTGAAATATTACTACAAAAATGAGGTATTCTTCATTTTTTTTCTTACAGGGATCTAATCTTGACAAACTTCTCTAGTGTTTTAAACAAAACTGTTGAATGTAATTTTTTAATGAATTTGTCTGGATCCATATTCCAGCAATATTGACTAACATGAACAGTTTTCATTAAGTCAATATCCTTGTAATTAATTTATTTCCAGTGTAGATGGTTGCTAACCTGTTTTGCTAAATTTAGTAGACCAATTATTTTAAGGTTTTTAAGTGAAAGGATGTTTTATTTAACCATGTCTGTGGCCATTTTTTTGGAAGTATCTTAACTTCTTTTAGCAGCATTTTCGCATTGCTTGGAGTATTTCAATAATAATAACACCAGTAGGAAATCACAGAACACAATCATGGTATGAGTTAGTGGGTGAGGACTTCTGGAGATTTTGCAGGTCAAGTCCCCTGATTAAAGCAGGGTCAGCTAGAACAGGTGTGTATACTACCCTGTGAAATGTTCTTTGTGTATTACAGAAACATGTTGCTGTCACAGAAACATGGTGGGGTAAATTAAACAGCTAGAGTACTATAATTGAGAGATAAAAACTTTTCAGAAGGGGTAGGCAGGGTAACAAAAAAGGGAGAGCCTTGTTGGTTTAAATTAGGGAGCAGACCTACAAAGGACAACTGGTGGCTGGGGTATAAGACAGGCTACCTGATTGAGGAGAACCTGACAAGGCCTTCTTGCTGTGGCTGCAAGAGATATTGCATTTGCAGGCTCTCTTCCTGATAGGGGATGGTGCAGATGGAACTGAACTTGGTAGGAATGTGAACAATAGCGAGAAGGGATTCAATAAGTATGTTCTTGAGAAGGGACAAAGGAGAGTTGCTCCTGGTAAATGAGAATGGAGAACTGGTTTCAGCAGTCACTGAGAAAGCTGAGATGCTCAGCTCATGTGTCTCCCTTGCACTGTGATAGAGCATGTCTGAGACTGCCTCATGAGACTGAATATGTGCAAGTCTATGGGCCAGATGGTATGCACTCCAGGGTCCTAAAGGAACTGACTGATGTTGCTAAACCACTCCCCATCTGAATTACTGCGTCCACACCTGAGGGCCTCAGCACTAGACAGATGTTGAGCTGTTGGAGCAGGTCATGAGAAAAGACACAGAGATGATTGTAGATGGCTGGAGCACTTCTATGAGGAAAGATTGTGGGAGTTTTTCTTTTTTTAGTTTGGAGAAGAGAAGACCTTGGGGAGACCTCATTGTGCCCTTCCAGTACTTGAAGGGAGCTTATAAACAAGAGCGAGACTGACTTTTTGTCACAGGCAGGTAGTGATAGGACAAGGGAGAATGGCTTTAAACTTTAAAAAAAAAAAAAAAAAAAAAAAGGAGATTCAGGTTAAGTAACTGGTTCTCAATATCTACTCAGAGGGTGTGAGACACCTGGAACAGGTCGCCCAGAGAAGTTGTGGAAGCCCTATCCTTCGAGGTGCTCAATGTCAGGTTGGGTGGGGCTCTCAGCAGCCTGATCTAATGGTTGGCAGCCCTGTTAACAACAGGCGTTTGGACCTAGATGATCTTCAAGCTTTTTCAATACAAGCCATTGTGTGATTTTGTGATATCCAATCCACCCATTGCTATTAAGGGAGAAAGAGCTCTCCTGGAGGATGGCAGTGCGGTGCTTATGGGATGGCCTCCAGTATTCACAAGGGATGCCAGCAGCCAGCTGCTGTTGTGCTGTAGCACTTACATGCCAGTTCACATATGAGTCAGATTTAGAGTGTCTGTGTTGGAAGATCTAGCCAAGCAATTTATTGTGCTGTATGTTTAAATGCAATAAGTGTGGGAGGTTTCCCTGAATTCTCTTGTGCAACATTCGTGTTCTGTCCTCCATCACCCTCTTTGCCAGTATCCTTTGGAAATATGGCTAACTATTCTTGCTCCTAAAGTCTTAAGACTTGACCATTTAAAAAAAGCCATAATTCCTTACTTTTATCTAATGAAGTAATAAAGTGGGTCAAGGTCTTAAGAATTTTGGGGGATAACATTAGCAGTGTTATTTCTATTTAATTTTGGAATTTTTACCCATTTCAAAAATAAATCCTTACTGATAATTGTCATAGAACATGCAGTCAAAACTGAGTTTCAAGTGATAGGTAATACTATTAATAGTTACAGATAATAGACTTCCAGACTATTAAGTGTGGTATTCTGAATTTAAGGTCCTATTAATCACTCTTATAATTCTCCTCTTGGTTAATACTGCATGTAGAAAAGATGTATTTGAGTACTGAGAGGAGCAAGTTCTTATCTATTGTGTTGTAAGGCTGGGTATCTTATACAGTAGTGAAAAGTTTCTCACTAAAGAATTTTTTTTTAACCAGATGAAAGTTTCTCAGAGGGGTTAGCCTTTTTCTGATAGTTGTGTTAATAGCTCTTAGTTTTGGATTTAAGGGCATCCACTTCACACTTCCCTCTTCAATAAAATTTCTGTTGTTAGAACTGTTAGATTATGGGAAGATTGAAAAATAAATGTGAATAAATTAAAGATGTAAAAACAAAAAAGATACTACTGTCTGTTGCATCTCAAGCAAAATAGGAATGTAATAACCTCTTTAGACTCCTTTATAGCATTCTGCATTTGTATGTCACTTGTTTCTCTCTGTTTGGCAGTCAGTAGTTGATATTATTAGTCAGACTCAATATTTCTTTAAGTAGCAATAAGTAGCAATAGATACAAATCAAGCGCAGTACTATTCAGAAATAGCTTTATTATATGACCATCCTGCCATTTCTTTGGTAATAGTTTGATTTAAATTGCTGCTCTGTTCCTTGAGCTGACAACATATTCATCTAATAGTTTTTAAATTTATTTCTGATTAACGGAGTTATGCACATCCCATTACTAAGATGAGCAACACTCAACCAAAGTTACATTTTACCTTCCACTTCCTTCCTTTTTCTGCTAATTTAACCATTTCCCTACTAATTCTGATAATTTGTCATGTCATTAAGCACTTCTCCTTTCCCCAAGACATTTTCATGAATGTCTGGCATAGACTCTGGGATGGACTGTTATTTATTATTTGACAAGCATAATGTAAAGCTGTAGATAAGGAACTTGCATTCTAGAACATGTAATCAGGCAGATTTTCAGTGCTTCAACTAAATCTATTTGGTTCTGGCATCTTATAGTTATATTTTGAATATAAAAATATAAACATTAATTGCAGAGCACTCTAAATACCAAATTTGAGAATCCAATTTAAATTTTCTCAGATTTCCCTAATCCACTACCTAACTTTGATAAAAATTACTACAGGTTTGTTTTTTGTTTGTATCGGGAGTGAGCATACAAAATGTCACAATTTTTCCTAGCTGCTGTGTTTTGGTTTGTATCATGGGATGTTCTCTGAGAACATAAAATTGTTCTTCCAATAAAGAAATTAGAACATGCTTTCTAGGAACATACCTAATGCACCTGAGCTCTGCAGGACAGTGAATCTATGGGACGAAACTGGAGTTAGTTTGAAATGAATTCCCCAAAATAAGCAGCATCAGTATGGCTTCCATTTTCACATCCACCCAGTTAAGCTTCACTGCTTGCTCATGCACTCATTGCAGCAGAGTGCTCGGATAGTTCTAGCTGGCTTTGATTTTTCTTTATCAGTTGTTGAGACACAGTGTTATTTTCCTATTTTTAAGTAATGTTTCCCTGTGTTGATCAAAACATCCCTGCACCGCAGCGTTATTTTTATTATGTAATTGAAAACAGTAGTATAGAAGGATGGAATGGTGAACTGACTTGGAGGCCTTATAAAACAGGGAGTAAAAGTCAGGTTTTATCATTCTGTTTAAAGCTGTAAGTGCTCAACCACATCTCATAATATCATAATAGATACCAGGGGATCTGTTAATGTCATCAGCTTCCAATTATTCTCTTGATTAACTGTTTATTTATTCATTATACAGTTGGATGTTCTGTCGTGCTTTGCTACTTACAAGTGGCATTGTTATCCAATGATCATTTGCACCAATAATCTCATCTTGTGTTATGAGGGAATTTTAGGCTGTCGTATGAAGCTCCTACTAAAATAACTTATTTCTGTGTTAGAAACGTGCCCAGCAAGAGATTAGCAGCTTTGAGAGGTTATAACTTCAATGGAGTTCTTGTGTCATAGAATCATGGACTGGCCTGGGTTAAAAAGGACCACAATGATCATCTAGTTTCAACCCCCCTGCTATGGGCAGGGTCACCATGCACTAGACCAGCTCAGGCTGCCCAGAGCCTTGAATGTCTCCAGAGATGGGGCATCCACAACATTCTTGGGCAACCTGTTCCAGTGTGTTGCTGGTATCAAATATTTTTCACAGTGTACTGAAGGATGGAAACCTCAACAGTTGTATCCTAGAAAATAACATAAGATGGCATTTCTTGTTTTTCTTGGTACTTTTAATGTTTGCAGAATTTTGTAACTGTAAGTTGATCTGCAACTTTATCTGCAAAGGCTTTCAGAATAATCTGAGAGGCAGATATGTTTTACTGTAAGCATGTTAATAAAATACAGCAAAATATGAAGGGAAGAGATGTAAAATCTGTGTGCGTGTGGTGCCAATTAATAACACTTGAAACTAATCCAACACCTCTTAAGTCAAAATTTCAAAACTTAAGTAGTTTTTTTTGTTTAACGGGTGAAGCTGTTATACCTTCATTAGAGCTATGTCTGCACAGAAAAAAATAAACCACTGCAAGGAAAAACAAAACAAAAACCATCTCTTAAAAAATCTCTAAGCAATTGTTTGGCAGTTTTCAACTTCATTTCACTGGTCCCTGAGATTTCACCTTAATCTCTGACATATGAATGTATTCGTCTTCTGGAAGTTAAAATCCCATCATTTTACCAGGTTCAAACACACTTTGATTTTGAAGATGACCTTCCTGGATGAGATCTACTATTCACAGAACACAGAATCTCATCTCTTTGTGTCCCAAAGCAGATGTTCCTGGAAGCAGTACAAGATTAAAAAAAAAAAAAACCTTCAAAATATTCCTTACTATTCAATAGTTTGTTACTCAGGGGTCTCCTGATGTAAAGGGATATCTTCAGATTGTGAATTTTCATGTGATCCAGATTCTCTTTTTTTTTTTTTTTTTTTTCCCCTCTACAGGACCCAGTTGAAACAAGGTTCACAGCTTAAGTACATACTGTGTTTCTACACCTTTTCATCTTCTAGGCCTCCGTTCTTTACAGCCCTCTCCCTTTGAAATAACTGGTAAACAAGCTTTCTTAATTCAGCCTTTCATGATGAAAATTCACCAACACAATTGTCTGGATGTAAGCTGTAACCTCTTCCAGTTATCTATTTCCAGCCTATTTTCTATTTTTTGTACTATTTGTATTTAAAAATAATATATTTGTATGATTGTTTCAAGAAATGAGGTCACTTGGTGCCATAAGGAATCCACAGATTCATGTCTTGAAGACATCCCTGTAAATGCAGTCAGTTACTTTAATTTTTGATGCTACCCAGAGGAACCAAACTTCAGAAGCAAGAGACAGCCTAAGCACCCTGGTGTTTTTGTTTGATTTTTGGTAAATATGAAGATATACTAATGTTTATGTAAGAAAATAAGTTGAGAATAAAGTATAAATAACAATGTTTAATAGTGGTTAAGGATGCAATGCAGAGAAGACAACAGACGTGATGTCTTCTAAGCTTTTTTTTCATTGGTGATATCATCTGTGTTCCTGTACAGAATTCCTTCACATTTTTTCCAAACTCAAGATCTTGTTAGATCATTTTACATATATTTGTCCCCTCCCTTTCCGTTTTTTTTTCCCCCCTTTTCTCCAGAAGGGATTGTGGGGCTGGAATGATTGAGGTGGATAATTGAGGTAGACGTCACTTCTACAGCAGAAGTGACTTATACAGGAGATGGCTGTGTAAAGCCATTAAAGGATGTATTTTTTTATTTATTATTTTATTTGCCTGAAGAGGTAATTTCTAGAAAGGCAAATGACAATGAGAGACTGTGATGTCAGAGCACTTCCATGTGTACAAGTAGTCTTTAAGAGTGTCAGATCTGAGAACTAAAACTACACATCACATTTCTTCTGTTCTTCTGGAAAAGAGAATCCTAGAAGGGTAAATTAAGAACTTCTTTGCAGTGAGGTGACGGAGCACTGGAACAGGCTGCCCAGGGAGGTGGTGGAGTCTCCTTCTCTGGAGATGTTCAAGACCTGCCTGGATGCCTACCTGTGCGACCTGCTGTAGGGAACCTGCTTTGGCAGGGGATTTGGACTCGATCTCTGGAGGTCCCTTCCCACCCCTACAATTCTGTGATTCTGTGAAATTAAAATGAGGAAGAATGATTTCTTAAATATATATAAAATATATATAACTTGAAATTCATACATAGAAGCTATCCTGGTGTGATTCTAGTAAGAGCAATTCTATATGGAAAATATATAAACTTTTTGTTTGGTGATATAGATTGATCTGTCGTTTCCTTCTTTTTAGGCAATATAAAGAAAATGAAAGTTATCATTTACATGTGAACAGGAATTTTCCACCATAGTAGATTTTAGTTGTATGTAATTTTGTCACATTTTTCTGAGCATGAGAAGAGAAAATTAAAAAAAGTATGATCTAACTGCAGTTTTGGTGAAACGATGAATCTCTTGAAATGATTCTACGTCACCCATAGACTAAGGTACAAAATGCTAATTTACTGCTAGACTGCAGCGTCTGATTTGCATTCCAAATCAGGCTGCAGAGCTCCCCAAATGACTGTGTGCCCTCACAGAGTATTTAACCTATGCTTTTCCTGAGTAAATCTGTTAGCGTGTGTGTGTATACTTAAGGAAGCCCGTACAAACATGTTGTGCTTCACCATTTTCAGACATCTACTCTTTAAAATGGGGAATAGAAGCATAGGGATAAATCTGGATACTAGCAATCAGATAAGGAATAGATAGTGGTTGTTTTAAAGCTCTGCACTGTCCCTGAGTTCCTGTTTATTGTAACACTGATGGCAGATAATGTATAGGGTGTGTATCATTTGTAGTGATTAATATGTGTTAAATTCTGCTTGTGTATATGCATAAGCACGCATGTGCATACATAGATGCTTGCTGTAAATGTTTTCTAGTATATTCTAAATGTGTGTATATTTTTTAGCTCCAAATGATACAGATACATGAGAAGGAGGGAAATGAAGACTTGTATTATTCTTAAATGTGCTGAGGGAGAGAGAGGGAGGGAGCGAGGGAGGGAGAGAGACAAGTAATACAGCATAAAGAACCCACAGGCATCTGGGCTTTCCCACTTCAGTAGCAAATAGGGGGAATTATGGGTTGGTGGTCTGCTGCATGTTAAGAGGACACCCCTCCATCTGTTTTCAGTACAGCCTGTTTCCAATTTAAAACACAGTTTTCAGTACAAACCTCAATTTTTCTCTCCATTTTATATGCAAAGTAAGGCTTATGAATTGGTGTCATTGCCATAAGGGCTCAGACCAAATTTCCCCCCAAAAAATTCACAGGCTGTTCATTTGAATACCTGCTTACAGTGGTACACAATGGGCAGCTTTGAGAAGAAAAATTGATAATCTTCACGGAAGAGTAATTTGAATGAAATTACACTTGACAGCCTGTCTCCAAGCAAACAAGGAGAGTGAGGGAGCCTTGCTAAGCTCTGAGGACTTGCCTAAGCCTCTGCTGTTGGAGCTTCCCAGGGAAAAAAAAAATCCACACTTTTTCCTAAATCTGACTGAAACCTTTGATTAATTCTCTGTAGCTGTTTCTAGTGAAGAAAGGTAGCCATGGAAGAGAATATGGAAGAGGGACAAACACAGAAAGGTATTGTGATAATTGCTTTCTGTTTGCGAAGAGATAATGATTTTGCAGTTCCTTATTTGCTTTAGCAGCATGCTGTAAGGTTAGTGAATGTCCTTATGCGGCAGATGGGAAAGATTTTTTTTTTTCCTTTCTGTACTGCTTTCATTCATTTGTTTCTCTGCAGCAGCAATTAGTATTAATATAGTGATTGTTGTATGACGTTTAATATTAAAGGGATCTAAACAGTGAATTTTACGTTTATACTTAGAATATTGCAAGCATTTAATGCAGGCTGCTTCCCAGACCAGTCTTTGTTAGCCTTCATTTATTTCATGTTTTCACGCTTGTCTAGCTGGGTCAAGGGAGCCGAGTGTGAACTATGAGAGAGCTACTCACACAGTATTTGAAGCTGGTTGCTGTTGGATATCTAACAATGTAGCCAGTATTTACACCTTGAATGAGAGTCCAGACTGAACAAAGACACAGGGATATATTTTGTGTGTGTATGTATATATATATATATATATGTATATATATATATATTCAGGAAGCACTGATATCTTTTGGCGTTTTTTCTTTTTTTCCTGTGCTTTATGTTGAAGTAATCTTACTATTTGCACTGTTCAGATTTGGATCTTGTTGAATTTTGTTCTGCATGTAGCAGCTGAAATTGCTTTAGCAAGATGTACACAGCATGTTCTGAACATCCAAGGTTTCTGGATAAGTTGAAAATAACATCAGTGTGCTAGCACTTAAAGATGCAACACAAGATGATTGCTGACTGTTTATTGATTTCTGAATCTCTGAAAAATGCAGTGTTTATGGAGTCCTTGCAGTCATGTTATTCTGTACAATTGACATTACAGCAGTGAGAGGAGTCAAGGATTTTTTTTTTTCATTTTACTGCAGAACAAAGATTAATCCTGGGGAATATTGGCCACGATAAATAATGCGTACTCTTAATTCTCTATTTATTGCCATTTTTTGAGAAGGAATGAGAAACTCACCAAGTTTGTTAATGAAAATTGCCTGCAATGGCATGTTTTTCTGAGTTGATGCCATATTCTGTTTTCTGCTCCCTGATCAATCTGCTTGCTACATGTAAATGTCATGCTTTCTCATTGTAAGTGACCCATTTAGACTGAATGCAGCTTTGGATTGTTTATGGTTCTCGTTTTGTCTAGAAACATAGTATATAATCATAAGAAGACTAAAGGAAGACATATGACCACCTTCTGTGTTCATATGTATTATTATATATAAAAAGACTATAATTTGTTAGTGATTTAGCAGTTTCTTGAGTTAAATTTTATTATTTGCAAATGGCAGAAATAATGGCAAAGTACAAGAGTTTTTTCTGAATGTAAAATCAATACTTTCATTGCCTGGTCTGTGTTACTTTAGAAATTAAAGATCGTTTTTCATAGAGCTAGAGTAAATTGAACTGTTTGGTCACTGAATTAAAATGCTTCATTGTTATTGCCTGAAGAAACTGAAATTCAAAGTCCCCAAATCCTTACTAGGAAAAAAAAAAAAATCATGGAAAATGAATCTGTATTTTAAAAGCACATGTTGTTAATGAACTGTGTTCTCATTGTTCTTATTATAAGCAGCTGAATGACCAACAGCCACTCAAAATGGTGTGATTAATAGTCTGATTACAGCAGCTAACACTATTTATTCCCCCCTCACCCTCTTCCCATTTACAATGCAATATTTTTGGCCTTTTTTTCCTTTAGTGGTACCCAGCTGTCATTGTGGACAGTGACAAGAGAATGTTAAGACCTGACAAATTATATTTATTTTTTCCTGATTGGTGTGGAAAGGGGGAGCTGCTTAGTTGCTGTCACCATATTTGTTAACCTGTCATCTCGACTTGTGTTCCTGCTTTAGATTCTGATGGCTTGAAAAATGTATTTGGAGTTTGAAGAAAACATCTAGTTTAGGAGCAAAATGAAAAAAAATCTTTATTTTTTGTGAGTTTTTGAATGCAGATCCAGGAATTTTAGCAAAATACTTTGGACGCAGGGAAGATCGTGAAATGATGGATCTGTTTAAGGTTTGCACTTTGCATTTGAAAAGTGTTGGCTATTATCAGTCTGACTGGATATTCCTCTTTTATAATGCCTGTTTTTTGCTCTATTGAATGTTTTATTGATATCAGTGATACAGTTCCAGTTAATCTGGACCAGTTTTTCTAACTGTAGTGCCTCAGCAACTTCATCTGTAATATCTATGCTCTGATTTTCATGTTTTTCTCCTGTTTCTTACAAAATCGATGGGTGTGTAAATCTCACTGCTTGCCAACTCCAGTGCTCTTTACAGCAGTTGCTTTGAACCTCCCACTGAACAGCATTACGTCTTGCTAGCAGCCATGATGGAATTGGATAGTTTCATAGTGATGCATTTCATAAATATTATAATGATATCTCTAATAACAAGACTACCAGAACTGCAAGCCTCTTATTTGAGAGACTATTATGCAATAAGTTACTGAGAAGTGCAAATGGAATTCTTACCGTAGAGATTCTTAATAATGTCATTCCGTCTTACACAATCTCTGCATTCTGATGTTTAACGACGTTTGTTTATGGCTTTAGCTTGGAAAATTGTCAGAGTACATCACATCTGGTTTCTGAAATTAATGCATTATTAGAAACTATACAGTTTGAATTAATGATTGGAGATCAGAAACTTAATATTTCCTTACTGAGTGGTTTCTTTTTGACATAATTATCCTTTTTTTTTTTTTTTTTTTCATAAATGGAGCTACTGCTGTTGCCCAGTGGATTTCATTTGTGAAAATCTAAACCAAGAATATTTAGTTACTCTCTTTCTGTTTTAAACTACTAGAAGATTTTTTTTCTATTTTTATTGTTCAGTTGTCTTTGTTCACATTCTGCAACTTAAGCTTGCAAGCCAGTGCAGACTAGTCTGTATGTCTCAAACACATTTGCTATACAATTGTTTGTAGCTGACCAAGAACTGAAGCTGTGCAGAAAACCTGGCTGGAGTGTCTACAAGTGAATGCCTAAAATACGTTCTAAGAAAGATCAGCTTGTTAACAATTTCTGTAACAATGTCATTGCACTATATGCCTAGAAACTTCAACTTTCTATACCTTTGATTGTAAATTTGCAGTCTGGAAAAGCCCGGATAACTAAAGCCTGTGATTGAAGTGATTGACATATTTTTTTTTTTTTTAAATGATCAGCTGCACTTAGAAGCATAAGTTTTCTTGATGTCCGTAGGGATGCATGCTAATTGTGAAACCCTTATGCATAAATTAGCACGCGTGTTAGTGTTAGGTCTCAACTGCCAGTATTTGGAAGACAGTGATGTCAAAAGCTCCAGCTCCTGCAGCACAGGTCCTCTCTCCATGAAAGCACTGAGATTGCAATGATGACTCCCACTCCTGTCATTCACCCTAAAAAAACAACAAAAACAAAAACAAAAAAAACCGAACACTTTCTTGAGGGCAGGCACTGTAAATCCACTGTAAAGAGTGGAGTTTTGAATACTCATACAACATACTCATTTCAAAAACAAACAAACTATTCTGTACCACAGCAAGACATGTTTACACCATTTGGAAATATTTTTTTAATGGTGTAGTGGTTTGAATTCCTTTCTAAAATAAGCTGTTGTAAATGGATAGAGCAATTGTTTGTGCAACAGCAAGCACTGTGAATATGATTTTATTTTAGCTCTCTTGGCTGTAGTATGCCTGACAAAAATAGGCAAGGTTCCAGTGGTAGCAGAATAGCTATATTTTGTGACAGGTAGTGGTTGAATACTGGAGTTAATGAGTTAGCACTTCGTTTGCAATAGTGATCGTGATGGATCTGCAGTCTATTTACCAAAGTATAAAAAGGAAGATTTACGCTGCCTAGGATGCTATCAGCAGCGTGCACACAGATTCTGCTTCTTCAGACATGAGAGAGATTGAATTGCTTCCTTTTATTCTGGAAGTACGTAGTAGTCTAATATGGAGTAGATGAAACTGATCTTGATTTCATATTCAGAAGTGAAATCATCAGCTAAAAAATTGCAAACATTGCTGGCAGTTTTTGTGTTCTTCTAAATCTTTTTTTTTTTACCTCTAAAAGAGAATAATTGTCGCTAAGTCTTGTTAGGAAACTTGTTAAAATAAAAAGGAGCAGATCATGCATTTTTGCACTTTGATTTTCTTGGTGACACTATTTGTAAATGAAGAGTTAACTTATTTTCTTCACTTCAAATACAAATTATAGGTGCCAGCCATGTTTGTATCTTTAGTTGGATTCTTCTTGAATTGTTAGCACTTCAGCCCTCTAGGACCCCTGAATTATAATCAGTTTTCTGAGCAATTTGGAAACTTTAAATTTGGCCTTATAATTAGGAAGTAGTGGAGTTTTGCCAGCTGATATTCTTCATTCTGAATCTGTATTTTTCAATGTTTTCTTCTTAAATCCTGATGTACACAGGTCAATGTAAAATCTTACTTGAAAATTGGAGAGCCACTAGCAGAGTAATTAATTTTCTTTCTTAATCAATGTTTAGTATGGAAGTAAATTTTAGTATCTGGCAAAGTCTCTCACTCTATTTCATGCTTAATACTTCTGTGTTAATCAATATGTTTATCAAAGAAAAATTCCATAACATCGTTCTATATGAATTTGAAATTGTTCTAACACTGTAAATTAATCACATTTATATAGTAATATCAGACTAAATTACTTAATTCTTACATTAGGATCTGTAATTTGAACATCTGTTATTATTCAATATATTATGCTGTTATTCAGACAAAGATGCAAATTTCATCTTTCTTGTTTATTTAATCTTTAACACTGAAAAGTCTGTCTTAAGAAACACTGTTTTTTTACTATTGCAGGCTTAATGTCATGTTAGTTGTAGGCATGAAAAGCCAGCTTAAGTATGACCTATATAAATTCTTACAGGACAAAAAGTATTCTAGCTGCCGTAGGGTAGCATTTTCAGTTAAATGTATGAGAATTGAAGTCTGTATGGTAATTTTAACACTTACGTCAACTTCATGAACTACTTTTGTAAAAAGATTTCATAAATAAGCTGTGTAAATATTTAGGAAAAAATATTGAATATATTACAAATTTATATATCAATTATTTAAAAATACATAATGAGAATAGTGCTATAAATTTGTACCAAGATATTTGTACGGTTTGTGAAAGTAGAAGTTAATTTGGTAGGGAAAACTTTCTAACTACTCTGAAAAAAATCAACAGTTGTGACAAAAATCTGCAAATATGGTGAAAATAAATTAGATTCAATTTAGTGCTTAGGCTCTAAGGACTTACACATCTGAAAAATTATTCTTAAGTATAACTATGCATTATTTCTAAGTACCTCATACAGTTTTGCCCATGTACTTTTTACCCTGTTTGATCTGCAACGGGTTAAAGAATGTGCTCTGTCCTGTTGATATTTCATATGGAGTACAAAGTAGAAAAAAAAATAAAATAAAATAGTTCTTCTGGTTGTTCTGCCACAGGTTGCAGACACCGGGTATAATTATACGACAATTATGAAGCACATAAGCATCTGATTTGCATTTGAATCCAAACAGAAAAAAATCAATGGTGAATATGATTCTATATCAAATACTTTGCCAGTTAATTTTCAGTTTGACAATTCTATGTTACAAAATCTTCAGTCCATACCACTGCGATGCGAAATTCCTGCTAGTATGTCATCAGGTGACTGATTTCTCAGATGTGCCAGCAAGCTCCACATTAATGCATTGTCACAAGTCCTTATGGGGGCTTATGGGGAAAAAGAGAAAAGGTATAGGGACTTAAATTTTATTGTGTAAGGAGTGGTTAAGAATTCTTGCCATTTTCTTTTGCAGAGTGATCAGAATCAGTGTCAGATCAAGAAAGTATGGCGTGAAACACTTCTTTCCAGAGGGATCCAGAATTTTAAAACTGCTATGGGAAGAGAAAAATATTTGATTTAAAATATTGAAATATACAGTTGTCCTTTCATGTCAGACCTATAGAGGTTCGACCACCTCCCTGGGGAATCTGTTCCAGTGCCTAGCCACTCTTTCAGAGTGAAAATGTCAATTGAAGTGTTGGCAATTTCTTTATGCACAAAATCTATGTTTTGAAGTGGGGTGTTTTCAAGTGGTTTCCAAATCTTTGTCTTCTGTCTTTCAAGGAAAAAATCTGTTTAGGTGTTAATGTAATGATTAAAGGTTCGATAATCTTAAAGTTAAAAACAAAACAACACATAGGGGTGGTTTGAGAAGAATAATACTAGATTGGTATTGAGTGGTCAGGTGCTGGTACAGACTGCCCACAGTCACCATCCCTGGAGGTGTTTAGTAAACATTTGGATTTTGTGCTGAGGGACATGGTTTAGTGGGAAAATATTGGTGGTAGATGGATGGTTGAACTAGATGATCTTAGATGTCTTTTCTGATCTTGGTGTTTCTATGTCTGTGCTACATTCTATACTATGTGAAGTAAAACATTTGAAAAATGTTACACACAAAAAAGCTACCATAAGAGTAAGTCCAGATTCCCTTTTTAAAACAGTGCACCAGTAACTTTTTTCCCCCTGAGGAAACATTCAACATGCTACATTCATGGCACCTTACATTTATGCTAATATTGCAAGTATGAGCAGCATCTAAGTATTTCAAAGCTATGCTCAGGTAATTGAAAGAGGGAGAGCAAGTTTGGTTTTACCTTAACTGAAAGCAGTGAGTGATAGGAAAATTTTCATGCTTGGAAAAGGTGAGTATACATTTTCCTGTTACTGGAAAGTTCTCCTAGTTGACCCATTGGCCTAGTTTCCATGGTGAGGGAAACTGGCTACATCACTTTGCTAGGCAGCATACACTGTCTGGGAAACTCCTCTAGCCTAGTGACACTATCTTCTACTAGTGAATCAGTTTAGCTTTGTTTTTTGTGTGTATGTGTGAATTCATTAAAACTTGCCACACTCAGTTTTCCCACCAAATCTTCTTACTGTTATGCTATATGCAATACTAAGCAGCTAGCATAATTTTGGACCAATTTAAAAGCCTTTGGAAATCTAGCATGGGAAGAGCTTGTGGTCTCTTTCTATAGCTTTCAAGTGAGCTATCTGAAATGTGTTTGGTCATAGCTAAGAACTTGGGCTTGCAGTTTTTCATACAGGAAAGAAAAATGACTTGCTTCCCATCTCCTCTACCCTTCTACAAATCTTATCTCAAACAACTTTTCACTGTCAAAACTCATTTTTTTTATAAAGTGCAGGTTACCAACAGTACCTTGGATGCTTTGGTTTGCCTTAATAATTAAAAGCTGGAATCTGCGTGCCGAAGTTGATAGTTGTTTATAACAGTAATGCTGTTCCTGTTCTGTCAGTAAATAAGCCCTCTTTAAGGCTATTCTTTAATATTTAATTCACACTAGTAAACATCTAGGGTCTTAGGTGTTTTAATTTAATTTCTTATAAAAAATAGAAAGTCCAGGCTCTAGATATGGTGGTATATAAAGCATCAAAGGAACTTGCATCTCTGTTAGCTTGTAGAAGTATGCCACAGAGGCTGATATGTTATAAAATCTGCTGTTTCAGATTTTACCTGGTTGTAATTCTTGTCTTTTAGCAAAAATTAGGTCACAAGTTTTTAACTTATTAATTCCTGAGAATATGATGCGAAAATAATAGAATCACCAAGGTTGGAGAAGCCCTCCAAGATCATCCAATCCAACCATCCACCTATCACCAATAGTTCTCACTAAACCATATCCCTCAGCACAATATCCAAATGTTACTTGAACACCTTCAGGGTCGGTGACTCCATATATGTACTTAAAATGTAAGGAATACCTTGAATTTTATGGCATTGTAGGTATGCTGCCAAAGACATCTACATAGTCTACTGGCAGAGCCGTCCCTAAATTTCATATGCTGTTGTGGTTCTCATAATGTTTTGGTTTTACTAATTGGAACTGTAGACTTTCATGAGACATTTCTGTCAGATAAGGGTAATTAAATACACAGTGCCAGTGATATCATAGTACTTACCCTTCACTGTAAATATGAGAGACATTTATTGGAGACGCAGAAGAACATTTGCTCCAGCAGCAGGCAGTACTCATAATTACTTGAGAGAGTGTTTATCTGTCATGCAACTAACTGTTAGGCTGTTCACTGAAGTACTGCATTGCCTGTTAGTGAGTGGCAATGAACATTAATTGTCCTGGTTTTTTCATTTTGCCAGTTAAATGTAATATTGCTTCCTTGCATCATGTATATGAAGTGATTAATATTGAGTAACTTCTTGCTTGGTACTGACCTGCTTGTTCTTGGATGTCCATGGGCAATATTAAATTTATAACTCTGTTTTTCTGTGTAACTTATTTATCATAGGTCATGGGGCAAACTGAAGGTTGGACCTGATCTCTGGGGTGCTTATATCTAATCCACTCTGTTTTTATGGGGAGACAGATCAACAGATTAGAAGGTGCTGCTGACATTCTAAGCAGACAAATACATCTGAGACCTGCCTGTGTATAGTTAGGGCAGATAGCTGCTGTAAAAGAAAATGGGATGCAGTAGCTGCTCCTATGCGTAGTGAACCCAATTCAGCCTCTCTGGTTGTTGAATTGGTCAATTGTGGAATAACCTTAACTGAGAAGACACTTCTATTTTTACTGATAATTATAATAGTAAATAAGTACCTTGTTGAATCCTGCGTGTGGTACGGAAGAACTGAAAACTTTAATGTAGTAGTGTTTAAAATAAAGACTATACCAACAAGAAGGATGTACTTTATAAGGATAAAATAGTAAATAGCAACTGTAGATTCTCTTTTTTGTTCTCATGCTATTTAAAAGCATCTTATTACCATGTGGCCTAAGTAGATTGCTGTACTGATCTCTGCAGACTGGAACAGTGAACAATTTGTTCCTGCGTAACTAGTTAGAGATCTGCTCCTCTTTGAGCCATAAGATATTTCTTCAATTTAGTTTTGTTGCTGCAGAATACTTCCCCTTTGCTGGAAGATCAATTGTCCAAGTAAGTATTAAGGATCGCTTTCATTCACACTAGCTACCACTTGTAAAAATGAGTAGTGTTTGCTTGTAAAATCATACATTGCCATTGATGTTAGTGTAACTTGATGCAACTGACATACTAGACCTGTGTAACTTCGGTGAAAGTCACTAACCAGGGCTTAGATCCTGAGAATACTTGCCTGCATATTTTTGCTGTCATGCACTGTCAGTAAATCCTATAGGCTTTATTCAGATTATTAATTTATGCAAAAATGAAGCATTTGCACAGTCTTTAAGATTAGAACTAACATTGCAGTGGTGGAATTTGCTGTCAGGTTTTGGGCTGGCAATCTGAGAGAGGACATGATGATGCAATTAAATGGGATCTGAGTGGAGACTGGAAGGAAGTTTGAATGGCGTCTCAGGTTTTCTTGTTTGCATGAAATCACAGCAAATTAATATGTTCCTGTCTGTCTACAAGAGGGTCTGTTTTCAAGAAATACTGCCTTTTTTTTTTCCTTGGCTGCTTTTTTTTTTTTTTGAGTTTTAGTGGGGTAAACTGTGGACCTAGTAGTAGCAGTACTGAAATATATTGCTGGTGTGTTTTGTTCACACACTTAAGCCATGCTGATCATCAAATTTACCATGCAGAAGGAATTTTTCCCCAAGGCGGATTGTGAGTGACCTTCTTTTTACCTTTCTCCCATAACATAAGCATAGTATGCTTTCTAAGATTATCTGGGAGTTTAATATCAGAGTTCTGCTGCTAATGCAAGGACATACAACATTGATATTATCCTACTTGTTATTGTCCTATAATGAGTGATAGGTGAGATTTTTAGTTTTTTATTGCAGATCTGATGGAGAATGCTGGTTAATTACCTGTGTTTTGTTGCAAAGGGTAGTGTAGATCTTTAATTAAAGCCTTCTGAGTGGAGTGTCTCTTATGTGGTTGTCTATGATTACTGGAGTTTGACAGTGTCTGAAGTGAACGCATAAAATGGATGCTTGTTTTCAAGTTTTTTTTCTTGCCATGCTAAGCTGTACCATTAGTAAAGGATACAATATTCAGCCACTGGTAGAGTTAGGGAATAAATTCCAGTTTTATAACACTGTTCAGTTACACAGAAATTAATCAAAAAATGATGCTTCTAACTGTGGCTAAACTATGAATTTATTAAAACATGTATGCTGCAATCACACCTATAGCATATGGTGCAAAGGCCAGAAAATAAAAGCAAATTGTTCAACAGCATATGGAGGCTATAATTTGTCAAAGATGCAATCTTTCAAAGTTATTCTAGTTTTATGAGCAGTGTTCACTTGTGAAAACACTGCAGTAATTATAACCTAGTGGTGATTAGGCCTTTCAGGTCAGCTGTGTTTATGCTATTGGTTCAGACAATATATGTTTTTTGCACAACCCATCTGCCACAGACATTAAATATTTAAGACATGAGGGAACCTATTATATACATTTGGGGCCCTTTATCAGCTTTGTGTATGTGTTTGCACATGGGAGACTTTCGTTGTTAATTTTTTTTCATTGTTCTGGTCTGTTATATATGACCCATACTGTCTGCATTGCCTCTGCTAGCAGCAAATATCCTCATTGTTACCTGTCACATCACATGTGGGATGAAAACATATTTTCTTATGTATTTATTGACAACCATACTACTTTCAGAATCCATCGCAAGAGAATCCATCTCTTCCTAAATGTTACTGGGATATGGAGATTTGAAGACTTTGAAGTACCTGCAGCTATCTCTTGACATATTTTGAGAGTTTTATGCACATACAGAGTAGTGAAATATCCCATTCTTTCCTGTTAGAAACTGTAGTTATGGCTGTATTTGTGGAGTTATCTCGTAATGCACAGTTACTCCTATTCGTCTTCCTTGATTCATTTCTTACCTAGGTTTGTTTTTATAACCTTTTAACATAGACTCAATTAGATTTGATGTAGATGCTGCAGTTGCTAAAACTTGTGTTGTTCTCTGGCATCTCAATTTTCTCTTTTGGTTGTTCTTGCCCTCATAATTCCTGGTCTTTTTGGAGTGCTTGAACTCGGTAGTTCAAGCTGATAAGACAGACCTTCTGCTATGAGAGCTTTGAAAGTACTGCCACTCAGAAATGGCTGATGGGTAACAATTCCTGTAATATTTCAGTGTTGCTACAGAACACCACTGTTTTACCTGTAAAGAGATAATCTTACTAGGATTTTGTAGTTCTACCAGGACAATGAATTGCACAGGGGGCCAGATGTTAACAAACATTATAAAAGTAGCAGTCACTAAACTAAAATATTGCAGTATCTTAATTGTCCACAATCTGTTTTTTTCCCCATAGCAGCCTCAGTGTGATAAACTGTATAACTCAAACTCTGTCCTTCAGAAATGTGACGAGTAGTAATTTGGTTAGAGCTATTAGTGGGTAATCATTCTGAAGATCTTTTTCAGGTAGGCATGGTCACAAATTCTGTAGTAAATTCAGGTAGTATAAAGAAAAATTAAGAATGCTTGCATGGGATGAATGTGAAGAAACTTACTCTATTCAAGTGGGAAAGTATGTTAGAAACCTTCATGTAAAATTGTTCATTATTGTCAGAATTCTAAAAAAAAAAAACCTTACTATCTTTTTCATTTTAATGACATGTAAAAAGAGGTCAATTATTTTCGTTAGCTTTACTTAATTACTTTTTTATTCTTTGTCCATTATGACTAGCTTTCTGAAATTATTTTTCCTTTCTTAACAAAAAATGAGGAAACACTATTCTGTTTTGAGTGCTTTTATGGATAGAGCAGCAGTTGCTCTGTCAGTGTCAGTGTTTATTTTAGTCTCTGAATTAATTTTCTTGGTTGCTAGGCAATTCTACTTCATAGTTTTAATGGAGATGACTAATTCAGGGTGCTCTCATTCCACAATCTGCGATTTTTTTTGAAACTAGATTTCTGATATAATGCTTGACAAATAGTCTTATCAGTGTATGGTTCTAGGATTATAGTTAATAAATGCCTATATTTAGAGTTAATAAAATGTTCATGCTGATTGTTTGGCCCTGTCTTCCTTGTCCATTCCAACAAAGCCACTGTAAATCCAAGGTATTCAAAAAAGGCAGAACTGGGCTTTTGTTTGTATGTAGAGGCATTGTGTAGTATGTGTTTGGAGCTGGTACCAGCTGGACCTTTTTACCTTTACAGTGGCAGTGGTATAATAAAATGTGCACATCTCAGTTACCTAGCTTGCAGATACAATCAACAAATCTTGCTTATTTAATTGTGCAGGGAAATTAAAAAAAAAAAAAAGGGTATGAATATTCAAAGTATTGATAACCATATTGCTAAATTAAAATTCTTAAAAGAGTGCAGTTCTGGAGCTATTTTTCATACTGGAATATATAATGAATGAGGACATTGTGTTTAATGCTTTATGATATATCCTTTTTGAAGGACAAATACAGGGAAAAAATAACTTGGTATTTCACAGAACCCTCAGTATTGGGATAAAGCAGAAATATGGGCTTTGTTTATTTTGTTGCTATTATCTATCTGCTAGTAAAACATGCTCTTTTGGCTTACCTCCATTCTATTCTTATGTTCCAGTGTGAGTGAACTGCCCAGCTTAGAAATGAATGAGATTGACCCCACTTCCTTGTTAGGAGAATATGTTGTGTGGGCCTAAAATGACAATGACATCTTCTAGGCTCTGTGTTCCCAGTGTTGTTTCAAGGTTTGGCAGCTAAGTTTCTTTTAAAGCATCATTCTGGCTGCTTAATTGTTTTTTTGTTTTCATTTCTCTTAATTTATAATAAGCCCTTCTTCTGAATTGTGGCAACCTTCTTGGCACAGTTAGTGCACTGAGGGCTACAGCTGATGCGCTTTATCTAAATGATTTGTTGCTATGAAAAAGTCTAACTTTGTTCAGCTCAAAAAATGTTAGGCTGCAGATGTGTATATTAATGATTTTGCTTTAAGTACACAATCTTCGTTTTATTCGTGCAACTAGCTTCTGGCAAAACTTCCCAGTTGCTATCTTACATCTTGACTTGGAGCTGAGGTTGGTGTTAAACTTTTTTTTTTTTTTACAAGTAACATTAAAAAATAAATAAAAATAAAAATAAAAATCCCATAGAGGAAGTTCTACCAGGTAATTTCAGTAGTATACAGATTCAGTAGGTAAAAAAAATTGGACCTTCATCCAAAGTAAGTTCTCAATAGGAGTAAACTATTAAAAATGGGAAAACATCATGGCTACAATTTTCATGATGCTTGATAATAATTGTGAATGAAATCATAGTAAGGGAATCAAACTTTTATTATTGGATTAACAAGCAAGCTACCAAGCAGTAGCTTAAGAATTAATGCTTCAGAGATAATTATGTTTCAGAAAATTGTTACGGTATCCTTAAAATTCTGGATTAAGGTATGATATATATGAAATTACTTACCTTTTGCACCTTTCAGTTTGACTTATGGAACTTACTACCAAATTGTGATTTAGAAAGCTCTTACTGTGCCTTAATTTCCCACTTGTCAAAAACCAAGTAGGACAGTTTTTAATTTCTTACACCCATGTTATGACTTGTTTATTTGGTTTTAGTATTTATACTTCTTCAGTGAGAGTCTTATTTTAGCTATGATCTGTAGATGCTACAGGAAAACAAAGAATTCAAGGGAATACTTACCCATTTGTTAAAGTGCTTTCAGTCATCAAGTAGTGCTTTCTGCTATTAAAGGTGAAATAAAGTGTAATTTGGGTATGCCCCACTTCAGAGTCTTTAATTTTAGAATCTTTATATAGAGGGAAAATGGTAAAGGAGTTGAAGTTGTCATGGTTATGGCAAATGTGGTGTTAAAATTAAGAGTGACAGACCTTTGATTTTTAGCGGTGATAATTTAAGGAAGAATGGTATGATGTACGTATGGTGGATGTCTGCTCAGTATGTCAAAGGAAGGAACAGCTTAGAAAGTTGTAACTTCAGTCTCTTTCAGTAGAACTCAATGTCTTAGTGATAATGTACATGTAATATGGAAAGTCTAGGACAAATATTATTATACTAGGTATTAATCTGATTTGTACTCATTTCATAGAACTGATGCCTGACAGTGACTAATTGGCTTATGTTTGCTTGTTTGTTTAAAAAAAAAAAAAAAAAACTTCAGAATATTTTTTTAGGAAGATGATCAGAGTATTTTTATACAACAAGGTTTTTGATAGAATGTAATTCTAAATATATAGAGAGAACTTCAGACTGAAATAAGGCTACTGAACTCTTATTAGAAATATCCGTGAAAGACTGTTTTTGTGTTCAAAGGAAGCAGATAAATCCACTTGGTGTACTGCCTGCACAGGAAGAGATGCTGAGCATCTTCTCTGGTTGTTTCCAGTCTAAATTACTCTTACTGAAGTCATGAGATAAAAAGAAAATTGTGGCAGTTGCATTTCAGACTTCATGATTTCAAAGGAAAAATTATTTAATTTACATATTTGTCATATTCCATCAGTAGGATGTGTTACCTGGAGGTTTTGACAATGCTGTTGACATACATATGCCCTACTCTCATTTTGCATTTGCATGCTTCCAAATAGCTTGAAATGCTGTTTTTGTGTTGTTGTGATACATAAGGGTAGCCTTCAGGGTTTTGTATTTCAGTTTAGTTTTAGAGTCAAAGCACATGACGGACCTAGAACATGCTGAATAACAATGGCAAGCAATTCCAGTTTCCTTGGGGTCTGACTGCCCACAACAAACATGACAGAATACAGTGTCAAGCAATTATCCACCTCCTGACATATATATAAAAGAGGAAGGATTTATTCAGAGGGAACAGATAGAATAAAGGGCATGAAGGTCTCTGAAACAGGGCTCTCTAGTATGAGGCTTGAGGAAAAGAGTATGGAATTAAATGTTCAACACCTAACCAAGAATTTTAAGAGCGAAAGAAGCTCACTAGAGAGTAATAATGATAATTATTACTAATTACTATTACTAAGAAGTCAGTCCAATAAATCACTAATCTGTATCACATCTGTGATGAAATGCGGCTCCACACTGTTTTTGTCACAAGTCTGTGTTTTTTCAATGCTTTTAACAGCATTTTTATTTTAACAAATAAAAACAGCTTTTTAAAAGTGTATATTTTAGGATGAAAAAAATCAAATAATGGCTTTATTTCTGATGCTACTGATTAGCTGTCTTTGAGTGTCAAATGAAAGTGATTTCTCCAGCTTTCCACAGAAGGTGATAGATTCCCTTTTCCTGCTGTTTCAGTTGACTACAAATTTTCTTTGTAATTTTTCTTAGTCCAAAAGCGTTCATTCCCTTGAATGGTAGGGAAGGATTTAGGAAACAAAAAGAAACAACAAGCAAAGCTAAAAAGCAGAGTTTTTATTATAATCCATTATTTAAAAAGGTAGTCTAGTCATAATATATCAGTGCACTTGTCACTGCTCACAGTGATTATCTGAAAGTTGATCCAATCACTTTCAAGGGTGATCTCTTTGAATTAGTATCCTGGTGACAGTAGAAGGATCGAGCCTGTTTAAATCCTGCACATCACCAGAAAACGTGAAGAAATTGCAATGACTGAAAGACAGATTACCAAAAGCAAGCAAAAGAAAGGCCTTATTGACGTGGATTTGGAATGATTCTTTGCTCACAAACACTAGAACCACAAGGTATTAGGCCATGCTAAATGACTTTAAGCAATGAAGTGATATTCATCAACTGTTTATAATGTGTCACATACACAATATGAATATGAATACTAATAATTCTGGGGAAAATTTGCCAGACTTTGCCTGCAAAAAAAAAAGTGAGCTCCACAAAACTAGCTTTTTTTCTTAAAAACATTTTGTTTGCCATGTATTCAAAATCTTCAAATATAGAGATAACATAAACATCTGTCAAGACTCCCAAGAAATGTTTGAGTATGCGTAAATTACGATGAATGTTAAATGCTAGTATCCTGAAATGCTGTACAACTAAGTGTTTGATTATGCTAGAAATTGGAAGGGAGGGTGATGGGAGTGGGAGAGGAAGAAGGAAAGTGGGAATGTCCTGTTCCCAAGTGTGTGTGTATATAGTTGTATATTTTTCCCTCAGTATTAATTTCCCTACTTGTATTAATTTGTTACAAATCTATGGACTTGCAACTAGCAATTCAAAATATTTAGAAAAATAAGATTATTTTGAAAATTCTATCTAATCTCGTGGCAGTTCCTTGGGCATGCTGGAAGTTATATATATTTTTTTTCTGTATGTAAGTAGCGCATTCTTTATATCAGGATAGAAAACTGTTATTTGTCTACATGTAAACACTGCTGTTCCTAAGAGATGTTTTGCTGACAGAAGCTGTAAACATACAGTAGATTAACTTACTCATAAAAGCATTACTGTTTTTTATGAGTCCTGAACAGAGGCAGATGAAGAAGCAAAAGGTGTCATGGCAATTTTATCATTCATTCTTGTGTCTTCCAATCAATGATTTCTGTGATATGTTTTCATGAAATAAATTTTCTTTGCTGTAAGAGCCAGGCAAGGATCCTGTCCTTCTTTCCACCCGCTCAGTTTCCTCAGAAGGTTTATAAGAAGCTAAGGACACCATCCATAAAAGTTTTTGTCTTTCGCAGGCTCTGATACAGGTGTAGTGTAGATGTGGTTGAATCTTCTCATTTCATCTCTCTAAAGGCAGGTGCTTTGTAGAAAGCTGTAGCTTTGTTCACTTTGCTGGAAAGCCAGTTTAAAGGTGGGTTCTTTAGGACTGAGTCACCATAGGTTGATTAGCTGAAGCTCCTAATGAATGGTCTGGAGATCAGAGAGTAAGCAGCTGATGGGGATGCAAAGGGAGAAGGATGGAAAATGAGGGTTGCGTGTGGTGAGAGGCAACAAGGATTAATATTTAACTGGGAGACAAAATGAAAAGAAGCCACTATTCAAAATAGAAAGTGTAGTTGCCAATATGTATCTAAGTTTTTCTCATCTGCTGTGAGAGGAATAGAAGACAAAGTTGTTCTTTGTGTCATGTCGCAAGTTTGAATGATTTGGTATTTCTCCATTTTGAGACCTTGTTAATTTCTATTAATGGGGAGATATTGTGGCTTATTAGATTAAGATAGTACTTAATAGTAAAAGATTGGGAGTAAGCAAAACTAGTCTTTTCTGAGGCTGTTCAGCTTTCAGACATAAGCCTAGATAAAAAATGATACTCTTTTTTTTTTTTGTTTGTTTTTCATGCACTGAATCCTGTCTCTTTGTTCTGACAGACTTCAACCTTTGTCAGAGATCATGTTGATGTTCCATTTTACTTCACACTAAGCTTGTTGCTATTTGTGAACAATTTTAAGTAACGTACAGGAGACTGTAAATAACGGTGTTCCCCAGGGGTTGCCCTGGTGAGGCCACATCTGGAATACTGTGTCCAGTTTTGGGCTTCCCAGTTCAAAAAATAGGGATCTCCTGGAAAGAATCCAGTGGAGGGCAACAAAGATGATTAAGGCCTGGAGTATCTCTTGCATGAGAGAGGCTGAAAGGCCTAGGACTGTTCAGTCTAGAGAGGAATAGGCTGAGGAGGGAATCTCATGACCATTTATAAATATCTCAAATGTGGGAGTCAAGTCAATGTGGGTAGACTTTTCAGTGGAGTGCAGCAATAGAGCAAGTGGCAGTGGGCAGAAACTGGAACACAAGAAGTTGCATACTGTTGCAAGGAGGAACTTCTTTACTATCTGAGTGACAGAGCACTGGAACAAGCTGCCCAGAGAGGTTGTGGAGTGTCCTTCTTTGAAGATATTCAAGAACAGTCTGAATACCTACTTAGGCGAACTGCTGTAGGGAATCTGCATTAGCAGTGAGGTTGGACTCTACGACCTCTAGAGATCCCTTCCAACTCCTACAACCTTGTGAATCTGTGATTCTGTGTTTATTACATGCCATGGCCTGATTTCTGTTTGATTTCATTAAAGGAAATATTGTTCTGCATCTCACTAGTAAGAAAAATTCTTTGGTGATGCATCTCTTGAGCTACAGGCTATATTATGTTAGAACTAGCTGTGCTGCAACAACTCTACAACTCTTTGTCAGTAGAACTGTACTGCTGTTGCCAGAAAAGCAGTGCATGTGAAGTTTTGCAGAGCAACTTGGGTTTTCTCAGTTCTGCAGTACAAAGTCCAATAAATGATAATGAGTGCAGCTTCAGCAAAATATACTGAGGAGACTATGCTTTGTAGAGTACCTGCCTTTCTTTTGAAACAAGCTTTAGTTCATCATATTTGGTCTTCTGATATCATAATTCAGAAACAATGCTTCCTATACTTGGAAGCAGGGGTGAAATAGAGTTGAATGTTGGTATAGATTGTTGGTATTCCTTGCCAAGTGAAATTAGGAGAGAGGAGAATGGAAAGGGAGTGCAGCTTTCCCGTGCTGCACTGTTCAGTGGAGCCAAGGTCTAGAGGTGAGCTAATCTGGAAGAAAGAAATGATTGCCATTATTAATTGCCACTGGAGAGAAAGGAAACAACAGCATGAATAGGAGTTTTGTTGTGAAGCTTTGAGCTGCTATGTAGTACACAAGGTAACTGATGCCTGGAGTTTTATGGCATGTCTGCTTAAGCTTACAAAATTTCTAGGTGCTGTGTAATAGGGATTAAATGCAAAGATCAGTCTTAATGTCATAAATATAGAAAACATACTGAAAATATGAAGTGGATGCATTGTGAGGGTTCAGGAATAAGAAAACAAAGGAAAGCAAGCAATCTTTCTATTTCAAGTAAAAAAAAATTAAGTGTTCAGCATCCAATTTAGGGACCCGGCATGGGGCCCAGTTTTCCTGCCTTTGTAGTTTAAGGAAAATAATGTAGTCTTAAAGATAATTAGTTTACAACAGCAAAGCCTGTGAGCATGCAACAGCTGCTGCTTGAGTGAGAGCTATCCTTCAGTTATTCCTTTCACTGAGCCATGGATTTTTGCTTGTGAAGTAATAACAGGGCTGTTCAGAGTCAGAGCTCTGACTGTGTGTCTAGGAGAGTTGTAAAATACAGTTTGTAAATAGATACTAGGTATACCAAACTAGGTCATTATATCAGTTCAGTGAAGCTCCTCAGTGCTTGCAGGAGCCCTGTTTGACAGATCAGATACTGCCTGGCTTGGACGGTGTTAACATGATTGAGAGGGAACTGCAGGAGTTTCCAGTGGCTGCCAGATATTTTCTATAGATTGGATAGGAGTGTTCAGTTCCGAAGAGAGGCATTAAGCTGGGAGAGTCTCTTTTATTCTGTATCTAGAATGTGATATGATAACTGCATGATACTTCACTTCTGCTATTTGCTGTCAAAATTAAAAGGAAGCCAGAATCACTCTTCAGCCGGAAGGCTATGCTGAATCTGTGCAAAGTAGTATCAGGGTGGTGCTGGCACCATGGCTTTAGCCACAGAGGAAGCCTTGTGGACTTCAGTATTTCCCCCAGGCAACAACAAAAGCGAGACACAAAATGCTGACTGCTACTGGTTGGAGAGTTCCCATGAACTCTTGGCCCTGTATCACTAGTTACCTTGCTGTGATGCATAGGATACACATTAATTTTTACAAAAATGTTGCTTTGCTTTGAGCAGTAACTCTCAAATATAGTCCACTGATAAAGCTGTTTTTTTTGGAGATACTTTCTAAAAGCTGAGAGCAGCATGTGTAATCAGTCAAGGTGTTTTTCTAATACAAAAGAGTGAATTATCTCATTTTTACTGCCCTCAGCCTTTGGTTTTGGGAAATATAACACAGCGCTAGGAAGTATTTGTTATTGGTGAATGTATTTTGCTGCTGTTTCTCATGGAGGTAGGAGACATTGGACTGAGGTCTGCTGGGAGTTTTCTCTGTGCTGTTAACTAAGGAGAAGGACCAGAATTGCATAGGGGTCAGGAAAATCTTTTCTAGCAGTATAGGCAGATGGTACCCTTAGAGATAGCTTGGAGCAGGGATAAAGCTGCAGTAGTACTTAATTGTGCTCCTAAGTGTTCCTTTAAGTGATGATGCCAAGTAAAATTTGTGTAGCTTGGTTACCACACAGGCAAAAAAAAAAAATAAAAAAACAAAGTCCCAAATTGTTCCCTGATTCTCCATTAGAGATATGTTAAGGAGAAACCAAAGGTGTCTGCCTTTAGATAGTGGCAGAGGAAAAGCATATGATCTTGAGGAAAAAAAGAAGTGGAAGCTTAACTTCTCCTGTAGCCAAGAACAGTGGATAGGACCGTGCAAATTCTTATGAAATTAATGAGAATTGGAAACCATGGTGACTTTTTAATTAACACTAGATATTCCCTCTTTACCAGAGCTTTGAATGTGATGCAGCTGGTTCAGGATAATTCTTCCAATGTCCTGTTTTACAGAGATGCAGGAAAAACAGTGCTGTGCCACAACAGACGCAGACGGGACTCTTGACAGCATTTCTTGCACAGAGACAGCAGGAATGCTGAGTATGTATGTGTGTATGTGTACCCCACAGGTTTCACGGCCCATTTCTGAGGAGCTTCTTAGGAACACTTCAGAGAGCACATCTCTGATACCAAATCTGTCTTCTTGCTGTTTTCAAGTCCTTTCTGTAAAGCCTCGAGGAGATCCTAAAGTTGCCCAAAGAAGGGCTTGCTAGGTTTCTCACCCCTGAGGGCAAATTAATATACTTAGGTTTAATTTCACTCTGGAAAAGCAGGGGTTTTTTTTGTCTGAAACTTTAAAGACTTCAGCCTAGAGGGACATCTTACACAAACAGTCTCATCTCTAAGAATTAGTTTAGAAAAATGAGGAAATAAACCCAGTGTATTTACCATGGAAAATACTGGCATAATGACAGAAATCCCCCAATTCTGAGAGAGAATCAGTGAAAAAATGAACACAGGTGTGTATCTATTTTGCTGGTGTATAGCATTTGTGTGGAATGAGACATGTTTAGATTATAGACTAGAATAATCCTCCTGGGAAACTGGAAGTAAAGCCTGTGTCTTACTTTTGCATGGCACAGTAGCATGCGCCTAGGCAGTTCTTTGAAGATATGCCAGATACTGGGAAAAAAAGGGAGTTGGAGGAGTCCAGAGGAAGGACTGAGCGCTCAGTAGCATGAGACAGAAGGAACGTGTGTGGGACAGGTGGTTGAAAGTGAAAGAGGTGTGAGTGGTTCACTGTGTACATTTTTTTAAAACTTAAAAAAATACCCACAGAAACACTACAAAAAAAGTGTTTCAGGTTTGGGAAAAATCAGCTTCAGGATTTGAGGGAAACTACACTCATTCAAAAAATAGCACGCTCTATAGCATACTGCAGAATGCTGCAGCTCTATTTTTCTCTCTGCATGGCTCTTCAGACAATTCCATTTGTTAACTGGTGACAAATGCCTTAAAATAAAAAATAGGCTAATTTAGAGTCACAGGACTAAGAAACTAAAGAACATAGGTAAGCATACATTAGGTATTTATGTGTGTGCATTCTGTAATGCACCATTATGTAGATTTTCATTCTTTTGATGGTAGCAGTTTTTATAAAGCAAATTACTTAAATCGGAGCCATCTATTTTTAGAGAATGGAAAGAACAGAAGGAACCTGGAAGTGAGTGGGGGAAGCCTTAAAGCTTGACCATGTCTGTATTAACGTGCTCATGAAGGTGCAGAAGAGCCTGGGAAACCTGTAACTAACATGCATGTGGATTTTAAGTATAAATATATGACATAACTATCTTGCTGAAATCAGTTTTTTTTTTTTTCAATGATTTGCTTCTACAATGGCAGTCGAACAAATGTATTATAATTGAGCATTACCTCCTTGTAGCTGGAAGGAACATTTGTATGTGCTAATATGGACAATTCTGGCAAAGATCATAATAGAAAAGAAGCATTTATTGAATTAGATTTGTGAGCGTAGTTAAAAGATGAACATGTGGAGAACAGTGGCAGAGATTTCCCCCCATAAAGCCCCAGACACACAGGGGATTAGGAAGCATTAGGGCTGGCTGTTGGGAGGAGTCCAGCCCCTTGTCATGGCGGCTGCCCTGCGGGAACTAGGTCACAGTGTGTCCCTCCACACGTGTGCTGATGTGCACTGTGCCATCAGCCCTGTCTGTCCATCTGTCTGTGCTGTCCCTCAACAGAGAGAGGCTGGGGCACTGAAAGGGAGAGCTACTCTCTCGCTGACACAAGAAAGGAGAGGCAATCTCTAAGCTTCCAATTTCGTTGTATTTCTGTTCTATTTATGATGAGTGCTTTTGAGGTGTTTTTTGCTGGTTTTTGTTGATGGAAGGAAACAATTAGTGTGACTGATCAGTGTGCAGCCACTGAATTTCTCAAGATCTTATTTCACTTCAAGATGTCTTACTTTAAGGAATATTATCTTTATAGATTAAATCACAGCTTCGTTGGCTTCAATACAAAAATTTACTCTAAATAGTTTGTCTTTTTGGAGTGAATTCTAAGAATGGTATGCTATTGTGTAGTACAGTCATTAGTGCTAGTATTAGTAGTATTGGAATAGTAATACCATGAACTGCTATTATCAATTATTAATTTACAGTCATGCTATAATGTGTTCTTGAGGATGTACCTGCATCCTCTGTAGGTGTCTTGAAAATGTTATTTACTTCAGTATGTAATTGTTGGAAAGTTATTTCAAGAGAACACTGAAAATAAATCAGAAAGTTGGGATTAAAGAGTTGTTCAGTGCTTGTAGGGATGTGGTCTTGATATACCTGGAGACAGCTTCTAAATCACCAGTTAAGTAAAAATAACCTGTGCCAGTCAGCTTTATTTATAGTCACCTCAAGACAAATTCTACATGTCTGCATAATTAACAAGTGATGTTTAAAGCAAGTGGAGTTATGTATGACTTAAATAAATTTGAGGTCTATGCCTACTTAAAAATCTGAAGTGAGGGAAGAAACCCCTTTGTGTCTTACTGAAACAATTTCTTCTCTGTCCTACCAATATATCTAGGATGTGAAATGCGAAATTATTTGGAGGTTTTAAAAACACAATTGATAAAATGCTTCTCTATTTTAAATAATGTAAATTGTTTTTATCATTATTTTCAGACTCCTGAACCAGCTTTGTTTTCATTTAAACAACTAGAAATGTGTGAGAAATGCATTTATACCACATAGTGCAGATGCTTCTCTCTCCGTAAGTTAGGAATCTTCATTAGCAAATAAAGACGACAAAAATGAGCAGAGCTGTTCATCACTGCTTTAGTAGCTTTTCTCAAAGGTATGGAAGACTCTAAACTTGTCAAATAGAATATAAATTGCTAGCACTTTCTATTTATTATTAACGTTTACTCTATAAATTGGCTATTTTGATTTAACAAGAAGAGCCAAGAGTAGAAAGAATTGTCATTTTGTCTTGGTTAGTTTAAACAATCATCCAACACTCGAAAGATCAGCGATAATTGAATTCATTTTCCTAAAAGTAGTTCAAGTGCCGCGGAAATAGATTTAAACATCCACAAGTTCACGGTTGATCTCATTAACTGATTTCTGCAGTTGAAGGTGGAGACTGAATATTAGCACTAAAAGGCTTTGCAAGACAAGGGCTATGAAGGGAAAAGGAAGGAGTTTTATAATTGAATGGAGATTGAAATCTTTCCCTGAGCATCAATGAAAATCCTGTTCTGCAGGAAACTAGCTTTCTTAGCAATGCTGTTCCATTGGCTACTTGTGCATCTGTGATGATGGAGTTGCTGATAAATGCAAGTGAGGATGATTCAACATGATGGGCACTGCTAATCTCATAAAAGCACTGCAGTGAACTGAGGGGCATACTTTCTGTAGATATGAATGTTTTTATTTAGTTTAAATGAAATCAGGTAGGAATTGCCATAATTAGTATTCTCATGACAGTAGTTATAGTGCTGGTTACAGTTGCAGCAGCTTTGTAGCATCATTCCCATTTCATGGAAGGAGCCTGGCTCACTTGTACCTTTTGCATAAGTCCCAGATGTTCAAATACGCTGTTGATTCCAGCGTGGTAGTGTTGCACATCAGGACTTTACAGAGCATGAAACTCTTTTCACCCTCACAACTCCTGTGCTTCACAACCCTATAAGCTGTTCAATATCACTTGCTTCTGCTGAAGAAGTAACTCACACTGCATTGCAAACACTTCACGCTTGGAGCTGTAGTTGTTTCAGAAGCAGCATTAAAAAAAATACGCTGTGGAACCCTGTCATATATTAACAAAATTGAAACTACTTTGGGATTTTAGAGTTCTAAAATATTTCAAACTGCATACTCATACATTTCATTACCATGAAATGGCACACTGGAGAAATAAGGAGATATGGTTCAACTCAAAATAGCTGAAAATGGGGGCTGAAAAGATATTTATAAAATTTTAAAACTGAGGGTGGAGGAACATTGAGTCATGATCTGGTGCAATGCCACTTATGCTCTGCATGTATTTTAGACAGAAGTGGAAGAAGTGGTGCTAACAAGTCTTGGTCTTCTCAGTACTGTTCTCCTTCCTTTCTTGAGAACAATCCCTGTCTGACTCTGTTCTTGCTCTGCGTAGTTAAAATAAACCAACATTTGAATAGAAGAGTTTTAAAGTTGATTATTATATTTTAATGAGAAAAAGCTTTAGCGAGAAGGACAGTGGAGTTTTTGTTAATGTAATTTAAGCTTTTCATCTAGTTTAAGTTGCTTATTTTTAACCTTTCACCTTTACTGCATCACTGTTTCCTAGGCAATTAAAGATCTTATTCAGTTAAAGTGTAAGCTACCATACATGGGCATTTTTAAAATCCGGTATATGCATATTAGCTTGTTTCCCTTGGTCAAAAGAGCATAGAAAACTTTTCTCATTTATTTTGGGTGCATGTTTTGGAGGAAATGTCCTTTGAGATAATTAGTTTTTCCTTGAATAAAAGAAAATAAATCTTTTCCAGCTTTTTACTACTGTTTTTATGAAAGATTTTCTTTTTCCCATGGGTAGGCTTTATTTTCAATAAGTTATTTCAATATTTTGTTTGTCTTTCTTGAGTAAACTAGGCAGACATATTGCTCTTCTGTGTAATCCAAGTAGACCTGGACTACTTTGCCTTTGTGGTTAAGAGCTCAGTGCAGTTTTCACTGAAATGTGTGTTGAAACTGCACAGACTTCACGGTTTCATAGTCAGACCTTAAATTATCTACCTCTGCAGTGCTTTCAATTTCTTCAGTCCAAGAATAAATACATCATACATAATTAGACGAAGTTAAAGAATGTGAGGGACAGAGATGCAAAAAGGCCAGAACAGTAAATAAAACGTGCCACAACTCCAGTCTTCTGCATGAGGGCCTCAGACTTTTAGAGGCTGTGATTAAGAAGTTTATGTTCTGGTGGATGCACAAGATAGTGGAGGCCATATGGTATAGTCTTAAATGTCACAGCAGCTCTACCTTTTATTTCATGTTTGTAGCAATATAGCTTCCAATGTGTTACATATTTCCAAAGTGAACTCTTGATTAACAGAAGACTTGGGAATTTGATTTTGTTACCCATAGCAATGTAATTTACTCCTCCTTCAACACTTGTACAATATTTGTTTTAAAGAGTGGGCAGCAGTGCAGCAGTGACTGTACATGAAGCTGGTATCAGCTGCCAATCAATGATGAGCATACATGATGCTGTTGTCAGCTCCCAGTAAGTAAAGGCTTTTAGGGATAAAGATATTTTAAGATGTTAAGGAAAATAGCATTTCCCACAATAAAAATGCCTAGTTTTCCCAAAATAAATAAGCCTAATAATCCTAGCACATTAATTTTTGACAAGTAATTTACTGCATACTTATCTGTATATTTTTTCAAAACAACAAGAACAGCATTTTCAAATGAGATTGATTAATTTAAAGGAAAAAAAAGTTATTTTGATGTTTTTAAGTCATGATGAAGTGCTTTTTTGATCTGATTATTACATCTTTTCAATAGATGTCTTTTTAATAGCCTACAAGGAATGAAAGGTAAACCAGAGAAGAAATTTAAAGCACTGTGGGAGAGATTTGGAAGATCTTTCTTTGTACTGGGATTTGGCAGGGCAGGTTGTCTTTTTATGGAGTACTTTCCATTTCTATTTATTGTTGGCTTTAACATTGAAAGTGTTAGATGAGACTCCTGCTTAGTTCTTGAGAAAATAGCCCACAGCCCAATGGATCTAAACATCACGGGGACTAAAGCATCTCTCTTCTAATTTCTTATTTGCACAGTAGGTAGAGTATTACTGGAAAATATCACACAGTTATCTTTTATTTTAAAGCATCCTTGGAAACTGAAGGATGTCTCTTCCATTTCTGCTCTGTCACAGGACAAAATAAAAAAAAAAAAAAGCAAACAACATGAAAGGAATAGAAGAACAGCTAGTTTTTATTTTTGAGATACCTTTCTGGAATGGGGATGCTGGTGCTTGACCATAATTTCTTCAGTTCATATGCAGAAGATAGTGGAAATATGCATAAATTTATGTAGTCTTCATCCAGAAAAGCTTAACAAGAGGTTAATTTTATTGAATATCTATCTGGGGTAAATAAAAGCTACTTGTATTCTTGTATGAAAGAAAACATAGGTATAGAAGCTATTTGATACCAATAAGATCTAAGACTTCTGACTGTATTGTTTGATTTCTTTTTTCCATTCTCATTTTCCCAAACTTTCCTAGATGTTTGTCCCTGGATGGCCTCCCACAACTTGGCATTGGGTTTAACTGGTGGGAAGGCTTCTTGGAATCTGTTGCAGTAGTTAAATTAGGCTGTGTTGGACAGTAGCACTGTATTTTTAGGTTCACAGCCTGAATCTCCTGCAATTGTCCTTGTAAAACAAGAGGATGATTCAAGATTGATCCAAAAGGGACTTAGAATGTACTGTTTAAGTTTCTGATCCTTGCTAAAGGTTTTGTCTCATTCTGAGGACTTCTAAAATCTATATTTACCCAAATATCTAAGCTGCATTAGAGACATCCTGAAAGTGGTTTAGCAGGTTTCACATCTTCGTGCAGTTCACATACATGCAGGGTTGTAAAGGACCATCAAGGGTGTTGCTTTGCTTGTGTGCACTTACAGGTTTTAGCTTGTGAAGTCTGATCCGAGAATGCACTGGAGTTGGGGAGTGCTAAGTTAATGGCTAGAAATGAGTTTTTTTTCTCATTCACATCTCCTAGGTCCCTGAATGTATTCTAACAATTCAGTTGTAGATCAGGCTGAAATGGGGACCCTTCCCATCTCTGCTGAAATTGTTGGATTTTACTGAAAATGATTTTATATTCAGTGGATTAAAAGGAAAAAACAAACAAACAAAAAAACATAACTGTAAAGAGTGTGTAATAATGAAGTCAGTGTTTGCGTGCATATTTTATCTAAACCATCATGAAATTAATTATTGAAGTAAGAATTTCCCAGTTTGCTTATTGTGCTGGGTTCTTCTATGACGATCTCCCACTTGCAATTCATGCCCTCGCCCTGTGTGGGGAAAATGCATCTCCAGAGGATTTTGGGGTACTGTAAAACAGATGAGATAACAAGGCTTGTTTTAGACTTGTATCTTGGTGTAAGTCCAGACACCTGAACTAAAAAAATCTGTCAGTTTCAATTGTGATGTAGGATTACTAGCCACTGTGCATTGTAAAGGTATTCTGAGATTGCTTGTTGAAAAATGCACGATGATGAATGTGAAGAGCTCTAAAAATACTTCTGGTACTCTCAGATGCCCAGCTTCTGTGCTTGTTACTCCTTTTAAAATTTTTATGGGAGGGTTCATTTCAGCATGCACAACTAGATTCACTCTTTTTCATAACATTAGGACACACAGGACAATGCACTCCACATCTTAATGCATTTTGCGTGTATTATTTAAGCACTTTCAATCTGGCCAAATATGTAATAAAATGTAACCTCTTGCCTAAACAGCTTAAATCTTCAATGATGCTGTAAATTAAAAATGTAAGATGAAGATGAAATGTGTAGTTGACACTTTCCCCATGTAAATAATAGATATTTTAATATTTTAAGCATTTTTCTTTGATGTAACTGTAGATAAACAGTAGTAGTTCATAGTATTTAATCAAAGATTTTTTTTAAGATGAAATACAAAGCTTTCATAATGGGTGAGACAGTAAATGAAACAGTGCAAATCTGCAAATCCTCGTTGTTGTATCTTCCATGTGAAGTTGGCTTTATTTAGAGCTCATTGTTAAATGAAGTATTCATAAGAAAGGCTTGAATGATTCAGTGAAATGTAATAAAGAAACAAAGTTCTATAAAGTTTGAATTGCTGGTTTTTGTCATTGTCTAGGTCTTTTTTTATTATAGTGCATTCCAAATCACATTAAGCATCTTTTTCAATTACTGGACTTAAATAGGATGAGAAGAAAATGGCCTGGTAAAAATCCAAAATGACTCATTGTGAGCTTATAAAAGAAGCAAACCAATGTAGAAAAGGGAAGGTATCTTAAATACTTGTGTTTATAATTATTATTACTCTATGCTTACCAGTTTTCTGATGGTCTGAAAAGGTGTGTAGCTAATTTATTCAAGTGTAATCCTCATCACCTGGATTCATGCTGCTCTTAGAATTTCCTGTGATCAGAATTTATTTTTTGGGGTTTTTTTTAGAAAAGTTCAGACACTGATCATTATTTCTATCAGAAATTTAAAAATTATAGTCTCATTTTACTGGAAGTGTCCACAAAATACAAAGAAGTATTTCAGTTTAATTAAACTGAAGATTGTTAGTTTACCAGTGAAAAAATGCATAAGATGGCATAGTACAGTTTTCCAAAGTATAGGATGATTTGCTGAATGTGGATTGAAAGCACCTTATTTCCACCTCATCATCCTTACACAGCAAGAAAAATTGTAAATCATATTAATGATCAGTTTGCATGCTGCCTGACATTTATTTGTCTAATGTGACTCACAGAAGCATAGCACATTCTTGAATGGATTTGTGCGTGGCTGCTGGTTTGTATAGCCAGAAAATGTGAACTTATAAACAAGCTGTGCAAAGTCAGTGTCTTATAAGAAGTGACATAATTAACATTAGTTATGACTGTTGTGTATTTCCTGATTTGTTATTTAACTTATGCTATTAGTGACTGCATTTCCATTCTTTGCAATTCTTCATTAGACTATGATTTTCATCTTGTTCTTATATTATCTGAATTTGCTGATGTGAGCATGCTGCAAGAAGCTGGCCTCAATCAACTCTGATAGATGGAAATAAAGGCTAGATACTATAAGCATTTTCACTGCTGCATCTTTGAAATCTTCACAAATTTTCAAAACATTTTGTATTTGCATTGCTAAATTCCTGGTAGAGTTTTTTAATACACAAGACTAAATTATAGAATTATCAAGACAATAAAAAGACTTAAAACAACCTTCAAATCAAATATACCCTTTCAAAAATAGGGTATGAATGCATATATTGCTTTGCTTCATTTGTTGCTGTTGTTAAAAGGTTATCTATGTAAATAAAACAGGGTTCAATGAAGTATGGTGAGACGTTGGCCTTTTAAATGAACAAAAGAATGTTAGCATGTGTCAAAACTAGTTGAAAAGCTATTGTTGTATTTACTATATCTTACACTATTAAACCAAAATTTGCAAGTACTTATTAGATGGCTCAAAAATACACTCACTGTTATTTGGCTTGTTAGATCTACTTAGGTTTTGATGTTTTGAGACAGTTATGTAGATATGACTGCCTTTTCCCAAACTGTTGAGCAATCTGTAATGTTAACCATGGTTGATTTAGTCACCCAGCTTAAGCTCTCAGTGTTTTTTTTGTTTACTGGCATACTTTGTTGATCTGGTCTGCTAAAGCAGGTAAGTTCTTCAGGAATTTATTCAGCTAAGTCTTTTCTTCATTTAATTTTTTTTTTCTGAGTTTAGTTGTCTTGATCTCAGTGTTATCTGATATAAACAACAAATACAGGAAAGCATATTGCCCTTCGCATCCTGTAGAGTCCATCCTGGTACTCGTTGTTGATTTACTCTCACCTGCATCAGGACATCGAAGTCCTCAACCTGTTCCTTTAACCCTGTCTATTTATTCAAAGCCATGCAATTCATCTCAGAGGGAGCCTACATTTCTGGTTTTCTTTAACTTAAAAAAGCTATCAGACAAATGATATTAATCCTTGTCAAATCTTATAATGCTCTTGACACAGACTTCAGTCACCCTGAAGATGGCTAATGGAGATATCACTAGCTGGTTTATTTGAAGTGTTTAGATAAAATCTGTGGCTTAACTAAGTCTGGTTTTCAGTTTTTCAAAATTGTGCAGTGAAAATGTGGTAAAATCATAGCAAATTTTATTATGTTTTTCTGTCTATTGCAATAGCTGCTTAATGGCAAAAGCAGGATATTGTTTTTTTAATTTAGCTGATTTCAGCTTAAAAAATACCATATACAATCTGGTTGTTCCTTGGAAATCTGGACCTGGAGATCTTACACTGATTTATTCTCTAACTGGATCGATTTTTTTGTAATATTTGGCATTTACTGGTTCTCATCCATTTATATGAATCAGTTTAATTTTCTGTAAATGTGCTTCAATGTAGAGATATGATAGGCATATTGACATACAGACTGCATACTTGCATGATGTTTGGTAAAGAGATGTCTTGTAGACTTCCAGGTTTGTATATTTTTCTGAAGAAGCTTGAATTATCTTATTCAAGTGAAACTTCCCTTGTACTTATCAGTATAAGACTACTGCATGTGATGGTGAGACTATTGATTTGTACTTGTAGAGGAAGAATCAAAGCATTTGTTAATGTGCTTTTCCTGTTGATGTGGCTTTTTACTTTAAGACTACATATCATGATTTTGCATCATGCCTGTACAGTAAAATGTATACTACACTATACAGTGGTTTTTTCTAGCATCAAAATTCCTCTGGTTTTGGGATCGTTGCCAATTTATTTCTACTATTATGAGACTGGCTAGTTAAATTTTACTGGTTTCTTACTGCATTTACTCTGAGATAATTTGTTTCTTCTGTAAAATAAAGTTACTTTGAATTAGCTACTTTAAAACTCAGTAAATGTATGCTGTAGAATTCTTTATTTATTGTCTTAAAGTTTAAGATATCAAAGCTTTTGTTACTGGTAACGAGTTCTTTTAACTTCACAGTTTAAGTAGTAAATTCAAAAAGTAACTTTGAAAATCCTTGAGAGGAATAGATAAGCCTATTTTTCTTTCCAAATGGTATATGCAAACTCATATGCCAGGCATCCATACAGACTGGAAGGAGCGGTCCTTGTGAGCAGCCCTGCGGGGAAGGACCTTGCAGCTTGGAAAGCAAATGGTATCCTGGGCTCCATCAGAAAAGGAGTGGCCAGAAGGGACAGGGAGGTGATTGTCCACCTCTGCTCTTGTGAGGCCCCATCTGGAGCACTGTGTCCAGGTCTGGAGCCCCCAGTACAAGAAAGACAGAGCTGTTGGAGAGGGTCCAGAGGAGAGCCACAAAGATGATCAGGGGACTGGAGCACCTCCCCTATGAAGACAGGCTGGGAGAGCTGGGCTTCTTCAGCCTGGAGAAAAGAAGGCTGCAGGTTGACCTCATTGCAGCCTTTCAGTATCTGAAGGGGAGCCTACAGACTGGAGGGGAATCAACTCTTTGAAATGGTAGATAACTACAGGACAAGGGAAAATGGTTTTAAGTTGAGGGAGGGAAGATTCAGGTTGGATGTCAGGGGGAAGTTCTTTACAGAGAGAGTGGCGAGGTGCTGGAACAGGCTGCCCAGAGAGGTTGTGGATGCTCCGTCCATGGAGGTGTTCAAGGCCAGATTGGATGGGGCCCTGGGCAGCCCAGTCTAGTAGTAAATGGGGAGGTTGGTGGCCCTGAATGTGGCGGGGGGGTTGGAGATTCATGATCTTTGAGGTCCCTCCCAACCCTGGCCATTCTATGATTCCGTGAAACTCAGAAGTTATACATCTTGGTAGCTGTAAATCTCTGTAGGCTTGTATACACATAGTTTTCTATTTAAGTAACTGCTGAAATATGTTGAAATACTTGGGTTTGTAAAACAGTGCATATCTCAACTTGTAATGTCTAACTTGTTTTGGACACTTAAAAATGTTGATAGCTCAAGGAAACATGGAACTAGATAAATAATCATGGCTTAGAGTATGGAACATCTTTTTCCATGTCAAAACAGTCCTGTTTTTCGGCGACTTCCAAAGTTCAATTTGTGTGTTTAATCCTAAGGAGTTAATATTAAATTTGTCAGTAATGAAATTTTAATGAAACAAATTGGTCAACAGAAGGGTTTCGGGGACCTTGGTTTCATTCAGGAAGAGAGCAAAATGACTTAAAATGCTAAGAATTAGGACATTCATAGTTTGAGGGAAACTCAAATTGCTACGTGCAATTGAAATTTTGAGCTGAAGTTTTTGCCTATTTAACCAATAGCGTTTGCTGAAATCACAAGTTCTAACTACACAAATTCTTTTACCCTAGAAAACCTAGAAATCAGGAATATGCAAAAAGTGTTTATCTAGCTGTTCTTGAGGTGCATATCTGTTATAAAGGCGTAAATGACTTTTTGACCTTTTCTCTCATGATTGCTGGGGGCAAACCTCTGAAGTGTCTGGTATACTCAGTCAGTGAGTGCAGCCTTCTGAGATGCCTGCACACACTTAGGCATCCTGACTCTATGCATAATTTGATCCTGCTGTAATTTAAATGTGAAAGCAAATGTTGAGAATCAAGGCAAGGAAGTTCTTTGAATCTTGCAACTTTATTATTTTGTTTAGTAACTTCTCAATATTGAGGAAGAATACTGATCTCTGCATCTCAAGGGAACATACTGGACACAGTCTTATCACACCCTGTGGTAGCCTTGGATCTGCCACACTCTGAATGTAGCTGCTCGTCTGTTTCCTGAGGCAGGTGGCATTCTGCCACCTACCAGGAGTATCAAGCATTCTGTTCACAGAAGATATGTTTGTCCTGTAAATCAGTTGGAAGAAATACTTTTATGATGAAAGGCAAGAGTATTAATACACTGGAAATGAAGCATTACAACATATACAACTTATTTCTCATTAATACAGCCAGATATTTGGCTACAGAAAGTAAAAAGCATTTAGCATGTAGAAGAAAGTATAGAAAGATGTATGAATGCATCAAAGTACAGCATGCTCAGATTTACGTTTCTGTTCCAACACTGACATGGAGATGGAGTGGGGGAGAGTATTGGAAAAAAATCTACATGTAGAGTCTTTGGAAAAATTGACAAATTTCAGCACATATTTAAAAACTATAGTTTCAGTAAGAGAGATGTTTTGTTGTGAAGAGGTTAAAGCTGACTTTATTTTGTCTTAAGGGAAAAGGATGTGCAAAGTGACCTGAAATCTTGTCCAGTCCTTCTTTCTGTGATCTTATAGCTACTGACAGAATAAACAAGATTATCCAGTTCTTCATATGTCTTTTCAAATGTCTTTACAAATAAGAAAAGATGTGTTTCTATGTATGTGTTAGAATATTCTATTCATTTAACTATAGTTTCTTGGCATTATTTATAGTCACAGCTCTTAAAGCTCTGTGCTTGTGACACTGATTGTTTGAAGAATCTCTTTGTGTGGGACTTAAAAAAAAAAAATAAATAAAATAAAATAAATAAAAAAAAATCCATGGAATTAAAACTGATGAAAGCTTGGTTTAAAAGCATAACTTGACCAAAGACCTACTGAAGTATTATTAAATAATCAAGTGTTGAATACTGGAAATATCGTTTGGAGAATGAAAAATACGGTGCTACTACTAAATTTAGTACCAAAAGGAAGCACACGCTTCCTTGAGGCAGTTAATGTAGCCATGGTTTGAAATTCAAGGGAGTGAGCATTAAAGATTTTGGTCAGTACTGTAATATGACCAATTTTCAGGTTGTGCTAGTTTTCAAATACTTGAATTTCAGTCATGGCAAGTATAAATTGAAGTCATTGGCTCAAACAATAAGACTTCAGAGTCACAATTTGAAATATTAATAGCTTAGAAACAGTAATGTAGGGAACCTGCTGTAGCTGGTGGGTGGACTTGATGATCCCCAGAAGTCCCTTCCAACCCCTATGATTCTGTAATTATGTAATTTTAGTATCTTTTGCTGCTGCTTCTTATTGTGTGCTTAACCACACAACATGACTCTGCTTTGCGAGTTTGTAGAGAAATGGTATTTGCAAGATGTGCTTTATCTGCAGCTTTGTTACTATAGAAACTGCTGCCTTTTTCTCTTATATCTTACAGTAATCTAAGTTCTGTGGACAGAATGGTCCAATCAATTCAATTTAATGTTTTTTGTATGAATACAATTAATTTTTAGCTCTAACAATTGTTGGAGCAACATTGCAGACAAATGTATCTGAACTGCTGTTACAAATGCACTTGGGCTGGAGAAAGTCAAAGAAGAGAGTCAAGAAGGGGAAGGGATGTGGCAGCTCCAGTGTAATTTCTGTTAATTACCCTGCATAAAGCATAAAAACCAGGGGAAGTTTCCAAAATTTCTGTTTTGAGGTGCCAGTAGTAGTTTGTATAGCTCATGCCTTGGGATCTCTGACCCGAATTAAACGAGGACGTTTGTTTGTAAAATAATCTTGAATAAATAGGATGTTTGCTTGCTTTGATTTCTGTGCAAATAATCCAGAATTTTGTGTTTAAAAACATCGATTTTTTTTTTTTAAAGCTGCCTGAATATTTTTTTAATATATGGCTTTTAGATCCCTGTTGGTACAAAAACTTAGTATATTCCACTGGATTTTCCTCATAACCCCATACAAGTTCAATTGCCAGTTATTGGCATTATGTCTTTTCAGACTAGTTTTTCACGTTCCATTATAGACAAGCTGACCAAGTTTATTTCAGAATGGATTTTAGTAACAGACCAAAGATGCTAAAATACTATACCTCAACCACTTCCTTCAATGCGCAATGCATTTACAACTCAAATAAAGAAAGATTAAATTCATTTTTGAAAAATTTATTACAAATTTTGAGAATATTTTGTTTACTATTGCAATAATGGATAATTGACTTCTAGTGTGTGCTGCAAGATTGATTCTCTTGTGACTTCTTTCTGTACCATAACTTCTTGAAAGCAGAGCATGTTTTTCTGACAAGTACCTATTTTTCAAGTTTCTCTGCCTTTCACATTCACGTGCAGGAATCTTGGTGTTGCGGCTCCATTTTCTAGACAGACAGTCAATGACAGAAGCCTTTTTTGCTGCCTGCTTTCTGTGGAATAAAATAGTTGCGTGCAAAGAAAGCATTGATGCTGTTTGCCTTAATAAGCTTCTGCATTTCTCTGGAAGCTTTTTCACACTGCCTGGATTGATGCATGAGGCCTCCCTAAATTTTGAATCTATATTCAATATTCAGTATAAGATGAATTTAATGTCCGAAGGCATCAGGAATATCTCTGTGGAATAAAAGCCATTGCTTCAAGGCCATTCATATGATCTTGATTTTTTTTTTCTTTTTTTTTTTCAGATGAGATCATCAGGTACATGCAATACCCATTGTATTTTTTTTCCCCAGTGCTCTGAAGGAAAAGTAACAAAAGCTGCATATGTAATCTCAATATCTAAGAAATATCTAAGTGTTTTCATTTAACTAGCTTTCACAAAGAAGCACTTATGAAAAAAAGGCCTTTTGTTCTGACAGGAGATGAAATGGATAACTGGGGAGTTAGTAGTATGGGGAGTAATGGGAGTGGGAGCAGCCAACAAAAAAATCTACAGAAGTAATGAAAACCAAGGAATTCAGAACTTTGTGATAAAGAGCAAAAACTTGACAACAATAAAAAAAAAAAACTGCAGTAGGTTGACTGTGTTAATGATCTTTTGTTTTAAAAAGCTATTTACCAATCGTGTATACTTCTGCATAACAGCAGGACTTGATGAATATACTGACAGTTTGCAGAACAGTATTGAGAATTAGATGGCCATCTTGGGGCAAAAGATGTTTCCTTGTGAGCACTGAAATCCTTATTAGCTATATAGATACTCCTTCCATGTCCTGTAAGAGCATACGGTGGCCTCTAAGGAAAAGCATACTTATTAATATTCTCCAAAGCAGTTTTATGTGCCATTGCATCCTTGTTTTGTGACTTGGCCTATTGGATAAAGAGGGAAATTCATGTGCATCATCAACAAGAACTGGCACAATTGAATCAGATTGAAATCTGGTTTTCTCCTAATGAGAACTCTGTGTATTTGCAATAGAAATATCCCACAGGAGGTGATTGGTTTTGGTTTGGGGTTTTTTTTTGTGAATTTTTTTAAGCACTGCACATCAAAAACAGTTAAAATTTTAGGTGGAAAAGATGGCATACAATGTAATTGTGTTGTTGGTTTTTTTTGTTTTTTTTTTTTGTTGTTTTTTTTTTTGCATTTTTGTCCCAACTTAATTATTTACTGTAGTTACTTTGCCTGCAACTTAGAATTGTCACTACCTTCACATAGGCTGAAGTATCCCAACTGCATTGTAGCATGTGATGCTGGCACGCTAAGATTTAGGTTCCCCTACTAAAAGGGTACATTTTTGAGTGAGAGAGATATAAATATGGGGTAAAGGCCTTTATTCTCAGTTGTATACAGACTCAACTGCATATTAAGTTTGTCCCCTTAAGAAAGTGGCAATTCATTTTTAGGATTTCTTTCAGCTTTTGCACTAGAAAATGGACTGGAAATTTTAATAAGTATCTTTGTACAATGCATGCATTATGACAGTTGGTGAATGTGCATTAAGAGATCATCTTCCTGTCCCCCACAGGAGATCACCTCCACAACAACATATGCAGCATTTATTTGCCAAAATTCAGAAGTCTTTTGAATCAAGCATTAGAAAAAAAAAAATTCTTCCATCTGGAGCTCTTAGTGTTTTCAAGAGATTCCAGAAACTCTTCCAAAAGAAATTCTGGAGTGTTTCAGGGCCTAAAGTTAAGCTGATATATTTGTTTTAAAAGGAAAGTTCCTTTGAGAATTGTGAAGGATATCCTTTGAAAGCTGTGTGTATGAGTGTGTGTGTTTTTATGTATCTAGTACTGTTAAGTTCTTTATGTGCATACAAAAGGCTGTTGTTATATAAATATGTTAATATATAAATGTTACATTAATATATGGATACATTATAAACATATAGGAATAGACTGTAGTACTGTAGCCTTCTTTTTTTCTAAGTTGTGAAGAGGTTGGCATCCAAGACAGATGTCAAAAAGCCTGATGTATACTCCCTGAGAGATTTAGTTTATGATGTTTTCAGCATGTTGCTCTTCTGACAGTAATACTGATTCCCAATTCTTAGTATTGGTAAGTGAAAACTTCACGATGCCTTAAGATGAGAGAATTTGAGAAAGAGAAACAAAGACAGAAAGAGAAAATAAATGTAAACTCAGAGCCTTTATTCTTCCCAGACTATTCTCTTTGGTTAACATACTCAGGATCTAAGTCCCTAGCTGCCTGAAAAGAGTAAGTAGGGGAAGAAGTGATATTATGAATACTAAACAATCTCTTCAGTTCAGCTTTGTGGCTGGGAAAAAAATAACCTTTTTTCTGCTGGTTCTGCAGAGGTATTCCACTGGTACTGAGCATTGCAGACTGAGGAACAGTGGGTAGGGGAAAGGAACCGCTGAACTGCTGAGATATTATTATTATTTTTTTTTAAGTGTCCTAGACTATAGACTATTTATTTTCAGTGCTAATAATTTGGATAAAGGCAGTTGTGGACTGTGATAACAGTCAACATTCACAGACTTCAAGTAGCTTTAATTGAAATTAGTAAGTAATTTGAAAGCTGCCTCGTGTCAGCTGACTTGTTTAGCCAAAGGCTGATTTTATAGAGTACTTGTTTCCTAACAGGTTTTGACAATCTGATTTTTAGAAACGGTTGTCTTGGTAACCCACTTTTTTGCTTACATCTATGAAAAAGCAAGTGAGGAAACAGTGGCCTGACTAGAATTGTTCCTTAAATCTTTAGCACTTATCTACATTTTCATGCTAGGTAATTCAAAACCTGGAACCTACAGTAATGCAAATATGTAATATAGAACACTGAATCATGCTGTCTGTGTAGCTCACAGGCAGATAGATGCACTGCCCTCGCTTACTCAGTATATAATTCACAGGGGGTTTAATTATAAGCTCTTCAAGGCAGTGACCTCATTTTCAAAGACATCTGTAAAGTGCTGAGCACAGTAATGGTGCTATCTGAATAATAACAGAAAAGCTCTACTAAAATTTTTATGGAACTGGAATTGAATTTTTATGTATGTTTTTTAATGTTATGACTTTTTTTTTACTTGCATACATTTTTAGTACTTTATTTTTAGTTTTTATTTTTATATCATGTTTATGATATCATGTTGCCAGCGTGTACTAGGATTATATATTTGTTGTATGAATTAACATTTGCTTATTTATTTGCTTAATCATTTAAATTCCAGTATTCTGATGGTCTTAAGCTCCATAGGAAAACTTAATTACAATAAATGTGAATAACAAAAATACTATTGAAAATTATTATAAAAGAAAGCATTATAATTACTTGAAATGGTATGAAATCAGGAGACATAATTACTGCATTTGCAATCATCTCGAATTCAACCTGGAAATGAAGGCTATAATAGCATATGGCCACACAAGAATTTTAGAATCTGAGAAAGCAAACATGAAAGGCATTGAGGAATTCAATTAGTACAGTAGAAAATCAGAAAATTCTGCAAAATGGAACACAGTTGAGCAGTCTTAAAAAGCACACTAGTTAAGGCATGACTGATCACATCTTAAAGTGAACAGAATGAAAGAAGCAGGAGAAAAGCCAAGTGCCTTCATGATACTTTTTAATGATGTAAGGCTGAGAGAAAAAATAGCTCCTGAAAGAAAAGGGAAGCAACCAAGTAACAATAAAAATAATGTCAGCATGAGTTAAACTGGAAAGGAAAAAAAAAAAAAAAGAGAATAAAAGCAGAATGATTTCATTTCAGTGAAAAAGTAAGGGGACATATATGAAAAGCCTTTAGAAAAGGAAGGATGGATAAAAAGAAAATAGAACTTAGATTAAATAACGGATGTAGTTTATGATCTTTTATTTAAAAATAAAATGATAGAGTTCCAAATCCTAAGATATTAATCTTGAATTTGACAAAAACTTTTTCAATTTTAAAATAAAGTCTTTTTTTTCTCCCCTTTCTCCCTTCTCCCCACAAATCCCAAAGAGATTGTAACTCATAACATTTAGAATTGGCATCTTAGCTCAGAATTTTTGTTTTGTTTTGATAGGGGCTGACTGTTAGAAATCCCCATTATTTTTTCTTTTTTAATGCCAGTTCCAAAACCCTCCAATTCCAAACCAATGGAACCAGAAGAACGCTAGGGAAAGTGTTGAAGAACCATAATTATTCATTGGTGGTGGTTTTATAATTAATTTATAATACACTTTCCATTATTCTGAATACAGCAAGACAAAACACAAATTCTCTTTTTTTTTAACTGAAGAACCTGTTGTATCTATGTGGTTCAACTTGCTGACTGGCTTGTGGATTGGTTACTGTCCCCTTAGCCCTGTTCTGTCACTTTGGCACTTGAGATTCTAGAATGTATTCCAGCTTATTGAATGGCAAAGTTTCTGGAACCTTATCCGAGTCCCTTTTGCTTCTCTGATTTCTGCCACATCATCTCCTACCTGTCCTGTGCAGCTCCAGCGGGGCCCTGCTTTGCTACCTGTTTGATACTGTGGAAAGCGTGTTGAGAATAGAAGGCATTTAAGGTTTTTAAATTCTCCATGTCTTTTTGAGAGAATTTACGTGCTATTATTCAAGTCCTGAAATCATACTCAAATCAAAATAAATAAAAATGCAACTGTAAGCATATATAGCACTTAACACAGGCAGAACAAATGATTATAAGATGCTTAGATAAATGTAACAGATACTACAGTTGATCTGTCAGTGTAACTGTGCATAAGGCTCTTCATCTTGCTTTACTTGCTTCCTGACTAAATGATAGCATGTATTTCACCATTTTGAGGTGATTAGCTTTTTATAGGCAGTCTGACCTTTCAAGTCTTCTGAGAGGTCTTGACTGTTTTCTTCTGTTTTCCTGAAATTGTTTCATTTCTTTCCGTCAATAGGAGACAGTTGCTGTTTGGCATGGTACGAAATTTGAGCAGCTTTTCCCTAATTCTCTTCTGTGATAAACTCTCTCTGCTAGTGAAAATCATACTGCTGTTGTCATTGCTGCGGCATGGAGTGTTTGAAGTCCTTTATTTCTCTGCTCTGTATACCCTCCTTCTTTTGATGTGTCCCTAAAAGGCATCAGCAGTCTTTAGATGGCTGTGGGCATACGAGTCATGTATGAATGCTGTGCATAGCTGTCTGGGTGTCCAAAGTCATTGGTCTCTGCCCTTGCTGAACAGGAGAAGGTCCTGTTGCCTGGGCACATATGCACTGCACTGTGGTAAGATCTTGTCTTTGTTTGTTTGAGCATAAACATTTTATATTTTAATATTGTTAATTCTATAATGTGAGACAAATAAGGTGACATGCAGTGGGTTAAACTTACTAATACTCATTTAGAAAGATAATGAGTACTCTGTAAGACAGCAGGCTGACAATCTTTATGTGACTACCTCATATATTATCTAATGTATATGTGTATATTGTGCATATGTGATAACGTTTGTATTATCTAAATTCTCCTCTTAACAGAACTGAATTTCCAGTAGAACCATGTCTTTGTGGGCAACCAGGAATATAAAATAGGCCTGTGATTTTTGATACCTTCCTCTCTGGTATGCATTTTAGTTTCAAAAGGACTTTCTGGCATGAGTAAACAAACACATCTGTTTTGTAGTGCTTTCCAGTCAGTTAAAAGAATATGGTAATCTCATCCCTTTCACACAGCTATTTGTCTCCCGAAATGTAAAGGAGTGTTCATTCTGTGTGCAGGATAGATTGCTGAATTTACTGTTTAAAAGATCATCACAAGAAGATTAAGGCTGTAGAAATAGTGTCCCAAGTGCCTCATGTAACTTTCTAGGTTTTTCATAACTCAAAGAGAGATTTGGCCTGCGGTTATAATAATGATGATAATGCTATTGATAATCTAATGTGATACTGATAATACTAGAAGTTGTGCTCTGGACTGTATTTATTACTGCTTGTGTGACTAAAGTAAATATGTTATAACTGAGTCTTTACTTTCTTTGCTTGTCTTGTAATTATACAAAGATCGTGAGATACCATATGAATAGTTGTCCTTTTTTTCCTCTGTTGTAAATTCACTTCATGGATTATAGAAAACATTTTCTCTCTCTGAGTAAGATTAATTGCTGAATGTGGAAGTCATTGATATCCGTAAATTCTTCACACTCCACTCATTTTTTCCATGTTAAAAGTAGATATGAGCTGAATTACTATCTGGTTTCAGTGGCTTTTCATTAAGAAACTTGGTAAGAGAAATCCCAAGTTGAAGTTATCTGAATATGAATGACATAGGCAACCTTTCGGGGGTTTTGTTGCATATGTATCTAATAGCTTGAATTTTTTATCTACTAAAATGCTGCTACATACTGTTGTGGTTTCAGGTGGACTTCTGTAGAGGGAAAAAAAAGCTTACACATTCCATTTTTGCATTCCATTTATATCATCTTTATGTAAGCCAGAATGAATTCAGCTTATTCCAACCACATGAAGCATCACTGTTGGCTCTCTTAATTACATGGCTGTCATCTGTCAAAATTTTGGAGTTGTAGCACTGTGATTTCTTCTGGATCTATCAGTGCTCTCCCTTAGTTGGCATGCGCTTTTAATGCAGGGAGTCTTCCAGGGCCTCAAGGACAAAATAGTTGCCTTTCTGTAATATTTGTGTTTGCAAATACGTGCAGAATTGGTTATTCAAATGAAAATTTTCTCTAGAATGATTTAGTGTTTAGGATTGGGTGCACTTCTACACCATGCTGATACTTCCAGGATGTCTCTACCACCAGCCTCAAAGGAGTGACATTTGTATGAGGGTGCCCCTAATGCCTCCCCAAAGGTTCAACCAGCAGTAGGCAGTCTGAGCTTACTTAGCATGTGATGGAAACCAATGGCTAGTCCCAAGGGTATATAAATAACACAGCTGGTTTTTGGAAAAGGTCTGTCAGATGACTTTGAACTACATCTCAATGTAAGACCCAGGAATGAAACTTTGCTTCTGAAAATTTGCCTTTTATTCTCATAGGCAAATCTGGCTTGCACTCACAATGAGCAGATAAACTGATCTGTGCATTTCGTAAAGGTTCACAGTGTGGAAGAATGTGACCAAAGGTTTTGTGTTTTGTTTTTTTTGTGTGTGTGTGTAGATCTAAGTAAAGTTAATCTTAATCTAGCCTTTCAAGTCAGAATTTATTAACAAAATTTTACCAATCCCCTGTATATTTGTTTAGATAATGCTTACAATCTTGCATAATCTTAAATGTCGCCAATTTGCTATATATAAATCTTCTAGAAGGTATGAGAGTTATTTTAATTGCACTGAGAGTGTCACTCAAGTATTATAAGTCCAGTACGTGCTGAATTTCACAAATTGTGATGTGTATTGGAAGCGAAGACCTTTTTAGGACTAAGTTTCCTGTGATTGAGAGTTTATATTATATAATCCATTTATCAACTGTGGTAAGTTCTGTTTAAATCTTGTGAGTTTCATATTTAATTCTATATTTGAGCAGTACATGGCTCTTCGTGGTTTTAGGTGTCATACTTGTTATGCTTTTCAAGGGACACATTAGTGGGTCAGTTATGCAACCATCTAGGGGTGGGCAGGTTATCTTTTGCACATAGATTAGAGCAAAACATGTCATAACAGACACTTGTGGTCATATATCCCTATTACATTTGCTGATGATTGAGCTGAGTGAGGATATGTTGACTGAGAATAAAAATGAAGTGAATAGACTGGCATCTACTGGCTCTCTTAGCTAGTGTACATTTAGTTCCAAGGCTTATGCAATAAAAATAATTCCTAAGGTAATGAAATATGTAGGAATTTCTGTAATTTCTGTTTGCGGAGTTTTAATTTGAAATGCTTGTAGGCATGTGGTAGCAAGAAAAATGGCTATTGACTGATATGTAGATGTCACTGTCTGAAGATTGTGCAGAAGCCGTTTACACAGAGGTTTTATTGCATGTCTAGAATCACCAGTCTTGAAAGTAATGCCAATTGTTACAGCAGAAATCCTCCCAGTAGCCACAGTCACTGGTAATAAAAAATACCTTTCCTGATTACAATCTCAGGAACCCTGTTTCAGTTATTTCCAAAAGAATTTCTGTGTAGTCTGGCTGTACATTGCAGATTTCTGTGTTTTTTTTACAGCTGTGGGAGCTTAGGAAAAAAAAAAAAATCTGCAAATAAAAAGCAGGAAGCCAGAGCAGCAAGTGTATTTGACTAGAATCCTAATAAGGCTTGAGTTTTAATTTTTCCCCGATGCTCTGTTGTCTTGTTTCATGCTGAAGTGTTTATATAAGGGGAAATTGGTAAGTAAAGTATGATTGCTGTGGTATGGGACTAAAGTACATCTCAATATGTATGTTAGTAGAATTCCCTGATGGTAAGACAGAAACCATAGGGCTTTTTTATTTCACATCATTTTATAGTTCTGATTATTTTCATTAATGATTCACATCAGTATACACATTTTGTTGTTGAAATTTCTTGCATCTAAAAAAAAACACCATGCCTGTAAATGTATATTCATGTTAGATATTACTGATATCATAATTTTAAAATACATATCATACCAAAATTATTAGGTGAGACAATGGAAACAACCCATCATGGATCTATGTAAGAGGACTTAATTGAGAGCCAACAGGGCTAGAACTTTACCCCTGATATGATTATCGCACATCCTCGCTTACTCAGGTGTCACATCCATCCCACTATCTTCCAACACAAAACAACCAAAACATTTTTGTCCTAGTTTCTTGTGAATGTAAAAATAAAATGTTGGAGTTTCTCTTTTCATGTTATGTAAGAAATATAAATATTTAATAAAACACTGGTTGTATGTTAATATGTTTTACAGACTGAGAATAAGCTACATTCATTTATATCAGATGAGGTCTTTATAAGGTACAGATATCCTTTGAGTCTTCCATAGCTGCGTGTCCATGTGTATTTGGCAATACACATGTATAAATGCTTTTATGGATGCTTTGGTGCATTAAAAAAAAAAAAGCCTCAAAGATTTATGCAGAAGAGCCCACTGATAGCGAGTTTGAGTGTATCTTTGTGATTATTTTTTACAGTCAATACTTCATTAGAAATCTATTTATTTATTTTAACCACTATAACAGGTCTCATTCCTGAATTCTAATTTTCAAGCAAAGATAGTCTTGCAGGGAAAGCTCATACAAGTAGGTTGTGTTAGAGAGACTTAATATTCTATTCGTATCCCTAGTGACAGCTGAAATGAAGCCAGTCAAATGATTTCAGGAATAAAGCTGTGCTACTTACAGCTTGTCCATGAATTTAGCTATTAGGAAATTGTGTATAAAGAGGGATGACTACTGCTTCTGAATTTTTGTGTAGTAAGCATTGGAGGATGATGTATTTGAATAAATGAGCATGAAAAACAAGTAAGAAGATCCATCTATTCTTATTTTTTTCTTAAATCATGATCCAGAACAATTACAATTTTATTCTTTTATTTTATTGATGCTCTTTAAGAAAGTCCCCAGTGATCACAAATATTTATAACCTCTTTGGAAGATTTATTTTGGGCTGAAGAACTTAGTTTTATTTTGTACAGAGTCCTGTGTTTTATACAGCACATGTCAGATAGACACAAGTAGGAAATAAATATATTCTGGAAAGTTGTAGTGTTAGCAGTATCTGGGATTATTGTCAGATGTTCTTCGAAGTTTATGTGAAAGTAGTTGCAGAAATGTGTTGATGCCAGATATGTGATGAACTGGTGGAATGAATGAAGTCGAAGCAGCTGGCATCAGGTAACAAAATACTTTGATTCTGTTGAATGCTGGATTATGTTTCTCATTATTTAGAAAGTGCTTAATTTCTGGAAATTAATTTCTAGATGTTCTGGAAAATGTCTAGGAAAAGAATTATCTTAAATCATTTGAGTGCAATACAGAGATTTATTTCTCACAGCTGCAATTTACAGTTAATTGAGGCATTATATTATTGTAGCAATTCCTCTTAATAGGAGGTAACAATATTCATTGGTAGAGGGTTTTGTGACCAGCCTAACAAAGCTGATATGAGTAGGTTAGGTATGACTGGTTTCACTGTGATTGTAGAAATAGTCTAGATGGCTTCTGCAGGTAGGTATTCTTTTTCTCTCATTTACTATTTTAGGATAGAAACTTACTTTTTTTTTTTTTTTTTTTTTTTTTTTTTACTATTACTCGTTTACTATTTCAGGATAGAAGTAAAAATCTCCACTTCCCAAATACACTGTACTCAGAGTACATGTTTCATACAACTCTTGTTTCTTTCTTGGCTAGAGAGAGAAAAAAAAGATCAGCATGTGTTACTTGTTCTCTATGTGTCTCATGACACGTAGTAGTATTTCAGTGCTCTGTGCCATCAGTATGCTTGCACTGGAAATAACCCATATCTTGTACTAGCTTGGTAGGTCATTGTTTCTTTTAACTGTGTGAAGAAGTAAAAAGCTAGCACAAAATCTGCTCTTCACAGTTTGTGAAATGCCAGGAACCTGATTGCTTTTATAGCTGCTATGGCTGTGAAAGCAAAAAAGGCATCTACTGAGGTATAGATGAGTAGGCCATATTTTGACCAATAGAATTGTTTTGAGTGGTAGAACTGTTAAATCTTTTGGACAAGAAGTTTGACAAAATGGTGACAGAATAAAACAAAATCAGCTTTACAAGGAAAAAGTGAAGTGTCACAACTTGGAATCCATATAAGTTGAAATTTGACATAATTTTTCAGTTGGAAGTCCTGGAATATCTTTAGGCTATTATCTTTAAAATCAACATCTACCCTACTGATTTCTAGTGGTCTCTGAGAAATTTAGTGTTCTACTTCTGTAGTAGAGGACACGGGTAATTAATTTGTCCCAAAGCAAATAGTAAGACTGGGGGAAATCAATCAATATGGCAATGAAATATGACAAGGAATAAAAATTTTTAAAAGCCTCTGTATTTGTAGAAAAGCACTCCATCCCCCAAAGTCCGTTCCCTCTCCCAAATGATGGAAATGGATTATTGTTCAGATTCCTTTCTTGTGCAAGACTTTGTGCTCTTTAAAATCTTGTACAGATCATTCCAGGTTAAGATGCCAATGATATGTCTTACGTAGCCAAATTCTGCAGTGACCTGGCTTTATGATCATCAAGACACATATTTTGTGGAAGAAATCTGTAGGCATCTTTTAAGGGGCTCTCTGACTCAACCCAGTACAGAGAGATAAAACTAACAGGAGAAGGAAATTTCGGTGAAATTCTGAAAAAGCTTTATTGACAGATCATTGGTTGAAAATAAGTCAGCTAAGCCAGCTCATCATTTAGTCTTGAATAGAATAATGTTTTTATCAAGTTAAAAACCAAAATTAAAACCCCTTAACTGTTGTCAGTAAAAGAAGAAAAATAATTGTTTCCATTTTTAGAACAAAGCTACTTTTAATACTGTCCTTCATAAACAAGAAAAAGTAATGCCCTTTGGTTTCTTCAAAAGAAAATTTAAGATTCTGTATTTACACATGCCAAACAGATCCATGAAAGTTACGGTTGTTTGGTGTTTTGTTTTTTTTTTTTTTTTTGCAAACACCCAAGAAAGCTGCACTTCTGCAATATACTGACACAGAAGACTGTCTTTACACAAGTACTAAGGCAGAACAAGTCTGATAGCGATCAGAGAACATAATTTCCCTGTTAGTTTCAATATTAAATATACAAAAAGTTATTCCTTTTACTTGAAGTTTTCTCAGTAAACTGTTACTTAGAGAAACATTTTTTTACGACACTTTCTTACATTTTTCCATTATGAATGTCATCTTTTTTCTAAGGTGTGGAGAATGTTTTGATTAGTTTTGAACACATTTACTTTCTGAATAAATGTCCAAGAGCAATAATCTTATATTTAATTTTCACTGTATTTGACTGAAAACCTGTTTGAGTGAATAATCCAAAGTTTTGAAAATAAGACTTTCAAAAATATACTGTATATGGCTTTGAAGTCACTGTGTATTCAAAAATGTAGACTTCTGAGAACTATTCTTGTGAACTAGTTACAGACCTGAAGTATATGTTACCCATTTAAATTTTAAGTTGTTAAAAGTTGTTTCTGATGCTCAAAACTGTTCTTTAGAAGTACAGTTCTCATGAAAGTTGTTAGATGACCATTCATTTTTTTCTGTATTTGGAAATATAACTCTTAAGATTCCTGAATACGTTTGCTAGTGTGCTATCAGGAAATGACCATGCATTTTGTCTGAATGCTTTATATGAAGCCCATAATTTAGCTTTAGTCAGTTCTGTCTTGGTGTTGACATTCAGATTAAACAGAATTTTTTAAACTTCCCTTTTGTTATTTGTAAACCACAGCTCCTTAAGTGAGTTAAATGCTACACGTGTAGAGTACCAGAATAAAGCGTGTGTTCCTCCCTCATACACACACACACACACACACACACACACACACACACACACAGACTTTGGCTGAGTTCTACTCAATTCTTTGTGTTCTAGAAACAAACAAAAACTATTGACAGCAATTTTAACCTTTACTTTACTGGGAACAAAAGTGTTGGCAAGAGGCCATTAGAACAGATTTTCTGGGTGACATGCTCATTCTATTGTCATCATGCCAAAGCCTGGCATTTGAGATAGCTTCCTTTTCAAGAGCAGGTGTTCATTTATTCCACATCATTCTCCAACCTTGGCAGATGATCTAAAATTTGGAAACAGTAAGAAAATCAGTACTTTACATCTCCATAGAAAGAAAATCCTAACACTTGAGCCTGAAGGAAAAAATCTGGAAAAAGAAATATAGATGTATAAAGTTGGGTTGTAACTGGGTGGAGGTTGGAAAGGGTAGTGAATTATAATTTAATGTGTTACATGAACCCGACTGGGTTCTGCATGTTTAAAGAAATATCCCAATTTTTGATCTATTCAATTACTTGTTTAAATCATTTCTGTACTGAAGGTGTTTGTCTGGACAGGACTCTTAAAGTGATGCTAAGAGTCACTTTATAGTAGTTCACTGACTAAAACATTGACTGAATAGTTATTTTTCAGATTGCAATAGTTTTCTTCTTTGTTCTCTTCTTTTAGGAGGTACAGTTTAGTTTGAACATCTGGACTTCGTCAACATCATTTTGATTAGACATAACATAAACCATCAAAATTTTTCACTTGTGCAAAACATAATGCATTTAACCTCTGAGATCTAATAGCAAATCTATGCTTGAGAGCTATAGATAGATTAAAAAAATCCTTTGCTCTATCAATAGCAAAAATCGATGTTTTTATGTCTACTGAGATAGAAAATAAGCTTGTCAAAAAAAAGTTACAGGGTATAGATTAAAAAAATATTCAAATTGAGCCACCTGATTGATGCACCTGCTTTGTGGACTGCAGACTTTCTGCGATGACACAGAATTTTCTTGTAAATGATTTTCTTGTATCTATAAATGATTATAAGTTTAAGGGGAAGAAGAAACAAGAAGTTCAAATATAAGTACGTCTGGGAGTCATTTCTGACTGTGCTTCATGTAGAAATAATGATAAATACTTACTGCAAATAATGTAGACCAACTAACCAACTAATTAAGTGAATCTCTCTTGAACATTATGGAGTTTGTGTTGCTACATGTTGACCATACCTGTAATATATTTCTATGTTAGTTAGGATTACTGCAATACTGCATTTTACAGCTATTGAACTCTTGCGCTCCAAATGCTATACTATTATTACTATTTGCACTTGGAGAACACTTGATTTTTTTAGAAGAATGAAGCAGGAAGCAAGTTTTCCACTCTTCAGAAATTGGGACTCAAAAATTATCCAGGAAAATGAATAGTAAATACCTGCCATTTGAAAAAGATTCATGTTTTCATATTACCAGTTGTCTGCAGTTACCGTACTTTTCAGCAGATGTTCCAGCCTAGAAATGACAGAAGGAAATTTTTGTAAAATAAATTTAATTAAACAAATGTATTTCTGCAAAATATTTATAACCATTGAACTGGCATTTTTTGAATGATTTTTAGAGGAAAAAATGGCTATTAATATTGAAAAAAATCAGATTTTTTTTAATATTAAAGCTGAAGACACAAATGTGAAGTTAGATCTTTTTCCATCATATTAGTGTCAAAATCTTGGTGACAAACTTTCTCTTCTACACTCTGGAATCTTCTGTCTTTTCTTGATCTGCTACGCAGTATAAACAATATGCTAAGTTGTTACATGTTTCCAACAGACTTAGTTTATCTTAGAATGATGTAGGTTAATGTTATGTAATTTTTCTAAAAAAAAAATCCAGAAGCACTTTGGTATCATAGCATCAATGTATTCACATGGACAAGCCAGAGGATGGAATGTTGTGAGAAAATCTTAAATATGAAAGCTAAAATTAGAAGAGAATTTAAGTATCTTTATTGGGTTTTCAACTAGATAGAATTTAGCTTGTGACCTTGGCACAAAATTTGTTTTTAGGGAAGAATTGTATTTGAAACATTCTAACAAAGTTTTGTATAGTGAAGTGTATCTAGTCCTCCTAAAAATTTATTAAGAATATATTTTCCCTTTCATGTCTTTTATGTTCTTGTCCAGACTTTTTACGTTTCTGGGTCTAAAACAAGTCATGAGGTCTTGAACCACAGGGTTTCACTGAAAGACAGGACCTGAAGTTTAACTTGCATCATCTTGTTTTCATTCTTGTTCTCCCACCACTTATTCTTCTTGTGTAAATGCAGTGGCTTTTCCTTCAATCCCTGGCTGTGTCCTACTTTCCTCACAGTCCTTTCACTTTCTTTCTTTAGTACATTGGTTGAGAATGTACGTAATCCATGGAAAACAGCTGTGTTGATAAACAAGATAATCAGGGATATTGGAAAAGCTGGACACTGTGAATCAATTTATGAGGACTCTCCAGATGAAAGGAGGGAGTCCTAGCTGAAAAGCACCTGAGGTTAGGGGCACGGTAAAGAATAGAATAGCTATGATCTGATGAAAGAGCACTATTATTATCTTTATTCTATGCAGGTATGAAATATATTGACAAATAATCCTGCCTTTGGTGATAAAATCAGTTTCATTAGCCTAAATAACAAAAATCGTGAAAATACTTGTTTGCATTGTAACAGAGAAAATCATGGTGACATACTTAGCCTGGTTTTCTCTGTTAGGACTTTTTTTTTTTTTAAGGTAACCCCACCTGCAAGTAAATTCCTACTAGAGCATCAGAATAAAATTGAGTTTCAATGGAAACTTAATAATCTTCTAGATTATGTTGCTCCAAGAGACTCTTGATGCTACACATTTTTCTTACCTACAGTTGTCACAGAAATCCCTGTGGCTTGCAGTGTATGTATTGCAGTGAAGTGCAAGAGTATAGATCTGGAAATGAAAACTGCAGGAATAAAATAGAAGTATTGTTTTAACTTTTTTTGACATTGGGGCTCACCTCATGGGTTTTGGCCAGTGTTGTAACTTTGTTTTGTTTTGGAAGTCTTCCCTAATGATCGTAAATACAAGTTTATGTTATATTTGGCAGCCCTTAGGAATTAGACCACTTTTTCTTTGCATCAAGCACATTATCTGTCCAGGAAGACCTTCACCTTAATGGAACACATGATGAGTCTACTTCCTTCTTGTGGATCTTGAGAAATGCTGCTATTCATCTGTATTTTGTTGACATTTGATTTTTTTTTCCAGCGAAGTGAAATGGTCGTGTCTGTGTTTCGGAGTTTGTAAAACTAAATCAATCACCACAGGGAGAGATGAGATCCGGAATGAAGATGGATTTTTAGGGCAGTTAGGTTTCTTCCCTATCCTTCCTTCAAATATTCATGTTTACCTTGTTGTACGAGAAGTATTTGCATTCTTCAGACCTAGTAGCAGGTGATGCCTTAAAAAAGAAAAACCTGGTCTCCATTTCATCTATGTTGTCTGGATCCTGCATTATCTCATTGCTTGGTTTATTTAAGGGCTCCTTCAGATTCTGCTTCAGGTCCTACTCGTGGATGTGTGAAAACAGTGGGTGTTTCTATCTTAATGCTAGCAGTTGAGTTCTGTTGATTTTTGGCTGCCTCTGTATCACAAAAAACTCATGAATTTGTGAATTTGAAGGAGAAATTGAAGGAGTGTTTGGTAAAGCATGTAGAATACTCCTTTATTTTTCCTGTCAAATGCTACCGGGGCCTTGAAGTACTTTGAAGTAACTTGCTCTGCTTTGGAACCCTGAAGAATTGCAGTTCCCTGTACTGGAGTGCAAGAGAACAAACAAGGTGAATATCTCTCAGAAGTCATTCTTGAGACTCTAATGATGGACAAAGTTGCTTCAGTAGTGCAGTGTATTGCACTTGGGATAATTCACAACTCCTGCATTTTTATTTTTATTTTGAGTTTTTAAAGTTTTGTGACACAGTCATCACTGTCTCTTTAAGGAAAAGATACAATTTGCATACTTTAACTCAGATTATTTTGTCTGTTTAAAATTTGAATTTTGTTAACATGTCTAAAAAAAACATTCCCATGATTTTGAAAAACTTACTGTATAGCTCAGTCCACTGAAATTAGCCTGAACTGTCAGATTTCTAAATTTGATGGGAAAAAAAAAAGTGGTATTACAGATTCAGAAAAAGTAATTTGAGGGTTTTTTTTTTTTGGCTATATAAACCTTCTCTTGATGTGAAACACTGAAATAAAGATAAGTGAAGACGTGAGAAATTACGTAACCATAGAAAAGGCTTTGCCTTTAGCTTATATACTTGTTTGCATATGACTTATATATGTTTGTGTGCTCAATGTAAAAGCTAGTTTTGAAGCCTTTTTAGTTGTTATTTTTAAGGTAAAATTGTGGTATTGCTGGTACTCTATTTACCTTTCAAGATAGTCTGTAGTTATGCAGCTGCCTCCCTGACCATGTGTTCTGCAGCCACCCTACTGCCCCCTAGGAACGGGGTAACTATTCAAAAAGTGACTCTACTGTGGCTGTTGAGTGATGGCATCATTTACCACAAATTGATTTTTTTTTTTTTTTTTTCCATCATCTGTTTGGATGAATTTTGTTAGGTCAGGAAACATTAAATCCCTGGAGGCAGCTGAATTCTTGTTCCCTGTTCTATGGCTTGAACCTTGCTCAATTAAAATCAGTCAATGACTGAAAAACAATTCACAGAAACCTTTCTGCCATTGCACATAACATACTGATTTGTTCCCTGAGTTAAAATGAAATTGAATATTGGATTTCAATTTTTTAAGAATGCAGTGGAATGACTAACAATGAGGATAATTGTGAAAGTTTCCCATGTTGTTCATCTGCAGCATGTGGAATTGTAGACAATTATAGTTGTTACAGCAGCAGCTAGAGCAATTTTCTCAAGTGTTCCCCAGTGATGTTTGCCTGCAGCGCATGCAGCTCTGAAATCTTTGTGTAGGGAAGAGATCATTGGCTTT